>NW_027526407.1:9035511-9635511 GCF_048455015.1 Haemaphysalis longicornis | reverse complement strand
CACACAATCTTACAAAACCTACATACAGACACTCTTGAAAAACTCCTACACCTTTACAACACAATATGGCTTTCGGGACACATTCCAAACTTTTGAAGGGAGGCTATAGTTAGAATTTTCCTGAAACAGGGGAAGGACCCTCTTTCTTTTGCTAGCTATCGACCGATCGCCCTCACAAGCTGCCAGTGCAAGCTTCTGGAGAAGATGATCAAGAGGAGACTCGTCTACTTTTTAGACTGAAATGGTCTCTTCGAGAGGTCCCAGGCCGGCTTCAGGGTAGTGCGGTCTACCAACGATCAAGTTGTCACTCTTGAATCATATGTCAAGGATACCTTCTTGCATAAGCAATTTTGTCTTAGGGTGTTTTTTGATCTTGAAAAGGCTTACGACACAGCCTGGCGATACGGCATCCTTAGCGACATCAAGTCCTTTGGTGTGTCAGGTAACATGTTGAACACCATTTCTAGTTACGTGTCCCCGAGGACAATTCTTGTTAAAGTTGGGTCATCTCTGCCCGGGATACATGTGCAGGAAAATGGTATGCTGCAAGGCGGGGTTTTAAGCTACACATTGTTTATAGTTAAGATAAACTCTCTCTGAAAGGCACCGCCACCATTCATTTCCTGTTCCATCTATGTAGACGATGTACAAATATCTTCTAAATCCTGTAACCTGTCAATTAGCGAACGTCAAGTACAGCTCGGTGTTAAGAAACTTGGTGGACGGGTGGACCGTAACGGTTTTGAACTCAATCCGGCAAACGTACTTGTGTTGGGGTCTCGCGCAAGCGGGGGAGTAATGCGGACCCTGAGAGTACCCTTAATCATGCATGTATTGCTGTAAAAAGGGAGCACAATTTTTAAGGTGTCGTATTTGATAAAAACTCACGTTCGTCCCACACATTAAACAACTTAAACATAAATGCCTCAAAACACCAAGCACTCTGAAGGTCCTTTCTAACCAATCCGATGATGCAGACAAAACGCTCCTTGTCCGGTTTTTTACCACCTTAGTCGGGCCTCGGTTAGACTACGGCAGTGTCGTGTATGGGTCGGCATCAAAAACTACACTAAAGATTCTTGATCCAGCAGTCCATTTGGGCCTTCGCCTTGCGTCTGGTGTGTTCCGCACTATGCCGGCGCAGATTCTGTACATTGAATGTAACAAATGATGCCTGTAACATCAGCGAATGTACATAGATTTATTATATGCTTTTAACGTTTCATTATTGAATAAACAACCTTTTAAAACTGTCCATAAAATACGTCCACAACCAAGCTCTTCTCAAATTGTCCATCTGTTTCTTTTCGCTTTTCCCTGATGGTGAGAGAGGAAGCTTCAGGTCTTTCCGTTCAGTTTTTAGACGTATATACATCATCATTTAGTGACATTTTGCCACCATGGCAACTTCAGCCTGTATTATGTGATGTTTTTTTTATGAAAATAGATGAAAACAGGGTTTTGAGAACTGCGATTTTGCAGCACTTCTTGTCCCTGCTGAATAAATACAAATATGCCGAATTTTATAGTGATGCCTTTAAAACTTCAACTACGATTTCGTGAGCCGCTCATGGTCCTAATTTAAATTCTTGCAGAACCCTGAGTTTATACACCACTAAATTTTTTACATAAGCATATGGCATTTTACTTATCTTTCAGCACATTCTTAAAAAACAAATTCCTAAGTCCTTCATCTTTACAGACTCTTTCAGCATTGTGCAAGCATTGTCTTCACACAGACCAATAAAAACCACTGTATCAATCTTGTCTTTATTGCGATTATGTCTATATATGCTAAAAAGTTTCAACTAATCATGTGCTGAGTTCCAGACCATGCTAGAATTGCGTGGGATGAGACGGCGGAGACGACTGCACTTGCAAACACGGTGGACATGACCACAATACCCTACACTGACCTCAAGCCACACATAGGACAACACCTTCGCAAAACATGGCAAGCCAACTGGGCTACACAGACAGACAAGTAACACATAATAAAACCACATTCACGACAATAGACTACTGACTTACACAACAGATTCATCAAAGTTGCCCTAGCTAGATTACCGATTCGCCACACACACGCGACACACTCCAATCTGCTCTCTGGATCTCCAAGATACTTGTGTATTAGGTGTGGGGAGGGCCTATCCACAATTCACATCCTCATTACATGCAAAGCACTCCACACAACAAGACGCCAACACTTCCCTCAAGTCTACATACAACACATTCCACTACACCCAGCACTTTTTCTAGCGAATTATCACATCATAAATCTACAACGTACCTTTAGGTTCCTGGGCGAAATCAAATTTTTCACCTCATTTCCTATCACCGGTAGTTTTTTTAGACCTCATTTCATCCCAGGCACAATCACAACCTGGCCTTACAGCCCGATACCTAGAATAGGTAGATAGACAGGGGTGACAACGAAGCCCTGCGTGGCCTGACCCGCACCCCCCGCCGGACAAAGCAATAAAGGGCATTTCTCTCTCTCTCTCTACACCAGCAATCCTCATTGTTTTTTAATGATTTTACATTTGTTTTTGTTGGACGATTTTATAATTTACGTCTACATCCTTCATAACTAACCATTATTTTGGCGCTCTTTGCCCTAGTTGGCTTTGCGACATAAACATCCAATCATCATCATCATGACGTCATAAGCTGGAAAAGAGCAATCTTATCCCCACCAATAGCAGGTGACTTCTGAAGAAGCTTTATATCTACCGATCTTTTGCCCATGGAAATTCCAATAGAGACCCCCACGTTTGCCATTCCAAACAGGCATGAAATATTAGCTAGAATAAGACAAACCCCTGAAGATATGTTTCTCGTGGCATCATGCTACAGAGTAGCACGTGTGTAACCGGCTGATCCTAATGCGTGCAGCGCTCATAAAATCCCTAAAAACCAACAAAGTGGACAGAGGCAGGAACGATAAAAGTCGTTATCGAAATCCGCTTTTCTATTATTAATATAGACATCCCCTCGCTGTGTGGATTGCGGGGTAAATGAGGCCACCCCTAACTTTTTTCTATATCAGGCTGAGTGATGCCTAAACCAAAAGTGATACATTGCAAGCAGGATTGGTGTATTGGTTTAAACACCTCCAGGAAGAAATCGCGATTTACAATTTTTGGCGTTGTTCCAAGCCTGGTTTTGGCAAGCCGTGGTGTCTCACACACAAAAGCTACATCTTGTTGCCGCGGGTGATACACTTATCCGTATCAATGAGTAAGTTCTCATCTTTATTGTCTTGGTAAAAGACACAATTTATTCGACTATGAGTTTTCTGTAAATACGTGTAAACAAATTTTACTGATTTTTTGTGAAACAACATTCTGGGGACATGCTCTAGGAAGTGGTCATTCACTGTTTCGACAGGCGTGGTTTGGTTGCCGCGGATCGTAATGCTGCTAATTTATTTTGCACATTGGGCTGCCCTAGCATATACTTTACAGGATTACTGCATAACCAAAGAGGTGAATGCATTTTACTGACACCATTTTTTATTTACCGCGCAACTACTGTGAAGAACAAATCGCTCAGCAAAGTGAAGTAATTGTGAGAAATAATAGGGCAAACGCTTGCCACTAAAGACAAAGCCCAGAATTTCCTGCGGCGTCAAATCACGCAAGCACCTCTTCTTGCCAACCTGGCTCTCCTTGTGCCAACCACCGGCAATACTTGCTCCTTCCAAAAATCTATCGTTCAGATGACAGCTGGGGTTACCACGTGAGATTAGGGGAGACTTTCAACCTACGTGATGAAGCAGGGTGTGATATATTCCTAATCTGGTAAATGCCCTGTGTGCACCGCGTGCACCTCAGCATAAGGCAGATGGTGTACTGGTGAAGCAGAATGGCAGGGAACAACCTCATCAGTCATGTCATCTCACTCAAGAGCGTTTAGCTCGTAGGATACAAAAAAGTGCCAGAACTGTTATCTAGGAAGGCCTTGACGAAGAACAGGGGTCGTTATCTAGACGACCACCGCATTTTTGATGCCTGATATTGTACCATGCCGCTTAATTTGCTTCTTGCCCTAAATTTGTTTGTTGACCTCAAGTTTGTTTACCTCAAGCTGGACTTGGCGTTCACAAATTGAAAAGTGTCAAGACCAAAAAATATCTGAACGTCATTTACATATGTAGAACAGGAATTTATTGGTAGCAATGCCTTTCGCAGAGAGTTAATCTTAACAATAAATAATGTACAGCTCCAGACACCGCGTTGAGGGACGCCATTTCTTGCACGTATACATTCGAAAGAGTACTGCCAAACTCACCTGAAAGGTCCTTTCTGACATCTGACATGTAGCTATCGAAGGTGTTCAGCATATTGCCGGAGACATCAAACGACTGGAGGTCACTCAAGATGCCGTACCACCAGGCTGTGTCATAGCCCTTTTCGATATCGAAGAAGACTGTTATAGCATAATGGTGATGGGTAAAGGCTTCTTTAGATGTGATTCCAACGCAACCAGTTTATCGTTGGTAGATATACCCGCCCTGAAGCAAGCCTCGCAGCTCTCGAGAACACCATTGTACTCTAAGAAGTACATGAGTCTGCTACTGATCATCTCAAAAATCTTGCACAGGCAGCTAGCTGGTCAGGGCGATGGGTCGGTAGCTAGAGGCAGAGGACGAGTCCTTCTCTTTTTTAAGATTGCTACAACTATGGCCTCCCTCCAAGACTTGGGAAAGTGCCCCGAAAGCCATATATTGTTGTAAAGGTGGAGTGTTACAAGAGTGTCGGTGTGTAAGTGCTGTATCACTTTATATGTGATGTCTGAGCCTGGAGCTGAGGGTTTAGACGTGCTCAAAGCAGCCCCCAGCTCATGTAGTGAAAACAGGGAGTTGTAGGAAGTCGGCGATTAGTTGTTATCGCGTAGAAACGTCAATTCACAGGATGCTTTGTTTCAGGAATGCGTTTGTGTAGTGCTCAGAGCTGAACACGTTTTGCAAGTGTTGTGCAAGTGTGTTAGCCTGATCTTCAAGTGTGTTCCCTGTTGTCCTGACCAAGGGCAGGCTATGTGTATGTTGTGTATTAAGTTTACGTATTCGTGGAATAGTGGAGACCTAGGGAATGGCTATTTCGGCGGCGTGGATGACGTGTGCCGTGAGTAGTTCGGTAGCTTCTTCAATGTTTAGGTGTGTTATGGATGTGTGTTGTAGTTCAGATGATTTACGTGCTACGTGTTTTGTTGTAGCACCATTTTTTTTCTGTGTTTCTGTTGTTCCGTCGAATCGTTTTCACTGCAATTTTTTGTGCATATATTTGTATTGCTACAAATGAATGTAAATATATATGTGCGTATGTATGTATATACATATGTGCATTCCTTTCTGCCTGTTTTTGCTCAATTTTGTTTGATGTGTTTTTTACTTGTTGCCAGCTCTACGCTGCTCAGTTGTGCATTTTGTCACAGGAGGTCCCCCCGACAGTTTTTTATCTACGGGACCTCCTCGGTATTACTCTTTGTACGCTCTTTTAAAACGTGAAAATAAAATAAACTTCAAACTTCAAACTTCAAACTTCATTTGTAATCGTACTCCAGTGGCTCTATCATCATTTAACCTGTTATATGAAGGTGAACTGTTCGGGCCTTTACCTATCATGTTAATGTGATTGGGAAGTGGTCGCTACGATATTGGTTAGTGCCAACATCCCATTCAAGAAATGGAAAAAGTATTGCAGAGCCAATAGCCCAGTCGAGGTGTGAATAAGTGTTGTGTCCTATGTTATGGTAAGTAGGCTTGTTTTTACTGAGCATGCTCCAGAAAATGTTGGATATTTTTCAATAAGGCGACCTCGGGCATCCATTCGAGCAGAGCCGCAGAGAAAGTTATTTGAATTGAGGTCCCCTAAGCGAATAAAAGGTGTGAGTAGCTGATCTAAAAGACCCTCGAAATCCGAGCTCCAGAGCTGGAAGTAAGGGGGGATGTAAATAGAGCATAGTGCTATTTGCCTATTGAAAATTATGGTACGAATAGCAACAGCCTCAAGGACAGTCTGCAATTGGATAGTATGACACGCCAAGGACTTTCGGGCAATGATTGCCACAACCCCTGAAGAGGTACCACCACCATCCCTGTCCTTCCTATAAACCAGGTAACTTTTCAAAAAGTTTGTATGCTCGGAATTCAGGTGTGTTTTTGTAGACATAGGACATTTGGCTACTTGGAGTGCAGCATCACGTACACATCGTCAAGATTTTTCAGAAGGCCTCCTCGCTTTCATTGAATTATGGTTTTGTCTTCCCATTATTTAGTGTGAGAGCTACTCGAGTGTGTATGTTTATGTGTCGCCTTTCGGGGTTGTGAATCTCGTCTTCTTCGGTTTGTCGGGAGTGTTTGGCATCGGGACACGTTCCTTCCGGTGTACCGCAGACAAGCAGGGTCCGACATCTATTTCGTCGTCGGACGTCCTCGGAGTGCCTCAGTGATCAGGCTCCTTACACCGCGCCCCCTTATCGGCGCGCTTTGCCTCGCCCGCAACCGCCGAGGGCTTCAAAAACGCCTGGGATGGCGCAGGCGGTGCAGCGAGGGTGAGAGCAGCCGTGGGGGCCTCCGTCTATATCTCCTCCATGCCCTCGCATATGCTTTGGGCCGGTGGAGAGAAAAATATAGATGAAGCATCATCCTCAACTGACGTTATTGCCACCACACCCACTGCTGCCTCAGTGAGCGGTGTGGTGGCGGGCTGGGCTGCCTGGCGAAACCTGTAGGGGGCGGGGGTAGGACCAAGTCCGACTGGCGGTACTGGGTCCCCGTCAAAACCAGCCGCCGCTCCACCCCCCGGCGAGCTGCGTCGGCGTACCTCCCCAGAGGGAGAGAGGCGAACCTCTTCCACGCCTCTTGAAGGTGATGTTCTCTGTTACGTTGACATTGCTGATTTCTTTGTTCATTTGTAATTTCTCGCAGGCCCGGGAGTATGCCGCGTGTGGTCCACGGTAGCTAGGACAAGTAAGTGTAATGGACGGACAGTTGTCCGTTAGGTGGTCCTGTGCAGGGCATTTTTCACAGGTCGTTCTTCTACGGCAAGAGTTAATACCGTGCCCGAACCGCTGGCACTTGAAGACGCGGCGTGGGTTTGGTATGTAGGGCTGGACTGCACATTGGATAAAGCCCGCATTGATGTGTGCATGAAGTTTGGATCGGGTGATTTTCACGATTATGTGCTTTGTTGGGATTAACCTATCATCTTTTCGGATAGTGATGCACCTGAACGCCGTAACACCCTGCTCCCTAAGGCCTTCAAGCACGTCGACACCAAATTCGGTGAGTAGGTCTGGCTCAGAAATCACACCCTCTGAGCTGTTCAAGCTCTGGTGGAGACTAACCCTGATGTCTATATCAAGGATGCGGGTTTGGGCAAGGAGGTTGTCGGCCTGTTTTTCGGTGCTGATCTCAACAAGGATTTCTCCCATCTTGAGGTTTTTTGCCTCATACTTATCATCAAGAATACTATGCAGGAAATTGGAAATCACAAATACAGACATTGACGCTACGTGTCTTGCGGAGTCAGCTGACCTAATCACCAAGAAACGAGACTAGTTATCGGGCTTGGAAAAGATGGTTGATGGGAGTGGTGGGAAAGATGCTTCGGTGCAGCCCCTTTCAAGGGGCCGATCATGTTTCGAGGGGGGTTGAGAAGATACCATACAGCATGTATTGGAAGTAGGAAACGGGGGTACTTGAGAGGTCCCGGAGCTCCCTGCCTGCTGAACAGGCAGGGAGCCCATCGGCCGGAGCTTGATCTGGGCTCCGACTTCCACCGCTTGAGGTTTCTACTCCTCACATTGAAAATAATTGCCACGGTCTGGAACAGCGTGAGTATGGGGGCTCGGGGTCCTCGGTATCGCCAATGCCATCACCAAGATTGCTCAAGGTGTTTTTTGCGGGGCCTTTCTACTATGTGCAGAAGGACGACCTGCGAAGCTGGTTGAAGTCCATCAAGCCCTTAAAAAATCATGTTCGCCTAAATTTTGCTTGGCGTAATTTCTGACAAATTAGCTGCATAGATCTTCCATGGACTTATACTACAGTCTGACAACAAGCGTGGAGCTCTCAGTTTCACTCGCGCGTTGTAGGTATCTTAATGTTTTTGTAATACACCAATCCCATCTTCTACACCACTCAGGACACCGGACCGGTGGCATAGGGCGTTCTGACATCCACGTTTACACCTCTCGCAAGAACAATGTAGTGTTCATCTCCGCTGACCGGTTTTGTGCGCGTGTTTAGAAGTGAACAAAACCGTCTAAAAATATCGCTCTGGAAGCTATTTAGGCGCTACAAGTAATACTTGCACACCTGAGCGTTCAAATATTGCAATTAGCCGTTCATCCGGGAACGGTTCGCAGCTATTCTAAGAGCTGGAACGTGAGCAGAGAAAGGCGGCGGCCGCAGCTTTCTGTTATTTTCGCGCCTATTCACGCATCTATTCCGGCCGACACTTCTTATACTTCCCGCTGTTCCTAAAACAGAAGAACATGCATCCGTCCCATATCGCGTTAAACCCGGAAGGCCTCGAGATTTGTAATATAAGGCAAACGTGACTGTCATTTTTCTGCCCCGTAGTAGGCATTTTACGATCTGTGTAACGCACCAACGGTGACCCAAACCGGTTTTTAGTACAGCGGGCATGGTGCATTGAATGAACTGTCCTTCATGATTATATCTTTCTCCAATGCAACCGGCATGTAATGCGTAGTGACATAACTCACAGCTGTGCCTGTACACCCCGTTCTTGCTACCCCAACCCGTGCTCCTATACAGCTGCACCTGTTGATTGGGCACAGTTAGGTGTAAAATAAACCAGCAAAAATGTAGCTCGGAAGGCCTTTCATGCTGAAGTAGAATTATTGGCTGACCCCGGCGTTGCTACACGGGAAGGAACTCTTCAACCCGGAGGGATGAGCACCTACTTTGCGACGTGGAATTTGAGGCGGCAGACACGGGGGTTACTTTCGGCCGTTTTTACGGCGCTCTCGCTTCTGTGTATTATCCGACATCATTTGATAACGATGCTACCACTGCTTTCAGCCGATAGCGGAACTTGCCATTAAGGCATTGGTGTAAGCGAGGGGAATTACACTTCTGAGAGGGGCTCAGCGGTGGCGAGGAGGGGCCGGGAGTGGCGGCGAGGAAAGCGGCTGCACCGGAATGAACATGGGGGGTCAGAAATATACCGCTTCGTGGTAATAAGATGTGTTTAAGAGAGTATATATACCTTGAAACATAGCTTGGTTGTAAAGCAACAAGGTTGGCACAATCGTTGGAACAGAAGCTACGCGACGCAAGAGGGTTGAACAGAAGTGACAATCACTGATTGTTCATTTATTGCTAGATTGAGCTTACTACCGACCCGTATTAAAACCAAGCGCTGGCTAATACTGTATCAAGTGAAGCCTTTTATTTGCTGGTTACGACAGAAAAAATCAAATTTTATGATGCGCTTTTGCGTGGCCATTTCAGCAATTGCCTGTACTACACGGAGCTCTCAAAACACAAAATAGCACGAGAGTTCGTTAGTGCCCTCCCTTTCTAATTGTAATACGCGACTGTTTTTAGACGCACTTTTTCTGGAGCATAATAAAATAATGGAAGAGCTGTCGGCTCAAATACTATTTTGACCATTTGCAAATTCGTGTAATTGAGAGCTAAAGCTGTCGCAGCCACTGGAGTTGCATCGACGCTGTTGGCTATTGTGTGCGCCAAATTATTATTTGACACCGGTTGTGGGCTACAGCCCACATCTCGAGACAGCCCATGAGGCCTCGTTACTAGTGCTGGTCAGGAATTCCGAATCACGGGAAAGGCGGGGAGAGAAATAAAAAGACAGAGACAGACAAAAGCGTTTGGTTATAGTCTTGGTCACTCAGGGTGTGCGGCAGCTGGCTGTAAGCCAGCCAAAATTTCGCTAGGTCTGCGCACCAGGGCCGCCTGAATCACCTGGCTGGAGCTACCCAACGCCTGTGTCTATAGCTCGCTCCTCCATTTTGAGGAAAGAGGGCACGTGACCAAGCTAACCCTGAGTCTTCGAAAGCAACCCGTTTACGTAATTTGAAGACATGGAGTGACGGGAATGAAGAACTGTGGAAGTGGTGCAGACGCTATCTGCATGCGAAAAAATCGGGCGCCACCGGTCACCTATGTGGTGTGTGGCGCACACACACACACGCACGCACACGCGCTCGCACGCACACACACACACACACACACACACACACACACACACACACACACACACACACACACACACACACACACACACACACACACACACGCACACACGCACACGCACATACACACCCACACACGCAAACATAGACAAAAATTAAACGAGTAATATAACAGCACTGCTGTCGTGCATGCAAGAAAAAGGCAACCGCCCAATAAGGCATGTCCAACTGCGTGTGTGGAGTTTGGAAGAAGTAGTGGGGCTGTCTACTTTTATTTATAGAGTGCAAATTGCAACTCCAGTTTAGATGCCACCACTTGCAGGAGTAGGCTGAAGCCGGACATTTTTAACTGAGGCCCCTCAAATTTGGTACACAGAATATGCAAACGTGGTTAGAACAATTGCCGAAGTTTCATTCAATTTAGGCGGATACTCCAGCATTAGCACTTTCTGGACTCGAAGCATCTGCAAACTTGAGAGAAGGCTGATCTGAGGCAATCTGTCATAGCACCTTTTCAGTCTGTCTTCACAATATATAGGCGCAGAAATCATTTCGTCTCTGGAATACGGACGCAAGCACATTAGAATCACACCGGCGATAATCACAAAATCAGCAATCCGCAGAGGGTGATCTCGTTCTGGGAGGAGGGTCATGCTGCATTTTAACACCACCAAAACACTGCTTCTGTGCGAAGCAAAAGTCGTAAGACTTTCAGTAATAATTTCTGGACATGTGTGATTTCGCTACCACAAAAGGTGAATTTCAATGAACTTCGGTTTTTAAAAAGCAGGTAACAACGTGAATGGCGCTACGTAAAAAATGCCGAAAGAAAAGTGTATTTTCAAGTTTTTATACAACAGAAGTAGTCACATTTCTGTTTACCGAAGAAGCGTCGGACGATTGACCTATTTGTTTTTATAGCTCTCCTACTTTGATACATTTTAGTCTTGGGAATGCCGTTTACTCCCCGGCAAAGTCAGTAAAGCCATCACGAAGTTTTTCGGTGAATACATTGGTGAGCCTACATCTACAGAAAACCATTATTTGGATTATACCAACTTAACTACTTTGGAGGACTGCAATAACTTTTCGATATACTTTTTTGCTGTATACTTTATGATCGCATTCGAAACAGTTCGCCCTGTTACAACCAAGAAAAAAAAACAACCCTTTCTCTGAGGTGTATATTATATAAAAAAAAACCTTCCTTCCAATAAGAATTATGGTTGAGGGCCCTCTTTGCAAGAAATTAGGTTAGTGGCCGTTTGGAATTATTGTATTTAATTTCAGCTAAATCGGACGTTTGAGTTACTTGGGTAATGTGAAAGCCACAAAATCAAACTGCTTGTTCCGTGTGGGAATAGCACAATAGCATAGGCGTTGTTTCCTTAACTCCAGAAACTAAGGTCTGATTCCGATGACAGGAGGCATTTTTTTCTTGTCTCATCGGCATCACTATAGTCATTTGTGCTCCGAATATGCAAAGTTGGATTTTGGGAAGTGCCTTTTGGTTATGAATCCGAAATTCGTGTGACCAAGCAAAGCCAGCTGGAATATAAATTGAACCCAACGAAAGTACTGGCTGCGGTATGCAACAAGGTAACTTTGCTTTTCAAAGTGAAAACAAATATAGGTGGATTGTAATCGCAACGGAGATAAAGACAACTCACACTGCTTAATTAATGTTTCTTGTTTGGATAACACGTTGATGTGGAATGCCGTCGTGTGATCGTACAGAAATATTTTACACTCTGGTATAGCTTGGAGCAAAAAAAATGCTCAACAAAAGAAACGAATCATTCGTTCTTATATTTGTTACGTGGTTTAGACTACAGGTGGTATGATTACTTGAAATATGACGAAATAAACATTTTGTTTTTATTTGTTTTGTGAAGCAGTTTTACGAAACAGAAAGCAGTTTTTTGCGCCATTGGTGCGTTCAAAGCGGCGGCTCGAAAGATACCGCTAGAGTGGCGAAAAAAAATTGTTCACTTCGCGCGAGCAATTTTTATGCCAGTGAGAAAAACCGGGCGCAACGCATCAGCAATGCAATATACAAAACAATAGCGCAACCTGAAGTGCCATGCACAAATTTCTGACACGCGTTGCCTGTGGTCACAATTGTGGGTGTCGGCTTTGTTCTTTCTGTAAATGTTGCCCCAAAACGAAGTACAAGGAGAGGCACATGGTGCTCCCTATTTTTTTCTGGAGAGGCAGTTTTTCCTAGGTTGTTGCTGTACTTTAGCTGTGGTTTGCTTATACACAATTGTTTGCAACATATCTATTTTCAGCCCTGTTTGTCGGCGGCAAATAGATTACCAGTTTGAGAAACCCTGTTGTCAAGACAATGGAGGTGTTCGCTTGTTTTCTCTTCAGCGAATAAAGTTGTGTACAAAGTCGGTTGAAAATATTCTTGATATGCATGTGTGTTTCTCAAGAATAATGTTTCAACTTAACGAAGGGTACCATACAAAATGCAGAACTTAGCACGTTATTTGTCGATATTTTCATCATGCCGTTTGTGCTATTTTGAATAATTCGTAATTTTAAGACATTTTTTTTGCTATTGCAAATCTTCTGGTTACATGTGTAAAAGTAAAAATCTCTATATATAACGTCTTTGATATCATGTATGGCAGTAGAGATCAAAGAGCCGGCTTGTGTATATTTCATAGGTTACTAAAGTTTCAGCCCATTTTAGTTACTCGGCGTAAAATCTTGCTCGTAAAATAGAGAAAACGAGGTTTCTGTGCAAATACCAATTACGGGAAAGTCTTTAGAAAGCTATTGGGTCATCGTAACTCACAGTTAGCATTACAGCTTCACGTCGACAAGCAACAAAGCCAGAGAACATGGTGATATGTTTTGTTTAGGTCTTATACAAAAAAACAAAATAAACATTTTGCGAAGCCAACGTACTCCGCAGCTGATCGGAACTTTACCTACTAATAGTATTCCTGCCAAGCTCGGTTTTAATGGCCTGCTAGAAAGTTGCTAATCTAGGTTCCGGAAGTTTTTTGCTCTTACATTGAAACTAGGGTATCTTGTGGTACTTGTGGTATTTGTCACCTGTGCCTCTGTAAACCAAATGAATTGACTTTAGAAAAAGTTTGTGAAGCGCGATGGAGGGTTGCGCCAAAGATACTGGTAAATGTAGCACTGATTGGTAGACAGATTTGCGTTTTGCTGTCCAAAAGAATTGGGAAATCTAATATATGACGCTCAAAGCGTTTAGAAGCTATGACGCAGGCTGTAAAATGCCTTTTGTGAGGGATCCAAACACCAGCCCAATCTGTTTCCGCTTGATTAAATCTCTAGTCCTTCCAAATGTATTGGGTTAATTAGGTAGGAAGCATGCTCCAAAAAATTACAATTAAAACTAGTTTGATTTGTGCATTCTTGCGACCACTTGAAGGTCTTATTTTGTGACACAGTGCAAGGCAGTGAGTTTTTCTTCAGTTTCTTTGGTCATAGTATTGTCGGAGTCAATTTTTCTGTGCTGTAAAACTTTGAACAAAGGCATGCTTTTACGGAGCTCGGGCAAACCTTAGATATGAACCGCAACAGTTCAGGCTATAGACAATAAATTGCGCACACATATAATCTTGAAAGTAACGTTAAACATCAACAATAACGGAGTGGAATGCGTATGCTCAGAAAAAGCTCCGCGCAGTATACCTATATTAGCAGTTCAATATAAGGTAGGACCGATGTTTTCAGTGTATACCTTATAACTAAATTAACTATGAATTACATTGAGGGAAGCTTGCACTTACGTACAAGACTTGAATGGTGACGCTGTTCTAGGTGAGCATTCCTTGACACATAGTTCAGATCAAACATATTTGTTTATTTGCGTAGTGGTCGTTCCAGTAATGCTCGTAATAAGCGTAGAAGAGGTTGTATTCTTGGTGAGTGGTTGCGTCAAAGTCATTCTGATCATTGTAGACTTAAACCAGCACAACTGGGGAAGCCTGCACTAAGTCGCGCAATCCTAGAACGTTTATAAAGCTTTATTGTTCTTTTTACGTGAGCACTGAAGCATGCATCGCCAGCATTTGGGCAAGTGTAAAATTGATGTATTACATGTTCTGTCGTGGCTTTGCACTTAGCTAGTAGAAGCCAGCGTCATATGATTTGACATCGTCGTGTAGCAGATGCCAAGCCACTTGGCCGTACCGCCTGACGACGGCTTTGAGTTTTTTTTTGTTAAATACACTGCGCGCGGCAGGGACACCGCTGTCGCCACTAGCCACGCGCTCATGTGTTCTGCGAAGAGTATCGCCCCTGGTCGTTTGGGCAGTTTTTCTTTTGCAAAAGCCACTGTGTGTGGCCGGACCGCTCGGTGGTTTCCGCGAGGCACGCACTTGCGAGCACTCCTTTGTTTCTTGCTATTTTTTCGCCTCTGTCACCATTCCTGTCACTCAAATAGAAATATCTACAACCAGTGAATACTTCTGTGAACGCGCCTCAGTAAACCACTACAATGCTAAATTAGGTCGGCTGAACAGGCCGTGGAAGGAATTGCTTTACGAATAACACTCCCCGACGCAAAACAAGCTGCCTGGACCGGAGTACCAACTAGAGTTAACGGTATCATAGTTTAAATAAAAAACAAAAATGCACTCGGCCTGGCCGTACAGTGAGACGAACCTGCGAGCAGTTGGAATCAGGCTAACAGAGCGGTACCAAGAGATGGGTGTAGAGGAAGGAGAATGCCAAGAACACCATGGGGGCCCGAAAAACGGGACTTCTGTTGTAAACTGTGGACTAAAGTTTAGCAGGCCGGGAGCGGTTGGAGGTCAATTGGAGAAGCCATTGTCATACAGTGGACCTGATCAGACTGATGAGAATAAACTTCAGTAATGCCCCACATACCCAGCCTTATCGCTCAAAATTACAACCTCTCGGGAACCTAGCAAAACCACTGTAGCAAAATTGCATTTGGCATAAAGCTAGAAGCCAGCGTGAAGATTAAAACGCTGCAAGAATATTTCAGGTTTCTGACTATTAATTCGCTGTCAAATCTAACTCCCCATGCATTTCTTTGGGATCGTTCCCATGGCTCAGGAACCCAGTCGCGCAACGTGCTCGACTTGAAACTGTGCACAAAGCAAGTATTCACCCAAAATATTAGCTGTGCAAAATAACTTTTTATTTCGCTTAAAACTTGCAGAGTAATCACTGTTGAAAGGACTGCCACGAGCGGGAAAGCTGCACATGTAAAGCGCACACATTTCATTTAAAATTTGTGGAAGTTGACACGCAATGTCCAAATTGCCCCAGCGTAAAAGAAAAGACGCACCCAAAATTCCTGTCACTCCCAACCACGACAGCACGCAGCCGTATTACAGCGCATCATGGGATAGCGTAAAAGCATCGGGTCACGCTGTAACTTTCTACGTTTCCATTATTTGGTGCACAGTGCGTAGAAATGATACTACATTTGACAACTGTACTGAAAAGTTAATCTCAGGCTTACGGCGCTGCGTATGTGTTTTTTGGTCGGCAGTGCGCCCGCGTTGGTGTGGCGCAGCCGTTCCATAGTCTCACATTACCTTAAGTAATAATGACATTGCAAACTATGTATAATTTCTTTGCAACAAACTCTATTCTGAAAGAGTGACCAGTGTGCCAAATGTCGAGGTTAACCTTTATACAAACTGAACGAAGGTTTTGTTCAAACTCTATTAGAAGCGGCGATCAACCCTTAAAAATAAGCAAAAAAATTTGAAATTATTCATTTTATTTTGAATTTAAATTTACCACTAAACAGAATCTAGCCTACGTGTGCTGAATTTTTCGCCAGCTACAACAACAAATCAGAACGTCTTAATCGCGCATGTGTCTAGTCCGGTTTTACCCGCTTTGATCTTTGCGTTATGCTCCAATATTTTAGAATATTTACAGATATTAAAACGCATCTGGTTTTTCAAGCCTGAAAGATTATATAAGCTTATTCTTGCTCACCTCCAGGGCATTTGAGACGCGTCTCCCTATGTGGCCCTGTATTGAGGCTAAGTGTGAACTTCGTTGATATAAAATTTGTTTTCAGTTTCAAAATATATTTAGATATTCTCCTGGCCATGTTCGGGCTTTTGTGTATTGGTTATGGTTTGCTGTGTTGGGGTAAAATGTGGTCACCTATAAGTTTATCAACTGTTTTCTCAGTCTGAATTTATTACGATATACATTTTGTGGAATGGCGTACCTTCTGCTCGATCAGTACGTGAAGAAACAATATAACAAATATGTATCTGAAAAAATACAAAGTTCCAGTGACCGCACCTAAAATATTTCAAAAAAACTTGTGCTGGTATGGTGTTTTCTTTCTTGCAAAGCTAAGCTTGTAAAAAAAATTGCCGTTTCATCCACACAATTTTTTTTTGCAGGAGCATTCTTACTGTGCCAGTTCCAAAATGGCGAAAAAGGAATTACTCGCCATACTTTAGATGAAATGTTCAAGTGAATAAACTGAATTTCATATGTATTAATAGGCTTGGCGTAAACCTAAGGGAATAAGAGAAATATTGGTGAAGACGAACGTGACGATATCAGAAGATGGCGCCGTTTTGCCTTTAACGTGGCCATGCTTAACTATTCGAAAATATTTCCCATTTCTCCACGTGTGTATTCCCCTGTGGTCCACTGCAAAGCGCAATCCCCTGTTTTTCAGCAAGCAAAGGAGGTAGAAGCTTTTACACCAGTGGATCTACTTGAAGTTTTTATCGTAATAAACCATTCACAATTTGGTTGGGGCTCCGCCGCCCAGGAAGCGACTGCAAACGTCAGGCATTTCTTTGGTTCAAATTTAATTCAAATTGAATTTAGCACACCGCACGCGTACAGTTGCTTGTTCTCCTACAATTTTCGCAGGATATGTCCAGTACGCAGTAGCTCGCTAACCGTCCGCTGTGTACGAGCAACATAAACGCAACCACTCTTTCTTTTCTTACTTTTAACTCCTTTCAATGACGGGTTTGTACGTATTCTTATTAGGGTTTCAAGTAATAGTTCGCAGCGTGCACGAAATCGCGTTCACTTAGGTATAAAACCTTCGCGTTGGGGCAAATACTTTTGTAACTAATTCCTTAAAAGTTATATGCAAACATGGATTCTTGCAACGACGACACAGAATAGGCTTTTTACGAAGTATACTGTTGACATCCATTTTTAATTTTGAACACAGAATGTCGTTTTTCTGCATTTTCTGCTTGGGTAAGATTTTTAATAATGGTATACTGGGTAATGTCACAAGGCGTGTTCGTAACAGCAAAAAGTACTTATGCTATTATGTACACATGACGTTCCCGTGTGGCTATCTTCTCATTGCCTCCAGAATAAATAGACAGAGGCAAATGAGCGCAGAAGCGGCTAAAAAGGAATAAAAGGCTTCATCGTTTCGCAATGGCATTTGGAAAAGTGTATGATGCCGTGCAAGGTCCGCGTGCTTATAGGTAGCAATGAGACCTTCAAGGTTTTTGGGGAGTCTGGTTTTTCGGCGGCACACTGTTTTCATGCTCCTATGAAGTGGAGTTGATGAACAACCTAACAAAAATATTCGGTTATTCTTTTGGTCGTCCACTTGTCCCAGTCCAATAGGGTTATATATATCCGCCGGCCAGCTTTTATAAAGCACTTTTCGGTTTTGGACATTTCTGGATAACCGTGTGCAACTAAGTTTGTAGGCTTTTTGTTTGGAGGAAGCACTTAGTTGAGCAGGTTTTGTTGGTTATTTTAACTTCTGCGATGGTTTACTTGGTGTACTTGGGCAAGAACCTGATAAGTCTTAGCGGAAAGATGACTTTGAATGACCCCTGCATCGACACCAATAAGGCAAACGTGCACGACAAAAAGGGCAAGTTTACAAACAGTGTATTAGCCATTCCTAACAGATGATTCAGAATTGCGATACGTAAAAATGGTTAAATAATCAATTTTAGTATGGATGAGCAAGCTAGCACTTTGGGGAATAACAATGAATTCCGTTATTTAAATAATATTTCAAAAATACCTGTAGAAAAATTATAAAATGAGCACACCTTAGTGATTGATTACGTATGGGCAGAGGGAATAAAAATGTCGCCATAATATAAAATAAGATTGATTAAGGGTGAATACGGTAGCTAAGGGCCAAAAAATAGATTCTGCTAGTCATTTTGGGCGGAATGTGCTAGAATAAAGTGGACTTAGAATATATGTGTAATGAAGTGTAATAAAATAGGACAAGGCATATTAGGGTGATATTGGCAAGAAGAACTGTGTAACGATGAATATTTCTACGGAATATGATGAGTTAGGATGTGTTAAAATACGTTAAAATAAACTTAGGTAACTTAAAAAGAAATAACGTAAATTACTTCAAATTATACAGCTTTCAAATAATTCGAGGGGAATAAAAATGCTGCCAGTGTTTCGAATTTTGCCGCATAAAACACTCAACATGTTACAATAGTGCACCAGGCTTTCGCATACACACCCCTTAAGAAGAACTCAGTTTTGAAATAAATTGTACCTGACTAAACGCGCCACTATATATCAAAAAACACGTTTTGTAAGGCAAGAAAATGTAGAAGAAAAACAAAACACGGCTGAAAACAATTTGCGCACCAAATTAACAAAAATTCATCATTTTATGCCCATCATCTATCTCTGATTTGTAACATATAGGTAACACAAGTGTAGCGGAGCACATATCGTGTAGTATATATACGGCTATTAGGTTCTCTCTAACATGGACCTTTTTAGTTTATCAAGCGTGCCACTTAAATGGAAAAATGAGTTGGGCATCCGCTGACGTGTTTTCTGTTCCAGAACTTTTACTCCTGCATAGTTTTGGTTTAATGGGAAAGGCCATTAGGAGTTTATGTGCAGCTTAATAGGTTTTCAGGCAGATTACCTGATGTACCTCCTGGTAGCAAAATTATAGGCCAAAACCCAGGTACATGCATTATAAATAATTAGCTATTTTGTGGCGTACAACCAGCCACTGTGTATAATTGGCACCACCACTTTCATCCCGTCGAGAAAAAAATTCCCCGCATTTCCCTGAGGGGAAGAATGTGAAAGTGCGAATGCACGAGTTGAATTTGCACGGTTCGGTAATGTTCGCGAAAGAGAGATCACACACACACACACAACTACAAAGAAAGAAAGATGCATTTATTCACAGACATTTATTTGTGTTGTCGTTGTACTTGATTGCTAGAGCGGATCTCAGCTTTCAAATTTCGTGTCAGTACTCCTTTAAGCGGGTGCACTAGCCCTTCTCACGCCCGATTCCTGGCCAATCCCCCACGTGGGTATGTGCCATGTCAGCGGCCAGGCAGCGCGCGCCCATCTCCCCCCGTTGCCAAGGAAGACGAGGAGATTCCTGGCCAATCCCCCAAGTGGGTATGTTATGCGGACATCGCCGGTGGACGCAGGTTCAGTGTCGCTTAAGAAGTGCATTCGCACTTAAAAATGCTCACTTATTGTACGCAAATTTGATACAGGAAATGCTGCACCAAAGCTACTGCTAATGCATAACATACCATTTTATGTAACCAGACAACACGTATCTTCACCAAATAAAATACGGGGACTGCAAGGCGAAAGTCACAATTTAGTCGTTTTCACTGCTCTCGCTAGAGCTATCACTTGAGCCGCAGTCCTCACAGTTGTACACATGGTCATTTTCGGCACCAACCATGTTGGTTGTGCTGCAGCATTTATTAGCTTTGTCGCACCGTGTCACCTGGAATGGCCCTCTTTGCCTAGGAAATCCAGTTGCAGAAAAGTGCAATATCAGGCCTTCGAAAGCACCCTGTCGGCGTCAAAGCGTAGAGACCTTGGGACATCTATTGTGCAATCACTGCAATGGAAGCCTTCGTCAGTGTTACTGCGTAAGGGTTTTACATCAAAATGCGCAATACCGGGAATCTGCACTTAACAAAACACCCCGCGTATAATCCGGACCCTCTCTTTGCACTTAACTTCTCCTGTTTTGGTGCGGCTATACGTGCGAAAATACGAATTTTTTTACAAGCTAGCCACACAAAATTGACAAGTGCTTGAGCTGCATTGATATTTACAGGTTATTGCTAGCGGAAAAACCAGTTGCAAGTAGCTTGTCGCCATAAATATCTTTTTGAATATCAAATCATTTGAATTTTCTTGTTTTGTACCAAGAAAGCAGTTGATACGGTCGCAAAAACCAGGGAAATGCCTCTGCATCGTCCGTGACATTTCTGGCCCGATGGACAACACAACAAATATAGACACAACGACACAACGACAACGACACATATCGACACAACGACGCTACCCTTGCTTCCATGAATTCTCCTGCCACCACATAACTGATCCGGTGCTCATTCCCAGTTATACACCGTGTAACTCGTCAAACGTGTTCGTTAGGGCGTTTGGATCGCGTCATCTCACCCCCGTGTGTCGCTTTAGGGAGATACCCGTGTATGAAGCTCTTTACCCTCAAATCATTGTCTACAGCGACCATGCGAATGGTGATCCGCTTTAGCCAGAACAGACGATGGAGCTGCTCCTCCCTCCCAGGACAATGTCGCGTTTCCCCTGGTCTTGGGCATTTACATCTGCATTGAGTGGCATCGCTGTTACTGGGGCGGGATTTATTGAGCTCATCACCTTAATCTGTGGTGGAAAAGGCTTCTTCAGGTAATATAATCACGTTATTTTTCAATATACACCCTCGACCGTCCACTGCACCCTCGACAGGACGGGTTGCGCTTGAAGTGGACCTAGTAACTAAATGAAGACGAGAATAATAATATCATTCGTATGTCTAGGGGCACAGATATAAGAGATTGGAATTCCGACACTTAAAGGAGCCATGAAGAGAAAATGCAAGTTGGTTTTATTCGAAAGATTTTGTGTTTTACAGTGCCCCCAGCGCTTGTCCGGATACAAACGGTGCTTTATTCAATGAGAAATTAAACAATTTAGGTGAAAATTTTGATTTTAACCTAAACCACGAAATCGTGCGTTTTCGTGGTCCCAAGTGACATCACTGAAACCGACCGCTCTGCAGCCTAAAGTACCTTCATTCATGCATCCGCCGTACAGGGTAGAGACACGTATACGCTGGCGCCGCCATTTTCAGTTGCTCGCTCGCCGCGGAAGCAAGTCATTGTGTCAAAACCGCGCTAAAATTATCGCCGCAACGCGGTTTACTGAAAAAGTTTGAATCATACTGTCTGTTTCGCGTTGCTAGGTCTCGTGGGAAACGAAAAGAATAAAGCTTTGAGCCCGTTGGCCCAATTGCGGCGGCACGGGACCGTTCAAGGGTTGTCTCCACCCTGTACGGCGGTATTGGTTTGTTCCCGCGTTTCTTCTACGTTCCGTAACCTAGAGGGCGCCACCATAAAGTGGCAAGCGTTTGGTTTGTTTTTGCCCGCATTTAAACCTGGCTTGTTTTTGTTCTGGGAGAAAATATTCGTTCCCTGAAACAGTGCTCGCTCGACAAATGGGGTCACGTAAGACACCGTTGCTTGCGTCAATCGGCCAGTGTAGTCTGAGACAACCCCAAGCCCCGTAGTGCTGTGCAGCGAAACCAAGCCTGCTGTGCGCAGTACGAACAGCAGAACGCATCAGTAGTTCTATGTTTGCATGTGCTTTCGTAACTTCCACTGTTTGTCCCATCATTCTTTTTGCTTTGTAAAGAATGTGCCCTAAATTTAAGCGAAAATCGCTCGTTCGTCTAGTTTGTAAGTTCTACCTAATTTGCGTCTGCTTCTGCCAGCCTCCGCCAATCGCAGAGCTTAGCTCATGTGACGACATAGGTTCTGTGGCGGGAAATGAGCTGGTGGGTCGCATGACCATTCCCGTTTTTCCTAATTATGTAGCTTATTTGAGCGAAGTTTACGTTAAAAGTGGTGTCAGTATGATTCTAACGAGGCAATCTTTTGAATGAACCAAACTTGTGTTTTCTCTTCATGGCTCCTTTAAAAGAGTTTTCCCAAAATATACATGATAAAGCACCCTTCCTGTATCTGTATGGCTAGACATGCCACTGCACAAAAGCCATGCGGACTTCCTGTTGGAGTGAACTGCGGCAACAAATACTGCAAACACAACGCACAAAATTCATAGAAAATTCCTATGCCTTGAGCGACATCGTGAATCAGTTTTTGCCACCGGTCTATTACTAAAACCACACCATAAAAGATCTTCTGCATATAGCCATTTAAATTTTTTTATGTTCAGATCACAATAATGTTCCCCGTCTGTCTATCTGTTCATGCTCAGCTTACGCACACAACGGTTGCAGTGACTTTTACCTCAAAGTCTTCCTGACTAACTGATAGCGGTATCTAGGAGCGTAAAAGACCAGCCAGCCTTAGTTAAGCTTGTTCTCAGCCTAGGTATTCAAGTATTGCTTCAGATCCACACTTTACCAGGAAGAGCTGAACGTTGGTTTCTTTTGTTTGCTGACAGTTGCAGCAGAGAGAATGTACTTTACACATGTCCAAAATTTTCTTGGTTTATATTTATATATGTAAATACGTATATATAAATATATATATATATACATATATATATATATATATACATATATATATATATATATATATACACATATATATATATATATACCTATACATATCAATGTGTGTGTGTGTATATATATACGACAGAATACGGGTTGGTTGCAGTGACTTTTACCTCAAAGTCTTCCTGACTAACTGATAGCGGTATCTAGGAGCGTAAAAGACCAGCCAGCCTTAGTTAAGCTTGTTCTCAGCCTAGGTATTCAAGTATTGCTTCAGATCCACACTTTACCAGGAAGAGCTGAACGTTGGTTTCTTTTGTTTGCTGACAGTTGCAGCAGAGAGAATGTACTTTACACATGTCCAAAATTTTCTTGGTTTATATTTATATATGTAAATACATATATATAAATATATATATATATACATATATATATATATATATATACATATATATATATATATATATATATATACACATATATATATATATATATATACCTATACATATCAATGTGTGTGTGTGTATATATATACGACAGAATACGGGTTGGCAATTAGGAAAATTTCGGAAAGCAAAGTGGGGAATGCGATAGGTCATAGAAACAGCTGAAGAATATCCGGAGTCAAAAAGTGGTGAAAAAAATGCCTGCCGGGTTGGATTTTTTCACCACTTTCTTTCTGACTCCAAAAATCCTTCATCTTTTTCTATGACCCACCGCATTCCCTTTGCTTTAGGAGGATTTTTTGATTGCCAACGCCAACCCTTATTCTGTCGTAATTCACCGGACCCCTCATTTCCCATTTATGATTCGCTATATATGTATACATATATACACATATATCTATATAGGTGGTTAGAGGAGGTTTCTGGCGACTGGATATGCAATATGTAAGAGATCACAACGTAAACGTAACAATATTTATTGACTCAATGTTTCGGAAGGGTACCGTCCTTAATAAAGAGTAATGTCTTAAAGAATGGAAGTTGTTTATATACAGTTCAAGCATTTGAGGCTCCAGGGCGGTGACGCACATTTTAAGGTGGAAAGAGATGAAGAAGGGAAAAAAGAGCAGGGAAGGCAGCAATCAGGAAGGGTTGAAAAAAAAGCAAAAATAGGAGAGGAAGATGAAAAAAGATGAGGAAGCGAGAATTAAAGAGCGAGAAGGACAAAATGCGGGAATGAAAGGGCAAAAAAAAGTACAAATGTAGAAATAACCGGGAGAGGGAGTGAACGACAGACACCCATAGTTGTCTGGCTAGACGAGGAGCGATAGGAGACACAAAGCTGCGTGGTTGACACACGCGGCAAGCTTTAACCACCCCGGTCAGCGTAAGCTCCCAGAGGGGAGCAGTATGCATACGTGCGCGCGCTTTGAATCCCCCGCATGCGGAGGGCGCATGTTTTCGTCGGCTGCAAAGGCGACCCCCGTCCCTCCCCCTTTATTGTCCTTTTTAGGCCGCGCCCGGCGCCAAAGACATAAGATGTCTGCGTATCGGAGAAATTTGGGAAGCCCATGCAGGGGAGACCCAAAGGCCGCCGAACAAGTGGCGGGCAAAACAAGCTGCACCAGTCGCACAGGCGACAGGGGTTTAAGCTGTCGGAAAGCCCAAGCAGGAGTGATGAGTTATGAGAGGGTAGGCAAGAATGACCTCGCACGGCGAAACAGCGAAAATGGTAAGTTAATCGGGAGGAGGAAAAAGGAAGAGGTGCAGGCGTTCAAACAGAAACAGGAATGGAAGAAAAACTGGAGAGATATTCTCCCGTCAAAAAAAAAGTTCCTGCGTTTTTGCAGCCGCCCCTTTCAATAGGGGCGATTTCCCGTGCAAGCCGGGTGAACTTCCCAAGCATTGTAGTCCCACACAAGGGCCGAACGCCAGTACGGGAGTCACTTGGACCTATTTAAAGGTAGGTTCCCCGCGCCAACAAGGCACATGAATGCACATGGTGCCTTCACAGCCACGGTGGACGCTTAACTGGCAGCCGCTTGTGGCCGGACATGCCGCCAGACTCTTTTACGCCCCGCAATGGCGCAACGCGGCATGATACCCGGAGGCCCCACCAGATAGACAAGTGTCAGGGGCCCCTCACTAGAGGCCCTTCACTGGGTTCGTGGCAATACGTAAAAAAGTAAACTTCTGTAACCGTTGTAAAAAAAGAGCCCGAAAACACCCCCATGCCTCCTATGGCGTTGTAGACTGAGCACCTATCTTCCTGTACATACAAATATATATATATAATATTTATATATTGTAACGGTAAACGACTTCTGCAACATTGGCTTCGACAAGTGGATTGGATCAGCTGAAGAGGAGGAAGAGGATTCGGGAGCTGGGCTCTTTGGACAAGAAGAAGAAGAAGCCGGACCGCTACTCGCGTCAACCTCAACTTTTCCCTGCCTTCGGAGCCTGCGCTCTTGCCTTAATAAATCCCCCCCCGGACGCAACAATATATATATATATATATATATATATATATATATATATATATATATATATATATATATATATATATGTGTGTGTGTGTGTGTGTGTGTTTCTCATGTTTCTTTGATACAGTGACAAATAGGCGAAAAAATAGGTCGAGAAACAAATCCGCCATTTTTTTCGGGAGCGGGAGTCGAACCCACACCTCCGCATAATGCGTGCGATGCACCGAACAATTATGCTATCCCGCAGCGTCTTCTCTCTCGACTTTACAGCGGGGGTTTATGTTTGCAAGTGCTGTGAGAACGGCAACTAGCGCCGTTCCTCTCCCGCGGTTGTCGCGGGGTGGCGCTAGTTGACTGTCCTTGCGAGTTTTATGCAGTTGCTGTCTAATGTTTGGCTTGAGTTCAGTGTAAGGTAGAGTTGTTATGTATAGTATATTTTGTTTCGGAGTGCAGCAATGGCGGCCATTTAATCCGCCTGTTCATTTCCCAAAATGCCAGAGTGACCTGACACCCAACACACAGTCACCCCAGGGTTCTAAGAGTGCTCTGAGGACGGTCAGCTACCGCCGCCCCTCTCCCGCAGTGGTCGAGGGGAGGCGCTAGTTGACTGTCGTCAGAGCACTTGTAGGATAAAAAAACCACGTGTTGTATAAAAAACCTACGTTCATTTGTCACGTTAAAAAACTGAAAACTTAGTGTCTAAAGGCTCTTAACATTCTTAAATCTTTTCACACCGGTCGTATGGAATTGACAAGCAACTTTCCTTATGTATTTTCGCAAGGCTAGTGGGGTCTCGATTGGACTATGGGAGTGTTGTGTATGGGTCAGCCATGAAAACAGCTCTTAAAATGCTCACCCAGTGCTTTACTTGGGGATTCACCTCTCTTGTGGCGCAGTTCGTACGAGCCCTGTACAGAGCCTTCACACAGAGTGTGACAAATGGTGCTTATCACACTAGCGAAACGATGTTGACTTGTTATATGCCTTTAAAATTTTATGAATGGACAACCATCTTTTTAAACGAGTTTTTTTTATACATATATAGCGCAGCTCTTTTTAAATCGCCCATCCATTTCTGTTTTCTTCCCGCAGAAAGTGAGTAACGAGGTGACTATTCAGGAGGTATCTTTTTTAAACATATTCACATCATCTCACACTGACCTTGTAGCACGATCGCATCTTCGTCCTGTGTCAGGGACTTGTATTTCTTAAAATATAATAAGAATAGGACACAAAGAAGTGGGATTTTACAGCATTTTGTGTATCTGCAGGATAAATACAGGGCTGCAGAGCTTTTTGGTGATGCATTTAAAACGTAAACCGCGCTGTCCTGTGCTACGCATGGACGCAATTTGAAAGCAGATAGAACCATGAATGTATATGCAGGAATTTTTACCGCAGAAGCATATGGCATTTTTATTTTCGTAAGCCACATAGTTGAACATCATATTCCTAAAATAATCATCTTACAGATTCGCTGAGCGTTGTCCGTACATTGTCATCTGGAAAGTCATCGAAAAACCATATCCTTAAACTTGTCGTAAAATTAATAATGCTGGCGCATTCGTCAAACCCTGGGGTGACTGTGTGTTGGGTGCCAGGTCACTCTGGCATTTTCGGAAATGAACTGGCAGATGAAACTGCCGCCAGTGCTGCACTCCGAAACAAAATTAACATAACAACACTACCTTACACAAAACTCAAGCAACACATTAGACAGCAACTCCATAAAACTCGGCAAGCAGACTGGAGCGAATAGTCAGACAACAAACTACACGTAATAAAACCACCCTTTGGATAATACACTACTGACTCACACAACAGACACATTGTAGTTACCTTAGCTAGGTTAAGAATAAGCCTTACACATCTGACGCACTCGCACCTGCTCACGTGATCTCCAAGACACCTGTGTAGCAGGTGTAGGGATAGCCTATCCGCGATACACATCCTAATTTAATGCAAGGCACTCGACATTACACGACGCAAACACTTCAGATAACTCCACAGACAACATATTCCATTACATTCGTCGTACAAGCAGACGATGCCATGTTTTCTGTTCAGCGCACGTTTAAGTTTCTTCCAGAAGTTCACTTCTTACAGCTCATCACATACAACGCATAGTTTTACCCTTGGCCCTATACACAAAGTTCCGTATTTAATTTTTAACCACTCTTGGTCTTAATCCTGTCTCTTTACACCAGCCGTGCTCTTAGTCTTTATTGATTTTATTCGTGTTCCCGTTAAACAATGCTGACTGTCACGCATTCATCAAAACACTTTCTTGGCGCTCTTTGCCCTAGCTGGCCTTGCGCCATTAACCTTCAAACATCATTATAAATGCGACTTTCTTCTTAAGTTTCCAAAAATAAAACAAACGTAATGCTGGGGCGTGTTTGATACCAACAATTTTTAAATCTTCAGATGAAGGAACGTTAGGAGAACTGAACAATATTGTGGAGAGGATCCTGGTCTGATTTTTCAAAGTCCTGAAAATTATAGATGTAGCTGTTCACCGTTTGATAACTTAGTAATTGTCGCTACAACAATTCATGACAAAATGAGCAACATAATAACTTTAATGTGAGGAAAGTTATCAATTTATCAAGTAAAAAACAGTGGTGTTATCTGCGTATAGGACAAAATGAAAGGAATGAAGTACAGAGGCAGGTCAATATATGCCAACTAAGGAGCAGTGGGTCCTAAACAGAACCCTGATTAACGCTTTGGGTAAACATTTTCGTTTCTGAAAGGGTATCAGCCACATATGCTGAGAGCAAGTTGGCCAAAAAAATAATTTTAATACAGGTAGGCCTGTGTGAAAGCAGCTCTTTCGTATACTCACTGGTGACTGGGTATGGCCAAAGAGCCACTAGGCAGACTAGAACGCATGGAAATGTTATGAATAAACACTTATTCTCAGAAACATCACAAGGCACATACTAATACGCAGACAACGGACTACTTGGGAACATATCGCAGCGCAAAATCTTACTACTCCTATTAGCACCGAGAAATCCAATATCAAGAAAACGATAAATTTCATGGGAAATATTCACCGCAACTTGGTGGCATTGTCAGGGAGTCGACACTTGGTACTGCGATACGATGCGATGCAGAGCGGTGCGGGGCCCGGAGGAATACGGATAGCTGCTTCCCGTGTGCCGGGTCGCCACTGAGGTGAACCCTTATAAGACCTCAAAGGTATGGTAGTACTCGACAAACGGCCCCGACCAGACGCAACAGGCAAGTGGCAGCGGCCGGTTGACGACGCTTTGCAGACAGTGGATATGTCAAGAGCGGGGCATGCCGTATCTCCGTGCGCTTGCCGCGGGGCGGGATTCTATAGGACCGGACGTAAGCCGCAGGTAGGCAAGGCGTCTCGTAAACCTCTCTATAGCTCGGGTTCTGTATACCCCAGGTGCTCTTGGCCTCTGGCGTGGACACAGATCTTCTAGAATGTTCCTCCTCCACTCTAACCAACATTTTCCTGATTCAGGCCAGCTCCTGTCATGTGGCCACCACTCCTTGGCACAAGTCATTTCTTGGTGTGACTTGGTGCTTGATTTTCAACAGTGGAACCACACTGCGAAAAATGCCCGAAGCCTCGCTTTCTCCCCTGTGCAGTGGGGGGTATGTTTTCTCCCACTATCATCGACGTCAGAACGAGCGCCTCACAGCCCACCCTGTTACACTACGTGCATCCAATTCCTGGAAAAAAACATCGGGATTAGTAGTATCAGAAGAATCACTGAAATCTCAAACAACTGAAGCCATGAGATTTCTTGTGTCTATTTTTATATATATTTTTATGGATTTAATTTTCTTACATACATAATTACGGTGTTTTTGAAAAATGTTCAAGTAATTTACTAATAGTGGAATGCAATAAAACAACGATATAATTGGAAATTAACACCGATCACATTTTTAAGAATGGAAATGATCTTTGATTTCTGAAGGAGGAAAGAAACCCACTTGTTTTGAAGATAAGGTTGCCTATGTTATTGAGCTTGTGTGAAGTTTGATGAGGAACTAGTTTCTAGTAACGTATGGCAATATTCTCTAAGCGAGCAGTTATATTTTTGGCAGAGGAAAGCGTGGCGAACACTCCGTTGGCTATCCCCTGTGAAAACAAAATGACTAGCTTGCAGGTTGCATGTTAGGATCCATATTTCTATTCTGATCGTCGTGTGTGCAACAAGAGGAAAAGTATTCATTAAACAGAGCAGTGTGAAATTGTTGATTCAGACTTGATAGTATAGATAATTTTGTGTAAGGCAGCGCTGATTGTAGATGTGTAAAAGGTTGCTCTACAGATTGCACTCTCGTTTATGATTGTGTTTATGTTTGGCGGATTGACATTCATAGTAACAATTGGTTGCCTGTTTTATTAGATATCTCAAAAGAAAACAGTGTATTGTATAACGCAGCGCAAGCTTTCAGTTACAGGGATGTCTTTTTGTTTTTCGGTAAAGCTTTGGTATTAGACGCAGTTTCAGTGGGTGGTATAGGAAAATCGTAAGTGCACCGAAATATGGTCAACATAACCATAGATCGTTGCATCTTTGTTCGTTATATTTCGGTTCGACGGTGTAATTGTTTGAGGAAATTCGAGCAAAGATCAGGCCCAGTTTCGAAAACACTAAGTGTGCGCCTTGTTAGCTTAGTGCTCACAAGAGGAGGTCCAGTTGGCACAATTAGCTTTCAACTACAATGCAAATGAACCCTTGAACACGTCGTTGTGAGGACCTAGTATTCTGTCGTGAGCGTAAGGCACAAAAACTAGTTTACTGTATGTTAGCACGAGAGCGTAAGGCAAACCTGCAAAGCTGAATGTTCTGTGAACAGACCCAAAAGTATCGTTCCGTTTCAGTCATCCACAGCAACCACTGCATGTCAGGACTGCTCGTTTCCGAGGGAGGGGACACTGAAAACGCCCGCGTGCTCGAGATTCGGCACGTGTTAGAGGTTCCCAGTTGGCTAAAATTATCCGGAGCCCGCAACTATGGCAACTCTCATCGCCTTTTCAGCGTCGGCACATCAAGCCTCACAATCAATGATGTCATGACACCGAATTGTTTATGCCGAAAGCACTAAATGCCTCACCAAACGGAGAAATCTAACATAGTCTCATCGTTGTTCAATCCTGAATCTGTTCTTAGACAAGCGCAATTGGCTGCTGCTGTGATGATCAGGGGAAACCCAATGTTGACGCCATTTCCTTTTCTTTTACCACTGCCGAGAATTTTGGGTCCAACCATATGGAACAAAAATTTCGAGGCGTGGCACAGACGCTGACAACCTTGGCTCCTGGCAAATTGAAGTGCACCAATTATTTTGCAATTGGTCATGGCCGAAGATTGCTTGAAAACGAATACTTTTTTTTGTCCTAAAGCTAGAAGTTTTGTGTAAATGATCCGATGGCCACTAGTGCTTTTAGAGGTGGTAATTTGACTATGGCTGCATTTTTGATGCAACGCAGCCTGTGTTCTGTTTACGCGCCGTCTCTTCTCCTTAGGTTGCCTAGCAGAATGTCTCACGGACTGTGTTGCCTGGCCCGCCGCTTCTTTGTGTATTTATTTATTTTCCGAATAGTTTTGCATGTAAACCCGACAGTGCACTTGTCCTGCGGAATCCACACTTCCTGGTAAATTGCATAGAATTTATTTTTTTACTTCATGATAAAGAGATAGCGAGACCCGAGGTCGAAATAGCCAAGAATTACCAGCGATATGGGGCGAGAAGAGATTTCAGCGCCGGGATCGCACTGACACTGGAGCGCACCCTTCGCGTCCCACCGATTTTTCTTGCAATTGGCAGTCGTATAGAACCATTGTTCGTCCTTCCGAGTGAGTAGTGGTCGCTGCACTACTTCTTGATGCAACGCGTCACTACATCAACACGGTTCAATAGGGTATTTGCAGCTACCGTTTAAACAGCAGGCGCGAAATATCTATAATGCAGGAAAATGCGACGACTTCACAATGCTACTGCGCCAATGAAGAGGAAAACTCGCATGGGCCAGTTCAAGAGTGAACCAATGTGTACACTCAGAATACAAAGTGCAGTTGGCCTTGTGTGCGAGGGGGCCAAAGGAAATATCCTGTAGAAGGCTTTGAAATCCACACAAGCCTGCATTTTTTGGCCGAGAATCAAGTACGTGATGCAGAATATTAGAATTTTTATGCATTTTAAAGGTATAATATATAGTCTTCTAATAGTGTACCTCTCGGTCTGAACTCGGGTAACATCTTCTCTTTGTAACGTGCTCTTTGATGGGGCTGGCTTTTTTACTATATATTTTCACCCCCTCAAATCCTAAATGCATCTACACAAGCTATATTTGCATAACATATACCTGGAAACAAAATACTTCAGAGGCTTTTTGAATGCAAATGCGCTGAAACAAGTACAGCCTACTATACATCGCTGCAAGCTGGAAACGATTTATGCTTTACCCGTACATTATCATAACTAAAAGCAACTAGTCAGAGGCGCATTGTAAGCTCAAAACGACTGCTTTTCTTCAAACTTCTTTACTTAATTTTCGACTCCAATTTGAACAAATGCTCCTGCTCCAAATGTACTGGAGGCAAGGGCAAATCATCCGCGGGTAATGAATTGCCACTTGCTTGATTCATTTCAAAACTTTTGGCAACAGGAGTGAAGATATTTTTCATCGTTCCTAATCAACACAAGTTTTGTAAGCTGGCCTTATGAGTCAAAATTGCAATCCCAGGCGACAACCCATTTACCGATCACACTTACCATACATAAATTTACCGTTCACAATACACCGTTCATGAATTCGAGTAATGAGAAAAAAATGACACACAATGCTGTAAAATTTTGTAGGAAAGTAATTTTTATGGGAATGGCTTAGCACGAAGAAACCGAAGTTGATTTTGGACATAACACTGATAGCTAGGATTTAGCAGCAACAGGCTTGTACAGGGGAGAGGCAACGACCGTTGGCTGCGGCACAGGTCTGCTCTTCGGTTGGGAAAAAAACAGGCAGCACCGTGTGTTGAAATCAGGATTAAGCTACCAGAAGTGGTGGCCAATAATCATCTCCTTTTCTAGATTTGCTAAACATGAGGACTAATTTGAAACTTTATATGCCAACACGAAAAGAGGGTCCATGAACGAAAAACAGTGCGCACACGAGAAACAAAAGGGGTTTTAGAGACATGAGCAGCAACAAGAAGAGAGATTTTTGTGTACTTAATTACAAGTTATAAGGGCTTGTAACGTATGTGCAGTCTTCCAACTTTAGGGACAAGGTCCGAAAACTCAACATATATTCAAGAGTTAACCTATACACTAAGAAGATACATTTTTGCCGAGTTTGCTAAAGCGTTTGCTCGTGGCCCATATTCGGCTTATACAAGCAATGTAACTGAATTGGAAATATATATATGCACCATGGTGATTTGCAAAATATGTTGTTTTGAGATACCAACAGTTACATTCATAATGTACAGTTTTATTCTAGCAGGAAAAATTAGCTGTTCCTAGGGTGTCCCTGCTACGTCACCCACCATCTTTGTTTATATGACTCCTGTTTTGGTATTATTTTTATCGCAGGTTATTCATAGACGAATCTGCGTATTATCGACCTATACCTAACCAGGTTAATTCTGAACAATACCAAAATGGCCTCAATAAATTGTGAAAGTGGGGCTATAGCTGAAAAATAAGAACCTTAGGAAAGAAACGTGTTTCCTTAGCCGTCTGCAAAGGACTTATTTTATTTCATTAACCACTCCATAGAGTCATTGCTAAGGCTCCTAGTTTCTTTGAACTTTTGGAAATTGATAAATTACCTGACCTTTCAAAAACAAGATAGGGATTTTTTAATTAATTGCCCACAATATATTTTGTTTGATGAGTGGTTTCTTACGTCCCGTTAATGGAGATACTACTGTAGTCACGTCACTAAATTCGTTTCAAGCTGAACACTGGAACATATCAATGAGGTGAGATTGCCATCAGTCGTACTCCACGAAAACGCAGCAATCACTGCTGAGCGGGACCGACAACTTTAAATCACGTCAGTGCTCCCAGATTTCAAGCGTTACATAATTTAAACAAAATGCCCGTCTTGAATCTGTACAAACAAGGCAGTGTATTTTACTTCCCACATTTCTTCATAAGCTTCACCATGACCATAAATATTTTACTCCCACAAAACACCACCACGCATTATACTTATGTATGTTTGGACCGCCAAACAAAGATGTCCTAAGTTTTTGGGGATCGTATAAGCAGCGTTTACTCCTGTATTAACCATTCCTGAATAAAATGTTCTCAATAAACCCTGCCATCATTACTAACTGACGAAAATTTGGCTAAAACTATTTTTTTAGTATTTGCAATAAAAGTTCGGAACTTCCACACACTGCGTGAGCCCTATTTGTGGGCGGGCCAATCTCAAGACGTAATTAAATACCCCTTGCCCTGCGGTGGTTTTGCAGCCAGAGAAATGCTTCTCATTTAAGGAGTGGCAAATATTTCCGTGTGGTAATTATCCACTTAGGTACTCCTACAGAGAAAATTCCCTGCTGTGAACTGACCCTAATTCAACGTAAGGTTTCTTCATAGTTGGGTGTACTAAAGATTGCTTGGGAGTCCTTTCACGTGGTTGTTGAAAGCAGCGCTTTTCTAACCCAATATCCTGCCTTTTATAAAATCACACTCACACAAAAAAGTAAAAACGGGGTATTATTCTTTACCATTTGCGGAAGAATAGATCCTGACAACCCACAAGCATTCGAGAAGTTAGTTACTTGTGCCGTTATTAATTGCAATCATCATCAGTGAGAAGCAAATTTTTTGTTTTTAGCTTGGTTTCTAGAATTCACGTTTAATTTCAATATCGCTTTCCAGGGTAATGATCACTAAGTATGCGTCACTAATTATGTATCGTGTTGTAAACGCCTAAGTAGGTGCTAGCTATAAAGCATAGTCTGTGTTTAGCATGATGGGTCTAACCATATTTACCTAAGTAGAGAAGAAAATATTTATACCCATCTGACAGCGACCACTGACAATCGTTTGTTGTTGGGATTTAGTGACACGTCGAACCTGTAAGAAATAAATAGAAACAACGTCTTTCTAATGCTTTTTATATTGTGAAAGCCCGAGGCACAATGAAACCGCATAAACAAGAGAAAGAAACACCAAAATAGATTTTAGAAACAACCGCCTGCCGACGAACATAGCATTGATTTCGAAAACAGAAAATTCACGCTATTGTTCTCGAACCAGGACTCTCACTGTATACGGCACGACAGCATTTTAAACACCTCTGCGTGTACAGACAACTAATATAGGTCAACGTGTATTACAGCCCACGGCGTATACAGTCACAGCAAAGAACATGGTTCAAAATTTTCACTGTTCAGTCATGTCCCCAGTTACAGCATCTCTCATAATATGTGCCACCTATTTATCGTTTCTAACAGCGCAAACTACCTGGCCCCCAATTGTAATTCCACCGGACCAGAGCCTGAAAGCGGTGAGTCACTATATGTAGTTAAACTCTAATTTTTGACTGCGGCCTAATTAACCACCTTATGTAAAGGTGTAAGCGTCATGGACAAAAGAATCATGTATTATACACACTCTAGCGTAAACTTCGCTCTCTTTGTTCTGTATTTGCAATATTTCTTGTGCTCATGATCCCCAATGTGGATAAAAATACCTGGTTGCGAAGAAGCAAGGGGAGATATTAGAAATAATTACAACACAGGAGAGAACAGCATGATGTGGCTGAGAGCGCACAGAAGACACACCACAAGCGCAAGTTTCGAGCGCGTTCGCACCTCCTCGTCCCACCATTGATCAGTTATATCTTGCTTAGCCAGATAGGAACTTGCCTAACACTATAACCTCAAAAATATAAACATATGCCTTAAGAGCAGTTTATTACTTCTACCAGCGCCCTTCCTTTACCAAATTTTAAGTACATTTTTGCTGCATATCATCTTCGCCAAGTTCAAAGTGCTGCAGAATAATACTTTCAATATTTTATGTCATCAACAGCAAAATTACACAAATATTTTGTTTAATTGGTGGTGTACTAGAGATTTCGGAAGTTTGCGCACTGTTCATTGAAAGCAATGTCAGTGCTGCATGTACGTCACTACATATTTTTGAAAAGGTTACGTTTTAGAGTATGCTGCTTTTTTCTGCATTTTCTTAATACGTATACCCTCTGTTTGTGAGAAACCTTCAAAACGTTCATAAACAATAAAAAAATGGTATACATGTTTATTCATCAAAAGGTTGCACATGAACCGTAAGTAGTTGTAACACGATGCACTAGTTCAGCTGCGGCTCCAGCCAAAGCGGAGAAAAGATCTTAAATGTGCGAGGTTTGAACACTTGAAATCTGACTCAGATGATATTTCGCTTGAGAGACCTAAGGAATAGTTTAAAGACAAAAAAATATGAAGACGTTTTTGCAAAATGATAGTGAGAAGCCGGAAAAGACACTGTATCGCCGGTTTAAAAAAATCAGTTTAATTGGTACCATCATTTCACTCGAAACTGCGCTAAACACAAAGAAGGCTCAATGGACGATTGAAAAGGGAAATGGCAATAAAAACATGAACTCTAGTGGCCCGCAGCTTGATAATTGGGTGCGCTTGTAAACAAGCAGTAGAACAGTGTTCCAGTTATTGTGGTTTAGGCAAACAACAATCGATGAACGAATATCTTTACATTTTTTGCTAAGCCTTTATGTCTAAAGTTGGCATTGACACATCACACGACAATCACAAGTGCTGGCTTGTTTTGTACATTTCAACAAGAAGAACGGCACTTAAGAGCAATATAGAAAAAAACAAAACCAACTTTCACCTCCGAGAAAACTAGTGTCTATCTTGGCAAACTTGACGTTTTTAGTGAGTTGCCCCCCCCCCCCCCCCCGGTAACCAGAACAAAACAGGCGACACCACGCGAACCGGCATTGCGTCTTTTGCATACCAGTGTCTTTCTATTACTGAATTTTGAAAGTGAAATTTTTATATCGCTCAAATTTTTTTTAAAAGCAGGCAATATTTTTTTTAAGAGCTGGCAAGAGCAGGCAAAGTTGTGAAGACCACTTCACAACTTTCTCAACAACATCATTTGAAGCTCGTTCCTATCACTAGCCGTAGCCAAAAGCCTGCTAAGTTTCGCAGGTCCTCGCCAGGTGCGTCCCCTTCGCTTGGGGGGGTACATTTATTAATCAAATGTCTTGTATGCAGGTCCTGTAACGGCGTAGCTTCAATTGGCGCTGGTGTTGTCTTTTCACGGTAGGGTAGTGCAACACCATTTCTGAAAGACGTTCACTCCCCGTCTTCTGTGAGTGAAGTTTACTTTACGTTACATGTGATCTCAAGCTCCCGCAATACGACTCCCGCAACTTGCACATTTCTCCACCGCTATTTTTTCTATTTTTCCCGTAATGCTCGCCTTGGTTTCTGGCCATGGTATATTGACCTCGGAAATTCGGCTCCACACGATGAAACTTTAGGACATACTTAAGAACATCGCGCTAGTTGCATTCTTTTTAAAAGTTTCGTAAGGAATGCTCTTAACCTGGAATCTGTTAAGCTGCTGGTTTGGAAGTCCTATCGCGCACAAATGTCAAACTTGGACAGTGCGAATCAATCATTAGGAATGCAAATTGTTTCTACGGCCGAGCCAAAGATGTTATCGGGGCTGTTGCTCTTTCGAAGCATGTACTTCCGCGGGGAATTCTCAGAATATGGCGTACTTTAAATGGTGTACCTGTGATGATGTCAGGGTTCAGGTGCTGATGAAAAAAGAGACTAGCGCGCTTGAGAGGTAGTGTTAACAAAGCCGCACGGTGATTCAGAAAACGGAAGAATACCATTTATGGGAAGACAGACGTGACACAGAAAATCTGAGACAAAAAACTTACGACTAAGGTATTAGTCGCGATAGTCCTAGCAGCAAGAACATTTACCGAGCTATGCAAATCAACAAACAAGATCACATTTCAGGTTGACTGATAGAGCTCTTGGGGTCGCATGTTGCATTTGTGTAAGTACGTGAGCCGAAGGCGATGTCTTCGCAGGCGTCGTAGACACAACTGGCGAAACGGCGCCTTATCGCCTTTGCCTTGACTGCCCGGAAAAGCAGAGTGTTGAAAATCGTGACAGGAACAGAAGACCTGCCGACTGCGAAGTGGTCGCACGAGCAGAGGCTCCCCGGCGCAAAGAACGCGTGCCTCGATATGCCGGAGGAGCCCGGATGGTCCGCCCAATGCCGTGGCGGCCACCACAGGTCGAAACAATGGCCAGGATACTCGGCGCAAAGATCGGGTGCCTAGTGTTCGTGTATGGACGGGTGTCTGGCTCTACGGCGAGGCCCCGTAGCGCCGGAAGGAGGTTTAGTCGTCGCCGCGGAACTGCACGATTACCTTGACACTAGTGCTTGCCCACGCGTCATCAGGTCGCATTCGATCAGCAGCCTTCACTCCAGCCGGTGCCGCTTGGTCCCAACGTTCTAACCTGCTCATGTTCCTCTTCCACGAACCCCTTCCACACACCCTTCTTATACCGCATACGTTCAGGTGTGCGCCTTGTTGTTCCTGCTTACTTCGTCTTCGACTTCTTTATCTTCGAGCTTATCCTGGTATCATCACAGTGCCTCTGACACAAAAAATCACAAAACTGAATTTCAGACCAAAACGCTGTAACATGGTGCCTGCATGCCGACACTTGAATATAACGCCTTTGCTTATTAGAGGTGTACCCCAGGTGCACGGTACCCTGACTTTAGGCTTTCTGCGGCATTTGCAAGCCTGCTTGCGCAAGCAGGGCACTCAGTAAGACCAAGAAACGAAAACAAATAAGTAGACGCTAACGTTGCCTTAGAAAACAGCCCCAAGCCGTATTATTTTGTCAGAAAAAAGAATCAGAAAAGGAAAGATTGATGAGAAATTACCCTGGAACAGTTTACTAGATGCCATGTTGACATATCCATTTGGGCAAGGCGTGTCGCGCCGGCGCGTTCACACCTCATCTAGCAGCGGGCTCGCGAGCGTTATCGGGCGAAAGGCGTCGCGTGTGCACTGATCTTATGCCGTTTTGTCGGAAAACGTCGAGAAAGATTAAATTTTTATTTTTGCAATAAATTAGAGTTATTCGGTACGCGTTCCGGACTACACACCAATTTTATGGCTGAATTTTTAGCAATAGCTCTCGCTCAGTGTAAGGTAGAGCAGCATATTTCATGTATCAACATATTAACCAATTCGATGTCAGTTGTATTCGCGTCAACTTCTTGCGACTGTACATTATTGATTTTTATTCAAGTCACGTGAAAGAGATACGTTTGGCCCCGGTCCCAGGACATACTAACATCAGCGGCAACCAGTTACGGACCATTTAGTAATACCGCTGTCACAGAGCCCGTGCGATTCGGCATACCGGTTCTGTCTCTTTTGCATCAGCAAGATTAAGACGATATTGGCATTTAAACGCTGCTTATACACAAGCACTGCTAAGATTTTAAGAATACCAACATATATAATACATGCGGGATGTTCAATGTTGTGGTTCGGGGCAATGCAAACTGACTTTCACCGAACTGCACCGTGGGACTCCGAGGATAAATGTATATCTTTTTAGAACACGGATTTCCCCTGCGAAGCTGTGTGCGCAGTGCCAGGTCCAGAAACAATCAAAGTTGTTATACAGAATGTGGGCTCGTCTCGGCAGCTAGACAACTGATTTTGAAGGAATCAGTTGACCGTTTGTGGTTGAATCCAACGTTTCCACTCATATTATTTATTGACGCAACAATCTTCGGGCATGTAAAAACGAATATATATATAAACCTGTTCTCAAGCGTAACTTCCGCCTTCAGGTCGGTTGAATTGCTGATGGATGCTAATAATGGGTAATTTGGATTTAATTATAGTGAAGTCTTGTTTTGCGGCCTCTAAGGTGATAACAAAATTTCAAAGAGTGATTTAGCCCTGCTCAATGACCCCTTGTAGGTACCAGGCAAAACTTTTGAGGGTGTCATCATTATCACCACCTTAAAGAAAAAACAAGTTCACGTGATCGTAGTTGGCCAGTGCTTTTAAACACGAACGGCACTCTGGTTCGTGTTCTCTTGTATTGAGCACACGTTCGCTCCGAATATACGTCCTTCCCTTGTCATTCGTGCAAACGTGATAGTATTCACCCCTAGCCAGGCTTTCTCAATTAAACAGTGCAGGGTGTCTATGTACCCCGGGAAATTTTATCGTTTATAGTGTTTGCTGACAGCGCAAAGCCGATGCCTATTGCTGGGCTATTGACTCCTGAGGTTCCGGACAAAAAGGTGCTACACTTTCTTGATATTAAACTGACACTCTCTGAGCAGCATGTATGTTGGGTATTTCACCCGAGAGCAGATAAGGGCCTGTTACCTTATCACGCGGCTCAATCTTAGCGCACAAAAAGAGGCATAGTTAACCTGTGTTTTATGAATTCTCTTCAAAAATTGTTCCACGATTTCATGCAAAGTAGCTACAACTAGCAAACGGAGGGCTCACTAGCTGCTGCGTATCCGGCGGCCACTCTAGTATTGGTAGCGGAGAGTGACCTCAAGTATTTATAACAGAGAAAGGGCCGCTTAGAGGAGGGTGAAAAGAAAAAAAAGTAGCAGTGATTTCATATTTGCACAATACATCTCACCAACTAAGAAAGATAGGCAATCGGATGAACATAAAGGTTGTTTTCTCTGCAGCTAACCAATTGAATAAAATCTGCAAGTTGACTAACCCCTTCCGTAAAGCATCGGTTGGGTGTATAAAAGGACATAGGAAGGCATGTGTAGAATGCGCTGTCGATGTTGCGTACGATGTTCCCCTAGCGTGGGGGAAGCAATATATAGGCCAAACCGGCTGATCTCCTAACGACCGGTTAGGTGAGCACAGAGGGTATGCCAGCAACTACAAGGATGGTCATTTGTCTGTTCACTCCACGGCTGCAGCTGCGTGCCACTGTTTGAGCAATGTGTGGTATGTTAGAAAATAAGAAAGAAAATGTAAGAAAAATAAAAGAGGCAGATTTGATTAATAAATCGGGGTTTTCCTGTGTGCGCGTGCCGTCACTAAGTTTGTCTGATAAGTAGGCAACTTTACGCGCATGGCTGCAACACGTCAGCATTGGCGTTGAGAGTGAGGAGTGAGTGCGGGTAGGCTGTGGATACCTATATATGGGTGTATGCGAAAAAACATCTAGTTGGAAGTTATCGCGGTGTTGTGTGTCCTGTTTCTTGTCCTATTTCTTTGCGCTATGAAATCGTCAAGATAGCCACACCAACTTGCCCAAGAATCCGTACTCGTCACATATCGCACAGCCTGATGCCTATGAGTGTTTGAGACCAGCGCTGGCAACACGTTCAAGCTACTTATATTGTACTTGTTCGAGCTTTGTGTGACCTTCGCTCAAGGAGCTTCCGCCTCGTATTTCATTACGAGCGTTTTTGTGACTACTATTATTCACACGGCAAAGCTTTATGACTGTATTTTAGAAGTATTTAGTGGTGTTCCCAAGAACCACTATGGTCCACAAACTGCAGGCTACTCAGGAATTCACATTTTATGCCTTATTCAGCTTTCTCCTAATGAAATGTACTCGAATTTTTTAAATAAGCATTCTTGAAATATTTTGAATTTACCTCTTTTGTGCTAACTTGTCAGGATATAGCCGTACGTCTCCTAAATACTGCAGTCAAGGGTGTACGTATGCCTTTTCTACAGGACTTATGCAAAAGTGCCGCTGTCTGTTCGAGCCAAAGCTAAAACGCGTGCTACATGTAGCTTAAACGCGTGCTACATGTCTGTTTCTGGTGTCTTCCTGACTCTTTGTCCCACTTGTGCTCTTTCACCGCACGTATTGACTGATGAGTGGTCTGTGGGCTGGTCTACGGTGCCCCTGTACCTGTACGGCTCTGCCGAGATATATTATGCGTCAACAACACAATTGCACACGCACAAAGCCCAGAATTTTACGTTTACCCCCGAAGATAAGAAACCTTCGGTATAGTGCTGTAAACAACGTCAGCGTAATTGCTCAAGTATTGCTTGAGGAATGTAGTGGATACTAGTGTTTTTTCATCATCAAGAAGACAGTGGAGTGTCCCCTGCAGAATGAGGTGACGTAATGATTGTGAAGAGGGAATGCCAAATGAAAAACTTGTTTCTGTAACCTGTTTTCCCTCACTGAAAATTTGTGCTAGCTTGTAATCGCAACTACGATACGATAGGTTCATTCATATAAGATTGTGAAGAGGAATCCTTGGCGAAATGAAACCGGGTATGGCGGTTAACACCCCAGAGAACAACATGGTCAAATAAAATGCCCCCCTCCTGTCCTCTACCACCTTGTGTTTGCGTTACCTTCTCCACTCCGGACTGAAACGGTTGCCCAAAAATTATTTATTGCGCCTATGGTCAAACTAAAGCAGGCAAACGTACCTGAATACACACAAACCCAAACTGCACCTGTTTTTATGTTTTTATTGTCGCCGAAAGGTGTCATTGCAAAGCGTTTTTCTTTTTTTTCCCTAGGACTGTTTTCTGCGTCTTGTCTAATTGCACGATACAATCTACAATACAATAATTGACAAGAAAAACTAGAGACGAAGCGATAGTTGGGGTTCGGTTGTGGTCCCTTATGAGGAATATTCAAGCTCCTTAAAATGAAAATTGGTGTGAAAAGAGAGTGTTTAGGTTGCGAGGATACCTGCTGCGGGAACTTTTATTCGTCGTGGCACGTAAAAGAGTATTTTTTGGCACACAAACAATATCAGGCGCCTAATTGTAGCAAAGTTTGTTAGCAAAGTCCTAAGCCTGTTTGTCAACACAACGGTTGCAGCCTACCCGTTCAAACATCACTTTATATCTCGCTTATGAAACGATGAAATATTTTAAACACCTACCGAGCAATAACGAACTCTAACCTGGTGTATTAGGGACATGTACGCTATCATTCAATTTATTGCTCGCTTCAAGTTGTTTTAGAGCCTCTTTCTCTTTCCTGCGGAATACCGAAGTAGTAACCACAATCAGCGCTGTATTAGCTCGGAGAAACTTGCAGATTTGAAACGAGCAGTTGGTCTTTTGTAACATGTTTGAATTCACACGAATATAAATTATTTTTATAGTACCTTGAACGATGGTCAACCAGATACGATTCGCAGCGCATGCTACGCGCATTCAAGAAAAGGTAGCAGCCTTCACGGCCCTTGCGGCAAATAATACTTTGACTTCTCCAACTTCTTTCCTTTCTCCTTTTCCTTTCCTTTCTCCACCAGTGTGTGTAACATTGAATACAAAAGTGCACGTGAGCATCCTGGACGACAGCACACGCCAGATCACTTTCTCCAGTTAGCGGCTCTGCTTTCCGGTTCAACCCTTCAACACGGCTCCCGAGGGCAGGAGATTTTGCATGATGCCTATTTCCTGGTATTTTATTGTACCCTTCTTCACAGCGTTGTCAATCAAATAAAACGCCTGTCGTTGTCCTGTCTTTTCAGTAAACCTCGTTAATTCGCACTTTTTCTCTTGTATGATTTATGAATTGTAATTTATTGCTTAAGTACTTCAGTCAAACCCAGATTTTCCCTCACTTGACAAAATATAGGTTGGCTCGTATGCGATTCATTTGTACCATGTTAGGCAGCATAGTTGTAACCATCACTAGTGATTGGGTACCTTTAGGACTCTGAGTTATGCTTTCCAGCATTAGGTCTCGGCCCTCATCAAAATAATACATGGTGTTGCCTTCATCACGGGCATTTTGTTCCTATTCTTTATGCCTTTGAGTGTTTTCAGCAAAGAGCCCAACTCACGAAGTTAAATTTGTACCCAAGTCATTGATGTAAATTAAAAAGAGTAAGGGGCATAAAACGCTGCCTTGAGGTAAGCCAGAAGTCACGTCCGAAGGAGTAGAAAAAAATTGTTGGCTGCAGTGAACTGCTGACGGAATGTAATAAAGTTGCGAACCCATGACAATGCTAGATTCACTAACGTTGTTATTGCTTCGCCATTTTATTACATATTGTCAGCTGTTCACTGTAGCCAACAATTTTTCTTCCACTCTTTCGCACGTGACTTCTGGTGTACCTCAAGTCAGTGTTTTACACCCCTTACTCTTTTTAGTGTACGTCAACGACTTGGGTACAAATTTAACATGATGCGTTCGCCTCTTTGCTGATGATTGCGTTATATACCGTAAAATAATTAATTTTGACGGTCATCTAGCCTTTCAAAATGATCTTAATCTGATTTCCATCTGGTGTCACACCTGCCTCATGACACTAAATTTACATAAATGTAAGTTGATGAATTTTAGCCGTAAACTTATAAACTCTGATTTTCCGTATACATAAAGAATACTTTGCTAAAGTAGACTTCATCGTACAAATATCCTGGCATCAATCTCACTTCGAATTTGTCTTCGTCGGACCACATATCTACCATATGCGCAAAGTCTTCTTGATAACTTAGTTATCTACGACGCAACTTGGGGAATTCCCCGTCTAGTGTTCATAAACTAGCTTTTCTAACATTCTTACTTTTACAGCTATAATTTGCGTCTTTTATGTCGTCTCCCCATTAAAACTGTCTAATTGAAAAGATTGAGTGGACTCAGAATCGGGCTACTCATTTCATATCATCTAATACAACCCGTACGCTAGCATCACAAAGAGTAAACTTGAATGCTCCCTTCAACCATTACACACACGTCGCTCCTTAGCACTTTTATGCCTATTTTATATATATATTTACTCCTTGAGATCGTCTGAGTTTATTCTTCGATACCCATTTACCACATCACGTAGGCTGTAGAACCAGTTCAGTGTCTAACGCATTTATGGTACCACGCATGCCTTTAATTTATCTGCCCTCCCACGTGCTATATGCTTTGGAATAATTTCGCCGACGTTATTGCATCTGTTTCATTCCACAAAACCTTTCGACGCCAGGTATCTGATCATTACGCACCATAATGTTTTCACTGAACTTCAATTTGTGTGTACTTTTTATTTGTTATGTTTTTGTCTTTTGGCGATATTCATTATCTCCGAAGTGCTCATGTTGGCTGTGTCTTCAATGCATGCATCTACTTTTGATTGTATATATACCTACTTGCATTAGCTATATTACCATTTTTGTTAACTTGAGTTCATCTTCGTGACCTATGTTTTTCCTTCTTCAAACCTTTTTTTTTTTCTGCGTTTTGACTACAAACTATGTGCTCCCCCTTACGCTATGTCCTTCTATGGGCCTGTGGGTGTCCTGAATAAATACTGATTTCTTATTTGCTCGTCTTCTAAATCTAAGCATTCATGTGCAAGTTCTGTGCCCTGGCCTAAGGTCGCCAGAGTCGAGGATTGTCTAATTTGATCTGACACTTTCATTGCGTCATCCTCGTTTTGGGTAGTGTTTCCTCGTACGTCTGCCAGTGCTTAGATTGCATGTTATGCCAAAGGGAAGCTTTTTTGTGGTTTTTAAACTTCCTTCTGTCTTAGGAGTTTGCATTATCAATGAGATGGTTAACTAAAAAAAGCAGTAAGTACTGCTTGGGCAATCAGTTTTCGTGATTCCGCAAATTCGATTCCAACCTTCATACTCGTCAACTTTGTTTTTCACACATTTTGCTCTTGTTTCATATATCAACTCGTTCTTTTTGACATTCTACTGCTCCTACACCTACTGTTTCCTGCGGTTTATATTGCACGTTTTTCTTGTAACGTGTTTACAACATCTTTTGTATATCTGGATAACAGCAGACGTCTGTTGACAAGGGTTATTTTAAACACACGCTTAGTGTCTGTTACAAAGGGCTGGGGTTCCTATTTTTCAAAAGCTTTCTTTCTTTTTTTTTGAGGTCCAGTCTTAACCTTCCCCTCACCATCTTAAGATCATTGGGTCTAATCTTGCCTAGCACATTAACATCCACCACAATACACGAGCTATATAATAAACGGAGCTCTATTTGGCTGCTGCTATAGAATTGTGGTTTTCCTTGAAACTTTATTCCCGGTTGGTGGAAGACTGCAATCAATATGGTTCCGTCACGTGCTAATGCAACAGCGCAAACACACAGGGTCACAAGATATAAAAATACACGAGCTTGTGCGTTTTCTTTCTTTCGTTCATGGGTGCTCTCAGTTTTGCACGATATCAACTTGCACCAACTCGCTGATTTCGCTACTTTACTGAAGCGATATCACTTGGCTTATAAACCCCGGAAATTGCAACCTATTGGTTATTGCGACCTCCTCTTGCCGAAATTACTAACGTTTCTCTAACTCGCTTGGAATATAATTTAAAAAGAAGGTTTCCGTCCACAATCGTAAATTATTTATTTCCCGTAGCAATACCTTATAAAGTTACTCTGATGTCCTTGACTTTATCCCAATATCTTTAGTTCGGGGCTCAGGCTCGTATCTTAAACACACATTGTTGCTTTACCCTGATCTTAGCACTGCAACTTTTTCGTTAAGGCAAACCATAGCAGTGGTTACTTGATTTACATTGAAGAATTTATTTGCCTTCACTACCTGTTCAGAATAATCATGAACCCTTGCTTGGCTTTTTGCACGCTAGGTTAAGCGAAATATCCTGAAGGGTATGTGGTAAAAAGAAATGTATCAGCGTGGTTTGTGAATAGTGGCATTTTTCTCAGAATCTAATGTTTTCGGGAGGAAAGTGTAGGCACTTTGGTGAGTTCGTATACTACTCTTTGCATTCTCTCCGCAGCCTGCTTTCATTCTCCAAAGGGTACCGCGCATTTTTTCACACTAGGCATAGACAAGAACAGTGCTTCAAGTGCCTAAACAACGTGATCACATTTATTCATGTGCATAAAAGATGCCTTTATAACTAAGCCTTTATAATAACTATAAGTGAGATGCCGAAAACTAGAAGGTTCGTTGAGGTCATGAAAATGCTTCGAAAACCGAATGCTTCGAACTACGCACACGGGTCATGGTGACAACCTCCAACGAAAAGACGAATAACCAGGTCATGGGGGTGAAAAAACAAAACGGCGATTTGCAACAAATTTTCATATACATAAAAAACAGTAATTGCGCTTGTCCTGCAAGATGAACAAAGTACAGGAATAAAGAGAAAGCTGAAGTAGACCTATTCCTGCTCTAACCAATACTGCAATGGATTCCAACGTCGACGAGATACGACAGATCTTGGAAACAGCACACGAAAACAAAAACCCAGTAATATCTTTGGTTCGACAAATACACAGCCTTCAATTACCTTACGTGTAAATTTATCACAGCGCTTCTTTTGGAGTATCCATGCCTTAAAACATTATTGCAAGGACGTGACGGCATGCAAACTTTGTGCGAAAAGTACTCGTTTTGCACAGGCAATTGCTGTGCCCGTACAATTTATCAAACATACCACCTGTGACACAACACAGGAAGATTGTACACCACCTCTAGTAGAGGATAGACCACGTGGTAGATGGTAGATGATAGTTTCTGAATGGTAGATTATAAGCCACATGGCCTCAGGAGCGGAGAGGGCTTTTTTACATCGTTTGTGAGACGCACGCTTGAGTTAATGCTGTTTTTTGTAATGCTTCTTACTGTTCAAAAACGATTATAAGAACGGCCTTTGTAACCACCCTTCGCACACCATTGCCACGGGTAATTGCCACGCCATTATACCATTACCGCATGTATCCCCGGCTGTGAGTCATGAAAAATGAACTTGAATTTTTAAGGTGCACAGCTGGATGAAGATAAATGAATAATCCCTGTGGAAAGCGCTTGAAGCTAATGGCAGTCAAAAGTGCCCCTTACAAATAAAAAGTTTTGGTCCTCCTATGCCAAGCTCACCTTTTCTGTAAGAGATACGTGCGATGGATGCTAATGCTGGTGGTGCGGTCTCCCATTGTTGTCCGCGGAGGTGTTCTAGGAATGGTGGTCTCACGAGTTCGCCGAGCCTACTACTTTCCGTCTGGGCTTCACTTGCACACATGGGCTTTTGAAGGGTGGTGATCGTGATTCTTTTCTTAAGCATGAATCTCCCTTGCCGTAGCCTCATTTAAAAATTCTCGAACTGCCATTGGGGGGACTTTGTACCTGTCCGGAAGAGATTTTGTTCTTTACTCTGCGCAACAGGTGAGGCTTAGCCTTCCGTAAAGGTACGGTAGAATAAGCACGTTTAAAGCGACCTGCGTGTCCTCGGCATAGGTAGTATCAATCTTTTTGCGGCAATTTTTTTCTGCTTTGGAGTACAGAGTTCACACTTTTCTGCGATCCCTGTTTAGAGAAGTCAACATTTATTGACGGCAGATCTCTTCTCATGACAAGATTATGTCTTCTTAGTTCTTGAACCACATCTGCGTACAGTCCTCAGCATCAAAGTAAACATGCATGACAGCTTGCGCTCCTGTTTCCAAAGGTTCAATGCGGCGACATTCCCCGACTGCTTTAACCAGTACTTCAAGTCACGGAAACCTTAACTATGGGCGTTTTTCGGCCCACGTAACTGACCCAACAGGTGATGAACAGTCCTGGAATGTTGAAGGCACGTAGGCATGCCTACACCAGCTAGTTGTAAGCATGTCTACGGCGATCGTGTCTCCTCCTGCCCCTTTGACGTTCCACATATCAAGGGGCCGTGCTCAAGAAGCAGTTCAAGTGAGCGCGAGCCTGTTATGTGGTGAACGGGTGTAATATTCGTATTCGGTGGCCGTGTCGTTAACCCCTTGTTCGGAATAAATATCAGGCAACCTCAACGCTCTACAACTGCAAAACGGTGGAAATAACAGTTCTGGGTTCGTACTTTAGGAAAACTACAAATAAAATAGGAAAACATGTTGCCAACATTAGCTTCTACAGCTACACACATTGTTATTTTAGGGCAAACCTTTGCCTAATACTACCTACATCCGGTAGGAACATCGCTTAGGCGGGTTTTTCCTCTTCACAAAGCCCCCCACCTAATTCTTTCAATTTTTTACGCCACTCACGCAGGCCTACCTAGCTGTAAAAAATCAGAGGCAGATTTCGGACCAACTCTTCGCACATGGCATAAAAGGGAAGCGTATTGTACGCCGCGTACTTATTGAGACGCGAGCTTTAATATTTGCTTGGTTCTTTTTACTGCGAGAAAATGCTTCTAACTCTCACGGGAGCGCTAAAAATATTCTAGCGTTGAACTGTATAGCTACACTTTGTACACCTTGCAACATCTTTTATACGTAAGAAACAACAGACTTGCCTCTCTTCCGGGCTTCTGCCAACGTAAAATTTATGCCTTTTTTTATAAACACCTGCATTTTCTCTCACCCAGGTGACACCATAACCTCAATACACTGAGCCTCTTTGGCTTGCCTACGAGTTACTATGCAATAAAGGATAGAACATGGCGTGAAGAATTGTAAGTGGGCCACTGAAAGATGACTATTGTGACCTGAAAGTATGGTGCCTAAAATGAGCCATTACAAACAATAATCGCGTGTTCGCGGTCTTGCAATTGTGAACAAGTAGCCTTGTAAGACGGATTTGGCTATTTAAAACAAAGAAAAAGGTGGAATAATGTACGAACCTTTGTGTCCTGAAATGAGAGCAGGCGTAACTAAAATAACAGGCAATTAGTTGGCAAGCGAATAAGGGTTATCTGGTTGCCAAATTCCCCGATTATTCGTATAAAGAATAAATAAAACGGCACAACCTTAGTGATTGGTAAGCGTAGCTTGTTGATGAGTTTTCTGTCCTGATTTTGGGTTATCCAGGTTTCGGTTACGCATATGAAAGATATTTGCGAATCACAGCAGGTTTGGTGGAGTCCATTTATGGAGTTATCATTTCGTCGCCCCTTTTTTTCAATCCGATGCCTTCTCTGCGGCTGCTGCAATGCAGAATATATATCACGCCCAAGCTTTCAAATTTCTGAATATCTCGTCAACAGGCTATTGAACCTGGATAGTGTATTTTCTTTTCTTGAAAATCTGGCCACCCGGATCACCGGCCTTCAAAGCCGAAGTCGCTCCTAGCCCGTCTAACCATATAGCCAGTTTGACGGATGTTTCCACCACTCTACTAGAATGCTCTACTACTGGCACAACATGAATCATTTTATCGCCTGAAGTTGAGCTAAACATGTGCGTCGTAGTTATAAATACCTTTTGCGATTCTTTAGGCTGATTGTACCAATACAAAAACGTTTCCTTGTTGTACTCTGAACCAGGCAGAAACATGTTCAAGAATAACAAGCTGAAATATGTAGCGAGCGAATATTACCTCTTAACCGCTTAGAAATAAATAAACACCCGGGTACCACACGTAAATATATACCTTGTTATTATACTTGGCAGCCATTGCAACCGACAAAAAACTGGAATATTTACAATATAGGATACATACATAAATTACAGTGCAATGTTTATACAAACACAGTACATTGCGAGCTTGCTGTACCGAACGGTTGTACTCGAAATATTACGTTCATACAACCAATTGAGATAATCAGGGTTGGAAAAAAACGTACAGGTAATGATAATGGGAAAGGCTGTGTCCGCAGAGGTTACCGTTCTCAGTTATATATCTAGTAAGTATTTGCTTTCCTAAAAATGGATATGCACTCCATTATAGTTATTGGCCGAGATATATTTAAGCAAATGCTCTCCTATTGTGCACTAATTTGCCCTGAAGTTTACAGATTTACCTCTTTTTTGTACATTTACCAAGTGTAGTATTCGAATTTAGTGCGATCGAAACAATAAATCTTGCACGTATTTATGCCAGAAAATTGCAAGCGTCGTATACGATATGCCGGTCTTAGAAAGCTAATACGCGCACCGAAAAAAGTTGGATAGAAAACATACAGTTGCGTCAAGTGATTTCAAAATCACACTTAAAATTTATCTAAACATTTAAATAAAAATTACTTTTTTACACAGAAGCCCACACCAGAAATTTATAAGTAGCAAGCAGTACAAATTTAAGTTTATTCTTTCGACCTACTTCCTAAGCTCTGTGTTCTTTTGGGGTAAAATGTACGAGGCGTATAAAAACATCATGCCAAGCATGTGGGTTATAACATACAAGTTGCTTCTCAAGTTCAGATGTTTGGCAAGGTTCTAAAATTAGAATTTTTATAAAATCGCAATCCCCGATCTTTTTCAGTTCTACTTTACATATGAGGCCATTTGGGTGTACAATCGAACAACCAAAGGACCCCGGGTAATGTGTCAAGTAGATCTGGTTCACCATTGGAATTCCAGCCACATTTGGTTTAAAAGAATGTTTCTGGTCTATCCGTACAAGTAAGTGTTGCAACGGTATGCTTTCAATAACAAAACTAGTCAGTGCCTTCTCTAACATTTCTTTATATTCTTTCAAGGATACGAAACAAAACTATTGAAGAATTGCTGGGGAAAATTGTTGACTGGCAACGGGAACCGGGTGGCACAATAATGATGGTTGGTTTTGCAGGTGATGTACGAGGGTTCATTTTATACATTTTGTTAATACTTTTGTGTACATCATTCACCTTGCAAAGGAAAACGTTCCTGCTTCCGCAACAGAAGCAGAATTTTCTGCTTTCACTAATATACAGGGTGATGAAAGTTAGGCGGAGAGGTATTTTTAAAATTAGACGCTTAGATGTACGTGAACACCGCCGCTACAGTAACGTTATGCGCCAAGAGAGACACAAAATGAAGTGGTAACAAATGATGTCGGGGGCTTAATTAACTAAAATTGATTAATAACTTTTCAAGTGCTACAGTAAGCACGCATGTTTGTATTGAAAAGTTAGAGGTATCGTGCTTCCACGCTGTTTTATTTGGCAGAAATCCTCTAGCGTATCCGTACTCTTAAATATCGTACTTAGAGGTTTAATTTTCGTTCGCATGATTACGCAGGCAACACAGTGAAGATAAGCGTGAAGCTCCACCCTTTTATGACAAGCCTGCTGTGTACGTTGTTTAGTTGGACAATGGGGTGGAGGCATAAACAAAACTGATAACAAGCCCCCTTTCAGTCTTGGCTGGCGTTATCGCAATCTGCAGTACTCGGAACCACTATCAATACAGAACAAATGGGAGGAGGTTTGCGCTGGTCGTCGCTGTGTAGCATGCGCAATCATGCGAACGGCAATTAAACTTTGCAGTTTAATATCTCGGAGTACGAATGCACTAGAAGAATTCTGTCAAATAGAACAGCATGGAAACACGATTGTCTCTAACTGCTGAATAGAAACATGACTGCTTACTGCAGCAATTAAAAAGTTAATTATTCAATTTTAGTTAATTTAGCCACCAACATCAATAATTTGCACCTCACTTTATTTCCACCTGAGTGCATAACCTCACTGTAGAGGTGGTCCTCACGTAAAATTAAACCCATAATTAAAAAAAAACCTGTCGACTTCACTTTGATCACCCTGTATATTTTTAATGCGCTCTGCAATTGGGGCTGTACTGCTAAGAGGTTACGCAATATTATGAACAAAGTGATTCGGTTTTGGTGGAAACAAAATTCGTGGGTTTTTTCTTGTTTCTGGCTGGAGAAGATTAGCTTCAATTTATGCGTGAACTTTCCGAATGGAGTTATTCGTTTTGTACAGGCACAATGCACTGACGTCGAGTATTTCTATGTGGTTGCGACTGAACGTAGTTACGTCGACAAAGCGGAGGTGCTCTTCGATTCTGTGGCACCGAATTTAGGTGTAGGGGTAGTTGCCTAAGCCACCACTTTAGCATTAGCGCGAAAACGTTTGAGTGGAGGTGCATCCCGCGAAAAAAAAACTCGACCAAATGAGGGTCAGCTACCTTCCCCCTTTATCGTGAAAACGGAGGGCATTACCTGCGAACAGAAAAGGCAGAGGAAGAAAAGAATTCTAACCAATGCTGCTATGCCACCGTGGTAGGCAATAGAGGAGTGTGTATAAAGGTCAGAATGGCTCAATAATAGACATGGAGGTACAACATATGTTTCCGGGGAACACAGAGAACATGCAATATGAAGCACGTTCAAAAGACTATCAAATTGCGTTTCCTGTAAAGCAACAAATGCCGAATACACTGTGGTTCGTTTTTGTGGGCCGTACAGCTTGGTTTCCGTTTGATAGCTTTAATATTTTTAAGCATACACAAATCACCATGGCAACTCCTTAAAATGACGTAAGTGCAAATATTAAAAATAATATTGTTCTTATTGCGAGCTGCCGGAAAATCTATACTACGAAAATATTCGACACTAACAAAAAATTCTTAATACCACTGTAAGTTACGGTTCTATTTTGCCATTTAAAGTAGTTGAAGAGTTTTTTGTCCTACTTCGTAACCAGGGAATCGTAAAGCTGCTTAGGTGATGGAACTTGACTTGCCTGAAGAAAAGAGCTATCAAAAAATAATTTCCCGTTATTATTACCTGGTGTTCGCTGAAAGCGTAGGTAACATGTCCTATATTTTGAGCTACTTCATTTTTCTCAGTCCTGTTTTTTTTTGTGCCCATGCACTACGGATTTTGAAAATATATTTATGGAAAAGACAGCTACTAATGTTAGCGATGCTTTTCACCCCAATCTTATTTGTTGTTGTGAATTTTATAAGTGTGTAGTTAGATTGTCTTAACCCTTTTAAGAAAGTCGCACCAAGCTCTCTTCGTTTTACAGTAAGTAAGCTCAACATTCACCCAGATTTAGTGTTAGAAATAAATTATTTTTTTCAATAGCTCACAATTCGCTTATGTCCATTGCTATAACGTCTAACTTCTAGTAAACGCTGGTGTACCTTAGGAAGAGATACTTTCTTTACTCTTTTTATTAGCATTGATGTTTTGAGGAGCCAGTAACCATCAGCTTAAAACAATTTGCTCTGATTTCGCCGTTTCCCCAGAGAACTGAAATGTAATTAGACTGTGTAACTCTAAGTAGACCTGCAGGCAATTTCAAGCTGGAACTTCAAAGTGAAATTGACACTTCACATAAACGAATGCAAACTAATGCTACTGTCACGTCGCAAATATTAACCATTCTTCTTAAGTACTATTATGAAGCTTGAAAAAAGGAACATTGCATAAATACTCCAGTGTTATAGTCACTTTCTATCTTTTTTTAAATACCCAGGTTAGCTATAGGAAAGGAAAGGAAAGGAAATGAATTTATTTGTCCTGAGTCTTTACAGGGACGGGAGCAGAGGCTATAGGCTTTGCAGCGTGACAAGGGCCTCTGCACCTAACTACATTGGATATACAGGGCACTTATTAACAATAATACCATATGATATCGCAGCATTTCACTCAATAACACACAATAACAATTCACACAATTACACAGTATAGGTTAAAAAACATTGGATTTCCCTTAAAAAGAAGAAAAGGTGACTCATATACTTCTAAAATCTCGCAAAATTGCAGAGTAGAATTTCACAACAAACTTAAGATAGGCATTCACATAACAGTTTATCACACATTCCACATTAATCAGTAAAGCATTTTAAGTGCACATACTTTATTATAAATATTCAATGTCATGGCATAAAATGATGCACTTCATTTGGGTTTTAGAATGAATTGACTGGTGTCTATGGGACCATGTAAACGAATTATTAAGGCAGGTGTTGATACTCGACGTGCTGTTTACCGGAACTGGTCGTCACTGTTGGGGTTTTCCTGTACAGATGCCGCATGTTGTATTTAAAATTCTTATTTTCTGGTGTGTTCTGAAAACTCTTAGGATGATTTTGCTGAACCCATTGTAAAAGCCTAAACTAATATAGTTGTGTTATTTCTAACATCGAGTATTTTTAGAAAAGTGGCTTAGTTTTTAAGTCCCTGATGAGGCCATGATATTGTTCGAAGGCTCGGAGGACTCTTTTTTGCATTACCAGTAGTTTTTGATAATTAGTTTGTGTCGTAGTACCTCATACCATGGTAGAATATATCATTTTTGAATAAAATAGTGCATTATACAATTCCGTGTGTAGCCATTTTGGTACAACTGGGCTGAGTTTGTATAAACACCCCGCCGTTCTACTAAGCTCCATAGTTAATTTTTTGTATATGTGTGTTCCATGTCAAGCCTTCGGTAAACCATACGCCTAAAAACTTCTGACTACCTACCTGTTCAATTTTTCTGCCCTCAAACAAAATGGTTTAATTATATAAACGCGGCTTATTATTAGGAGCAAATACAATGTATTTGGTTTTACTGACTTTTAGTTGTAGTTTGTTTACACTAAGCCATCCAGACAGCTGGTGGAGGTACTTATTAACCTATTGTTCAAGTTCTAGAATAGATACACTGCTAGTATAGTATCGCCAAAGCTCATTGCGTGTTCGGGTACACAAGAAAATGCCCATATGAGGCCACTATCTTGCCACTACGTCTTGTAAAAGTCGCTACTATGGTGTAGGGGCTCGTGATTATTACCCTGTTTTTATTTTTACGTGTGCGGACTCTTGTATGGTCCTTGTACCATTTAAAGTTACCGAAGCTTCTACTACCTGTTATAAAAATGATTACCTCTTCTGCTTTTATTGTATGGCAATTTCGTAACGCCGCCCTTTTTGCTGAATGTTCCTGCCTGTAAATTAACCTGTCAATCATTGCGCCTTTTTAAAAATATCCGCTGGATCACTCCCCTTTGAATGCCATTTGGCTGACGGAGGTAAATAAAATAAAACAATTAGTAGCCTAATTGCGCAACATATATTTGTGCGGCAGCTGTCAGTTTCTCGAGGTGAATTCAATTACGTAGCTCTAAGAGTGCACTTTGAAGCCATCAGTTTAAAGCGGGCTCGGTGACCCATGGGTGTTTCAGAGTACTCTGTATGGAACAGTGCTTCTTTATGCATATAAACGAAAGCTTGGACTTACAAGAAACCATGAAGCGTGCGGGTATCCTTGTGGACTCTTGAAGAGCTTTGGCAATCCATCAGAATATTATGTTACACTTAAGCATATATTGCATCGCGGTGTGTTCTGTATGGGTGTGGTCTTAAGTAGGATGGCCACATTTGGATTACAGAAAATTATTTTGTTATCCAGGAATCTTTGCAAGGATGTGTGACCATTTAACAGACGTATGCATAGTCTAAGCGAATAGCAAGAACCCGTGGTGCTTTTTTTTTAAACAGAACAAGATCCCTTCAAGCCGTTTCAATCTGAGCAGGTTTTGTACCGAGACGTGGCCTCTGTTTGTGCAGTGTTTTTAGTAAACCCCATGTCCCCTTACACAAGTAAGTACATTTTTGTTTACCTTTTCTAGCATCAAAACACACAAATTCCCAATGCGCAGCCCAAAAATTTCGGAACGCCCCTACCAAACGAACACTTAGGTTCTTGAGTAGCAATCGATAAATTTAAATCTCTCGATGTCTACTATATATATATCTATATATATATATATATATATATATATATATATATATATATATATATATATATATATATATATATATATATATATATATATATATATATATATATAGCAGAACAGAAAGATACGGGACGAGGGGCTCGGTAAAGATACATATCAAGGTTGCAGTAGTCATTGCCAGTGCTATTCGGCCTTTTTCGAAATATTTAATAGGGCCGAATGACGTGTGCTTGTCACGTTTCTTTGATACATTGATAAATAAGCGAAAATATAAGTCGAGAAAAAATCCGCCGTTTTTCCTGGAGCGGGACTCGAACCCAAATCTCCGCATAACCGGTGCGGTGCGTTCGCCATTACGCTATCCCGCAGCGGCTTCTCTCTCGACTTTAAAGCGGGGTTTTATATTTACAAGAGCTCTGAGGCCGGTCAACTAGCGCCGCCCCTCGACTACCGCGGGAGACGTAGAACGTCTTCTTTCCCAGCGGCCGCCACGTAGACCATGATCGGAGGTCGGGGTTACCAATTGGCATATCCGAACTGCTGGAGCCAGTGCCTCGTAATGCATGTAGCAGAATAGAAATATACGGGACGAGGGACTCGGTATAGGTACATAGGTACATGGTATTATGAAAGGACAGGGTTGGCTGCACACACTCTTCAGGAGGTGTGGCAATTGTCGCCCGGGAATCCTTAGCCTGCCACCCTGTCACTGTGAACACTGTCCTTGAGGCTGTAGCAATCCGTACGATAATATTAATAGGCTGATAACGGTATGCTCCATTTACATTCCTCCTGATGTAGCACTTACGAGCTCTGACTTCGAGGCGCTGGTTGACCAGCTGCCCTAACCATACATTCTAACAGGCGACCTTATTGCTCACAACTCTCTTTGGGGCTCTTCTCGCACGGATGCCCGAGGTCGCCTGATAGAGAAATTCCTTACATCTTCTGGAACATGCCTTTTCAACAATAAACAGCCTGCATACCATAACATAGGTCACAACACATACTCATGTCTTGACTTGGCTATTGGCTCCGCAGTTCTCTTTCCTCTTGTCGAGTGGGGAGTGGGAACTGACCCATATGGCAGTGACCACTTCCCCACCTCACTAACATACATAGGTAAAGGCCCATGCAGTCCATCTTCCCATAATAGGTTCAATGAAGCACGAGCTAACTGGAATACATTTACAGAGACATCCAAACTACACCACACATCCATAGGACACCTACACGTTGAAGAAGCTACCCAACTCCTCACGGCGCACATCCTCGACGCCGCCGAAAAGTCCATTCCCCACGCCTCTGGTGCCCCGCGCAAGCACAGGAGGCCGTGGTGGAATGAAGACTATAGGCGGGCGCGAGAGGCCCAGATCAAGGCGTGGCGTATCCTTCGTCGGTACCCCACGTCGGGTAACCTTATTAAATGCGAATGCACTTCTTAAGCGACCCTGAATCACGCGTCCACCGCCGTTCGTCAATCCGCACCACATACCCACTTAGGGCGATTGGCCAAGAAGAGTTCCTAATTTCTTTAGCACATACCCGTTTTGGGGCGATTGGCCAAGAGGAATTCTTTCGCATCACCCATGCATTCCCACTTCCCCATCGACGACTGCTGCTTCGCCAGGAGCGGAAGTCGGGGCGAGTACTGCGGTGTCTACCTCGTAGGTCACGTCTACGCGAACCTCGTGTCGCACGCCGTGTCCACCTCGCCGGTCAGGGACGAGTCGCCGTACAGTGCCGTCTACACCGACGCGTACTCGGGCGACGGAATCGTGGTCGTCACCCTCTACCTCGCGCCAAACATCTCGCGCGGCGACGTCGTCGAATACGTGGACGCGGCGATGGAGAGTGTGGCCAGGCGCGTAAAGCCCTCGGACCCGGTCGTGGTTGTTGGAGACTTTAACGTGGACGTGCGAAAGGGCGGCGAGTGGTTGATGGAATACATGCTCGCCAACCACTCCATGACGTGCCTACCGCTAGAGGCTCCCACCACCATCAACGGCAGCTACATCGACCTGGCCTTTGCGAGGAACTGTCTGATACGCGCAGTCTTGAAACAATTCTTGACCGTACATTTCAGTGACAACAAGGCTGTCATAATGACCGTCAACTACAACGACAACACCAACAAGTGCTGAATAAAGTATACTGTCGTTTTACTTTACTTGCGTGTGTGTGTGATGTCCTCGAACATACACTTTAATTCACCAAGATTTCCAGAGAACGACTAACGGGGTGTGTGAATCCCCACTTGATCACGCGGGGGTGTTAAATGCAACTAATGGGCGAATGCCAACACAGTTCAACATAACTCCCCCTCATAGCAGAACCCGTGCATTCGCACTTCCCCATGCTCCCCTTCGGGGAAATGCGGGTGAATTTTTTGTTCAAACGGGCCAAGGCGTTTGGAAAACGTGTGCGCCGTGAGGCAAAAAGAGAGAGTTGGCACACCTTCTTGACATCCATTAATTCATACACCGACACACACAAAGTCTGGACACGTATACGCAAGCTCAAAGGACAACAGACACACAGCCTGCCCCTGGTTAGCACAACAGGGGACACAATGGAAGACCAAGCTAATACACTTGCACAAAACTTCGAACACGTGTCTAGTTCAGGACACTACACAAACACTTTCATGAAACACAAAACATCTGCAGAAAAAAAGCCCTTACACGACAAAGATAAATCAAAAACTTCTTACAACTCTGAATTCACTCTCTATGAGTTGAGGGCTGCCCTGAGCGCGTGCAAACCTTCAGCTCCAGGCGCAGATAAGATTACATACACCATGATACAGCACCTACACGCAGACACTCTTGAAACACTCTTACACCTATACAATAAAATATGGCTTTCGGGGCACATTCCACGCTCTTGGAGGGAGGTCACAGTAGTGGCTTTCCTAAAGGAAGGGAAGGACCCTTCCTCTCCTGCCAGTTATCGCCCCATTGCCCTGACCAGCTGCCTGTGTAAGCTCTTCGAGAAGATGATAAACAGGAGACTTGTGTACTTCTTAGAGTACAATGGTCTTCTCGAGAGCTGCCAGGCAGGCTTCAGGGTGGGGCGATCTACCAACGATCAACTCGTTGCGTTAGAGTCTTATATCAAAGATGCTTTCCTCCACAAGCAGTACTGTATGACAGTATTCTTTGATCTAGAAAAAGCGTACGATACCGCGTGGCGGTATGGCATCCTAAGCGACCTCAAGTCCTTCGGCATGGCAGGTAACATTATGAACACACTTGCCAGCTACTTGTCTCAAAGAACCTTTCGTGTGCGAGTTGGAACTGCACTCTTTAGGGTTCATGTACATGAAAATGGAGTGCCGCAAGGTGGAGTTTTAAGTTGCACCCTTTTTATTGTTAAAATGAATTAACTTAGGAAGGCGCTGCCACCGTCGATTTGCTGTTCAATCTATGTAGACGACGTTCAGCTCTCCTTTAAATCCTGTAACTTCTCTGTCTGTGAGCGCCAGGTCCAGCTTGGTGTTAACAAGCTAGCTGGTTGGGCAGATAGCAACGGTTTTAAATTTATTCCAGGGAAGTGCACTTGTGTCTTGTTTTCTAAGAGGCGTGGCATCCGACCGGATCCAGACATTCAACTCCACGGTGTCTCGATTCCTGTAAAAAAGGAACACAAGTTTTTAAGTATAATCTTTCACGAAAAGCTCAGATTCATCCCACACATAAAACAACTAAAACATAAATCCTTAAAAGCAATAAAAATCCTCAAGGTTTTCTCGCACATCTCTTTTGGTGCTGACAAACAACTTCTGTTACGTGTTTTTACCAGATTGATAGGTTCAAGATTGGACTATGGCAGCGTTGTCTATGGGTCAGCCAATAAAACATCCTTTAAAATGCCGGACCCAGTGCTCCATCTCGGGCTCCGCCTGGCGTGTGGCGCCTTCCGCACTAGCCCGGTCGAAAGCCTGTACGTAGAGTGTAACAAATGGAACCTACAACGTCAGCGAGCATACACGGACCTCCTTTATGCTTTTAAAATTTCATCCATGCCTCACCATCCTTTTAAATCAGTTTTTCATGATACCTCCATGACTGAACTCCTTTTAAATCGACCATCGTTCTATACGCCCTTCTCTTACAGAGTTAGAGAGGAAGCGTCAGAGCTTGCTGTCTCCTTTTTAGATACCATCCAAAGTTCTGTAACAGATTTCATAGCACCATGTCATCTCCGCCCTGTCTCATGCGACACAACATTCACACATGTAGATAAAAACCGAGCTCCCACATGTGCAATTCTGCAGCACTTCTTGTATTTGCAGCAGAAGTACCACTGTTCTGAATTTTATACGCACGCCTCTAAAACTTCCACCTCGGTGTCCTGCGCGGCGCATGGGCCCGGCCTTAATGTCACTAGAACTCTTAACAGTAATACAAGTATCTTTACGGCAGAGGCTTATGGTGTACTTCTTGTTGTTAATCATATCCTTCAAAGTCACATCCCACAATCCATTATATATACAGACTCCCTCAGTGTCGTGCGGGCGTTGTCGTCAATAAAGTCTTCAAAAAATCCCGTTGTAAATATAATAGTCAAGGGTATTATGTCTGTGTATGTCCACAAATTTGAACTAGTCCTTTGCTGGGTCCCTGGCCACTGTGGTATAACCGGGAACGAAGCAGCGGATCGAATGGCTGCTGCTGCTACACTCTCGAATGCAGTAGACATAACCACATTACCCTACACCGACGTGAAACCACACATCAGACAACAACTTCGCAAAACATGGCAAACACACTAGAGTGAACAGACAGACAACAATTTACACGTAATAAAACCACACTTGGGACCATACACCACCGACACACGCAATAGATGCACTGAAGTCACCTTGGCCAGATTACGGATAGGGCACACTCATGCAACGCACTCACACCTTCTCACGGGGTCTCCGAGACCTCTGTGCAGCAGGTGCGGAGAGGCCCTATCCGTGATCCACATCCTTATACAATGTAAGGCACTTGACACAACAAGACACAAATACTTCCCACAACTACACACGCGACATGTTCCACCACACCCGTCATACTTCTTCGGAGATGAAGCCATGCTTTCATTCAAACGTGTTTTCGAGTTTCTTACCGACGTAAAATTTTTACATCTCATTTTTTATCATGCATGTCGACAACCTGGCCCTTTACACCAGTCATCTTCATTGCGTTGTGTTTTGCTTTGTTTATTTTTACTGAAATGTTCTACTTTTACTTCCATGCCACTTTCATGTAATCACTATTGTTTGGCGCTCTTTGCCCTTAGTCGGCCTTGCGCCATTAAACTCCAAACATCATCATCATCAACGTCGAAGGAATTCGGAGGCTTGAAGGTATCTTCGGGTTAGCGTTCAAAGTCGGCGACCGTGATCACATCACTTGTTTCTTGCGTTTTTGCGAGGAACGAAATTGCAGCGGCCCTGTTTAAATGCAGGTATTCCTCGCTGAAATTAGTGACGAAAACGTGGGATTGGTGTTGCTTGAAGCACGCAATGCCTCTTGCGACGTAGACACCCCGGTCGAGGAGCAACTTTTGATGACTCTCTACGATAGCGTCGACGTCAGGAACACCATCTTCCAAGTAAACCGTGATCATCAAGCTTGCGCGGGGTGGCAGGGTGACATGATCATCGGCGATTCTTACAGCAGCACGGTGTTCGGAGTTCGGTTCCGGCGTCATGAAGTGACCGGAGGAAAAAGTTATGGACTTGGCCATTAGATCAATAATGCACCATTGTCCATCAAAAAGTTCATTCCAAGGATGGCCTCTCGGGAACAGCTAGGCAAAATGACGAACTTAGCAGGGTAAGTGGTGCCGTCTATGGTGACGCGTGATGTGCAAGTTCCACTTAGCATTACGAGATGGCCTCCTGCCGTGCGTCTATGTGGACCGTCCCATCTTGTCGTAACTTTCGTCCGCTTTGATGCAAATGACCAGCTCATTACCGAGTAGTCAATGAGGGCGACTATGCTGATTGATTGATTGTAGGGTTTAACGCGCCGACGCAACGCAGGCGAAGAGGCGCGCCGTAGTGGAGGGCTCCGGGTTAATTTTGACCACCTGGGGATCTTTATCGTGCGCCGAAATCTCGTACACACGGGCGTTTTTGCTTTTCGCCTCCATCAGAAAAGCGGCCGCCGCGGCCGGAAATCGAACCCGCGACCTCGTGCTCAGCAGCGCAACGCCTTAGCCACTGAGCCACCGCGGCGGGTGAGGGCGACTACGCCAAAGCCGTCGATGGACAAGTGGACGTCGGACGCCACCATCCTCAAGTTTCGGGTGCGTCGGGGCATCGCATCTCGGTTGTGCGTGTTGACGGTCGGGCACTGTGCGCTATCGTTGTCGTCTTCTTCTTAGAGGCCGTGTCTGTCATGTTGGGTACGCGTCGCGCCGTGTACCTGTCGTCTTGTTCTGGAGTCTCGTCAGGGTTTCGTCGGGTCGTCGGGATGTTTGCATGTCGTGAATCACAGTCTTTGGCGCGCCCTTGCATCGTTGGAGGGTTTTCTTTGTTTCACCGTTGTGCAACTTCACCTCCAGAAGTTGCTGCTTTTAGTTTCCCGTGCGTGGGAGGGGGGACCCTCCACGTGAGAAGTCAGAATGGCTACGGCGGCTCGGTGATTGGTATGGGTAGGGCGACGGCGAACGGTTGAAACGGGATGTGCCACAGCCGGTTTGAGAAAGGTAGTCGTCGATCTCACGTGGTCGTTGCTCAGGGAGAGGGCGAGGTGTGTCGACGAAGAAATCACGCAGTCCGAGTCTCTTGTATGAACAACGACGATAGATGTGATCGGCCTCTCCGCAGTGGTAGCACAGCGTACGATTATCGGTGGTTCGCAACGTCGGTCTTTCTCGGCGTCGGGTTTTGTGCTGTGCACGACGGTACGGAGGAAGGCGGAGGCAGTGGGGTACAGAGTACGGCGGTACGGAGGAGCTTCTTGTAGACGGGCTGGAGCAGGGCGGGGTCGACGAACAGCAGCAAAGTAGCTCATCGCCTGTGGCTCGCGGGGTGCCTCGTATGGCATAGAAGTGCCGAAAGCGTGTTGAACTTCTTCGCGGATGAAGTCATTCAGGGAGGCCACTTGATGTTGTGGCGTGTCGGAAAAAGCTTCAGAAGTTCCTGCCTTACCACTGCTTAGATGGGCTTGCGCAGTGCGTCTCAGCTTGTAGTCTTGGCACCGATTGTCTAGGAAACCAGCGCATTGACCGGGCAATCGTACTGCCTCGTACGAACTACAAGCGTCTTCTCTATTACGGCCGTCTCAGACGCGAATTCGGTCACGGTATTAGGAGGGTTGCGGACAAGGCAAGCAAAAAGCTCCTGCTTTACACCTCGCATGAGAAACCTTAGTTTATTTTTTCTGTCATCTCCGGATCCGCACGCGGAAACAACCTCTTCATCTCCTCAACAAAGATCACTACCCCTTCTTTGGGGTGTTGCGTGCGCGTTTCTAGCAAAAGTGCGGCTCATTCCTTTAGCATGACGGTGGCGAACGCTTTAAAGAACTGGCTCTTGAAGAGAGTCCAGTCATTCAAAGCGCTTTCATTGTTCTCGAACCAAGTTCGAGCTGCATCCTCCAAATAGAAGAAGACATGCCGAAACGTTTCCCAGCAAGGGCATCACGCACAGTGTTCACGCAGACACCAACACGCACTAAAACGCTAACAAGCACCCAAACAGACATCAACGTGGACAACGCCCCTAAACAAAAGACTCCGAACAAAAAAATATCATCCTGTAGGTCCGCTAGGAATAAACGCCAATGACATGCACTGAGTGGACCACATGCCTTGCCCCTAAATCCCGCGCTTTCTTTAGTTTTAGAAAACTGGCCGGCTAATAAACGCACTACAAATTTAAACTCAACACATATTCCTCTGACCTGCAAACCAGAAAAATCCCCAAAGGTCTCCGCCTTAAAGCTATTTGTTCCCTTAGAGTTCACCCGCGTTAACTAGAAGATTAATGGCAGGACGCTTTAAGCGTGCATCGCTTTCCCTCCTAGAAATTCTCAAAGAACCCCGTGACAAACAACCTATTGTTTTAAATGAGCACATTCAAATATTTCTAATCACTGAGCACGACAAAATTGATCTTCATGCCATTAAAGCCGTAAGTAACACAAGCTCTGGAAGAAACAAGGAGTTAAATTTGAAAGTGACCAGTTCCTTTTGCCTGACACACATCGCACCATTCAACCTTCTATTCTCGCTAAGCCTGCTGACGAGGCACTAAATCATATTAAGTCTCCCGCAGACACATCAGAATCTGCTAGGGCGGAATTTTTCCCTCCCGCTGATAACCAAATGTAGAATCTAGCTCCCACAGTACGAGTAACAGCAACCTGACACCTGTTCTCGAACAGAATTCTGTTACCACCTCCCGCGTCACGTGTAAGAGCAACGTTATAGATATTTCAGAAACTTTATGGACAACCGAAAAAATTATCCTATAACAAGGCCTTACTTTCTGCCTTACAACCACGGGAATGAACACAAGTTACACAAGTATCCCACCAAATTTTCCCGCAGTATGACTGTAAACGAATTATTTTCCGATAAGCAAGACAATAGTCACAACAATGACCACGCGCTCCATGCACGAAGCTGTTTGACGCCAGATGCCGAGGAATTTCCAGACCTCGATTTGTGTATCAAATCAGCATAAAAAATAGTAATGGCAACGAAGAAATCAAATAAACGCAATAACATGACCCCTTCAGAAGCTGTCACTCCAAATAACCACGATGCCAGAACAGACTTATTCATTAAACCTGCAGACAAAGGGGGTTGCATTGTCATCCTACCAATGGAAAAAACAATGAGGCCTATAGGCAGCTTAACAACCGTGGCCACTACCAGCGTTTAGACCATTATCCCAGCAACGAATAAAGTCAAACGATCCACCTCACTCTCACAGATCTGCTGGCCAGAGAATTATTACTACAACAAAACTAAACTTCATGAGATGACGAACAAGAAAGTAGGACGTTTATACCTCCTAGCCAATAATGATAAATTTCCCACAAAAGCAGTGTTCTCTGCTGATATTCTGGGGAGGCCAATTGTTTCTACCAACAACACCCCTACGAAAGCTTTGTGTTTCTGAATACCATTTGGCAGATATTCCGACTTCTCTTCTTTCATTTGTCCAGGACACCCCACACATCCTCCGCATAATAGAAGCAATAAACGATGGTGTTCAAATACCCAATGGTGCCCTTCTGGTCACGATCGACGTCTCCGCCGTCCATATGAACATTCTCATCACCGAAGGAATAAAAGCTACATCAAAGGCCTTAACAGAAAACTGACACCAAAATGCCGTGGATGACTACATTACTTTACCTAAATTAGTTCTAACTCTTACCTATTTTGAGGTCGACTCATCTTACTACTTGCAAATTTATTGAACCAGCATAGGCACTCATTTCCCACCCACCTACGCAACCATTTTTATGGGACAACTTGAAGATTCCTTCTTAAACACTTTCCCGCTCACACCCAAGGTTTACCTTCGATACATAGATGACATCTTCATAATTTACGAACACGGCCGCACAACCCTCAAAAGTTTCGTTTCATATCCTTCGCACCCGACCATTATGTCTCACGCCAGTACTCGGATAAACAAGTGAACTTTCTAAATACCACGGTTGTTCTTCACAATTGTAACCTGAAAACTACGATTTATGAAAAACCAACGGAGAGGCAACAGTACCTAGACTACAGTAGTCATCACCCACGACACCTCAAACAACGTATCTTTGTGGGACAGGCTACCAGACTGAAAAGATTATGCAGTGATAGAACAGACTATATAAAACAACTTAATGAACTGAAGTCCGCCGGGGCAAGCAGAAATCACCCGTTCAGCTCGCTGGATATGGCCTACAAAAGAGCACTCAAGCTAGAAAGGGACGAAATGCTCAGGCAACAACGTCGAAACGAAAGCTCCCGGCCACAAGCCCTACAAACAAAATTCTCAAATGCGCTCCCTAACTTAAACAACATCCTGCGGAAATAATACCCCAATCTAGCCAGTAATGACCGACCTAAAAAGACATTCCCGGAAGCCCCAACAGTTACCTACAGAAGAAATATGAACCTAAAAGACACTTCAGTGCGTGCTAAAATTGGAGCTTCCCAGGAACCAGTCACCAGCTCCTGCCTCGATCCTAGATGCAAGACCTACAAACATCTTCAGACGGATTGTGTTATCAATAGCACTGCAAGCCCATACGTTCACATGACTAATTCCAGGTTCACGTGCAATTCTTATAACACTGTGTATATGCTAGAATGCTGATTCTGTCAAAAGCAGCACATTGGAGAAACGAATCAGCCGATCAACTTACGCCTGAATGAACAACGTGCCGACACTCATCACAGTGCCTCCATAGGAGTCAGAGAACACTTCAACCAGCCATATCACAATTTCGATGATGTCAAGCTCTATATTCAGCAGTCCAACTTTAAGTCTCCAATGGACCGGAAATAAAGACAATCGTACCTAATCCATAAATTTAATTCCCTTTCGCCGGCTGGAATCAATGCTTCGAAAGGCAGCCTATAAACTTTACGGTATTTGAATCCAGCAGAAAAAAATGCTCCTACAATAACTTGGCATCTCGAATCGCAACAACCCTGCTTGCCCATCTTCAAAGCTCTTACTTGAATACAATTTGTTTCGTTTTTTTTTCTTTCTCCTGTCTTGCTCGTACCCAATTTCGACATACCTCGCGCACTCGCCTCCTTTGACCTTCGGCATTACGTCTTACTATCTGCTTTACCCACACACACGCAATAACAAAAAAAGGAAAACCTAATGGAACAGCAAAGAAGTCCTGCAATCTACCGCAACGCTCCCCATCGACTGTACTCGCGGATACATATTCAATTAGTATACGAACACTGGCATCCCCACATGGAATTTTTTGGACTATACGGGCTGTTGTTTACGAGTATTCTCACTTACACACAGTTCATTAACCTTGCAATTGCAACCCCAAGAGGTCATTTTTGACTCCAAGCTTCCCGGAAGCTTCCTCTGAGGTCGCCCGGCACCGCCGCAGCCCATGTAAATCTATTACCCCCTGTTTCACCCGACCCCTCGTAGTCTTCCCTCTTTCGCTCTTGCGCAGTCCTGTCGCAATACCCGTACCTCCGTTTCTCTCTCTATTTCACTCCTTCCAACCGACAGTTTACCCACTCTGTTTTCCTCCTTCCAACCCCGCCCTTAACAACCTCACCCTCCCTCTCTCCAACAAAATCATCGCCTTCTATAAAACAGTCAGCTAGAGATAAACCCTGATGACTCGAAAATTCAAGTTCCCTTGTCGAAACGTTGTTAGAGGTCTGAAGCAAATACCTTCTCCGAAGTAGTATTTCTATCCGGTGATCTGCAAAGCCCCGTTGTTTCCTATATATATATATATATATATATATATATATATATATATATATATATATATATATATATATATATATATATATATATATATACTGCCGCGAACCTTGTGTGGGTTTGTTTATGTATTGTTTTTTTTACTGCCCGGCCACGCCCGGCTCTGTTATATGTGTCCAAAGCCAAGCGCGTCTTTATTTATTTATTTTTATGCCGCCCAGGCTATCTCCTTCAGATAAGCAGACTGTTTCGCCCTAACGTCACTTGCCCAGAATAGGTTCTTTGATCTGCTATGTTCTGGATGCAAATCGATGGTTCCAGAAACACTCACACCGAAAAATAAAAGCCTGTAGAGCAGACGCCGCGGCATTCAACTCTCGACACTCGCGTATACGATAGTCACTTTCTTCACTGCTGTCTCGCCACCTGTTTATTCTTTGAGTGGTTAAGGCAGCACAAGTTCGCTCAAATAAAAACTCCCACCTCCCCTCACGGGAATCCCTGTGTAGATGCGACGCATAGGGGGTTCGCGTTGCAGCGTTGGACAGCGGAGGAACGGCGCTGGAACGATGGAGCGAAGCGGCGCAGGCACCGCGTTGTATAGCGCGCATAACGGTGAGGGGACGCGGCGGCGCCAGTGTGTCTGCCGCAGCTATGAGGCAACACAATCCACTCAATCCAATTCAATCCAAATCCAATACAATCCAACCCAATCCATTCCAATACAAGCCAAGCCAAGCCAAGCCAATCCAAACCGATTCAATCGAATCCAATCCAATGTCCCTCGCGAGAGAGTGTTCGCTATCGGAGAGGAGAGGGGTTGAGCGGTGGAGAGCGCAGCTCGCGCGGCGAGGAGAATGGGGGAGGGGCGGACGCTGACGACAACCCCGACGACGCCGGATGCAGGGACAAGGCGAGTAAATGAGATGCAGTCGCATCTAAAACTTGTTTTCTCTGAAGACAACTGCATCATCTTTGACTTCGTGTGACATCTGGTGAGGGGCTGGGTAGACACCCTTTATGCTCGCTACGACCTCTGGAAGTCTCCAGACCAGTCCAACTAGAGCCAGCCGCTGACTTCAAGGTTTTCCGCCCGATTTCCGCCTCCTGCCAGAAAAAGCTAAGACAACGACCGCTGCAAACACCACGAGGGTGCACGAAACAACGTCGCCAATCGTCTGCAGCAGCCCCGTGAACCGCCAACATTCCGAGGAGGCCCCGCTGAAGACCCGAATGAATAGTTGGAGAAGCTGAAGCGCATCCGGATCTTCAATAGGTGGCACGATGAAGAAATTTTCCGGCATGTTTTTTTTACTTGGAGGATGCAGCTGGAACATGGTTCGAGAACCACGAGAGCACCTTGACCAACTTGACACAATTCATAGGCGAGTTCCTCAAGACCTTCACTACCGTGTTGAGAAAAGAGCGAGCTGCGCTTTTGCTTGAAACTCGAACGCAACACACCAACGAAGGAGTGGTTATCTTTGTTGAAGAAATGAAGCGACTATTTCGCCATGCGGAACCCGAAATGACGGAAGAAAAGAAACTGAGATTTTTTATGCGAGGAGTAAAGCAAGAACTCTTTGCTTGCCTTGTCCCCAACCCACCTAAAACGGTGGCCGAATTCGCGTCGGAAGCTGCCGCGATGGAGAAGACGCTTGAAATTTGGACGAGTCAGTACGACTGCCCTCTTAACGCGCTGTTCTCAGAGACCATCGGTGCCGCAACTGTGAGCTTCGATACATTGCCCGAGACCATCCTAGCAGTGGTCAGGGAGGAACTTAGGAAGATGTTTCCAAAGACGCCGCAATCTCAAGTGGTTTCCCTGACTGACGTCATCCGAGAATTTGTTGAACAGGCACTGGGGACTTCTACGCCATCTGAAGCACCCCGCGAGCCAGAAGCAATGACGTACTCCGAGGCTGTTCGTCGGCCCCGCCCTGCTGCCACCAGTCGTCAAGAAGCCTCGCTGTACTGCCGTCCACAGTCCCCCGCACGACCCCCTGCAGCCCAAAGCCAGACGCCGATGAAGACGGACATATGGCAAACCACCGATAATCGTCCTCACCACATCTATCGTCCCAGCCCATGCAAGAGGCTCGGACTCCGTGGTTTCTCCGTCGACGCCCCTCGGCCTTTCCCTGGCCAACGACCACGCGATATCGACGAGTATCTATCCCAAATCAGTCGCGGCCCAGTCCGTTTCAACCGATCGCCGTCGCCCTACCTATACCAGTCGCCCAAGCGCCATAGCAATGCTGTCTTTGCGCGTGGAAGGTCCCCCAGGCCACGCGGGGGAAAATAAAAGCATCAACTTCTGGAGGTGAACTTGCTATGCGGGGAAAAACCGGAAACCCTCCAACGACGCAAGAAAACGCCGAAGGCAGTAATTCACGACATGCCTGTCGGATAATATAGTCCAACACTATGAAAACAGGAATAATTGGTGTATTTTACATTAGACTATATTTGAACTATTGGCTTCTACAATGGGGTCCGCTAATCCTTGTTGTCTTCTTCTTTCAAGCCGACCAAGCTTCTCCCGGCGACCTTTCGTCGTCTTCCTCGAGATGCTTTTTCTTTTTCGATGCACCAAACGTACCATCCTCCCCCCTCCGCCAAAAAAGTACTTAGTCAACAAGCTTTATTGCGTAGAGCAGCTGCACAGGTCTTCTAAGCGTTGCTCCGTTGGGTCACCTGACCATGCAGCCTCTGACCACATTGTCACGACCCGGGTATACCTCCAAGACCCTGCCCATCTTGCACATATGCCGGGGAGCCTTGTCTTCCTGTACAAGGACGACGTCTCCAGCGCGCACATGACTTGACTGACTCCTGTTAGAAGAGTGGGCGGAACAAAGAGATAAGGGATATTCTTTGCGCCACCTATTCCAAAAGTGGTCAAGCATCTTTTGCCTGTGCTTCCATCTACGTGTTACCCCATTAGAGGCGACGTAGCCGAATGTAAAGAAGGCAGAGAAGTTAGTCGTTTCCGAGCAAGGAAATGCGCAGGCTTAAGTACATTCCATTCTTCCAGTGGTGTAGCCAGGTGGGTTAATGGTCGAGAGTTCACAACGCTCTTTACTTCACTTAGTAGAGTTGATAAGTCCTCAAAGAGAGTTTGGCTGTAGATAGTACTTTTCTCAGGCTCACGTTGATGGTTCTTATCATTCTCTCCCAAAATCCACCCCACCACGCTGCTCTTTCAACTATAAATTTCTATTTGATTCGTCGGTTGCAGCAGTGTTCTTGAAACATCCTATCGAACAGTATGTTTTCCCACAACCTAATTTTTTTCGCAGCCTTTCGGAACGTGTGAGCGTTGTCCGTGTAAATGACGGTCGGTATGCCGCGTCGAGCGGTGAATCGTCGAAATGCTGATAAGAATATCTCTGTTGATAAACCTGAAACCAGCTGCAAATGCACAGCCCTGGTTACCGCACAAGTGAAGAGAGCCACCTAGGCCTGAGCAAAAGACGTTTCCTGCTTCACAAACAACGGTCCCGCAAACTCTTTTCCAACAACCTGAAACGGGTCAGAGCGATACACTCTGTCGACAGGCAAAGCCGCAGTAGGAGCTGTGGCTGGTCGTAAATAAGCTCTCATACAAATTGTGCATCTTTTGACCACTCCTTTGACGAGTTGTCTACCCCTAGGAATCCAGTATCTCTCTCACCTGGGTTAGCGTGTCATTTGTACCACCATGCAAAGTCCGCCTATGCGCATCCGTGATTACCAGTTCTGTGAACGGATGTGGGGAAGGTAGCGAAATTGGGTGCTTCACGTCTGGCGTCTCTTTTGAAAAGTGGAGACTCCCTCCTACACGCAAACATCCGGTGGAATCCAGCATGAGGTCAAATTTTGATGTTTTTTACTTTTTCTCAACTTGATGTCCGAGCCTCAATTGAGCGATTTCCTCGCCGTAAGCTTCCTCCTGCACCGTCTTAATCGAGTACTCTTCTGCGGTGGTTATTTCCTCAGCCATAATTGTAGAAAAAGTCGTTTTGGTAGCTCCTCTAGCCTTGGCTATAAGTCAAAACACCCACGCCGTTACGCGTACAACGCGCCCAAGTCAGTTGTAACGTGACAAATCCAGAATGGGTTTTAAGACCGTCACATGTAAAATTTTCACTTGTTTCTTAAGTTCTAAGTCCAGCTCAGTTGGGAACAAAATTGAGTTTTGTGTGTCAGACGGCCAGTCATGACTGTCTTTTACAAGCCGTAATGGCCCAGGCCACCACAAATTATCTGTTGACAGGTAGTTCAAGGAGGTTCCCCGTGTAAGACGATCAGCCGGGTTCTCCTAACCATGGCAATGCCTCCACTGTGTCTTGTGCGTGGACCTTTGAACCTCTGCGACTCTATTACGGACAAACTCATTCCACTGTGTCGGACACTATTTGGCTAACCTCGAGGAATCCATAAAAAAAAGTCTTTTAGAAAGGTGGCAATCCTGGATCCAAGAAGTGCTGCCATAAGTTCCAGCCGTGGTAAATTCATAGTCTTCAATGGTGCGGTTCCTGACTTGGAGAACACCAAGGGGCTGTGAACGTGACCTTTAAAGTCCTCAACTCTCAGGTACGCACAAGCCCCATAAGCGCGTTGGCTGGCGTCGCAAAAAACATGGAGCTGTACAGATTTAAAATATTGGTCGGACACAACGCACCTGTCGACAGTTATATCTCCAACCTGAGGCAACTCATATTGCCAATTCTTCCACTTTTTCTCTAAACAACTTGGAAAATAATCGTCCCAACGCACACCTCGTTGCCATAAATCTTGAAAAATAAATTTTGCTCCAACCGTGAAAGGCGCAAGCAAGCCTAGCGGGTCAAATATTCGGGCTATCACTGAAGGACATAACTTTTGCAATCGCTTTTCATGTCGGACAGTCCTCGTAAAGCCTTCGTGGTGACTGTTATGAGGTCCTTTTCCGGATTCCACAGAAGACCAAGAATTTTGACAGTTTCCGAAGAGAGACATCGTTCACATGCCACGAACAGCTTACGTAAGTACTGCGAGTCGGAAGCCCACTTCCTCAACTTCATGCCAGCAGCTTCAATCATGTCGTTCGCTTCATAAAACAGCTTAACAGCTTCTCTGTCCTTGAGTGCTCCAACCAGAAGGTCGTCCACATAAATTGACTGTGACAGTATATTGGCTGTCCCAGCAAGTGGTCCTTTGACTGGCTTCAAATGATGTTGAAGCGTGGCATTGAGAAGGAACGGACAAGCCTTTGTACCTAATTGGACTCTGTTCATCCTATACTCTTCTATTTCAGGATCGGGTTCGTCTTTTTTCGGTAGCCTTCTAAACCAGAGGAACCTGAGAGCATCCCTGTCCTCTTCCCGGACACTGATCTGCAGAAAAGCCTTTTCAATGTCGGCTGTCACAGCTACTCGATACAAGCGGAAACGAATTAGAAGATTGACCAGGTCTGTAACAAGCTTCGGCCCCTTTTCCAAATGATCGTTTAAGGATGTAGCCCCTGGCCAACAAGAAGAGGCATCAAAAAAGACGCGCACCTTTGTTGTGGTAGAGTCGCTACGTATTACGGCATGATGCGGCATGTTGTAAACGTTGTGGACGTTACTATCAAGTGGAACCTTTTCTGCATTACCCATGTTCATGTAATTTCTGATCGTAGTGCCATACTCCACTGCAAATTCTGGATTACGGGACAGCCTTAACCCTAGAGATTTGAGTCTCTTGATTGCTTGTGAGCGGTTGTATTCCAGATGCTCAGTGCTCAATTTTCCAAGGTAGAGCGACTTTTTAGGGGTCGTTCATGAAGGTCAGGTTTTGCTCGAATTGTGCCAATATAGTTTGCACCTCGTCAGCGGGTTCCTGCTTCTGATCAGAAATGCCTATACTTTCCAGACTCCAAAATCGTTCAAGCTCTTCGCCCACCGGTTCCTGCGTGGAGTTCACTCGAAGGACGCAGATAGTAGATGTTACATCCAGTGAGCTGACCAAGGACAGGGGCCCCTGAAACATCAACCAAATATTGAGTTGAGGGCAACAAGGCGATTGTTTTTGGGATTACGGCGCACCTCTCCCGTCATGACCTTTAAGAGATGGTCCGCTCCCAGAAGCAGGGAAATCCCAGGAACCGCCGCCATGCCGGACCGGAAAGCTTGTCAGCAATAGGCTGCCCAGTAGCTTCGATGTATAGAACAAAGTCACTCTCGAGGGGAACTTGCACGATGTCCATGCAAATAAAAGGAACTTCGATGGCTTCTACAAAAAAAAGCTCGTCACTGTACTGACTGCGGACGACCACTTCCACTAGACGACATTCCTTTATTGCTGACGTATCCTGACCGAAGATGTTAAGTTGTAAGTTGGTCTTCCCAAGCTCCTGTAAGCCAAGGGTACGGGAGAAATCTTCTCGAATGAAAGAGCGCTGGCTGCCCCCATCCACAATTCCAAAAACGTACGCACGTTGTTGGCTTCCATGAATCCAGAGCCTACAAGTCTGCAGCAGTATTTCAGTATCGAGAATTGGCAGATTGCTCGAGTGAAGGCTACTAGTATCGAACTTCCTTACGCTCTCTGTTCTCTGAGTTCCTTGGTGCCGCCAGGAACTCAGGAACCGATGCAACATGTCGCCCGTTGCTGTTTCCGCATTTCACCGTGCGACAGCACTCTTCGGAAAAATGCCCTTTCAACGTGCAGTGAAAGCATCGTCTGTCAGCGGGCAACTTCTTCATTCGATTCTTCTGAGGGAGGTTGCCGTCGCATAGAGGCGTGGAATGCTGCTCGGAGTCGCAGAACCCGCACTTGGACTCGCCTAACATGCTAGATTTCAGCATTGCAGCCGTTGGTGGCATCCCTAAACCTTCCTTTCCATTCTGTGCTTTAGTCCGACCTTGTTCCCTTTTGCTTTTAACTCCACTTCGTTCTCGGCACTCCACTTCAATCATAGAGTGAGCTAAAAGCACATCAAGCTCACCATCAAAGGACACCAGTGGCGCAGCTGCTCCTCCGGCGGAGAACTTTCCCTGTGGAAGGCCTGATCTCTGCAGATTACGTGCTCTGTGTTGGTGATAGGCAACGACGATGTCTGACGGCAAGGCTCGCAGTAGCACATCAGTCATCATCGTCGAGTAAGTGGCCAAGGAAACCTCTAGAGCCGCGAGTCCACGAACATGGCACTGCACGTGGTCCATCAGTCGTCGCAGTCGGCCGACATCATTCGAGGACACCACTGAAGGAAGGTCTCGAAGCTCCGCTAAATGCTGCTGCACAATGCAGCGGGTGTCACCTAAAGGTCGCGAAAGAATTTCCACGGCGTCTGGGTAACAATCTTCCGTTGGTGGCAGCTCGGCAATGGATGAGGCAGCTGACCCACCCATCAGAGACCGAAGATAATGGAACTTCTCTCCATTGTTCAGGCTGGGGTTTTCGTTGACGGCTGCTTTGAACTGCGTCCAAACGCTCAACCACTGGCACAACTCGCCGTTGAAGGTTTGAAGCTGCAATGTCGGGAGCTTCACGGAGCCTACGTGCTGATGACACTCGTCACTGTGAGACTCCACCGCCGTAGCTGGGGCTGTCGATTCAGGCAGGCGTGTACCACTCCGAAGTGATTTCTCCTTCGCCTTCAGCTGGCCCAGCATGCCTTTGGCGGCATCCTCATATCTGATCATTGATTCAGACTCAGCGGCGAATTCTTCGTCGGGTATCGCGTCTTCTAGCTCGGCATTCAACTTACTCAACTCGTCATTGTTCGACTGCAGCCGCTCGATGAGTGAGCCCAGTGTTTGCACATCCGCGGTACCCATATAATTCTGGTGTTTTGCTGCCTGCCAGCCGTTCTCTTCTCCTGCAGCTTGTGCATACTGCGTTACTTGCCTCTACCTGGTAGACACAGTCACCGCTTTTAGTCCGCTTGGTTCTTGAACTGCCGATCTCGTAGCCCCGACTTCGCTCCCGGGTTTCAAGGCACCAAGAAAATTTCCGATAACTGAGTCCAACACCATGAAAACAGGAATAATTGGTGTATTTTACATTAGACTGAATTTGAACTATTGGCTACTACAATGGCGTCCACTGTTCTTTGTTGTCTTCTTCTTTAATGCCGACCAAGCTTCTCCCGGTGACCCTTCGTCGTCTTCCTCGAGATGCTTTTTCTTTTTCGATGCAGAAAATGTAACAAAGCCCTCATTCCGACGACCCGACCTAACCCTGACGAAACTCCCGAACCCGACAATAACGACAAGGTGCGACGCAAACCCGACATGACTAAGCGCGCCGCTCAGAAGACGACGATCACGACGGCACAAATTGCCCAGCCGTCAAGACGCACAAGCCGAGATACGACGCCCCGACGCACCACGAACTCGAGGAAGGCGGTGTCTGACGTAAATAAGTGAAACAAAAGCGCAGATTTACGTTTCACTCATAGATGTTCACCAACTAGCTCGTCTCTCCATTTTGCTTCAGTCTGATGTCAAGTTGTCTATAGACGGCTTTGATGTAGTCGCCCCCATAGACACCAGAGCCGACTACTCAGTAATGAGCTGACCATTTCCGTCTAAGCTGAAGAAAGTTACGACGAGATGGAATGGTCAGCACATACGCACAGCAGAAGGCCATCTCGTAACTCCAAGTGGAACGTGCACATCACGCGTCACCATCAATGGCACCATGTACCCTGCCATGTTCGTCATTTTGCCTAGCTGCTCCCGCGATGTAATTCTCGAAATTGACTTTTTGACAGACAACAGTGCAATAATTGATCTGCAGGCCAAGTCCGTAATTTTTTCCTTCTATCACTTCAAGACGCCGGAACCGAACCCCGAACACCGTGCTGCTGTAAAGATCGCCGGTGATCACGTCACCCTGCCACCCCGCGAAAGCTTGATGATCACCGCCTACTGTGAAGATGCTGTTCCTGACGTCGAAGCTATTGTAGAGAGTGACCAAAGTTTGCTTCTCGACCGCGGTGTCTCTGTCGCAAGAGGCATTGCGTACTTTAGGCAATGCAATCCGGCGTTTTCGTCACCTATTTCACCGAGGAGCACAAGCATCTAAACAAGGGCGCTGCAAGTGTGTTCCTCGAAGAAACGCAAGAATAAAATCAAGTGATCGCGGCCGCCAACTTTGAACGTGCATGCGCAGATACTTCCAAGCAGCTGCATTCTTTCGAGGTGAACCCGGCGCTGTCGCAAAAAAATCAGCACAGATTACTGGATTTGATGCGTCGCTACAGCGAGTGTTTCTCGTCAAACTCAAAATTACGTCAGGCACCCCAAGCAAAGCTACGAATTATGCCTGAAGATGGAGCCCGACCTACCCGACAGTCACCGTACCGCGTCCCTTCTGACGAGCGGAAGGCCATTGAGACTCAAGTCGAGGACATGCTCAGCGACGACCTTATACAGCCACAGAAAAGCCACTCGGCTGCGCTGGTCGTACTCGTGAAGAAAAAAGACGCCACATTAAGGTTCTGCGTTGACCACAGGCTGCTGAACAAAATCACCAAAAAGGATGTGTACCCCCTGCCACGAATCGACGATGCCCTCGACCACCTTTCCCATGCGAAGTACTTTTCATCGATGGACCTTAAGATCGGCTTCTGACAAATTGAAGTGGACAAGAAAGACGAAGAGAAGACCGCATTTATAACCCCAGATGCCCTATACGAGTTCAATGTCATGCCTTTTGGGCTGTGCATGGCACCAGCAACGTTTAAAAGAGTCATTGACACTGTGCTAGATTACCTGAAGTTGTACACTTTCCGCGTATACCTCGACGATGTTGGGGTGCTCTCCCGAACTTTCAACGAACACCTCGCTAGGTTGGAGTCTGTACTCGAAGCCAATCGTACGTTGGGGTACCGCTGAAGCTTTAAAAGGGCCGTTTCGTGTACGAGAAACAAGTTCTTGGGCTACGTGGTGAACGCCACGGGAGTCCTACCTGTCTTGGCAAAAACTTCCGCCATCGCGAACATCCCAAGGCCGCAAGACAAGAAGGGCGTGCGAAGATTTCTCGGACTGTGCGCATACTACCGGCGCTTCGTCACAAACTTCGCACGCCTTGCAGAGCCACTCACGCGCTTGAAAAAACGATAGCACCCGTTTCAGCTGTGAAAACGACCTAGAAAAAGCATTCTGCGAGCTGCGAATACACCTGGAAAGCCCGCCCTTGCTCGCTCATTTCGACGAAAACGCCGTAACGGAAATGCACACAGACGCCAGTGATTTAGCCTTGGGAGCCGTCCTCGCCCAAAAGCAAACCGGTTGCGGAAAGCTAGTCGCTTATGCCAGCCGTGGTTTGTCGAAGGAGGAGAAAAACTACTCTGGCTCTGAGAAAGAGTGCCTGGCTATTATATGGGCGATTTCAAAACTTCGCCTATTTGTGCATGAAAGAACATTCAAGGTTGTGACAGACCACCATGCGCTGTGTTGGCTTGCCATTTTTAAGTACCCTCTTGGCCGTCTTGAGCGGTAGAGCTTGCGCCTGTAGCAGTTCGACGTTGCTGTCGTTCATAAATCCCGCAGGAAACATTTCGACGACGATTGCCTGTCCCGCGCCCCCGTCGACACACCACCACAAGACTCTGATGAAGACAGCGCGTTCTTCGGCTGCGACTTCTATCCCGACATCACTCCATAATCGATTGCACACGTTTGCAAGTTGAAGTACTACCGTTCTATGAGCCGCCACCGAACACGCTGTCGACCAAGTTAACTGTTTCCAAAGATACGGACATACCCCCGAGATCTTCCGTCATAGTACCTGTTTTGTGCAATATGGTTGACGTGACGGTAGTTTTCACGCCTTCCAGGTCCTTCCTATCGCGCAAATGTTTGCCTTTTCTCTCTGCTGTCATCGACGTCCAGTCCGGTTGCAGCCTAATCAACAGCTGTAACACATCTTGCCCGAATACCTTGTTCCATGGGGAATGCATAGGGTGCGTTGAAGCCGTTGACCCTTGCCACGTGAACGCTGTGCCCGATGAACAATCGCTCCTCACTGTTAGCACGCTTAGTCTTGCGCGTGAATCAAGCGCGGATGCGTTACTGCAGTGTGTCGACATGGACCTTAACCTTGAGGAACGCTACAAGTTCATCGCCCTCCTGCAGAGGTTTTGCGACTCATTTGTTTGCGTCCAAACCACCCTGGGACGCGCGTCGGCCATTTCACACGAAATAGACACCGGCTCCTTCGCCTCACTGCGGCAGAGGCCATACCGCGTGTCACCTGCGGACCGCCGCGTGATCGACGAGCAAGCGTCCGATATGCTTACCCGTAACGTCAACCGACCCACTACCAGCCCGTGGGCCTCTCCCGTGGTTCTGATCACAAACAAAGACGGGTCAATCCGGTTCTATGTGGATTATCGCCGCCTCAATAGGAATACACGCAAGGACGTTTATCCGCTACCCCGTATCGATGACGCTCTTGACAGCCTACCGAGTTCCCAGTTTTTCCCCTCCTTGAAACTGCGGTCTGGTTACTGGCAAGTGTCAATGGCAGATGACGATCGCTCAAAAACAGCGTTCGCTATAGCTTACCACCTCTATGAATTTAACGTGATGCCGTTCGGGCTTTGTAATGCGCCAGCCACTTTCCAACGAATGATGGACAATGTTCTACGGGGCCTTAAAAAGCCGGAATTTTTGAAATAGACCACACAAAAATTATTTTTTCGTGTTTTGGCTTTAGGCAGACACCGTGATTACACTCCACAGTTGTATTATCTGGGATGCAACTTAATCACCGACTTTTTGGTTTGTCGCGAATTCGCGACAACAGGGACTTAAGCCAATATCTGGAATGCAACTTTATTGCCTACTTGGTCCTTATCGCCTATTTGGGCCATCTCTTTGTTCGGGTTTTTGGGTTGCAGAAAGATTGTTCTGCTGAACGATGTGATCCAGAAAGCTGCCATCAGAAAACTCAGAAATATTCAATAGGTGCTCGCGCAGTGTTGTCAGTTTCAGGAAGAGTGGTATTCCAGGATGGTATTTTTCGCTGTTCTTGCAAGTCTGTTTTTTTCCACTACAGTGTCTGTTTTGCAAAGGCAGTTGGCAAAGGCACCACGTCACCATTTTCATATTCACTGCTTTGACGGAGGCTCTTCCAAGGGCGCCGCTCGTGCTTGTGCATAAGATCGTCAACATCGTCAACATGCGTCAACATCGTCGTCATCACTGTAATGATGATGGTTGGGTTTCGATGGCGCAAGGCCGACTAAGGGCAAAGAGCGCCAGAGACAAGGTTATTTATTGAAGTGAAGTGGTTACCGCAAAAAGGTACGTAAAAAAACGTGTCAACCGAACATAGCAAAATCAATTAAAGATAATGGTGATGGCTGGTGTATAGGGCCAGATTTGCTTATGCGTGATAGGAAATGAGGTTTAAAAACTTGACTTCTGACAAATACTCAAACACACGTTTCACAGAAACAATGGCATCGTCACCTAGAAAAAACGATGGATGTGGGGGAATATGTTGTCTGTAGAGTTCTCTGAAGTGTTTGTGTCGTGTTGTGTGAAGTGCCTTGCATGTGATTAGTATGTGCACTACGGATAGGGCCTCTCCGCATATGCCGCACTGGGGTCTAGAAAATCCCGTCAGCAGATCCGAGTACGTTGAATGGGTGTGCCCTATCCGCAGCGTACCCAAGGTGACTTCCGTGTGTCTGTTGTGTGAGTCAGTTGTGTATCGTCCCAAGTGTGGCTTTAATTCGTGTAGTTTGTTGTCTGTCTGTTCATTCCACTGGGCTTGCCATTTCCTACGAAGGTATTGTCGAATTTGTGGCTTACGGTCACTCTGTGGTAATATGGTTATACCTACTGTGTTCCTGAGTGCAGCAACTGCGGCCTTCTGATCCGCAGCCTCATTGCTAGCACTTCCAGCATGGCCTGGAAGCCAGCACAACACCAGAACAAGTCTTTGGGCATATATAGACATGATAGTGTTGAAAACCATATGGACAATTCTGTTTTTGCATGACTTGTATGATGCCAATGCGCGCACAACGCTCAAGGAATCTGTATATATGATGGACTTCGAGATTTTGTGTTCAAGAATGTGTTGTGCAATGAGTAAGATGCCATATGCTTCAGCTGAGTAAATTTTGGTGTATGTGCTCATGGTCCTGCATGCATCAAAGTTTGGTTCATGAGCAGCTCAAGACACTATGGTTGCAGTTTTTGATGCGTCACTATAAAACTCTGCACATTGATACTTGTACTGCAGGGAGAAGTGCTGCCAAATTGCAGTTTGTGGTACCCTGGTTTTATCAATATTCATGAAAGAGAAGTCACAACACACAGGTTGAAGCTGAAAGGGTGGTAAAACGTCAGTAAAAGAAGATGTATACCTGTCTGAAAAGGAGATGTTGAAATCCGAAGCTTCCTGTCTCACTCTAATTGAGAATGGCAAAGGAACGGACGGGCGATTTACAAACACTGGTGATGTGGATGCATCATTAAAAACAGGTTTAAAAGGATGGTGATTCATTGATGAAATTTTGAAAGCGTAGAGCAAGTCCATGTACGTTCGTTGGTCCTCAAGGCACCATTTGTTACATTCAACGTATAGACTCTTTGCCGGGCTAGTGCGGAATGCCCCCCACGCAAGGCGGAATCCCAAGTGGAGTACTGGGTCAAGCATTTTAGCGCGGTTTTTGATGCCGACCCATACACGACGCTGCCGTAGTCTAACAGGGACCAGACTAAGGCGGTAAAGACCCGGAGAAGTAGTTCCTTGTCTGCACCATAGGATTGGCGGGAGAGAACCTTGAGAATGTTTAGTGTTTTGAGGCATTTATGTTTAAGTGCTTTGACGTGAAGTATGAACGTGAGCTTGTTATCAGATATGACACCTAAAAACTTGTGCTCCCTTTTAACAGGAATAGATGCACGGCGAAGAGCAATCTCAGGGTCCGCACTAAGCCCGCGCTTGCCGGACAACAGAACAAAAGTACTTTTGTCCGGGTTCAGTCTAAAACCGTTAAGGTCCGCCCATCCAGCAAGCTTCTTAACACCGAGCTGTACTTGACGTTCGCAAATTGACAGGTTACAGGATTTAAAAGATATTTGAACATCGTCTACATAGATGGAACAGGGAATGGTTGGTGGCAATGCCTTTCGGAGGGAGTTCATTCTAACTATAAACAATGTGCAGCTTAAAACTCCACCTTGCGGCACACCATTTTCCTGCACATGTATCCCGGACAAGGATGACCCAACCTTACCACGAAATGTCCTCGTGGACATGTAGCTAGAAATGGTATTTAACATGTTACCTGACACACCAAAGGACTTCAGTTCGCTAAGGATGCCATATCGCCAGGCTGGGTCGTAAGCCTTTTCAAGATCAAAGAATACCGTAAGGCAGAACTGCTTACGAGCAAATGCATCTTTTATGAGGGATCCCAACGCAACAAGTTGATCGTTGGTAGATCGCCCCACCCTAAAGCCTGCCTGGCAGCTCTCGAGAAGACCGTTGTACTCAAGGAAGTACACGAGCCTGCGATTTATTATCTTCTCGAGCAGCTTGCACAGGCAGCTTGTCAGAGCGATGGGACGATAACTGGCGGGAGAGGAAGGGTCCTTCCCTTCCTTCAGGAACGCCACTACTATGGACTCCCTCCAAGATTGTGGAATGTGCCCCGAAAGTCATATTTTATTGTAAAGGTGTAGGAGTGTTTCAAGAGTGTCTGGGTATAAGTGTTGTATCATGGTGTATGTAATCTTATCTGCCCCTGGAGCCGAAGGGTTACATGTGCTCAGGGCAACCCTCTACTCATAGAGTGTAAATTCAGAATTGTAACCAGATTTTGACCTGTTATTCTCATGTAGGGACTTCTTTTCACAAGTATTTTTATGTTTTAGGAAAGTGTTTGTGTAGTTTGCAGAGCTGGAAACGCGTTGGAAGTGTTCTGCAAGTGTGTTAGCCTGGTCTTCTAGTGTGTCCCCTGTTGTACTGACCAGGGGCAGGTTGTGCGTCTGTTGTCCTTTAAGGTTACGTATTCGTGTCCAGACTTTGTGAGTGTCGGTGTATGAGATGATGGAAGTGAGGAAGGCGCGCCAACTCTCCCTTTTCGCCTCACGACGCACACGCTTCCCAAGAGCCTCTGCCCGTTTAAAGGAAATGAGATTATCTGGCGTGGGGTACCGGCGAAGAACACCTCACGCCTTGTTCTGGGCCTCTCGCGCCCGCCTACAGTCCTCGTTCCACCAAGGCCTCCTTGGGTTGCGGGACGCAGTGGAGGCCTGGGGCATAGACTTTTCGGTGGCGTCGAGTATGTGTGCCGTGACGAGTTGGGCTGCTCCCTCCACGTGTAGGTGTTTTATGGTTGTGTGGTGTAGTTTAGATGTTTCTGTGAATGTGCTCCAGTTTGCTTTTGATTCATTAAACCTGTTATAGGAAGATGGACTGCATGGGCTTTTACCTATGTACGTTAGGGAAGTGGGGAAATGGTCACTACCTTATGGGTCTGTGCCCACACCCCACTCAAGACGGGGAAAGAGAACTGCGAAACCAATAGCCAAGTAAAGATGCGAGTATGTATTGTGTCCTAAGTTATGATATGTAGGCTGCTTTTTGTTGAAAAGGCATGCTCCGGAGGATGTAAGAAACTTCTCTATCAGGCTACCTCGGGCATTCGTTCTGGAGGAGCCCCAAAGAGAGTTGTGGGTATTAATGTCGCCTGTTAGTATGTATGGTTCGGACAGCTGGTCAACCGGTGCCTCGAAATCAGAGCTCAGAAGTGCAACATCAGGAGAGATGTAAATGGAGCATACCGTTATCAACCTATTAAATATTATCGTACGATTGCTACAGCCTCAAGGACAGTGTTCAGAGTGATAGGGTGGCAGGCTAAGGATTTCCGGGCGACAATTGCCACACCTCCTGAAGAGTGTGTGCAGTTAACCCTGTCCTTTCTGAATACCATGTACCTATTCAAGAAATTTGTCTGTTTAGAATTCAGGTGGGTTTCCTGGAGACACATTATACTTGGCTGACTGCCATGCAGACTCTCATACATATCGTCAAGATTTTTGAGGAGACCTCTGCAGTTCCATTGGATGATGTTTTCTGTTCCGATTATTTAAATTTAAGAATAACTGGAGTGTGTGTGTGTGTTTGTTTATGTGTCGTCTTTCGGGGCTGTTTTTCTAGGATTTTTAGGCTTTTCTTTCGGCTTGGACATCGGAGGCCGCTCCTTGCGCTGCGTTGCAGGCAGGAACGGCGTGACATCCATCTCGTCGTCGGATGCCAGAAGGGTGCCCGGCGGACCAGGCCCCCCGGACTTGGCCCCCTTTCGGGAGCCCGTCGTTGCGGTGCGGTGGGGGTGGGAGCCGATGCGGTGCCCCCGGTGTCCATCCGGTCGGCACCCTCCAATGCACTGGAGGACGCGGAGGCAAAAGCGGGAGCGGCACCGGTCCCTACAGAAGAGGTTGTCACCACAACCGCTGCTGCTTTAGCAAGCGGCGTAGCAACGGATTGGGATACCTGAGGCACCCCAGGGTGGGGGGCGGTGGAGGAACCAGGTCTGACTCGCTGAACGGGGTCCCTGTGGACACCAGACGCCGCTCCGTCACCCGGCGAACCGCGTCGCCGTACCTTCCAGGGGGAAAGAGTCGAACCTCTTTCGCGCCTCTGGGAAGGTGATGTTCTCAGTTATCTTTATGATGATTATCTTTTTTTCCAGTTGGAATTTTTTACACTTGCGGGAGTACACTGCATGCGGCCCGCCGCAATTCACACAACAGAGGGTGTCGGATGGACAGTTGTCAGTCGGATGATCGTGCGCCGCGCATTTTGCACATTTCGTTCGGCCGCGGCAAGAGTTTGTACCATGCCCGAATCGCTGGCACTTACAACAGCGCCGCGGATTCGGGATGTACAGACGGATGGAGCAACAGATAAAACCTGCATGTATGTGTTGTGGAAGAACGGCGCGGTCAAAAGTCAAGATAATGTGCTTGGTGGGAATCTTTCTTTCGTCTCTGCGGATAGTGATGCGTCTCACGGCAGTGACACCCTGATCCTTCAAGCCGGCAAGGAGATCCGCATCCGTTTCGTTCAGGAGATCTGTTTCGGATATCACACCCTCCGAGCTGTTGAGGCTCCAATGGGGTGTGACCCTGATGTCGAGATCAGCCAGTCTAGTCTGAGCTAGAAGCTTTGCAGACTGCTGCTTGTCATTTATTTCGATTAGGAGTTCAGCAGACCTTTGTTTTTTGCACTTATACAATTTTCCCATTATTGCTTCAAGATACTTGGCGATCAAGAGGACTGACTGAGATGCTAGAGGGTGGTTTGAATTGAGGACTCCATGACAAGAAATCGAGAGTAATGATCTGGTTCAGGAAATGTCAAAGATGGCAACGGAGGTAACGATACTTAGGTGCGGCCCCTTTCAGGGGGCCGATCACGGTTGGGGGGGGGGGTTAGAAGATACCATACGGCATAGTAGAAAAGCAGGGAGACGGGGGTACTTTCTTCTTTGACCTTACCCTGGTAGTCGAGGTCCCGGAGCTCCCTGCCTGGTAGACAGGCAGGGAGCCCATCGGCCGGAGCTTGACCAAGTCTCCGACAGCCACCGTTAGAGGTTTCTACCCTTCACCTTAAAAACACATACCCACGGTAGATCCCAGCTTATGGTGGGGGCTCGGGGTCCGCGGTATGGCCAGTACCGTCACCAAGATTACTCAAGGTGCCCCGTGCGGGGTCGTCATCACTGTAGCTAAGTCAGCTATCGTCCCTGTTATCCTCAGCTGGCAGGCGTTTGCAAAGCCCTTTTCTTCCATACAACGATCTGACATCCATCCTCTGCCACAAAACAAAACTGTCATACCTACAGCCACCGCAAATTGCCTAAGGCCCAGTGCCGCGAATTCATGATATTCCCCGAAAGCCAGGAGGATGCAACAAAAGACGTATTTTTAGAGAATGTAACACGTCATGGGCAGTCTCCTGACTGCGTGCAAATAGAAACATTGGGGGCCCTATACTCGCTATGGTTAGGCAGAAAACGACGAAGAAGTGAGAGCTGTCCCACGTGGCGGGCGCAGTCCGCCAACCGATGGACATACTGGGTTTAATTTTCATCACTTTAGACGAGATGGCGCTAAATGTCCCGAGCGCAACCACCACCTCTTTGCCGTAAATACATCGCAGCGCCGCTGAAGGCAGCAAAGGTTTCGCGAGTTGGTTGGCCAGCTTCATTCAGTATGCCGCGATTTCGCAACAACCGGCAATAAAAGGTTAAGTGGAAAACCTGTCTTTGATATCCGGATGACATTGTTGTGTTTTCATCAGATCTTGACACGCACCGTGAGCGCCTTAAGCAAGTGTTGATCTGCCTCACGTGAGCCGGCTTAAAACTGAACCTCAAGAAGTACCGCTTTCCTGCTCGCAAGCTAACCATTTTGGGCCATGCTGTGTCCAAAAAAGGCATTCTTCCAGATCCCGTTAAGCTTCGTGCAGTGGCAGATTTTCCGAAACCGGCCACTCTAAAAGACCTCCGAAGCTTTATGGCTGATGCTGGTATTTTCGCCGATTCGTCCAAAATTTCGCCAACATCATCGCCACCATCATCGTCCGCAGCTCCTCTGCGGACACAACGAACGTCTCCAGTGGTCGCCTACTTGTGACAACACATTTGCGAACATGCGGCGGCTGCTTGCGACACCCCGAATACTACGCGATTTTGACCCGCTTGCACCGACTGAAGTGCACACTGACGCGAGTGGTGTCGGTCTTGGCGCCGTGCTCGCTCAGCGGAAAGCTGGCTTCCAGGAATACGTCGTCGCATATGCCAGCCGCACTCTGACGAAGGCGGAACGGAATTATTCCGTAACAGACAAAGAATGTTTGGTGAACGTTTGGGCAATCAACAAGTTTCGCTCTTAACTCCACGGTCCCCCATTCAACGTCGTCACCGACCACCACGCCGTCTGCTCGCTCTCTTCTCTCAAAAACCCTTCCGGCAGACTCTGTCGTTGGGCTCTTCGCATGCAGGAGCACGACATTCAAGTCGTATACCGGTCCGGACGCTGACACACGGATGCTGATGCCCTGTCCAGGCCACCCGTGGGGTCGGACGATGACAGTGCATATACGGCAGATAGTTCAGTGGCATTCCTTCACTCTCTTGACATGGCGGCGTATCAGCGTAAAGATCCGTAGATCGCCTGTGTCCGTCAATATTTGTCGAGTCCGTCAGCAGTCGCCGCCTCTCGTGCACTGCGCCGCCAGGCTTTGCACTGCGCCCTTCGGGACGACCTTCTTTACTACCGCAACTATTCATCTGAGGGCGGTAAGTGGTTACTAGTCGTCTCTGGCCATCTGCGCTCTGATTTCTGCTCCCACTACCACGCTGACGCAACGTAAGCACACGCTGGGGTGCTGAAAACGTATTAGAGCTTACGTTTGCACTATTATGATCGTGGAATGTACACGTTTGTAACAAAATACATCCGCTCGTGTAGATCGCCAGCGTCGCAAGTCTCCCCCTGAATACACAACGGGCCCGCTGCAGCCGCTACCCTGTCCTGCTCGCCCGTTTGACCGTGTCGCCATCGACATATATGGTCCGCACCCCAGCACGACTACAGGCAATCGATTGATTATCATCGCGGTTGACCACCTTGCAAGGTATGCAGAAACAGCCGCACTACCCACTGTCACCACCAGCGACGTCGCATCGTTCCTCCTTCAATCTTTTATACTTCGCAACGGAGCACCGAGATAATTCTTGAGCGACAGGGGACGCAGCTTCTTGTCAGATGTTGTGGAGGCGCTGCTGACCGAATGCCGCGTCGTTCATAGAAAGAGCTCTTCTTATCACCCGCAAACTAACCGACTGACTGAGCGCTTCAACCATACTAGGTGACATGATTTTAATGTACGTTTCCCCCGACCATTCCAACTGGATTTAGCTCACCTTTTGTCACTTACGCTACAATACAGCGACGCAGACAACCTCGGGCTTTTCTCCGTTCTTTTTGTTATACGAACGTGAACCATCGTGTACATTGTACACTATATTTCCATACCAGCCGGATGCGTCATAGTCTGCACCAGTCTCGGAAATCGCCAAGCATGCAGAAGAGTGCCGCCAACTGGCGAGATTATTCACAACCACAGACCAAGGACGTCAGAATTCCCGCCACAACGCTTAAGCGGAGCTCCTACATACGCTGCTGGCTCCCTCGTTGGTCTTTGGAGGCCATCCGTTAACCCTGGCCTTTCGAGCAAACTACAAGCTAAATCGAGGGACCCTGCCAAGTCGTCGAGAGAACTTCATCCGTGAATTACATCGCTGAGCCGGGCACTCCTCCTACAGATCGTCGTCACCGAGGCCGCAAGACTGTTCATGCGCGTCACCGGAAACAAGGATCCTTGCTACTGGTGATGAGCATGTAAACTGATTGCTCGTGGCAGCATATGCTTTGTAGTTTTCCCCTTTTGGAGACACCACATGTTTTTCGGCCCTTCGCCACCCATGAACTTGTCGCATTTCCTGTCATCCCCACCACTCACGTTCCTGCTGTATGTTCCTTCTCGCCCCCCTCATCTTTCTTTCGTTTTTTGTTTGTTTAATTGATTTGTTAGTTTTTTTGGAGGGACTTTTTCGTTTGCCTTTGGCAGAACAAGCTCTGTATGGTGTGTAGGTGGTAGTTTGCGTGTTTGTTTCCCATGTGGCTCCTGTTTCGGGGCGCCGCCCCCCCCCTGAGTCCGTACAATTTTTTCCTAAACCTTTCATTCCTGAGGCAGACCTGTCTAAGGCAGAAATGTTGGAAATAAAGTCTCCGAAGAGCGTACTTTCTTTTTGTGCGTACTCCTGCAGCAGCTATGGACTCTACTTCACGACTATATATATATATATATATATATATATATATATATATATATACATATATATATATATATATATATATATATATATATATATATTGTCAAGAAGCCACAGACGACGCAATTGCCTTGAAGGAAAACACGATTATTGCAGCGAACTTGTGCCCCCTCACAACTCAAAGAATACACAGGCGGCGAAGCAGAAGTCAATAGTCAGGTTTGTGGGCTAGCGTCGACAATCGGAATGCTTTGGCGTCTACTTTGCATGCTTTTATCTTTCGGCGCGAGTGTTTCTGGAACCGTCGACTTACATCCATAACATTGTAGATCAGAGAACATTATTCTGGGCTACTGACGTTAACACGAAACAGTCTGATTATCTGAATGAGATAGCCCGTGCAGCATAAAAATAAAGAATGCAAGACGCGCTTCGCGCGATACAGATAACACCGCCGGGCGCAGCCGGGCAGAAAAATCAAACGCATACATGGTTTGCGGCATTACCCCCCTCTAGGAATGGCTCGACCCGATGCTACAACAACAGACAGTAGGAACACACAACAAAAAACGTCCGTCATATTGCATAGTAAGGTTTCAAGTGAACCATGTGGACGACTTCGGGCCGCGTGAGTCATCGTGGTGTTCCGGATTCACCATCGGGGATCACCTCGTAGGTAAGTTTGCTGACACGTCGTTGAATCTGGTAGGGTTTGAAATACCGTCGCAGAAGTCTCACAGAGTCTGCGTCGTCGTATTGGAGTCCAAACCCAAACACGATGCCATGGGTGGTACTCGGCGTCTCGGCGTCGGAGGTTGTACGCCCGGCATCTACGAGCTGCGTCCGTTGTACGAACTCGAGCGAGCTGGTGGGCCTCTTCCGCACGCTGAAGGTATCCCTTGACGTCAGGATTGAGGGCGTCTTCTTCTACATGCGAAACCATGGTGTCAAGCATCGTAGTCGGCAGTCTTCCGTAGACAAGCTCGAATGGCGTCCTCTCCGTAGTCTCCTTGATAGCCGTGTTGTACGCAAACGTGACATACGGAACCACTTCGTCCCAAGTCATGTTCAACCTCAACGTACATTGACTGCATATCTGCAATTGTCTTGTTCAGACATCACTGTAGGATGTCTGAACGGCGGAGGGACCAGGTCTGACTCGCTGAACTGGGTCCCTGTGGACACCAGACGCTGCTCCGCCCCCCGGCGAACCGCGTCGGCGTACCGCCCTAGGGGGAAAGAGGCGTTCGTTTGGGGGTGGTACGCCATCGTGCTTCTGTGATCCGTGTTGCTGTAGAGTAATATTCCTTGCATCAGCTCCGCAGTAATGGCCGTTCCGCGGTCCGTGATTAGGACTTCCGGGGATCCATGTCACAGCACAACTTGGCTTATGCAGAACCCTGCGACTTCCTGTGCAGTCCCCCTCGGAAGAGCGGCGGTCTCAGCGTAGCGCGTCATGTAGTCAGTTGTTACGACAATCCACTTGTTCTCGGATCGTGACGTAGGGAACGGGCCCAGTAGATCCATTCCAATCTGTTGTAAGGGCCTCGATGGGACGGCGATTGGCTGCAGAAGTCCGGCGGGTCTCGTCTGTGGCGTTTTTTGTCGCTGGCAGTCCCGATAGCTCCAGACGTAGTGGGTGACGTCGGATGTAAAGCGGGGCCAATAGTACTTCGCCTTGATTTTTCCAATTGTGCGGGCTGTGCCGAGATGTCTGGAATATGGGTCGTCGTGGCACGCTTCGAAAATTTTATCACGAAGGTCTGCGGGGATGACAAGACGGTAATTCGTTTTTGTTCCGGGGTTGAAATTCTTCTTCACGATGACGGAGTTTCTCAGGCTGAATGCTAGTAAGCTGCGTTTGAAGGTCCTAGGAGCGGCGACGTGGTTCCTTCGAGGTAGCTGATTATGTCGCGTAAGTCGGGGTCGCCACGCTGCTGGGCGGCTAGGTCGCTCTCTGTCACGATTCCGAAAAACGCGCTTTCTTCATCAGAGTCTTCTGGTGGTGGGTTGACGGGGCCGCGTGACAGGCAGTCGGCGTCGCAATGTTTCCTGCTGGATTTATAGACGGCTGTAACGTCGAACTCCTGCAGGCGCAAGCTCCATTGCCCAAGACGGCCAGAGGGGTCCTTCAAAATGGCGAGCCAACACAGCGAGTGGTGGTCTGTCACAACCTTGAATGGTCTTCCATACACGTATGGGAGAAATTTTGAAATCGCCCATATAACTGCCAGGCACTCTTTCTCAGAGGCAGAGTAGTTTTTCTCCTCCTTCGACAGACCACGGCTGGCACTCCTCCTTCGACAGACCACGGCTGGCATAGGCGAGACCTTTTTCGCAACCGCTTTGTTTTTGGACGAGGCCGGCACCCAAGCCTATATCACTGGCGTCCGTGCGCATTTCCGTTTTGGCATTTTCATCGAAATAGGCGAGCACGGGCGGGCTTTTCAGGCGCTGTTTCAGCTCGCAGAATGCTTTTTTTTGGCCGTTTTCCCAGGCGAAAGGGGTCCTATCTTTCGTCAAGTGTGTGGCTAGCTCTGTAATGCATGTCAAGCTTGCGACGAAGCGCCGGTAGTATGCGCACAGTCCGAGAAATCTTCGCACGCCATTCTTGCCTTTCGGCCTTGGGAAGTTGGCAATGGCTAAAGTTTTTGCCGGGTAAGGTAGGCCTCCTGTGGCGTTGACGTCGTGGCCGAGAAGCTTGAGCTCCTCGTACGCAAAACGGCACTTTTCAGGCTTGAGCGTTAACCCCGACGTGCGAATGGTCTCGAGTACGGACTCCAACCTTGCAAGGTGTTCTTCGAAAGTCCGGGCGAATACCACAACGTCGTCGAGGTATACGAGGCAAGTGTGCCACTTCAGGCCAGCTAGCACAGTGTCCATGACTCTTTGAAACGTTGCTGGCGCCGTGCACAGCCCAAACGGCATCACCTTGAACTCGTATAGGCCGTCCGGGGCTATAAATGCAGTCTTGGCTCGGTCTCTCTCGTCACCTCAATTTGCCAGTAGCTGGTCTTCAGATCCTTCCATGCGAAGTACGTTGCAAGGCAGAGGTGGTCGAGGGCGTCATCAATACGTGGCAGGAATACACGTCCATTTTGGTGATCTGGTTCAATCGCCGGAAATCAACCCAGAACCCTAATGTGCAATCTTTTTCTTCACGAGTACGACAGGCGCAGCCCATAGACTTTTCGATGGCTGTATAATGTCGCTGCTGAGCATGCCGTCGACTTGAGTACGCATGGCTTCGCGCTCGTGTGAAGAGACGCGGTACGGTGACTGTCGCGTAGGTCCGGCTCCATCCTCGGGTATCATTCGATGCTTCGCTAGAGGTGTCTGACGTAGTTTTGCGTTGGACGAAAAACACTCGCTGTAGCGACGCAGCAAAGCCAATAATTTGTTCTGTTCTTCTTCCGGTAACGCCGGATTCACGTCGAAGTGATTCGGAAGCTCGAAGGTATCTTCGGATGCGCGTTCAAAGTCGGCAACCGCGATCGTGTCACTTGCTTCTTGCGTTTCTTTGAGGTACGTAATTACAGCGCATCTGTTTATATGCTGGTATTCTCCACTGACATTAGTAACCAAAACATGAAATTTGCGTTGCTTAAAGCGCGCAATGCCTCTTGCGACAGAGACACCATGGTTGAGGAGCAAGTTTTGGTCACTTTCTACGATAGCGTCGACGTCAGGAACAGCATCTTCGTAGTAGACGGTGATCATTAAGCTTGCGCGGGGTGGCAGTGTGACATGATCATCGGCGATCCTTAAAGCAGCACGGTGTTCGAGTTTTGGATCCGGTGTCATGGAGTGATCGGAGGAAAAAGTTATGGACTCGGTCTGCAGATCAATAATTGCGCCGTTGTCCGTAAAAGTTAATTCTGAGAATTACGTCACGGGAGCAATTAGGAAAAATGACGAACGCCGCAGGGTACATTGTGCCGTCCATGGCGACGCGCGATGTGCACGTTCCACTTGGCGTCACGAGCTGGTCTCCTGTTGTGCGAATGTGCGGAACGTCCATTCTGGTAATAACTTTCTTCAGCTTAGACACAAGCGGTCCGCTCATGACTGAGTAGTCAGCTCCCGTGTCTATAAGGGCGGCTACTTCAAAGCCGTCGATGGCCAGTTGAACGTCGGACGCTGCTTTCTTCGAGTTCTGGGTGCGTCGGGGCGTCGTATCTCGGCTTGTGCGTGTTAACCGTCGGGCACTGCGCGTAGTGGTCGTCGTCTTCTCAGCGGAATGTTCGGTCAAGTCGGGCACGTGTCGCGCCTTGTGGTTGTAGTCGTGTTCGAGTCACGTCCGCATTAGATCGGGTCGTCGGGCCGGGGGCATGTCGGGAATCATCATCTTCCACGAGTCGTTGTGTCGTTGGACGGTTTTTATTTTTCCGCGATCGTGCAACTTTACCTCCAGAAGTTTCTGCATTTAGTTTTCCCCGCGGGCGCGGGGGGACCTTCCACGTGTGAAATCAGCATTGCTACGGTGGTTGGGTGACTGGTATGGGTAGGGCGATGGCGATGGGTTGGATCGGGCTGGTCCTTGGTTGGTGTTGGACAGGTATTCGTCGATCTCAGTAGGGCGCTGGCCGGGTTGGGGGCGTTGGGCGTCGACGGAGAAACCACGCAGTCCGAGTTTCTTGTACGTGCAGTGACGATAGATGTGATCGGCCCCTCCACAGTGGTAGCACAGCGGGCGATTATCGGTGGTTCGCCACAAGTCCGCCTTCCTCGGCGCCTGGGTTTGGCCTGCAGGTGGTTGGGCGGGCGACAGTGGACGGCCGTACGGCGGGACTTCTTGATGACGGGTTGGAGCAGGGCGTGGTCGTCGAACAGCCACGGAGTGAGTCATATCTAGAGGCTCACGTGGTACTTCGGAAGGCGTAAAAGTCGCCAAAGTGAGTTGAATTTCTTCCCGGATCACGTCGCTCATAGAGGTGACTTGAGGTTCGGGCGTTGTTGGGAAGAGTTTCCGCAGTTCTTCCCTGATGACAGCGCGGATCGTCTCACGTAGGGTGTCAGAGCTAAGAGCCCCGGCATCGATCGAGTCCGCAACTAGCGTATTGATGGGACGGTAGTACTTCCTCGTGCGAATTTCTAACGTCTTCTCCATAGCGGCCGCCTGGGACGCGAATTCAGACGCCGATTTGGGGGGGCTGCGGACAAGGCAAGCAAAAAGTTCTTGCTTCACTCCTCGCACCAGAAACCTCAGTTTCTTTCCATCATATCCATGTCCGCGCGGCAAAAGAGTCGCTTCTTTCCTCAACGAAGATCACCACTCCTCGGTTCGGGTGTTGCGTTCGAGTGTCCAGTAAAAGCGCAGCTCTTTCTTTTCTTACCACGGTCGTGAAGGTCTTAGGGAACTCGTTTTTGAATTGCGTCCAGTCGGTCAAGGCGCTCTCGTGGTTCTCGAAGTAAGTTCAAGCTTCATCCTCCAAGTAAAAGAAAACATAGCAGAACGTTTCTTCAATGTCCTACCAGTTGAAGATCCGAGCGCACTTCAGCTTCTCCAACCATTCCTCCAGATCTTCAGCTGGGGCTCTTCGGAATGCTGGCGGTTCCCGTGGCTGCTGCAGCAGGATTGGCGACGTTGGTTCTTGCACCATGGTTGTGGTTGCAGCAGTCGTTTTCTTGGGTCTTTCTAGCAGGAGGCCGAACTCGGGCGGCAATCCTTGCAGTCGGTGGCTGGCCGTAGTTGGACTGGGCTGGCGGCTTCCAGAGGTCGTCATAAAGGGTGCGTACCCCGCACCTCAACAGATGTCACGAAGCCAGAGACGACGCAGTTGTCTTGAAGGAAAACACGTTTATTGGAGCGAACTTGAGCTCCCCTAACAACTCAGAGTATACACAGGCGGTGAAGCAGCAGTCAACAAAGTGACGCGTGTGGGCGGGCATCGACGATCGGAATGCTTTGGCATCTGCTCTGCAGGCTTTTATCTTTCGGCGCGAGTGTTTCTTAAACCGTTGATTTACATCCAGAAAATTGTAGATCGAAGAGGATTATTCAGCTTGCGAGTCGGGACAGCTTGCTATCCCGACATAGTTATTAAACCTGCCGACAAGGGAGGCGCAATCGTATTCCTTGACAAAACAGACTATGTTAACGAGGCCAATAAGCAACTATCAGTATCGACGTTCTATAAAGCACTACCCAATGATCCCACTCAACATTATAACCAAATTGTCAAAGATAAACTTGCTGAGCTTGTTAAAAATAAAACAATAAATGAAACCATGGCTCGTTCCCTGATCCCCTTAAGCCCAGTAGCCGGTAAATTCTACCTTCTCCCAAAGATTCACAACGTGAACAACCCAGGGCGCCCCATTGTTTCTGGCATTGGCACTGTTTCCGAAAACCTCTCGCGCTATGTGGATAATCTCATTTGCGACATTCCGCACAGCTTTCCCTCCTTCATTAAGGATACCAATGACTTTCTCTCAGACATCTCAAAAATTGAAATTCCTGATAACTGCCTTCTAGTCACCCTTGATGTTGCGTCACTGTATACTAACATCCCCTATGAAGATGGCATCGCCGCTGTATCCCTTGCGTATGAGCAGTCATCGTGCGACACACCTATCGATTCTTCTGCTCTCCACACATTCCTTAGGCTTATTCTTGAGCTTAACAATTTTGAGTTCGACGGAGTTCATTACGTGCAAGTCAGCGGAACGTCAATGGGAACTCGAATCGGACCTAACTACGCAAATATCTTTATGGCTCACCTCGAATCAAACTTTCTTGACACCCAAAATTTAAAGCCAATGTACTATAAAAGGTATATTGATGACATATTCATGATCTGGCAACACGGTGAGGCGGAGCTCCTCACCTTCATTGAGGCATTTAACCTTGCCCATCCTATTATTTCCCTTGCTCATTCCTATTCGGAACTCAGTGTAAACTTTCTGGACGTCACCGTTACTACCTTCCAAGGTCGGATTCAAACTAAACTGTATAGAAAACCGACAGACACGCGGCAGTATTTGCACTTCTGAAGCAGCCAGTTCAGACACTGCAAGACAGCAATACCTTACAGCCAAGCCCACCGATTTAGGAGAATTTGTTCAAACCAAGCCGACTTTGACTCAAACTGTCGAGAACTCAAGACCGCCCTCCTGAATAAAAAATACCCGGAAAAAGTTATCGACGACGCTATTGTGCGAGCCAACCCATTAGACCGTAATAAAATCTGTCAGAAAAAAGCCCCCAACGGGAACCCACAAACTTAGTTTTAACCCACTCATCCTCCGCTCCAAGAGTGTCAACCGTGCTCAAAAAACATCACAATATCCTAATGCAAAGTGACCGCTTAAAAAGCACATTCCCCGAACCACCATGCGTTGTCTACCGGCGCAATAAGAATTTAGGTGACTTTCTTACTAACTCTCGTATCAACCGACCGGCAACTACTGGCTGCATGCCCTGCAATAAACCCCGATGTAAAGTATGCCCACACATGACCACTACACCGCGCGCCACCAGCACGGCTTCAGACTACTACGTAAATATAAAAGGTAACTTTAACTGTGACTCCGCTAATATCGTATATCTTCTAGAGTGCACTGTTTGTAGGCAACAATATATCGGCCAAACTGAAACGCCCTTCCAAATACGGTTCAATAATCACAGCTCTCATGCAAAAAGCTGCCCTTATTTGCCCCTGTCAAGACATGTGAACAGTCCCGGGCATGCATTTGAACATCTTAAAGCAACGATTTTAGAATCCGCCTTCAAAACGCACCACGACCGCGAGGTTCGGGAATCTTATCTCATTGATTAGTTTGGGTCAGCCACGCTTGGAATTAATGAAAGTTACGGAAAACTAACGTGCTTATCCCTCGATTAAAATTAGCGGCTTCATAATTTTTATAACTATGTTCATTATTCCTACCCTCGAGTTTGCCATCAGAATTCGCAGAAACTCTCCTAATACAGCAGCTTTATTAGCCTAATGCGGCTCAACAATGCCATTTGTCCTGGGGAGGGAGGCCTCGTTCCCACCATCACTTAAGAATGTTTAACTCTTTGTGATCTATTCATGTTTAACCTTTTGTGACGCTACCTATTTCCTGTTCAATTGCTAGCTTCTGTGAAATGCTCTTTTGTGCCCCCTATCTATTCTCTTAACCCGCGGGGGGCACACCCATCTTTGCTTCCCCCCGAACCAGTCTCAGCAGTCACTGAATACCTCAGTGTATACTCTTCCCTTTCTTTTCAAACCGCGGTTGTCCAGTTTCCCCCATTGTCTGAACTTGCAGCCCGCGCGGCATACGTTGACCCGTCATGGTGCAACCTTGAACGCTGCATTGTTAACACGACCCCTTTTTCTCTCTCTCGCTCCCCCCCCCCCCTCTTTATTTTTCTTGTTTGTTTGTTGATGTTGTAACATAGGCGTAGCCTGACTGTATGCACACTCCCCATTTCCGAAACATTTTCCGCTCTTTCTCACAGTTTTATGCAAACCTATATAAGAAATGTGTTCAAAATGTTTGCGACAGCAAAATCATGTAACTTTACTCTGATGAAGGCAAGTCCCGTTGCCGCTACGTAAGTAAACATTGTTTGTTATTGTTCTTGCTGTGTATCCGACTCTTTACTTATACTATATATATATATATATATGTATATACGTATATATATATATTTATACATGTAGGACCTCAGCAGGGCTTCCAAAAAATTCCCGCGCCTTCCCGCGAGGGGAAACGAGTAAATGCAGAGCATTGGGTGTCGTTAACGCAGCGTAAAGTCGCGTTAGGGTGGGTAGTTGGGTCGTAGTTGCGGTGGTGTTGGTTTGGGGTAGAGAGAGGAGGGTAAAGTCGCGTTAGGGTGGAGCGAGCGTCAACCAAGGAAGGAAGGAGCAACGCAGTGACTGAAGCACGAGCGACCACTAGCCGCTTTATATTTGCAGCGCGCGCAGTAGAGGGAGAGCAGGACGGGGGGGGAGAGCGCGCATGCGCAAGCAGCGCGCGCCCTTCCACGCCCCACCGCGCTGCTATTACGCACCTGTTACGCCGAGACCGCGACGGAGCGAACGGGCTGACTACGACGAGAGTCCGTGAAACTCCCGGCCGAGTTTTGTTTGAAGACGAAGGCTCCCGCGAGAGGCGCCGCCGCAGATCGGAGGGCTAGAATACCTACATTGACGCGCGTCCGCCGTACAGAGTGGAGACACGTATGCGTTGCGCCGCCATTTTGGTTCGCTCGCTCGCCGCCGCAGCAAGTCATTGTATCAAAACCGCACCGTAGTTATCTCCACAACGCGGTTTACTGGCGAAGTTTGAACCATCGTATCTGTATCGCGTTGCTGCGTCTTGTGGGAAACAAAAAAAACAGCGCGTTGAGCACTTCGACTCAATAGGAGCGGCACGGGATCGTTCAAAGGGTGTCTCAACCCTGTACAGCGTCTGTTCTCGAGGTATCTTACGGAGGGCATCGGGCCGCCGCCGCTGCAGCGCGCGTTCAGTCATGCGCGGCAGAACTTGCGTACGTGTTTGGCGGCACTTTTGTGGATAGAAACGGAATGTTGGTAGTTGTGCCTTTAATTGTGGCTACAAAACGAAGCCGTGCGGATTGCAGCCCTTGCAGGGAAGCCGTATGCGGCAGGACGCACGCTCTAAACGGCCGACTGCTATCTGTGCTTGATTTTTTAGAAGTCCCCACGAGCCCTGCTAACACCTCAAGGAGCGTCTGCTACGCGCCGCACTCCCCTCCGACCGCTTCGCCGGCTGCCCTCCGATCAACGCCAGTGCCGCGGCGCGGCCTCCCTGAGCAGCGTACGAAGCTCTCCCATAGCGTGACGGCCAAATTTCACGAGCAGAAAAGCATTGACGGACTCTGCCACGACGCATGCGCGCGCCAGCTGCTGTTGAGAGGGAGGAGGGAAGGAAGAGAGGCGCACCTGCTGCGGACGCGGAGCTGTGGACGCCGTCCGACCCAGGAAGAGGCGAGGCTAAGAAATGCTCTGCATTTAAAATACTATGGTGTTTATAAAATGAAACGCTTCTTTATTAGAAGGTTATTTCCTTCTAGCGGGCCACCTTACACTCTTCGAATTTTTGCTGAATAACTGTACCGCCGTTCTGCTACATCCAGTGTACCGGAAAATTATGCAGTAAGTACCAATAGATGATGCAAGATGAGAGTGAACACAAGAAGGCGTCAGAGTTAGGTTGTGCCTAACTATGTACATTGGGTGCTATCGTCGGCTACTCCTACGCGCAGCCTTACGAGTAGGTGCTTGTAAGAGGTTTACGTTTCTTCCACTCTCTAAGGATATGCGATTAGGGCGGTGAATTTAAATGTAATTATGTATTTACAGGTGGATCATGCAACGCTTTAATCATTATACCAAATTCAACAAAACAGGCGTGGGCAAAGCGTTTTATATATTTCGCCATACGCATTCAACGCTTGGATGAAAATTGCAGTTCATTTACATCCAATAAAAGGCTGGGGTTTTTTGTGCTTTTTTTACACTATTTTCCTTCACTTACCTGAGTAGAGCTTTTACCAAAATTGAGGGGTTACAAAGGTTGTAAAACAAAATGGGAGCCAGAAGCCCCCCTTTTATCGGGATTCAACGACTAAGATTGATTAGAAAAAAATAACTTTATTTCAAATACTTTCAAACGACGTTTAAACTGGACGGGGTCAGTGTTTTAAAATAATAAGTTATCGTGTTTGGGTTGCTTTCACATTTCTGGGACACGAACTGGGTAATCCTGCATGCTTCGGCAGCCATATTTATATGTAGAGCGCTGGTTCTACCAAAATTAAGGTTCTAATCAGTAGCTGGAATAATAAGCCTCGTAAATAGGAATAGCGGCGTCTAAGACTTTCTTCCGCATATGTAGAATTTGTCGGAGAAAAAAATAACCCCTGGAAACTACCCAAAGTACACGCCTTTCCCGCACAAGAGGGTGCCTAGAACAGCGACGTCTTCATGTTTGTTATAACAATGTTGGTGTTTCAATGGGAAGGTCAGTTGCACCATCACTACGTCACAGACTAAGTACACACACGACTGCCACGTTGAGAAAAATATGTGTTATTACACCCGTCCTATTCTTAACCAGGCTTATCTGCGCCACACACCCTTCTGAAGTGCCAGCATTCAATGACCATGCTTAAAGAACCCCATTGAATTTGCTTCTTTTATATTAGCCTAAGGATTGTTGTGAAGTGCTATTTACACAAGTAGTCTAAGCCGCTTTAGGGAAATTAGCATTGCCCTAAAGCATTTGCTATCATTAGTGAATTGTATATAATTTAAAAATTTTGGGGCAACGCTCAGTCACCGAAGACAATCTGTGGGCTTTTAAACATTAACAGTAGTTGTGTAATTCATTAGGAGACATTTATCGTATTCCAAAAGGCACCAAAAATCTTTCAGACCTAGTTATCAATAACATTTGCTGAAAATAACTTGTTTTCTCCGTACATAGTGTATCTATACACGCTATATGGCTGAAGTGTCGTTCCAAATATTTGATAAATATTTATACAAAATTTTGGCTAAAAACTTTCGTTTAATTTAGTACTTGTAGTCATTTTCTTGTTTATTAAGCTCAAAAAATATTATGTACACGTGGAGGAGAGTATCACTACTAGAAACATTTTTCAGCAGTTGCGTTTTTCAACTGGCAAACGGATCTTTTTTTTCTATCCTACAAAATTGCAACAGAAAAATTACACAGCAAAATTCAAGGGAGTAATAGCACTACTTATCTCGAGTAAAGTTCTGCAAAAACGTCATAAATTTCGGCATTTCAATAATTTTTCCAGAAAATCCTTTTTATTCCTGTGAATTGCGTGTCAAAGGAAATACAACTATTAAACCTTCTGAAGACTGCAAAATGAAGTACCTTGAATATTGCACACTTCGTCGTTGGGAACAAGTATCTTACAAACCTTACTGCCGCAACATGTTAAAAAACCTTGGGTAAGTTTTTGTTGGAAGCTTTTTTAATTGTTTAGGAACAGCAAAAAATGAATTGTTTTAACGGGAAAAGTGTATCAGTTTTTTCGCGTACGAACAAACTGATAAGTGATTTTCACGTTTCGGTATCACAGTGACCGACGAAATATGGTTAGTTTGATGTCAGGTGAGACCTTCGGAATAGAGTAGCTACGTTCACCATTTTTGACCTGAAAGAACTGAAAGCCACAAAAGAGAGCAAGACTTCTAGCGATGTCAATAGGGAGACAAAAGCCATGTAGGCTTCTGTGGTTTAGGTTGTCAGCGTGAAAAGGTTCTGCCTAAGTATATTGGTGAATTTCAGTGAAAGGTGGAATTCTCCATGATAGTGTTTTAAAATTCTCCAGCGTGGTGGTAAGATAGAACTCTGTAAATATTTCAATTGAGAGAAAAGTAAAATCCGCATATTTTGGCTAACGTGTAGCTGTAGGTTCTGTTATTTCTTACAGCTCAGGTCACCGGCACCCTCCAAGCGCTGGTCACCACTCGTCGTTAGCCCAACTAGTGCTCAAATAAAGTGTTTTCTCTCTCTCTCTCTTACACCATTCATGTGGTAAGGAAATGCCCATTGCTAAGGTTCACCTTTGCTGAGGTTTACCATTACACCATTGCTGAGGTTCAAAAAATGCAAATTGTTGTGGTTAGGTTATTATCTCTGGTACATATTCTGGTAAAGGTGCTAAGCAAAATGAAGCTTCGAGACAGCTATCGCATGCAAGGGCTAACGATCTTCAGGTCTCGCGACCCTAAGTCTGGGCCACTCCTCGCCACCATCTCTCCGCACCGCCAAACTGCTTTTTGTGCGGCCCAGGTGTCGTCGGTATCAATTATTGGCGCATCATGTATGACCACCTCAGTGCCTATAAGAGGTGGGACACGACAATCTTGCTGGGGAACTTTGCATTTTACCTGAAGGCCATCCCGAATGTCTGTCTGACAACCACGAGAACAAGATTTCTAGGGGGAAGTTGAACTGGTCAAGTTGCGACAATGATTTGGCAAACCAGACACACTTCAGCTAGAAGCAAAAACATTTTGCGACCCATGCACAAATGACCGGCTACTCCTACTTGTCCTATATACAGGACGTGCAGTTCCCCAAATACATTTAAAACAAGTTTAATGAGTAGCAAAACAATTGCAAAACAAGAACACTATTACAAAACCAGTGTAATACAAAATAGGTGCACAACACTTTTCAATGAAAAGCAGAAAACTCAGAAATGTCTTCTACAGCATCAAAACAAATCATTCACTCTTCTCACATAAAATTGTTTTCCTTTGCTTAAGTGGCAAAGACAGTGTACTGCGGCAGCTTTAGTCATCCCTATTTTTCACGAACACCTCGAATACCTCATTACCTGTCTGAGAAAACACCTATACAAACTGCATCTGTGCGGGAATTTAACAATTCACCCTCACCTAAGCCAATGGCCAGCGATTTTCCCAGCCGAAGTCGTCGGCGCACTCTCAACTTTTTAAAAAGGCACCTACCAGTATGCGAAAATAGAAGCCATTCCAAGTGATAGAATTCCTGTAAATCACGCAATTCATGCAATCCGCGAAATTTTCACAAATGCTGCGACGCAGCCTGGTTTATGCTCATCCCGCTGTTGTTTCACCTATTGCATCTTCTCTAAACGTTGCTAATGAGACCGGCCCTCTACGTTTCCAGTTTTTTTTTTCAATTATTGGGACGACTGGCTCACATACAGCAAAGCCACCACCGAAACCTTCTCAGTCTGAGCACCCAAACCTTACGTGTAGCCGCTATTTACATCCTTCATCAGGCTCTACGCCACCAAATGCATGAATTCCGCAACTGGTTTGCAAGATCGCTCAGATATGCAAACGATACTACGTCTGACAAAAAGGAGAAAACACCGCGCTCCTGTGGGTGAGCACGTGGGTGCGCATCCCCTCGCTTACTCCTCCTACTTCAACTCCTGCTCCTCTTCCACCGTATCCGCTCTTTCTCCCTGTCCCTTCCCCTCATTGTCCTTTCTCGCCTCCTCCTCTCATCTTGACTTATATGAGTCCTGTCCTGTGGGACCTATTGTTGTCAAAATTTGACAGACACCTTGCTTGTCACCCTCAAGAAAATTTTGTTGCTCAGGTCTCCAGACACACTAGTTCAGGTACTCTTGTTTGGAGACATTCCATTCAGTTATTTCATACATTCATTCCTGCAAAAGTGGCAAATAAGCGTCTGATCCTGTCTGGATCAGACGTTTCAGAAAAGAACGTCTGCTCCCAGGGACGCTCTTGAGAACAATATGACCTTACCGGTCCGCTTTATTTTTAGCCTAGGTGGGGTGATGCCACCGTGCAGGTGTGGGGCATTCTCACAGCTGTATACTAACCACTCATTCTCTAGCTTTAACAAGCCCCAGTTCCTTCTGTGTAATGATGCAGTCCAAATGGCTGTGGATGCTGGTTTTTATCAGTTGCAGCGAAAAGTTCTTCTGTTGTCCTCAAGAAAACTGGGTTCTGCTTTACGCACAATTGTCCATGTGTTAGTTTTTATTCACCTGTTCCTAAATCAATTTTATTAGTTAATCTGTGCTCATTATGTTGCCTTCATTTGGCGAGAACGTTGGTTCGCGCAGTTAGTTGCCCTGAACAAGGATTTTGTTCTGCTTTATACTCAGAAGCTTGGGGTAGACGTTTCTAATCGGTACTAAAAGTAAATGTTAATTGAGATTAGCACAACTGTTGTATCAGGTAATTCCTGAAGTACGTTCTCACTTGCAAATCCGAATTAAAACCGAAAACATCTGGGACGTAATGCTAAAAGAGGAAGAAAAAACGCGCAGAAAACGGATTCCTATAGCAACGAGAGTGCACGAGCGTGTCCTGTGTACTTGCCACTATAGGTACAATAGTAGTGTCGTTTATAGTGCAAACGCGCAACTCTACACATGACATGCCCAGATGGTATCATTAGATAGTTGTAAACGCTGAAGAGCTTGAACCGGCAGTATCAACTGCAAGGGTAACACAATACCCCAATATTACATGGTAGAAAAATCAACAGCAAATATTTTGTTTTGAGAACCGTGTATGAGTGTTTAAAGCAGAAAAATTCCTAATCACCAGTTACGCATTGTTTCTATTAAGACATCATGTTTCCCTTACGTACGATTTTTTTAAAGGTGGAACCAAGTTAGGCTTATTTCGCGTCTAAAACCGAATGTTGTTAGGAAAAAGGAAAATGCCTTCTGTCAGTATGAGCAACGAACACTTTGATGAGCAGAAAAACTGATAAAATAAATCCGCCCAATGTCTAGATACATAGGTTTCACACCTGAAAAAAGCAGGTTTTATTCTTCACCTTCAAAAAGTCTTTTCGATGTAAATATTATTATTCAGAAATCTGTTAACGCACACTTACTATTTTTGATCGTTTTATGCTGATGCTGCCAAATATTCACAAACTGCTTTTTTTCTTTTTTCCCAGGTGGTGAACAGGACATTGGGAACATATTTTATGGGAGCTTTGTTATTTGCCTTCAAGGGTTCTTGAGGACATACATGAAACTGCACACAGTAGAATAATTAGAGGCAGTGCGACCTCACCTAACTAGACAGGCACCACACAAATTGGCACTGCTCATTCATGGAAGTGTTCAATTTGACGAAGAAACTAGCACGTGTATTGCAATAGGTAAACAAAGAAAAAAAGCTATTAGACTAATCGTTAGTCAAACGGTGCCACATACAGCGTAACTCAAGCCCTTTTGGAAACGCGTCCAAATTTTGTATTGTTGCGCACGCTTATCTCCCACTGCTAAGGAAAAACCAGTTTCAAATGCGTGTGGAAGAATGAGCATTTATTTTATCATACTGAAACGTAAATACCATTTTGATAATGTGGTTCCAGCCCTTAACTTTCGACAAAAGCGGTTAATGAATTCAATTAAATCGCTAAACCTTTTAAAATAAAGTAAGTTACGAGGAAAGCATTTGACTCGGTCGAAACCCTAGCAGTCATTCAGGCATTACGGAACCAGGGGGTAGATGAGCATAATGTAAGAATACTAGAGGATATCTACAATGGGTCTACAGCTACCATCATCCTCCATAGGGAGAGCAGTAAAATACTCATAAGAAATTGTGTCAGACAAGGAGACACAATCTCTCCAATGTTATTTACAGCATGCTTACAAGAAGTATTCAGAACGTTGGATTGGGAACAGGTGGGAGTAAGGGTTGATGGAGGATACCTCAGTAACCTCAGATTTGCTGATGACGTTGCCTTGCTAAATAACTCGGGGGACGAATTGCAAAGCATGCTTTCCGCACTGGGCGAACAGAGTAGAACCGTGGGCCTGAAGATTAGATGCAGAAAACTGAAGTAATGATCAATAACCTCGGGACAGCACAGCAGTTTGAGATAGGTGGCGAGGTAGTGGAAGTGGTAAGCGAATATATCTACTTAGGCCAAGTTGTGACCCCAGATGCCAACCATGAGGCAGAGATAATTAGAAGGATCAGAATGAGGTGGGGTGCATATGGCAGACATTCTCAGATATGAATAGCAGCCAACCATTGTCGCTGAAGAAGAAAGTGTATGACAGCTGCATCTTACCGGTACTCACCTACGGGGCAGAAACTTGGAGGCTGACGATCAGGGTTCATCTTAAATGGAGAACGACTCAGCGGGCAATGGAGCGAAAAATGATAGGTGTAACATTAAGGCACAAGAAGAGAGCGGAGTGGGTCAGGGAGCAAACTGGTGTAAAGACATATTAGTAGAAATTAAGAAGAAGAAATGGACGTGGGCAGGGCATGTAATGCGAAGGCAAGATAACCGCTGGTCATTAAGGGTAACAGAGTGAATCCCTAGAGAAGCAAGTGTTGTAGGGGACGGCAGAAAGTTAGATGGGCAGATGAGATCAAGATGTTTGCGGGGATAAATTGGTCACAGTTGGCACAGGACCGAGGTAATTGGAGAGTAATGGGAGAGGCCTTTGCCCTACAGTGGGCGTATAAAGGCTGGTGATGATGATGATGATGATGAAGTTGCGAGGTAGATTCATTATTGCAAAAATCTTTTCCCCCTGCTATGTTTGGTTCAAAATCTGTAATTACCTACGCTTTGTGAGAGGGTTGAGTGCAGTTTGCATAATTAGCTGCGCAAAAGTGTTTCTGAGAAACAATGAACTTGTCATCGGGAATAGAAATGTGCATGACTACAGCGAATACTTTTTCCCACACTTGCTGGCTGAGCAGGTGAATGTTTTGTATGACACAACCTCTATTGAATAAACTGCCCATTGCTTGAAATGCGCAAAACGCTAACATGTATAGCTTTCGAACAAAACGCCTATATTGGCAGATTTAGCTTCCCAGTTGTTGCGTTCTCTGGCAACTGGTAAAGTTTTCGCGACACGTGTGTGACATCACCCTTATGTGCCGATCTGGTGCTTTGCACTTAACAGGAGTGCGATCAGGAAATCGGCAATTTTGACTTAGTACGCGACGTCACAAGTATGGCAAATAAAAGTGGCATGTCTGAGGGCAGGGGACAGCCAGTGTGGACGCACCAGGCGCCAGAGAAGTGGAACTTACCAGAGACGGACGAGACACCATTTTATGCTTTTCAGACAGGTAATGGAAGCCATTACAACTTTCAATTATTCCTTTGTCTTCACCTTCTGCGAACAAGAGATAACGACAATAAACGGTCAAGTGACGGTTACTCGAGTCTGCTGCCAAAAAAACCGCACAATCCGTCAAAACCAAAATATTTTTGAAGAAACACCAAAACAGCAAACTGAAGAAAGTATATGTCCAATCTGGGTGTATCAATCTCGGTCGTTCCTTTTGTTTTACCGGTAATACAAATAGTTTAATACAGAAAAGAACCACAAGGAACCACACATAGATTTAGTGCTGACAAAGCAGTGGCTGCAGAAAGCAGTGTGTTGGAAAGTCCAAATGTTTTTAGGTTGGGAAGGTTTAAACTCTTAGTAGAGTCATTATTGGGTAGGTAGTATTAGATCCAGACATAAAGCTTTCACACTCTGAACACACCTCTCAGCCACATTTGCATTTGTACGTGATCGGTTATAGTAAGCACGTAACTTGAACCGCTCAGAAAGGCATGCTCATGAATGCCTTACGTTATGAATGCACATCGGTCATGATCGCCATTGCAAAATAACAGTTGCATTGTCAGGCTGCAACAGCGAACAATTCGGAAGTTTTCTTTAAATCATTCTGTAACGAGAGCTTCCCGCAATTGGACTTACGTTGGTGACCCTGGCGGCCAATGGCTCAACCTACGTTGACGTGAACCTCAAATCTGTGGGTGCGAAGGCGCTGTCTCTCATATTTCTCGCCTATCCTCGAGCGCCCGGGTGAATTTCAGCTGCAATGTACGCTTCCAAAATTTTATTTTTACGTGAAAGTAAAGAATAAAGCATGCAAAGCATATCAGAGAGCATACCCAAGTGGGACCCTTTGCTGTAGTAATCAGGAGAAATCGCCTGCGGTGGCTACTTATTTCGTGTGCTCCGCCAACGTTTTATAATTTGGGATGACCATTGCTGTTCCGCGCACAGCGTTCACTGCAGCCAGAAGGAACAGGCAGTGGTCACGTTGTTTCCCCGTCACACCACCCAGCAAACCCTAACATTGCAAGATCGCAACCTGGCGTGTTCTGCTATTGCAGACAAGAAGGTCAATCTTGAAAAAAATTGGTAAAAAATTACGTTTGCTAGTGTTTTAATAGTTATATATACTCTGAAATTCCGAATACTATACATAATAAATTTGTTTTTTGCGACATTCGGAAATGTCGAAAACATAACACGACTTCGCAATATTTGTACACCTACCTAACTTGACATAGTTACTCAACTGGACTGGCGCGAGGACACATATTTTAACCACGGAGCGGTTTTACAAGCCGTAAGTTCGCCGTCTCACAAAAGAATTCAAAGAAAGGGCCGAGCGCTCGAAAGCGCATGCAAGGCGAGCCCAATTCCTTTTTCTTTCTTTTTGCGTATAAATGGCGAGGTGTATAGGTTTCCGGTGTTTTAGGCGGGTGCATTAGCCCTTCTCACGCCCGATTCCTGGCCAATCCCCCACGTGGGTATGACCCAAGTCACCAGGAACAACAGCAACGATAATAAAGACCGTGGAGCCTCCCCTGCACGCGCAGTGGCATTCGCAATAGCACAAACATTGGAAATGGCAAAACATTTTGCAGAGCGATAAAATGGGTAGCGCTCTTGTGGTGAGCGTTCCTAGTAGCTACCGCCGAGTTGCCTGCTCATGCAGTGGTTACAGCAAAAAAAAAACTCAAGTGCTCTCGTCAAGCGCTAACGCTCATGCAAGAAAATCCCCACCGCTAATTCTACACATGAAAAGACACCCTGCTTGTGTAAGGGCACCGCTTTCGTCGCATTCTCTAGAACACCATATAGATAATTGGAGACGTCCTACGGGTGCTCCAATCGTCGCCGAGACGACTTGTAGACACCGCCATTGCGACTTCGATTCGATGGCGAACAGCTGGTGCAAGTCTACAATGCAGACGATGACTTTACATTCACCACGTGCCGCGAAGAAGACACCGACTTCCTCCATTCATATGTTTACGATTACTAGCACCAAAACTCGGCAAATAAACGATAAAACGGAAACCTATTTATGTGTCCGCAATGCTCACTTACAACTTCTTCGCCATTTAATTTTGCGCGTGACTTCAAACTTCACTGAATATTCTGGCAGACTTATCCTTCTGCTGTAAAAAAATAAAACAGACAGTATATTTCGCCTAAAAAGCAAATATTTTTACAGAAATGCGAAGTTTTACAGTGGTGTGGGAATAATTTACACTGCTGGCTTAAGCGTACAGGAACGTGTTAGACAATGTAGCTCCTTTCGCATTTTTTTCTAGCTAATGAAAGTTCTCTTTTTGATATAATTCTTTTCGAGAATTACAACGTAACCTACCGTTCTTGGAACATCGCAAAGAGACAAGGACGAGGCATAGGCGGGCCATAGCGCGGAATAACAGATGTTTATTCCCCACAATACCTAAATACAGAAATATGTTGCAACAAATGGGCGAAAGAGGGAAGAAGAAAGAAACACAAGCACAGTTCAAGCCGCCACTGCAGATCACGTGCTGTCACCAGATAAAAAAATTCTTTTTCGTTTAAAAACACCAATGTGTAGCTCACCCACCTGTCTTTGTTAGAATATACCTCATACGCTTCATCTTCATTTTATTGTTACGCTTCATTTTATTTTTACCTTTATAGAATATAGAGCATTTTATGAGGTCAGGATAACAACCACAATCTTTACGATGTCCGCATATATGTCCGTTATATTCCTTTTCCATTTTGTTACGATGCTTGCGCAATCTGTCATTGACACACAATCCTGTCTGTTCGATATACTTTTTTCGCAGTTGCTTAGCGGTATTGAATAAACCACCCTATCCGACATGGCCATGAACGGCGTATGATGTTTGGTGCTACCCGTATTGGGCTTGACGTGGCTCCCATTACTGTCTTGCAAAGCTTGGATACCTTCTTAGCAGCGGAGAATAAGACGTTGACATTAGCGCGTTTTCCAACCTTCTTCAGAATATGCGAAAGCATGTAACGTATAGGATAGTAGTAATTTTTCTACTACCTATCTTTTTTGGACCATTTTGCTTGTTTCGTTCATCCTTGACCTGTTTCAGAACAGTATCAGCTACTGAAGTCTGTAATTGCAGCGGGTAGCCGGAGTAAATCAGCCGAGCCACCTGTTCATAAATGCTGGCTTCCATCATCTGAATACAAGATTTCTTAAGTGCATTCGAGACAGACATCTTCACAATCCCACGCTCTACCAATTTATAATGGGCAGAAATGATAAACGAGTATGGACTTCAAACAACGAGGATCATAAGCCCAACAGATGTGGTCATCGTAAAAATGCATTCGAAGATCCCGAACTTTATTGCTGTCATCAGTCAGAGTTTTAATCGTTTCTCGAAGCGGTTGAAAAAAACTCTGAAATACTGTCAAAATGTCTGAAAGGGCACTTTCTAGACGTTCTTTTGTGGTATCAATGAACAGCAGATACCTGAACGTCTTAACTACTTTACATTGGAGCAGGCGAGTGGCCACAACCCTGTCAACGGAGGCTAAAATACAGGTAATTGAGTACAAGAGCGAGGCAAGAGCCCGTACAGATGCCTTTGTTCTAAAGGTATACGTTGCTCTCCCAAGTAGAGAAGGTAGAGCGGAGGTACGGGCAAGCAGCTCTAAAAACGTTTCAATTGGAATGCCTGAAGTATTCTGAAACAAAGTGGCCCCGTAAATTACATGCGTCCACGCAAAAGAGCAGCTCTTGGTGAGGAATAGAGTAATACAGGTCTTTTATGTGCACCGAACAGGCCGAAGGCAGCTGTTGCTCTTGTCTTGAAGATGCGCAATAACTTCGGAGGAACTCTTCATCAGAAAAGGATCGTCTCCCGGAAGAATGTCAAGAGTAAGTTTGAGGTATAGGGCCAAGGACTTTTGAAAGAAGCATTTTTCAGACGATGACGCGCAGGGGGTTGTATAGTTTGTGCGTTTCAACAGTGAAAAACATACGGAGTCTGTCACGTATGCTCTTTACGTTTTTATGCTCTTTACGAGGCTACGCAGTTTCAAATCATTGCACAAATTCGTGCTTTTGGTTTGATATCGGATAGCCGCGTGCCAACCTTACAACAGAACGAAGAATCAATGTTATCATGAGCATTCGCCAGCAAAATATTTTTCTGTAATACAGCAAAGCCACCTTCCTTAACAGCTGCCAGTAGGAACAACGAGTTTTCTTTCAGGTAAGACAAGGTTTGTTGCAGAAGAAAATTGCTGGAACCAATTTCCGTCGAGCCAGGACGTCTGTACTTTCCTAAATGGACCGTTCTTGCTCGGAATCCGGGGCGGCCCTGGATACTTGTTTCCCTAGCGATATAGTTCACTAAGGTATTAGCTTGGGCGTGTTGGTAGAGCAATCTAATATCGCTGCCCCTACAGAAACCTCACTTTGTGAGGGTTCTCCATCGACGCACTATGCCCCTTACGTGGCCAGCATGCTAATGAGATTGACGAATGCCTGCCCAAATCCAACCAGGTCCAGCGCGCTTCAACAGTTCACCGTCGCCCTACCCATACCGATCACCAAGCCGTCGAAGCAGCGCAGACTTCACGCATGCGGGATCCCTTACCCCACGCAGGAGAAATAAAAGCAGCAACTTCTGATATTGACGTTTCAGGCGGCGGGATTACAACGACTGGGATTCACGACACTCCTTCATCACGAACACCCGATCTCACCCTGACCTCACTCCAAAACACGAAGACAGAAACACGACGCGACGCGTACCTGACATGAGAGAGCCTGCCGCTGAGACGACGAAGACCACGAAGACGTATCGTGCCCGACAGTCAACACGTACAAGCCGAAATACGAGGTCCCGATGCACACGGAACTCCAGGAAGGCGGCGTCCGACCTCCAGTTGTCCATCGACGGCTTCGATGTACTAGCCTTCAGAGACACGGGAGCCGACTACTCAGTAATGAGCGGATCATTTGAGTCTAAGATGAAGAAATGTACGACCAGATGGGACAATCCACACATACGCACAGCAGGAGGCCTCTACTAACGCCAAATGGAACGTGAACATCGCACATCACCATTAGAGGCTAGCACGCATGGCGCTACGTTCGTCATTTTGCCAGAACGTTGGACCAGCTGGGAGGATTCACACATACGCACAGCAGGAGGCCATCTGCTAACGCCAAATGGAACGTGCGCATTGCACATCAGCATTAGAGGGTACCACGTATCGCGCTATGTTCGTCATTTTGCCCAAGGGCACCCACGAAGTAATTCTCGGATGAACCTCGTGACCGACAATGGGCAATACATGATGTTGAGATGAAGTCGATAACTATTTTCTCTGATCACTCCCATGACGCCAGAACAAAAACAGATTGTTGCTATAAGAATCGCTGATGATCACGACAGCCTGCAACACCGCGCAAGCTTGATGGTCACCGCCTACTATGCAGATGCTGTTCCGGTCATCGAAACTTTGTAGAGAGTGACCAAAGTTTGATTCCCGTGCCTCCGTCTCAAGAGACATTGCGCGCTTTAGGCGACGTCAATCCTACGTTATAGACAATATAATCACTTAGGGGTACCAGCATTTAAATAAGGGTGGTTCAATTGCTTTTTTCGAAGAAACTCAAGGAGGAACTGATGTGACAGCCGTCGCGACTTTGAACGTCCGCCCGAAGATGCTTTCAGGCTTCCGCATCCCTTCGACCTGAACCCGGCTCCCTCGCAACAGAACCAGAACAAACTATGGGCTTCGCTGCGTCGCTATGTATTTTGTCAAACTCAAAATGATGTCAGACACCCCTAGCGAAGAACCCCATAATAACCTAAGATGGAGCCCGACCTACCTAACAGGTCTTCACATGAAGAGGAAGCCATACGGACGCAAGTCGAAAACATGCTCAGTGATGACATTATACAGCCAAAGAAAGCTTCTGGGCAGCGTCGTCGCACTTGTGAAAAAAAAGGCGGCAAATTAGGGTTTTGTGTTTACTACCGGCCACGAAACAAAATCACCAAAAAGGACGTGTCTCTCTTGCGAAGAACGGACGCTGCCCTCGACCACCCCTGCCATGCATAGTACCTCTCATCAATAGATCTAAAAGACAGGCTACGGGCAAATAGATGTGGGCAAGGGAGACTGACAGAAGACAGGCATATAAAACACCCGGACGGCCAATACTAGTTCAAGTTGACGCAGCTGGGGCTGTGCACGGCAACAGCAACATTTCAAAAAATCGTGGACACATCGTCAATGTCTCGAGAGTCCTGCCTGACCCTGTGAAAGGTTCAGCCATCGCAAACTTCCCGAGACCGAAAGACAAGGAAGGTGCGTGAAGTTGTCTGTATGTGCGCACTACCCGCGCTTCGTCGAAAACTTGGCAAGCATCGCCGAGCCACTCACACACTTGACGAAAAATAGCACCCCTTTCAGCTGGAAAAACGACCAGGAGGGAGCATTCTGCGAGCTGCAACAACGATAGCAAAACCCGCCAGTGCTCGCTCATTTCGACGAAAACGCCGAAAGTGAAATACACACGGGCGCCAGTGATGTAGGTTTCGGAGCCGTCCTGCAACAATGATACGCCGAGTTTTCGATGCGTTAGGAGACTATAGGTTTCGCGGAAAGAGTGTTACGTTTGCGTTTCTTACTTTAATATGCTTAATTTTTATGTTTAGGTTGAGTAACTTTATGTGTTAAACTTGACTTTCTTGTAGTGTTTTCACTTTTATTTGAGCTGTTAGGCTCTATTAAACGTGTGCATGTTACGCTTATTTAATGTTTTCTGCTGATTTGTAAATGAATGCGGCTAAATTGTTAGTGGCTGGTGTGGTGAGTGTATATTTTTATTTCTCTTACGATTGCATTTTTGTTGTTTTGGGGCTTCAAGAAATGTACTAGCTATGTTGTTCTTTTTCTGCATAATATAGGAAAATATTGTATCTATTTTTTTTCTGTTGATTTGATTTTCTGATGTGTGCTGCTTCCGACTTCGGTGCATTGTACTTTGGGAGGAAGGGCCTCGTCAGGCTGTAGTCTTTTTCCCTCCACCTTATGTGTTAATGTACTTCATTTCTTGAAATCTTTCAAATATAAAATAAAATAAATATACAAATTCGCCCATACCTGTATACTAGAATATTCAAAGTTGTAACACAAATTCATGTCCTGTCTTCGTCGCCAATGTGAAGGACACCTTCTGGCCGTCTTGGGTGGTGGAGCTTACGTCTTCAAGAATTCGGTGTTACAATCGCCTGTATATCCGGCAGAAAACCCTGCGACGCTGACAACCTCTCTCGCGCCCGCACCGACCCACGACGACAAGACTCAGATAAAGACAGCGGGTCCTTCGGAATAGTGACGGCTAGCGACATAGCCCCAAAGCAGCATTCCGACATTAAGTTACGCTTCATGATCGAATACCTCGAGGGATGCCACATCGCCGTGCACAGGGCCTTCAAACGCATCCTACATGAATTCAGCCTCAAAAATGCGGTCTTCGTGAAGAAAATTTTCAATCACGGATAATTGTCTTCTTTTCGTCGCCGCAGTGCTTTGTGAGGAAATTTCGATATGTTCCACGACAACCCGTCTTACGGACTTTTCCACTACTGGAAAATTCAAGGCGAAGTACTACTGTGCGCAAATTACAACCAATGTCTCCCACTGCGACCGGTGCAGCCGTGACTGCCAGCGACACAAACGCTGCCGACGAGACCCGCCAGACTTCTGCAGCCGATTTCCATCCCACCAAAACACTTCAACAGAATTGAATATAGCTTCTGGACCCGTTCACTACGTCACGGTCCTATAACAACTGGATTGTCGTAGCGACAAACTACATGTCGTGCTACGCAGAGACCGTCGCTCTTCCCAGGGGGACTGCACGCGATATAACAAATTTCTTCATAAACGAAGTTCTGCTGCGACATGGAGACCCTTAAGTCATAATCATGGACCGGGGAATTTCCTTTACTGCCGACTATATGTAAAAACTCTTCTGCGACAGCAACACGGATTACTGAAGACCGACGGCGCACACCCTCCAAACGAATCTACTAATGGATCGTGGGATCAAGACGAACGAGCATATGCTGTCTAGGTCGGTCAACGTTGAACATAAGTCTTCGGATGAAGTCCTCCCGTATGTCACGTTTGCGTACAACACGGCTATCCAAGAAACTAGGCAGATGACACCATTCGATTTTGTCTATGGAAGACAGAAAACTACATTCCTGGACGCCATGCGAAAGCACGTTGAACACGACGACTTGAACTCCGACGTCCACGGTTACTTTCATAGTGGGGAGGAGGCCCGCCAGGTTGCCCGAGTCTGCACAATACACCAGTAGGTGCTGAATGCAGGACGCTGCAACCTCCAATGCCGGGACGCCGAGTACCACCCAGTAGATCGTGTGTGCGTTTGGACTCCGCTCCCATCTGCCGACACGGACTAACTGAGAAGATTCTGCTATGGAATTTCAGACCCTATCGGATTCTACACCGTGTTGGCGCACTTACCTACGTTGTGATCCTCGATGGTGATTCGGGAACATCACGACGACACACGCGGCCCGAGGGCGTCCACGTGTTTTGCCTAAAACCTTACTACACAAGGTGACAGTTTTTTGTTTCTTTTTGAACTTTTTTATTATAGCATCGGGTTGATGCACTCTTAGTGGGGGGTAATGCCGCGAAGTATTGGATTTGTTTCTTTATTTTTTTGTTTGCAAAGACCGGCTGTGCCTGAGCTTTGTTATTGTTTTACACTGCGTAGCGCGTGTTCCATACCATCTTTTTTATGCCGCACGGTTTATCTTATTTGATAGAGAAATGTTTCGCCTCAACGTCACTAACCTTCAATACGCCCCTTTAACCTACAGTATTTTAGATGTAATTCTGTTGTTCGATAAACCACCGCTCCAAAAATATATTCCCGCAGAGCAGAAGCCGCGGCATTAGATTCGCCGGCACTCGCCTGCGTACGCGACTTTGTTGACTGCTGCTGGGCGTCATGTGTATTTTTTGAGTGGCTAGGGGGCCACGCAATCGAACTTAAAACTTGTTTTTTGTAAAGCAAAGTGTGTCACCTTTGGCTTCGTGACAATATAGTCATGTTGTGTCACAATGATAAGCATACAAAAAAAATAAAGGAAGCTAACAAAATAGCAAGCGTACACTAGTCATAAAAGCAGGAATCAATGTTGCACAACCTCAAAGATGAATATAAAACACTTTTGAAGCGCAAGTTTTCAAGGAAAAATTTCTACCTTTTACGCTTTGCAGCAGGAACTGCCGCATATACGATAGCTAACAGGTACGCTCAGTCAAGTATGTGTCAGAATAATAGACAAGCAATCAGAACTCGGACACTGAATGCGACGAAAAATTTTTTGGTTTAAAAATTAGAAAAATGGGAGGATGCACCACAAAAAGTGCTGAATGTTATATCTGAAAAAAATGCAGCTGCTGGTTTTTAACGATGTTATACAACGGATCAATTGAATTGGCGTGTTTATGTGGGAACCTAAAAGGCCAATGACGCAAAATGTTTCTCCTTCAAAATTATGCCCATCAAACTGCTCTTTAAGCAAAGTATAAGCAAGAAAGTAGAAGCGTTAGCGAAGAATATTTCTTTGGATAGCGTCAAACAAAGAAACACTTGTTAAGATCGTTAGGATGCGAAAGTTCGCATTCAAGGTGTGGTATAAAACACCTGTAGGAGCTACAATTGCCGTGCACAAAGCGATACCGGTAATAGCGTGACATGACCATACTGGCACCCCCATAAAATCTACATCAATATTTTAATGATGTAATATAACAGGTTCATCTGGTCACAGGAACAAGAAATATCAGTGACGGGTAGTAGCCAGGAGCATTGGCACAGTAAACCGTTCTCTCTTTTATTTGTTAATACAGAAAGCCGTCTGCGGAATGGCCATTTTGTCATCTCCGTCATCGAATCATCTGATGCCAATATTGCAAATATTATAGATATGTTTTTTCGCTGAAAGTAAGTTGCAGAAAAAGCTGAAACTGCAGCAAACGTTTTGTCGTTAGTCGTTATGACTGACGAGAGAGGTGCGGCGGAGGCGTTTTGATCGCAGTCGTGAATAAGTTCTGTTCTTTTGCTGTCCATATAGCTGGTCATTTTGAAATTGGTTGGGTGTAATAGATATTCACTTGAGATGACTACAAGCTGAAACCACTTAGCTCACAACCTTAGCGTGCAAAATCCCGCAAGTATCTCTACAGGAAGTACAAAGGTGGTTAAGGGCATGTAAAGATAAAATTCTTCATGCGACGACGGCATAGCCGTACACGTCCTCAAGGAAGGTAGACATCTAACAAAAGAAAGTATGGCTAAACTATCGTCACAATACTTAATCACATTAAAAGTACGCAATCCTGGACAAACGGCAACATAGTTTTATTCCGAAGATTGAAGATAACAGAGATTTCATGAACTGCAGAACGATTAGCCTTCTGTTGGTTATAGACAAGCTGGTCACCAATAGCTAACCACTTAAACGACAACCTACACTTCAAAAAACCCAAGGAACTTGCTGGGATTACAGAAAAAATACTCTACAATGGATCACATTTATGTCTTCGTTCTCACAAGGCTTTTAAAGCTGTGCTGACATTTCTGTGCAGCAGAGGCCTCTCAGCGATATTGTATATGAGGCCCGTCCGGCAGAACTTTAGCACATGCACAATATAAGTATAGGCATCTTCTGTACACAGCCATTTATTAATTTCTCCGTCATCTTTATCTCTCTTGTACTCTCTGCATGCTTTTTCCTCCCCTTTCCCTTCCCACACACAGAATTGCTGGCCAGATTTACTACAATCAGGCCGACCTTTCTGAGTTTTTTATTTCAATAAAATTCATCTCTCTCTCTCCATAATATGCCGCTTCACATGAGGTATATAGACTAGCAAAGCAACTCTGTATTCAGCAAACGCGACTGCAGTCACGACTACGTTAAAAGACGGAGCAATAGAGGAGACGTATCTACGACTCCTGCAAGACGTAGACTAGAAATTCAGGTTGCGAATATTCCTTCACAAGCAATGCGAAAAGTTTCCAATCTGAAAGGGGTACGAGAAGACACCTAGTCGCAAAAAGTGTTCACAGTGTGTGTTTGGAGTGTGTTCCGGACGCTTGAGTGAAAAAACGGAGGTTAACGGATAAATAGAAATTACTTGAGCAATTTGAGATTTGCTGCAAAAATATTCTCGCTCCATGAATCAGGTACCCATCTCCCAAAATGATTGTGAAACTACATTTCAGAGTTCCGCCGTCAGGGTTAGGACAAATATGAATAAATCAAATTTTTCTAAATAAGCATGCTGAATGCTTCCTTTGCACTAGAGATAACAAAAAACTGCAACAAGTTGAAGAATATAGCTACTTTAGCCGTATGGCCAGTGCTGACTCGAACCAAGAGAAAACAATGCGGCGCTGATTAGGATTGGTTGGGTTGCAGCCGGCGAGCACTCGAATATTATGATCAGTTATCCACCTCTATCCCTTAGGAAGCTTTTCCATCAATGTTTAATGCCCGTTATGACATACGAATCGTTAAGTTGGCGCCTTAACTAAACAACCAGAAAGAAAACTTGGATCCGCCCCAGGTGCCATCGAGCGAATAATGATAGGAGTAATGCTTAGGGATATGAACCAAGCAAGCTCGATTACGGGGAAGCTCCAGTTATATATTGTATAGTTCAACTTTAAAAAATCATTCACTCCTCCATCTGAAAATACAACGGTGGAAGGCGAACGACGTGCTATTCTGAATGTAGGCTCCCCTTTTCTAGAATACCCACAGCAACTCTCGAGTGTACCCTCCGTTGGGAACACGTTTCGTTGGTGATCCACTTCGCGAATCTGTACCTGCTGCTTGGCGTTCAATGAGCAGTTTTTGGGTGGGTGCTGGTTTGAGGTGTCACACCCCAAGATGTGAAGTAAGGCCCAACGTCCTAGACCTCAAAATGGGAAGTTAGGTCTATCATCGTACGGCTAACAACCTTACGGTAGGCAGAACAACTCCATATTCATCAAGCGTTGGCCTCTGGATTGCGGCTGTCGCGTTCACCTAAAATAACGTTACGCGTATTTACGTCGCGTTGTCGCACACCTGCGTCACGTGCTCTCTGCTGTACTGCAACCCATTGGGGAGCGGGCGTAACTGTCGCCAATATTCTCAGGGGAGCCTTTTATTTTTCTTCACTTCAACCGCCATCATCATCAGCGTCACAGAATGTTTGCTTTCCTCCCAGGCGCAGTCGGGATGGTGATGGCATCAGTGAGAACAATAAAGTTTGCTTTTAAAAAATTCGACTTGGTCTGGCCATGTAGTAGCCCGAATTGACTAGAGGTGGACTATGTGGTCCACAGTGGACACCTAGAGACGAGACAAGAAGAAGGGGAGACCATTACTCGATAGAGAGACGAAATCGAAATGTTCGCAAGCGCAGAATGAATTCGGGCAGGGACGAGCAGAAGCGGGATAGATCGATGGTAGAATCCTTCGTCCGGCAATGGACCGAAATAGGTTGTTGATGATGGTGATGGTGATCATACTGAAGACTCATTTAGGCACTTTATTATCTTTCATAGTCATTCCGCCTCACATTTAAAAAATGATGACATTACGCTTTCATAACCGTGATGTACGCTCTACTTAGTTTCTGTCATTTTAGTTGGAGACTTCAACTATCTGCCATATTGTTTGGTCTGACGTACCTTCAAACAGAGCTTTGTAACAGCGAAAGTGTTTAAAGAATCGTAATTTTTAGTGTCCGCCGGTAAAAATACCAATAAATTCGCAGCGCGCGATCGTGTTCACGGACCTTACGGCGACCGCCGGGCAGTTTAAAAAACGAAGAAAATCCCTAGTGCTGGTTTGTACGTGCCTCGCGACAACCGGCCAACGTCGCCTGCACATGTTTGTTAAGCCAAGCATACCCACTCAGAGTGGTTGGCGAAGATTGACCAAAAAATGTTGGCGTTCGCCATAATTGTGGTAACACATACACAGAACTAGAAAGACACGTGTAAACGTACACCCTTCTAAATTGATGTCCAATGAATAACGTTTCCTCAAAAAATAGAAGAGCCTCACACTTACAGCCGCTATTATACAGCAAAGGTCGTTGTGGCTGTAAAGAAGCAAATCGGCTGCAATATTGTACATAAAATTCGTGATTGTCGGCAAGTTTGCGTAAAGCCTTACAACATTGAAGTCCTCAGTGTTTTTGTGATCTTCCTTCTTTTTTCTAGTGAGTGCTTGAGCCTGACTGGTTTCTTTGCAGACTTGAATGTCTGATACACTGTAACTAAACAAACCCTAATTAAACAAGTGCCGTCAAGTACACAAGAAATTGTAATAACTACCTTGCAAGAAAATGTTACTACTACATCTTATTTATGCAGAGTAAGGGATCATCCACTCATTCAGTTCACTTTATATTTCCTTGTACTTTCTGTATAAACCCGTCATAAAAAACAGGAAATTACGCAAAAGCCCATTTCAGAGGAAATATTAGTAAACGTGCTCTTTTTTCGAAGTTTTTTTATTGACATTCCTTAAAATTTTCCTACTGATGAGTCAATTTTGTTGAGAGTGAAGGTTGCCTTCTATTTAAAATATTGGCCACTGAGACTGCCTTTGCATCTAGCAACAAGGCGCCACTTTATCATGAGCCTCGGAAAAGGCTCATCATCTTCATCAGCCTACTCAGGTCCACTGCAGGACGGAGGCCTCTTCCATTACCATCTAAACGCTGAAGAAAAAATCCTCATTTATAAAATTTGTACAGTCATCTTCATATTTAACAAAAACCATCACCTCCACGGGACATGCATACAGTTTCATAGTTTGGGTAGCCATTAGTACACTAGAACAAGACGTTGAACGATGTAATGTATGGCGAAAGGCTTTGATAGGTCTCTCATCGGAGCGAAAAGTGACTGTAAATATTGCAGTCGTAAGAACGAAGGGCGACAAAACAGCCCCCGTTGCAAAAAGACAAAAACTACAGAAAATATTGGGTTGGTACTTGATTTTTACCCTTGTCGCCGGTGCAGGAGCTACGTGCGCTAATAACCTGCCCCAACGCTAACCACGCCTCGATGAAACTAAAATTAGCCTGGCGATTGTACCGTGAAAGGATAACGAAACTACATGTGCGTAGAAAAGGTGAACAGAAAAAAAGTGTTGTTCGTGTAATTAAGTATCCGCGTGCAATGTCGATACCCTGTCAGTAGCGGCAATTCGCATGAATAAAGGAGGAAACGAAAGCGAGGAGGTGTAAACGCCGTGCCAAAGTAGCCCAATATTCAATAGCTGTCAAATTGAAAATAAGCAAACATACTTCGGTGCCAAACGGTTTTTTTTAGAGTGTGAGTATGGGGTGGGGGGATGGGCAGGGGAGATGGGGTTACGGTAGCAATTTAAACCACGTTGACTGTTCTGCATGATATGAAACAGAAGAAAAGTCGGTAGTGGTGTTCTTTGCGATTTTTGCTCTTTTTGTAGGGAACAAAAATGTCCGTTCGTTACCCATGTCATCTTGGCTAAAAAAGTAGATGTTCCTTTCACATTGGTGTCCTTCGTTTATTGCATTTATGTAGTCCTGCGTTTGGGTCCCCCTACAGTCGCGGCACTTGCGTTGCTTGGGGCTAAACGTCCCGGCAGACATCCGCATGGGGCTATCTTTGATTGGGACAAGCGAAGCAACCGCTGAAAAAACAAACTGGTACTCGATAACATTTCACCTCTAAACCCGCAATGCCATAGCGGTATTCTATGAGGCGTATGAAAGGCACTGTATTGGAACTGGACCAATTTAACACAACGCATGTACAACACACGAATGAGGAGAGAACGAGCATTCCGCCATAATCGTACCAAGAGTTATGCCGTCCTAGGCTGCACACCGGGATGCGCAGGTCGACTTCGGTAATGCGAGATAGTCACTTCACAATTGAGCAAACCGATCTTCTTTATACTTCAGTACGGCCATTGTAGTTCATCTCTAAGGTGGAAGGGCTCGCACAACAGGGACAAAGGTACAAAACACGGACGACACGTCGCTACCTTTTCTACATTTTGTCCCTGTTGTGCGAGCGCTTCCACCTTCCAGATGAACAGCTACCAACTATCCAATTGTCGGTTCTACTACAGTCAATGTATTCCTCTGCACAGCACTGCTGTGCAGCATGCGCAAAATATACGAAGTTAGTAGACAGTTTTACAGTGGTTCCAACACTACACAAAGTGTTAGCGTACGCTGTTACTTTGTGGCGTTCGAAATGCGCAATGCGCCGTGCCCAAAGTTGTATTTGCGTTCAGAGGACCTAGACGAACGCACACTACTGTATCAAAGAAGCCTGCGTATGCTATAGCCGTTCCGGCACTCGTGTATCCGTGTGTGTTCAATATGGCGGCCAGTAGAGCGGAGCACCTCAACGCATGCGCTGTTTCGCGCGCCGTAAGTTGCACTTGAAAGGAACGTTTTCTCCCTCCTTTATTCTTAAACTTGTTCCGTGGTGTGCAATTGTTCTCGCGGCGTTTTATCAAGATAATGTCTTTGGTTGCCTGAACGAAGCTCCTGCATGCAGGCCTAGAAAACTGTGAATGTCGTCTGGTGATGAGTTCAGGACGCGGTGGAATGCGGCGCTGTGCTACCGCCGGTGGACGTTTATTGTTATGACCACAGTTATCATCAGCGATGACTAAAAAAAGTGTGTCTGGCCAAACCCATCTGCTTTGCGCCAATTTGAAGTGGACTCTCTGTTGGACACGCAAATCGCGTAACGTGAGGGCCGTTTCTTCCACGGGAATGAGTCAAAAGATCGCATATGATCCCTGCGCTTGCAAGCAGTTCCTTCGTTACGTCGCCCTGGTTCACAACGAGTCGGTGGGTTGTTTTTGAGCCCAATCATACGTGTACTTCCAACCCAGTTTTTATTTTGCTATGCGTTCCTGGTGCGACCGCCCAAACAAGTAACCTCAGTGGTTCCAGGCTTCCACTATATGGTGTACTGGTATAAGTAAATGTCCGTAGTTTGATACGAATATGAATATAAAGGTTTGTATTCACTGCAAACGGGATCGCCTTTGGTTCCGGTTGTTTGACCGTCGTAGAAATTTGCAGGCGCCCGTTCCGCCAAACTACAGCCTCTCTTCGCATTTGGTTCAACAAATGGTGCAGTAAGACCGAGCACGTCGCAGCGCCAAACTGATGTAACTGTATTAAAACTGTCCTCACGGTGCCGACGTAGCCTGCCCGCAAATATTTAACGTTTAGCATATGCAAATGTCACAAACCGCATACTAAAACGGCCTGAGTCTAGATTGAGATAACCACAACCAACCTCAGCCAGCAGCAGCCGATGCGCTGTAACTCGTACACAGTGCATTCCTTGTGCAAGGCTGGCGTTACCTGTGCAGTGAAGAACACCACACCTCGCGCCTGTTGCCCCAGTAACTCCCCGCCTGCTAGTGCCTCATCTGTAGTGGCAGAGCCACACACTTTGGAGGTTTCATTGCACGTCGCAAGTGGCCCTACTGGATTTGTTACAAAGAGTCTGCACTACTGAGAACGCCGGCTTGTCTGCGGAAATTATAACTTTGGGCTCCGGCACTGCGAGAGCTCGGTCCTCAACGAAGCGTTAGATTTTAATGTTTTGTTCACGCATTTGCGGGCATGGATATGTAAAGCCACGTCAGTTACCACCCCGAACAATTGTGCATTTGTACCACCCCAATTTTTTATCGAAGCAGTATATCCGTAATTCCAAGTTTCTGCGCTCGTGTGGAGGGAAAACTCGGCGGGTTGGTTGGCCTTAAGGTCCGCATTCGGATATACGCCTCTGTTCGGTAGTTGGCGAATCGGACTCGTGAGAGGCTCAGTTTACTGTACGGCGTATTGCGGGAAAAATATTAAAAACTGTTGAAGCTTCGATAGTTTATTGAGGGCGTCTTTCGTTTGCCCGCAAAAATCTATCGTACATTTATTGCGTGTTTGAAGCTGAAGCCATCATTATGTCACTTTACAGCAGTCATGCTTTTGAGTAGCTTTTTCTACCTTTTGAGGGTCGCCATTAGGTCTCGCTACTTCGCTTTTCAAATTGCAATAAAATGCTATCAGCCTATTTATCCACAGCCGGGAATGAAATATGTCACGAGTATAAGGTAGCTTCCGTTTGTATCTTTATTATCCCGTTCTGAAGACAGTATTCTTAATGTGTTCCGCATTTTCTTTACTTTGTCTCCTTGTATTCTGTTTTTGAGCTCATACAGTCAAGTGTAGGCGCCCAATTCATGAACTTAAACCACTCGGCGAATTTCACAGGACTTCCGTCATGCCACATGTGGAGGGCTGAGATTTTTCACGGCAGATACTTGGCTACCAGCACGAGTATACGTTTAGGAATTTGATTACTTATTCTTTTTTGCATAATGGCCGTTTAGGTGGCAGGTACTATTACATGTTTTTTCATTAGTATTGCTACCTGAATGCAGAGTAACCCTGAGGCATTTCACAGCACGGTGCTGAATACTCAAAATAGATAAACAACGTAGCAAAGTTAAATGTTCTGGAAAATACAACGGCTGACCAGCAAGTACAGGAAACTTGTGTAAACGGTAACGGGGACTCTGAACGTCTAATCTGAAGCACTTCCCGTTATATAAATCTGAATCTGAACCACCTTTTGATATATATTCAGACTGTTTGTAGAGGCGTTTCGCTTAGTGCGTGACACTTCTTCGGAAGGGTTCATTCCACGTTTGCGATTTAGGTCTTTAAAGCATTGGTCTTTAAATCACGCCCTTTTACCGAAGGTTGGGTGAACATTCAGCAAACGGTTTAAAGTACTTTACACAAAAAAGTGGGGTAAGAAACCTTTCGAGCTTTTTCAACTTTTTATGAACGAATGGTAAATGGTTCTACGTCCGCAGAGGCAGCGCTGCATGCTTATCGAACGCTGTTTGTTCTTGTGCCCCTTATTATACGCAACCACTACATTGCATTGTGCTTTTTAACAGCGAATATGTGTATGTCGGCTTCCCCAGTTTTTTTTTTTTTTGGTGAAGGTGCTTTGCTCGGCGTCGCTGTTTACTTCCTAATAGCCAGAGCCGCCGCTTTTTGGCAAGCGTCTCACGCCTCGCCACTACCGATGTCTTTTATCAAAAAGTGCGCAATTGGCCGTCCTTGTGATGATCTGGCACCCTTTTCCGTAGCCGCATATTTACCTCGCTTTGGGATGGACGCGTATCGTTCACTGGAAGAAAGAAGAGCTGCAATTCGGCAAGCGTTGACGAGCATAAAGGCATGAATAGGCACGAAGACAACAGAAAAACCTACGCAGGACGCGCAGACACCACCGTATATTGCTTCGCAAACGGATGAGAGTGTTACAAGTGAAGAATTAAACTTCCGAATAAAATTATTCTAAAACCAACACAAGGAACTGGCGTGTCTTATTTCCAAATTTTGGCTTGTATAGAAAAGCAGCCTCTTGAGTTCATTATTTAGTATAATGGGTGTGAATCGTATTGTTTGAATTTATGAATAATTTACACTTTGCCTCCAACCACTTGACCCTTATCACTACTTGTGGTGACGTGTTTGCACATAAGGTGCTCTTTACATTGAGGTAATCAAAGAAACGGTGGAATACTGTGTACATACTTGCAGGTAGCTACCCGCATTGGTTCTGAACAGACGGTTATCGCTGTCTCAACTAATAACTATTGTTGTTAAGTAATCAGCATGTTCTTAGATGCGACATGAGAATAAAGATTCGCCAAAAGAACACCATGCGCGAAGAGAGTAAAATCCCGCTTCAGAAAACTCTATTTTACTTTCTAAAATCGCGAAATACTGGGCTGAACTAAAAAGAATCCTTAACATAGTCTTATTAAAAACACTTTTCCAAATTACCTCACCAAATTCTCTTAGCAATCAATCTTGAATAATTAGAGCACACGCATCGGATGAATATGTTCCTCAAGGGGGAGGGGGGGTGGCCAAACAGAACTCATGAATTCTATTTTTTGCAGTTAATTTATTCAGCGAAGTGGCCGTCTTCACAATAGAAAAAATCGGCTTATCTCAACACTGAACCTCGGGTACGTCTTATCTGTGTCCTCGTTAGGTGCGCCGAAAAAACAATGTTCACAAAAGAAATTCGGAATCGGCTGTAGCAGGTACCATTTGGTTGTGAAAAGAAAAACGGCGCGATTGTCCTTTCAAGCGCGGAATTCAGAGCTACGCACAGATCAGTCGAAAAAGTCCATCACTGTTCAATACCTGTCGCTTTTCGCGTCGACATATATTGACCGTAATCATGAAGGTTACAAAAAGGCATGTTCCTGACTTCGAGCTGTGCTTGTCAGGAAGCCAGCTATTTATTTTTTGTTTCGACTGGCATTATATTCAACTTATTCGCGAACTTACAACGCACGTCTTACGCCGCCCTTGCTGTATTGAAATGAGTGTCGATGCTTCTAAGGACCTGCAAAAATACACATTCACAGTATTATAGGTTTCCTTGACAGCGTCCTCAATATTGGTAGAGAAAGCTGCCTTACGCTCTAGATTGGCTTTCCCGACAGTGTCAAGACACCTCCTGAATTTCAAAATATGCATCTGCTTTGCTCATATTTCGACAAAAAAGCCGCAGCTTTTATTACGTTTTATGGTACAGGACAGGAACTTGTGTACACAGGAAAATAACGTCGGGAAGTACAATATTTTTTGTACTCTTGCTTGCATCGCATACTTGGTTCCTGGGGCTTCCGATGAGCGACTACTCGCATTTCACATGCGGGATCTTTGGCGTGGACATAGTCTGCAATGGTAAAAGCAAGCACTGGCAAAACTCTCAAAAAATTCCTACACGGTTTTACAATATATAATGCTTAATCAAAAGTGGCGGAACGTTCTCAATACTTCTTGATGAATCTGGGCTTCACAAGGATGTTAAGTCCCAAAAGATAATAAATATAGGAGGCATCATCAAAACAAAAAGGCATGAAAAATGCTATAATATGTTAGAAATAAAAGCCATAGAGGACAACGGCGGTTTTAACGGAATGATATGTCTTCACACAAGGACGTAAAACTTTTCGATAAATAAAGTCACCGCAATTTTTTGTGAAGAACTAGTCCCAGGGGAAGGTAACAGTCTAATATTCGAACTTTGAAGATGAACTACCTACTCAGGCAAAATAAATAGTATTTGGGGCAATGATTGTATTGACAAATTGCGTAATTGTGTTGTTCCAGGGGACGGTGCTTGATAAAACAAGGGTCATACGACCATTCGCAGCATATTTAGTACTGCGAGAAGCCGTTTTTGCATTCGTAAGCATACTGTGAGGTACTAGGCCCATTTACAGCTTTGCTCAAAAACGCATTTGTATAGTTTGTCCGCACACGTCTTCACTTCAGCGACCAATTAGACTTCATGCCCTAAATTTGTGCATTCGATGCAATGAGAAAGGCAGAAAAATGTTTGGAACGAGAAACGGGGAAAGCTGAGAGCTAAGAATTATCACACCAAAGTGCGAGTGCTGTCTTTTCACGTTACGCTTCTTCGAAACTGTTTAGATTGCGGCGCTCGGTTGAGGTGTGGTTCTGTTACCCTGATATTTTCGATATAATATAAAAAACACCATGGCCGTATTTACTTTTTTTGTGATTGTACTCTAGTGCGGAAATATGGATAGTTGACTGTACGCTTTTTATTACGGGAAAAAAAGTTCCCTTAGAACTTGAAAAATTATATTGAATGGGCGAGAGCAGGTCCACCCAATATACCGCGAGAGTAAGACTGGCTTTAGAATATTTCCTATGCTCAAATCAGGAGAGCAAAAATATTGCTTGCATGAGCAGTGTTCATCTTCATTGTGAAGTTCTTATAACTTCGTCACAATATTTACTTACAATATGAATTATCGTGTGTATCAATATGGGCAATGCTTGCCTCTTGAAGAAAAACACCGCATTTTAAATCGCGATCCATGTAGAGCAACACCTCGGTATGAAGATTGTAATCTGGAAGACAATACATTGGTTTATTTGTATTTGGAACCCTGCTTGCAGAGAAATGAGTTCAGATAGCTGACCAACACTGTTCGCTCATGGAGCATCCATGGCATAAATAGGGCTCCGGGTTTTCGGAGTATGTTTCTGGTATAATTACGAACATGGTCTTTCCGGTTTATTTTTACAGAAGTTTTACGTTTCTCAGAATTTAAATTTTGTAAATATTCAATTTGCCTAAATACAGATGTTGTTCCATTTCATTGCAAATACTAGAAAGTGTAGATGAATGATACCTGAAAACGAGCCCTTCAGATTGCCCAGGAACACATGTTCGTTACCAATGCCTGGATAGCAGACCAAAAAATATTTACACACACACGAATAGTTAGCAAAAAAATAAAGGATTTTTTATAACAACCTTAACGCCTTTTGTATTATAGGCTACCATACTTTATTAGATTTACGTACTTATTGAAGGGCAGTGCATATGAACTATATTTCTCAGCATAGACAATGCCATTTCAACGTTTCGATATCGGTAGAGTGAGAAGGCTGAGCGCTCTGCGACAAAGTAGTCGCCACTGTTTGGTATGAGCTCTCTGAAACGAGAGGCGTCCCACAATGTTACTTGTTTAATAGTTATTGAAGTATGCAAAACCTTTATTAAGCAAGCTTATACAAGGGTAGATAACCCTCCTTTATATAAGTGTACTTGCCTTGAAAGAAGACAAAAATTCCCCGCATTTCCCCGAGGGGAAGAATGTGAAAGTGCGAATGCACGAGTTGACTTTGCGCGGTTCGGTAATGTTCGCGAAAGAGAGATCACACACACACACACACACATGACTACAAAGAAAGAAAGATGCATTTATTGACAGACACCTATTTGTGTTGTCGTTGTACTTGATTGCTAGAGCGGATCTCAGCTTTGAAATTTCGTGTCATTACTCCTTTAAGCAGGTGCATTAGCCCTTCTTACGCCCGATTCTTGGCCAATCCCCCACGTGGGTATGTGCCATGTCAGCGGCCAGGCAGCGCGCGCCCGTCTCCCCCCGTTGCCAAGGAAGACGAGGAGATTCCTGGCCAATCCCCCACGTGGGTATGTGCCATGTCAGCGGCCAGGCTGTGCGCGCCCATCTCCACGTGCGCGGACATCGCCGGCGCCGGTGGACGCAGGTTCAGGGTCGCTTAAGAAGTGCATTGCACTAAAAGAGCCCCCTTGTGGGAGCAGTGCCCATTCGTAGTTATCGCAGAAAGGAACGAAAGGTGAGTGCTGTAAATACCTTTCCGAATGCAAATCAAGCTCAGATCATTTTCCTTTACTTGCATTCCGCTATATCGCGGGGGTCTATTGCACGAACCATGTTTGTCGAAAATAATACAGGCGGGTGCTTTGGATATGTCACGGAAAGAAGAAGAGAGCTATCGGTCCAATCTCCAGAGAAGAAGACGAAGACGCAGCTTTGCGGGCTCCCTCATGGCCGACATCGTGTATATAGTGCAAATACATCACTCGCCTCTTCCATGGTTCATTTCCTGCGTCCTGCCGTCACGTAACATGTTGCTGTTCAGCAACTGCTAAACAGCGTTTTTGGGCATGTTTCCGCATGCTTACACACAAGAGCATGTGTGAGCGCGTTTCCCACAGCTTGAACTTCGCGTATTGGTACGGGGTGGCGGGAGACAAGACATTACCCGTGAGAGATGTGAACGGTCTGTTTACATTATTTACATGATGTCCATGACAGATCCCGCGCGGGCCGTGCCCAACACGACTTCGTTCTCGGAGAATAGGTTCATACCTCTAGGCTGCACTTTCCTCTTGGTCATCTTCGTGTGACATTTCGCACTCTTTGAAAGCAATCATTTCGGCAGAGGCAGCGACAAAGTTACGAGTGGGATGAAGTTGTGTGGTGTGCTGAGTATTAAAAGCTAAGTTAATGCCGCCATGTATAATGATGATGGGCTTGGTGACGACTGGTCCCTCAAAATCGACGGTCGAAAGGCAACGACCAACCAGTGAGAGTTCTAGAAACCGCGCCGGAGGAAAGGAAGGGAGGTTAGGCATTGTCCGAAGGTTTGACTGGTCATACCTTATCAGGTATCGATTGTTTTTTGTCGGCTGGTTACCAACTGTAGAAACGGGGGGAAGGGGGGGGGGGGGCTTCTTCGAGCGGTGTTCGTGGCGGGGCTGGGAATGCCCTATACGGCCAATGTACCCTCGGTGATTTTGCTGTTGCTGAGGTGCTGCAATGCGGGGGCCAAGATGCAGGGGTCAAGTAACAGCGATAACACTTGTCTGCACAAAAATTTCTATATCCAGTAGAAACGGAACATTATAAACAAGGAAGCGCCCAAATAACAACAGCCGCTCAACACTATTGGGCATAAATTATAAAATGTGTAAACGTACGGTGGAACGTCGCGTTCAGCCCAACAGAGAAATGGTATTGTCTAGCTGGATTAGGCCTGCTGAAAGCACCAGAACGTCGCACTGGAAATAGAGAGATTTGTTAAAGATTGTTTTCGTTTCAGTGGAATTTTTGTAGAATCCTCATAAGTAAATACGATGTAGCGTGACTAAATACCGCGGCAAAAAATAAATGTTGTTGTAACATTAGGGTCCCCCATTTTATAAGAGTAAGAAGCAGGTTAGATTTTTGTATCCCTTATTCAAACAATTGAAGCTTATTTAAACTAATAAATGCGATGAGATCTTCCAACCTCGCTTTTGCGGTGGGTTTAAAAAGGAATACCAAAATGGCGGTGGTAAGGCGTTTAAATGCAGCACCGGGAGCGGCCACAAGTCTTGACAAATGCAAGTAAAAAAAATGTGTAGGATATCTGCGCATAATAGTGAACTGGTTACGAAATGGTGCATAAACGTCGCCTGATGTGATGTGGCCTACGAATGAGCACCCGAGTAGGTGCACACCATCGTCAAAGCCGCCGTAAATTTCCCATTTATATTTGCGTTGTATTCCCAAATCGTGCTGGCAGCTCGTTTTGTAGTGGTCATTTTCATGCATACTTAACGTCAACGTTTGTTACTAGGGGCAGGCCGCCACTGGCTTCTGGTCGGTCGAAGCGTGAGTTAGTAAGAAAGTTGCCCGAATTTCTATTGCGTCTCTAGGCAACGTTGGAGTTCGGGAACAACAATTTTTAGGCGTTTCTTTTAGTACGAATTTTGTTTGTAGTACGGCTGACACTCTTGGAGTAAATGCCGAGTGAATTAGAATGATTGTATTTTGCAGATTAGAGTTTGGTGCTGTATGCTGAAAGGGTTTAGTTCGGTTCAGTTGGGGTCTCTCATAATAGCGTAGTCAAATAGAAGGTCCAAGATATTTATAACTGAACACTTTGGTGTTATCGTCCCAAAAAGATTGACTCAATATCCCCCGCACGGGGCACCTTGAGTAATCTTGGTGACGGAATTGCCGACACCGCGGACCCCGAGCCGCCAACATAAGCTGCAACCTACTGTGGTGATGTGTTTTTAAGGTGAAGGGTAGAAACCTCAAACGGTGGCCGTCGGAGCCCAGGTCAAGCTCCGGCGGATGGGTTCCCGGTATGCTTCCCAGGCCGGGAGCTCCGCGACCTCTAAAAATGTCAGGGTAAGATTGGAGAAGAAAGTACCCCCGTCCTCTGCTTTTATACTAAGCTATATGGTATTCTCACCCCCCCCCCCCCCAAATAAAAGCCTGATCGGTCCCTGAAAAGTGGCCGCACAGAAGTACCTTTTGCCCCATTGCCATCGGTAACCTTTCCTGATCCCGATCATTTCCTTTGATTTTTTGTCTTGTAATCCCCCAGTCCAGCCCACGCTCTTCCATCGCAGCCGGTCTTCTTGATCGCAAACTATCTTGAAGCCGTAATGAGAAAAATGTATACTGCCGAAGAACAAAAGTCTGGTGAACTCTTCATTAAGGCAACTCACAAGCAGCAGTCCACAAAGCTTCCAGCTAAGAAAAAACTGGCTGATCTAGACGTCAGGGTCACACCCCATCGAGCCTCAACAGCTCGCAGGGTTTGATATCTGAGCCACATTTTCTGAACGAAACGGATGCGTATCTCTTTGCGGGCTTGAAGGATCAGGGCGTCACTGCCGTGAGACGCAATACCATCCCCAGAGACGACAAAGAGATTCCCACCAAGCACATCATCTTGACTTTTGACCACGCAGTTCTTCCACAACACATAAATGCAGGCTTTATCCGGTGCTCCATCTGTCCCTACATCCCGAACCGGCGGCGCTGTTTTAAGTACCGCTGTTTAACGTGGCATTCGGCCGGGTCCAGACATGAAACTCAATAGTGTCTTAATTCCTGTCAGAAATGAACAAAAGTTTTTTGGGGTAGTCCTTGAAGAAAAGCATACGTTCATTTCATATATAAAACAACTTAAACATAAATGCGCAAAGGGTATGACTATACTAAGGTTCTGCCCCACACCTAATTAGGTGCTGACAAACAACGTCTTTTACTTGTTTATACTAGCCTGATAAATTTACAATTGCTCTATGGAAGTGTTGTTTCTATGTCAGCAAGTAAAACATCCCTCAAAATTTTGGACCCAGTGCTTCATCTGGGGCTTCGCCTGGCACGTGGTACCTTCCGCACTAGCCCAGTCAAAAGCCTCTATGTGGAGTGTAGTAAATGTAACCTACAACGTCAGCAAGCATACACAGGTCTCCTTTATGCGTTTAAAATTTTATCTATACCTCACTATTCCTTTGAATCAGGTTTTTATGATACCTCCATGACTGAACTCCTGTAAATCGACAATCGTTCTCGGCGCCTTCCCTTTACACAGAGAGGAAGCGTCAGAGCTTGCTGACTCCTTTTTAGATATCATCCAAACTTCTCTAACAGATTTTATAGTACCATGGCATCTTCGCCCTGTATCATGGGACACAAATTTCTCACATAGAGATAAAAACCGACCTCCCGGATGTGCAATTCTGCAGCACTTCTTGTATTTGCAGCAGAAGAATCAGTGTTCTGAATTTTATACGGATGCCTCTAAAACTGCCACCTCGGTGTCCTGCGCAGCGCATGAACCCGGCCTTAATGTCACTAAAACTGTGGATAGCAATACTAGTATCGTTACGAGAGGCTAATGATGTACTTCTTGTTGTTATTTATATGCTTCAAAGCCACATCCCACAATACATTATCTATACAGATTCCCTCAGTGCTGTGCAGGCATTGTCGACAACAAAGTCTTCGAAAAACCATGTTGTCAATGTGATCATCAAGGGTATTATGTCTGCGTATGTCTAGAAATTTGAACTGGTCCTTTACTGAGTGTAGAAGAACTTGTTGTTGGGTGAGTTGGTGCACCTTGGTCAATGAACAAGGGCCTTCCGTGAAAAAGACACCACACACAAGATGGACGGGTCGAGCGCAAACTCTCAACTAAATAGTATTCAACTGATCACACACATATAAGTACACTACTATATGGTCACACATGCCTATTCCTTCAATCACTACGATCTTTACAGGCAGCTCTATCAAAATACCACAGACACATGTCAAGAAACTTAACCTCTCGTAGTCCAGTCCGGGCAGACCGGACGCTGTATCAATGACCGTATGCGTGACCATGACCTCTCTATCAAGAACAAACTAATGCCCACTTGCCCAATCACTGTCTGGCCTTCAAGAGAGATGAGTGTGAACCACTGTTAAAAGAAGTTAAGGTTCTGCGCAGGTCCAGCGAAACGAGGCTGCTGTAAGAATTCTACATATGTGGTATTAAACGCCGGCATTTGAACGTGCCAGTACGGGGCCTACCTCTAGTGATTGTTGGTTAGCATGAGGTGCGACTGCTTAGCGGGGATTTTTATTTAAACAAAATAGGGACCAGTAGGTAATATATCCCGCCACCATTCCTTTTGGTGGTGGCTTTCTCTTGTTTTTACGACACATGAGGTTTGAGCGGGAAAGTATCTCGTACGTCATTGCAACAACATTGCAACAACAACTTCAAAAATATGTTTTCGGCACCTATAAAAGTTACACTTTGATAAAAAATTGAATTGTACAGTATTTAGCATTGTTTCAGGCATAATGATTTCAAATTTAAAACAGGGTAACTGCATTATGCGAAATCACTAATATCATCGCCCATTAGTTGCGTGAATACACAAAGTAGTGTGGATCCTGGATATTGTGAGAAGATTGCCTTTTCTTCGTAACTTATTTATTTTCAAGGTTAAGAAATCAATCCCCCGATCACCCGTAAGGTTTATATTAACTTTTGTCTGAAAAAAGTCTTGATACATAGATTGAAGAAAATGGGCGGCGTGCGTCTCAAAACCAGCTGAACAAAAATTCGGAAGAAACTGTCTTGAACAGCAATACTTACTTTTGGCTATTGTCCAATTGTGTTCTTCAACCGTAATAGTCTCTGAAGAAAAAAAATTGAGAATTCGTTTGAACCTTTAAGAGAAGCAAAACATCATGCTGGTCAAGCACTTCGCTGCCTTTGGGGCTATGCTATTGTACGTCAAAATACAGCATATTGCAACAAAAAAATTTCGACTTTTTTGTCGAAGATTTGCCTTTGTTTTGTAGCTAATGTGTGACATTTGTTTGCCTTGGGGGATTTCAAGTGCAGTTTTCCAAGAAATGTGCATCTCAGGATGAACAACATCCTTATTGGTTGATCGAATTTATATTTTAAAACTTCAATTTTTGTAATTGGGGCACTTCGCGAACAGATACTAGAACAAGGTCTGTGAGTAAAATCTCCGCTTATTTTTCTTAGTCTACCAAGGGCTCTCAACTGCGCGGTATATTTGCAAGACCTTTTCAGCTGCAATGAGTTCATCTATCCAGAAGTCGACTAAAATTGTCATTAGTATATTACCGCAAACCGCGAAACAGAATACGAGAGCATTAAAAACCAAGGACGAGGCGCGGATAGGACAAGCGCTATTTTGTGGGCTCGTTTTCTGTGCGGCTATGGACCAACACGCCCAAACCTTTTCCCTTCTGATGCGCAAATCGTGCTTCTGTAATTATTGTTCAGATTGGATTACGGCGCTCAGGCGGCTCCAGATCTCCTTTTTGTGCGTATTTAGCATGTCGCAGGAATCCTACTGGGAATTTCTGTGGTAATGCCAGACTTCTATTACAGAAGAAAAGCGTCGCTCTGTGGTCATTTTGCTATATTGTTCTTGTTTGCGCGAAAATAAACGATTTGATTCGGCGCTTCCAATCACGAGAGCACTTGAGATAAACAGCCTCTTTTTCTTAGCACAAACCGGTGGGTTGGTTTCATCCATGGCACAAGCATTATCTAAGAAATCTGCATAATTTAAATGCATATGTTACAAACAATTTACAAAATAATCAGGCTGAATCAGCGAAATTGCTGGTGCTTTCGACACGGACTGTACACCTGGTTTTTGATTGAACAGTTCTCAGTTTATTCTGGTGAAGCAGTTTTGATTGTTTTGAAGGTTTCACAGAATATGGGGGTGAATAGTTTTTGGGGGTGATTGAAGGTAACTGTAAAATCAACACCGCAGATCAAGAGAGACTCTCAAAAAGCTAATTTATACCGGGTGTTGTATCTAAACTTATAAAAACATTTGCTGCAATTCTTTGATATATTCAGTTCTGCATTACCTTGCTGGTATTTCTTGAATGAATAAGAAAAGGTGAAAGAGGTTACCTCGGAAACAAGCAGTTTGTGCAGTATTTACATAAACGCGGATCACCTCGAAAGCGGATTGAAAGCAACTAAAAACTGATCACATATCAAACCAGTTAGACTCTACCTGATGTAGAGCAATGCAAAAACATGGTCAAGATTGAAATTTAACGAATCAAATTTGAAATCGACCCTGTTTTATAAGAACACTAGACATAAGACAGAATGGGGAGAAACAAATACGCTCTGGACGAATGATCAGAAAAAAGAAAACGAAAATTAAACCATCTTCCGGTGAAAACCCCGATAAGGATGCGAAGCATCATTGGGGTTTCGCGTGGTTCCATTGTTTTGCCTTTATGTTGAGTGATCTGGGGTTTAGTAGCGCCAGAGGGAATTCCGCGTCCGGGTCCACACCGGTGGCACAGGCAGGCAAGTACTGTTGTAATACGATGAGTAGGTGGTGGTTCTCAAAGCGCCCAAACTCGTCCATCATGTTCTTGTCGATGTTGTCTTTGTGGTAGAATCGGTGGTCTCCGTCAGCGTTGGTGACGTAAAGGTTGTTGACGTTGGTGCACCGGCTGAGAGCAATGTACACGCCCTCCTCTTCGCAGCTTTGTATTCTTCTTCTTCCGCGGTTCTCTTACGGGAAGACGACGATGGTAGTTGAACGCGAAACTCTCTCGTGTCGGATAGTCGGATCTCGTGTCGGATAGTGTCGGTTGGCCAATACCTAGGGGCATCCTGCCACAATCATCATCAGAGGCACTGCGGACAGGGCACGGACGCGGGACATCCCCCCGAGCAAGAGATGCTTCACATCTAATAGCGAATATTTTAAACCCTTTTATTATAAGTGTAAACGCAAGTAGAGGAGTAAAATTGTTGGCGCTTTCTCGAAGAAAAAACACACAACTTAAAAATTTCTAATTTCCTAGTTTGCATTATTGCGGAAACGAATGTTCCTTTTTCGATTCTTAGTAGTGCCTTTTTCTGAATACGGACCGAGGTATTTGCAAAACACAGACAGTTTTTTGTAGTGCTTTAACAGTTGCATATTCGTGTTCCGTCTACCTAAACTTTTTGTTTGTCAAAAGCAATTTTTTTTGCAAATGCCGTGTGATAAACCGGTACCCGAAGACCCCTGTGCCTCACATGTGGTAAGGTGCGGGCCGGATTATCATTGTTCAGTGATGTTTATTGAAATCGTTGGATAAAATTATTCCAAAAACTACGTTGCGTCATCTGTACCGAATGATTGTTGTATCTGATAACACTCGCTTTTAATTATTATACGTCGAGCTTTTCTTAAATTCACCGCGCGAAACCTTTTTAAAACTTTTGCAAAATACGCGTTCGGCCTCCCACCACAGAGGATATACATTATAAGGATCTAACCATGACATCATGTCACAAGCACTCGGTATGCACGGCTTTTATAAACGGTATGACAAACAGGTTTCCGTAAAAGGCGAACAACATGAGTGAACGATCACTATTCAGCAGACGTGCTATTAAAACCAATATTGCAGGACACGACGCATCGCCAACACCTTGCTTTTTAATAACACGCCTGCTGAATTGTGATCGTTCACTCGTGTTGTTCTCTTACTGAAACCTGTGTGTCACACCGTTTATAAAAGCCTCGAATACCGAATGCTTGTGACCTAATGTCATTTCTTAAAATCTCATTCGCACAAACGACATTGATTGCTTTTTTCATCATTTTAGCAATTAGGAACACCTATTTGTATAATTCTTTAGCGTATGTGGGTACCATGATGTACGAAACCTTGATGAAAGTGCGTTTTCTCAAGCGAGAAAATGTTCACCAAGTACCAAAAAAAGGTACACGAACACGAAGTATGAAATATGTTGTGATTTTAATGTGAAGTTTTGCTTGTGTCATTGTTGCCAAAGCATCATTTTTTAGCTAATTTGCTGCATTCGGAACAAGCTAATGTTGCGAATGTACTTAGAACAATAGCAGAGTTCGCGTGAGTACATTATTAGAAAAAAATGCAGCATATATTCGCTTGCATTCGGTATTGTCTGTCTCTGACGAGAACAGCATATTGTACACTAGCTTTGCTCTATATTTTTAAATTGCCACGAAATTTTTTTTAACTGTAGTAAAATATCCCCTATATTGTTTTTTTACTTTTTAGAGGATAAATTACCAGCACAATAATGAAATGTTGCAATGAACATTAAAAAGCTTCGTAATTTTTATTGTACTCGCGTTGTTCTTCTTCCAAAGAAGGGTAGGACGAGCTTATATCTGGAGGCGCTATTGTTTTCTCAATGTGCTTAGTCATAATTACATCAAACTATGTCTACTTTTAGCGATATGGAAACTTGTTGGCCGTGGCTGTGTCTGAAATAGTTTTCGGGATTGTTGTAGGCTGCCAGCAAAAAAACATAAAATGGTAGCCTGTGCAAAAACATCATTTCGTTTGCTTCTCCCTACACAATTTTAATAATTTTACATAAATATACGCATACGGAGTATGAAGAGCGTGAGTTTGAAAAGTCGCCATAAAAAGAGACAGAGAGCAAATGCACCATTCTTGAAATTTCGGACGTTCTTCTGGCAAGGAAACACAACCACTGGCAACTTCCCTGTTGAAAAGAATAATATTTCAAATACGTCCAAACATTTACTGGTTAGCTTAGTTTTTACATTTGTAAGGGAAACTTCACAAGTGAACTTTTTTTTCCTTTGCCTACAATGGCTCGTGGCACAATATTCCACCTTTGTACAATTTACGAATTTCTGTGTGCCTATTGCAGGATGCGTGCTGTTTATTTCAACCTTAAACGAACGTCCTCACACAAATTCGTATTAAAACATTATGCACGATATGTCAACAAGACTTGCTGAAACAATTTACGTAAACCACTACAATCGACCACCGGCAATCGAGCACTATATTAGGCGTTTATTCCCACGTGAAATGACTGAGCAGTATCCTGAATATATCAATAAAATTTAATTAGTAATGCTGTTTTATGCTTTTGAAGGGTTTCTGTCTCTCGGATGGTTTTCTGGTGCGCTGTCAGCGTATTCCGGTGACACTTGTAAGAAAACGAAGGAGTATTTTCACAATCATCTTGTTTATCAATGAAAAGTATTCAGTTTTTGACAATGTTTGCTGTGTGAAATATTTATAGGACAATAATGTACGACCCTGACATCCTTGGGTGTTAGGTACCTGAATGCATCTGTTGAAATTTGAGATAACCTTCCTAGAAATTGCACACAAAGTTGTGGTCGCAATTTCCGATGATTATTCAGTTCTCGGGTAGCGTATGCCTCTGTTGGCTTCCTTTGTTTTCACGCCATCATCATCATCAGCCGACTCTGGTCACACTGCAGGAAGAAAACCTCTCCCATTGACACCCAACCACTTCTGCTCTGCGCTGCTAGAGTCCACAGTTAACCCCCGAAAAACCGTATTTCATCCTTTCCTTGAATCATTGGCCCTAAACTTCTACTATACCGATCTCTTGGTTTTCATTCTGTTACCGTAATTGTCCACCGGATGAGGTTCGTCTCACTACATGGCCAGCCCAAGTCTATTTTGTTTTAGTTTTTTGAACTAGGATATTGTTAACTATAGTTTATTCTCTGATCCCGATAGTATGTTTCTTTTCCTGAGTGTTAAACCTATTATGATTCGTTCCATGTTCAACTCAGCCAACCTAGTCTTAATTTCTAATTGTTTAGTAAGGTACCAAGTTTCAGCTCCGCACGTCATTACCGCCAGTAATCACTGGTAGTAGACGTTTTTCTATTGAAGGAGGTAGCTAACTTTTTCTTATTTGGCAGAGCGTGATGAGTGCATCTCAACGTATACCGATTCTGCGCTGAGTTATTCTCTCCTGGTTGGGGTCAGGCCTAACCATCTATCCGAGATAGTTGTACTTTTACATCTACAGTTTCGTTCTTAAAGTAAAGAGGACGTTCTTGGTTTGCTTATTCCTCATATTTTAGAATTATTACATTTATTTTTAGCTACATGGCCCTGCTTTCTTATTGTGAATCTTCAAGCATTGTTTGCAGGTCTTCTGCAGTTTACTCGGTAATACTTTTTGTTGGCAAACCACAAATGGCTCCAGTATTCTCTGTTCATCCTTATCTCATCTTTTGCCATTCAAGATTTGTAAATACCCCCTCCAGACACACTGTAAATAGTATTGAAAAGATGATATCTCCCTGTCTTACGCCTTTTCTGTTTCGAAATCTATTCCCTTAGTTGTGGAGCGTTATCCTGCCGGTGCATTCCTTATAGGCTTTCATGAAGTATATGTCAGTTTAATCTATTTTCTGTTTTTATTGCGTCTAAAACGGCTGCGGTGAGTACAGAAACAAACGCGTTCTCCTACCCTACCAATGCCAAGTAATTGTGTTCATTGTACTGGGAGGATTTTTTATCCCTTGGTTGACAGCATGAATGTGATCAATGGTTGACTACCGTTACCTAGACTCCGCCTGCTATCTAGGTTTAGGAATCTAGGCTGTCTCGTAAGTGGATAAATATTACTTTGGTAAAAAACTTGCAAAAAACTGAGAACTCAGAGTAGGCTGGTGGGTCAGTAATTCTTGAGGTCCTCGGGGTCTCCATTGTTATGACTCCGAATATTGCTTGTGTTTTTCCAGCCTAGGGCACTTTTTTAGCCTTCAAGTATTCCACAAATAGTGCAGCGAGCTTTTGGTGTACAATATATGTTCCCTGCTTCAAAAGATACACGCTTATCCCGTTTTAACCTTCCACAGTTTGTGAAATCATAGCTTTCAAATTCTTTTAAATTCCGCTTTTGTTATTGTGGTACCTCGCCAATTGAGCTTCTACACTGACTATTTTACCATGTTGAGCAGTCGCTGTTATAGAGTATGGTTGGAATAGTACTGTTACTTTTATTATCTCGTAAAAGTTGTGCGTAATGTGCCCCGTTCTCTCTAATTGCGCCCTTTTCTCATTGCGCAATCACTAATTGCGCACATTCTGTCTTTGCTAGATTTGTCTTCTAGATTTGTCTTCGCTTTATTTTCTGCTAGATTTGTCTTCTGCTAACTGCTAGATTTGTCTTCGCTTTATTTTCTCTCCCCACAATTTGCCGCGTATCCTCGATGACTGCCATATTTTACTTACGAATGTCAAGTGTTTTTCATCTTTTATTCAGTTACCACAGCTCGGCTAGTTCAATTTCATTGGCCCTACTTGACATTTTCATTTTCTTACGTTTGGCAATTATTTCCTTCGTTTTTTAGTTAGTTTTTTATTGTACTATGGGGACTTTTTCTAGTCAATTTCCTATTTCCTGGTTTGTAGAAGAATGGGTTCATTACCCTGAGTTTATTCCTCTCTGCAGATCCTATTAGTGTATCTCCTCGGCTGTTGCAATTATACATGCCGAGTATTCCCACTGACCTTTCTGCCGTTTGCTTCCTCCCCACCTTCCCGTTAAGGTCTTCTACCACGATCGTGAACTGCGTTGTTGCCTTGTTCACTGCTGATTCGGCATCCTCGTAGAAGCTATCTACGGCTTCATCATCATAGCTCGTGCTTTTCGTGTACGCCTGCACTACCCTTAGCCTGTATCAGTTGCTTAGATTGATCACGATAACCGAGACCGTCTCGCTAATGCTGAAAATTTCTTCCAGGTTTCCTGCTATTTCTCTCTGCATTAAAAAACCCACCCCTTGTTCTTTCTCCTCTTGGGGTCCTCTGTAGCACAAAATGTGCCCGCCAGTGAGCTCTATTAGGCCTTGTCCAGTCCTTCTAACTTCGCTTAACCCTAGGATATCCCACCTAATGTCCTAGAACTCCTCTAGTAGTACAGCTAAGCTTCCCTCGCTAGACAGAGTGCGTGCGTTAAACGTTACCACGGTCAAGTTGCAATGGCGGCTGGTCCGCACCCAGGGATTCTTAGCATCCTCTGCTGTATCGCTGTTATGACCACCTCCGTTTACAGGTGCTCTACAGCTGCTGGGTACAGAGGGCCGTGAGTTTAGTTGGTTAGTCATGGGGGGTGGCAGTCAAATGCTGGAGCAGGGAGACCAGTTCGGTATGTGGTGATGGAGGGCTGCTTATATCCACAAGAGGCTTCCAAGCATGGTTGAACCTTTCTACAGTACCCCCCTAGGTATCCGGGATGATGGTTACTTCCTTAGAAGGCAGCACTCCATGACTGCATGACTTCGGCATACGGAGCCACACGAAAATAATGGAGTTGAAGCTGCGAGGCACCTGGCGGTAGCTCCACGGGCCCCGGGCGGAACAGCCGGTAGTTCAGCAGGCCATCCTCACTGTCCTTTGCGGTGGTGACTATCATGGTTCCCGCTGCTATTCTTTTGAAGGGCGTTTCGATTGCTTTTACCATCTGATGTGAACTACCCCAATGCTTGATTTGGGCAGGAGCTGCTGTCCACAATCTCCTGTAACTGGCAGGGAACCTTTTCGATAGTATCGGCAAATCGCCTAACAAAGCTTCATGCCCTAAGGTTCTCCCCCTTGAACGTTCACTTGCTCGCAAAATCATCATCATCATCATCATCATCATCATCATCACTACCCTATCTATGCCCACTGCGGGGCAAAGGCCTCTCCTATGATTCTCCAATTATCTGGGTCCTGTGCCACCTGTGACCAATTTATCCCCGCAAACTTCTTGATCTCATCTGCCCATCTAACTTTCTGCCGCCCCCTGCAACGCTTGCCTTCTCTAGGGATCCACTCGGTTGCCCTTAATGACCAGTGGTTATCTTGCCTTCGCATTACATGCCCTGCCCACGTCCATTTCTTCTTCTTAATTTCTACTAATATGTCTTTAACACCAGTTGGCTCCATGACCCACTCCGCTCTCTTCTTGTCCCTTAATGTTACACCTATCATTTTCCGCTCCATTGCCCACTGAGTCGTTCGCAGTTTAAGTTGAACCCTCTTAGTGGGCCTCTAAGTTTCTGCCCCGTAGGTGAGTACCGGTAAGATGCAGATTTCATACACTTTCTTCTTCAGCGACAATGGTAGGCTGCTATTCATTATCTGAGAATGTCTGCCATATGCACCCCACCCCATTCTGATCCTTCTAATTATCTCTGCATCATTGTTTGGATCTGGGGTCACAACTTGGCCTAAGTAGATATATTCGCTTACCACTTCCACTGCCTCACCACCTATCTCAAACTGCTGTGCTGTCCCGAGGTTATTCATCATTACTTTAGTTTTCTGCATATTAATTTTCAGGCCCACGGTTCTACTCTTTTCGCCCAGTGCGGAAAGCATGCTTTGCAATACGTCCCCCGAGTTACTTAGCAAGGCAACGTCATCGGCAAATATGAGGTTACTGAGGTATTCACCATTAACCCTTACTCCCACCTGTTCCCAATCCAACGTTCTGAATACTTCTTGTAAGCATGCTGTGAATAACATTGGAGAGATTGTGTCTCCTTGTCTGACACCCTTCCTTATAGGTATTTTACTGCTCTCCCTAAGGAGGATGATGGTAGCTGTAGACCCATTGTAGATGTCGTCTAGTATTCTTACATAATGCTCATCTACCCCCTGGTTCAATAATGCCTGAATGACTGCTAGGGTTTCGACCGAGTCAAATGCTTTTTCATAATCTATGAAGGCTATATATAGGGGTTCAGTATACTCAGCGCACTTTTCTATCACCTGATTGATCATGTGAATATGGTCCATTGTTGAATAACCTTTACGGAACCCTGCTTGTTCTTTAGGTTGACTGAAATCTAAGGTTGCAGAGATTCGATTAGCGATTACCTTGGTAAATACCTTGTAGACTGACAGTAAGCTGATCGGCCTATAATTTTTCAAGTCCTTCATGTCGCCTTTCTTATGGATTAGGATGATGTTCGCGTTCTTCCAAGATTCCGGTACCATTGCGGTCATTCGGCATTGCGTATTTGCGTATACAGGTTGGCCAGTTTTTCAAGTACAATTTCTCCGCCATCCTTCAAGAGGTCTGCTGTTATCTTATCCTCACCAGGTGCTTTGCCCCCTTTCATTTCTTTCAAAGCCTTCCTTACTTCTTCTGTCGTTACTGGTGGGATGTCTATCTCCTTCGGTGTCTATCGATGGGATGTCTTCGATGGGATGTCTTCGATGGGATGTCTATCGGCTTCGCGCCAAATATCGTCCCGCCTGGTTCCTCTCCTATGAGGACTGGATCAGGCCACGTGATCGACACCAAGCTCCGTTGGCTGCGTTGTGGCACTTCGTTTGCGAGGCAGCCATGGCCGGACATTATTAACCCCCTCCCTTAAGCCTGCGGCCTCGAGCCATCCAAATAAAAACATTTGTCTGTCTGTCTGTCTATCTCCTCTGAACTACTGTCTCGTTCGGCATTATCCTGTATGTCCCGGCTACTGTACAGGTCCCTATAAAACTCCTCGGCCACTGTGACTATTTTACCCCTATTTGTGATGACATTGCCTTGCTTATCCTTGAGTGCATACATCTGATTTTTCGCCACGCCAAGACGTCTCTTCACTGCTTTCAGGCTACCTCCGTTTTTTACAGCGTATTCGATCCTCTCCATATTATACTTCCGTATGTCAGCTGTCTTACGCTTATTGATTAACTTCGAGAGCTAGGCTAGTTCTATTCTGTCAGCTGCGGTAGAGATTCTCATGGTTCGCCGTTTCCTGATTAGATCTTTCGTCTCCTGTGAAAGTTTACCAGTATCCTGTCTAGCCATAGTGCCCCCTACTTCTACTGCACAGTGCGTGATAATGTCTGTAAGGTGGTCGCTGGCTTCCGGTGTCGTAAGCTCGGCTTCCTCATTAAGGGAGGAATATCGGTTCTGCATCACGATCCTGATTTCTTCTACTTTACGTCTTACTGTTAGCTTATTTATCGGCTTCTTTCGTACTAACTTGTTGCGGTTCCTCCTCAAATCTAACCTAATTCGAAATCTTACCATGCGGTGGTCACTACACCTTACCCTTCCGAGCACTTCCACATCCTGCACGACGCCGGGGTTATCGCATAATATGAAGTCTATTTCATTTTTGTGCTCCCCATTCGGGCTTCTCCAGGTCCACTTCCGACTCTCCCGTTTACAGAAGAAGGTATTCATTATGCGTAGGTTATTCCATTCTGCAGATGCAACTAGTAGGTCCCCCCTGCTATTTTTACAGCCCAGACCATAGTTCCCAACTGCCTTGTCTCCAGCCTGATTCTTGCCTACTTTAGCATTGAAGTCCCCCATAACTACGCTATACTGTGTTTTTACTTTAGTCATTGCCGATTCCACATCTTCATAGAAGCGTTCCACTATTTGGTCGTCGTGGCTGGATGCGGGCGCGTAGCCCGGCACCACCATGAGCTTGTCCTCTTATTGAGCCTAATTACAAGACCTGCTGCCCTTTCGTTAATGCTATAGTATTCTTCTATGTTGCCAGCTATGCTTTTATTGACTAGAAATCCCACTCCCAGCTCTCTTCTGCCCTCTAGACCCCGGTGATATAGGACGTGTCCATTTCTCAGCACCGTAAAGGCTTCGCCTGCCCTCCTAACCTGGCTAAGCCCTATTACATCCCCTTTATTGCCCTCTAATTCCTCGAACAACACCTCGAGACTTGCTTCGCTAGAAAAGGTTCGCGCGTTAAACGTTGCCAGGTTCAGATTCCATTGGCGGCCTGTCCGGATCCAGGGATTCTTAGCACCCTCTGCTGCGTCACAGGTCTGACCACCGCCGTGTTCAGTTGCTTCGCAGCCGCTGGGGACTGAGGGCCGAGGGCTAATTGGCGTATTCATGGGAGGTTGCGGCCGTTACTGCACCAGGGTGGCCAATCCTGCTCTGCTGAGGGAGTGCATTACCGGCAATGGTCGCCGGGGTCAGGCCGCACCCCAAGCCCCTTTGCGCAATTCCATCAATACGCGGATTTTTTTTTTCAATCCGGTGGGAATTGTCCGGCACCGGGATTCGAGCCATGGTCCTTCTGCACGCGAGATGGGTGTTCTACCTCTAAGCCATCGCTGCTCTACCTCTACGCCACTTCTGCATCGCAAAATCAAGAGCGCGACAACTGTGCTCCAGCAGCCACCCCCGCCTTAAGGTAGCTCACCTGACTGTTCTGGGATGTCGTCTTGAAAATACCCACCCGAGTTATATTTTCCTGCTCTATTTGTTAGCAAAACCGTCTCAGCAAAAAAGTTGGCTGCTCCTGGAACTCGCTCGCAGCAGTAAAAGCTGCCGCAGAACCAAAGCCAACCACAATATAACTGGCTTATGAACTAACGTCACCTGTGAAATCGCCTGAGAATTCTCCTCTTTGAAAAACTGGCGCTTTCTTGCGATCAACGAGCCCCCTTCAGAGCCGAGCAAAGGATTTACTGTTTCAAAGCAATTTTGAGCGGAGTCTGTATGGCATGGAGACGTAAGCACTCCGGAAGAATGGAGACGGCGATGCCATTGCTCCCGCTCTCTGCCGCACCAAAGAATACATAACTTCTCGCTCTTTGTCCTGCGTCGGATCAGCACCAACTCCTCCTCGAACTCGTATCTAACTCCTGTCTTGTCAGCGAGACACGATCGCTGCGGCTTGCACAACATAGAGCGTGCATCTCTCAGACGTACCATATGGTACACGTACAAGTTTTACACACTTGCCGTCACAGCCCTCTCGGGCACGAAAAACGTCTGCGTGCAACCAACATGCTTGACGCATTTTGTCCGGAAAATATTCTGGAACAAGCGTAGCAGGGTGCGTCTGCAGTGCCGCAAACACCGTCCAGAGAGGTAGCCTGAACCACGCCTGCGGACAATGTAGCAGACGCAGTAAAGATGGCCAACCACCTCCTCTCCGGACATGTCCACACACACCATAGCCGCCGCAGGCTCGGCGTTGTTCTCGGCGCTCTAGCGACCTTGAATTCACCTAAAGACGATCTGTACGTTCGGCATCTTGTGTAATACTGGGCGTCTTGGGGGCGACCTGGGCAGTACTTTTGCGTTGGCCGCCACACTATCTCCCGGCATATCGACCTTTTGTGCCCCCGCATCCACGGCAGCCACGCCAGGGTCACCGATAACAGAATCATGCTTACACAAAGCTGAATGGCGCTCAGGAATCACGCCATCCGGTGGTCATCGTTAATGGGAGGCAAGCACTGACGGTGCGCGACAACAGTTCCCACCTTTATGAGTAGTCCGACGTGGCCCTCGTGTTCCGTTAATGTCACCCAGACCGGCGGTTCGATCTGACTCTTCCGCGCCACTTTTGCGCACACAGCGAACGGAGCGGAATTCCATATATAGCGCGCTACTGAACTAGCAGCTCGCCAAACCGGTTTAAGACATCGAGTCTCTCCCCAAAGCGCGCACCGGGTCGGAATGGGGGTTCTCCACGGTTTCCACAGCTTCAAGATTTGCGCAACTTAGTGCAAGCTTCGCCAAGTTTTTTTAGCAGCTGTATTCTGTGCCTTGCTGTGTGTTTTGTTGGCATGCCTTTTCTCACTAAGTTCATTTACTGCCATTTACTCGTACATTTTTGTACGTGGGCGGCAGAATCGTTCAGTCAATTAGAAAAACATTTCTCCCGATTGCTTCTGACTGTCTGGTCTCTACACGCGTCTACAACAGAACCCGGTGCACGCGGGGGCTAGAAGCTGAATTCGGCTTTCTTGCTACACCAACAAGCGTCGGAATTACCCGTTCGGCAAGCCTAACTGATCACTGCGGCGCCCCATTCTTAACGCTGTTTCTCCATGCACCGCGCATGCAGCAGCAATTTCATGGCGCTACCTGAGAAGACGGCTAACATTGGCTCGACTGTTTAAATCGTGTCGACACATTTGATGGATTGGTTGATGAGCGCAAGGTCATAAATGCTTTCCTCTCGCCGAAACGGTGAGCCCGGGCGTCGTCCAAGACGCACAAGCACTCGCTCACAAGCTTGGAGTCGTTTCGGCGTCAGTTGCGAAACGTACAGCCACAACCAGAAGGAATGGCGAAACGTGCCCTCCAGGTTGAGGCTATACAGTCACTTGATAGTGTTCCTATATTTGCTGAACACCTGTTCCGTCCCTTTAAGTGTGGGCAACCCACCGTGAGCAAAGGAACAAAAGTGCACCAGCACAAGCGGGGCGTTAATTGGAAGCATTAAAAATGGCTTGTCAGGAGCAAACCGACCACCGCACCCAAATTTATGCGAGCGGTGGGAACAATGATGCGCTCACGGCAGCAACGTGAAACGCAGTTCTGCGGCCAGATGAATGTGTTACTTGTACAATACCCTGCTACTTGCCCACAGCACACCAACTTGTGCCTAGCATGCAAAGAACTCCAGCTCCTATTCGGTGGTGACCGGGGCCAACACACGGCACCATCTAATCGTCCTCTGTGATAAACCTCGGCGACAAGTGGAGCCCGTGAAAATACCTTGATGAGAGGGTGTTGTACAAACCTATTCCGACATACTACAAACGACATCTGGTATGCAACATTCAGTTACATGAGACGCCAGATTCCTGCCTCCTCCTGCCTTGGTGGCGCCTATGTTACTGCCTGCCGCCCCACCGGCCGTTCCGTGAGTTCTGGAATGCGACTCATTATGAAGCAAGGTGACACAAAAAAATGTATGATTGGGGCACGTCTGGCAAAAGGCCAATCAGCTATAACTGCGGAAAAACCCGTCTTGTATTTCGCTGCTGCCCCTTTTGCGAAATAGGACCCTATTGATTTGCGCGGAATCAGCCGCGAGCGGTCTCTACCGAGTGGCCACAAGAAACTCTGAAGTATCTGTTCATTCATAAATACATTTACTCACCAGATGACGCATCAGTCTACATCTCGAATATACCGATTAAATTCTGCAACGGTCGTTCTCTTACTTCGGGACAGACGAGAAAGGAGACCACAAGCCAGCCTGAGGATACCAATGACGCTACCGCTAAACAGTGTCTATCCAGCAAGACGAATTACCCAGACTGAAGGAATATAAATATTTGGGAGTGTGGATAAACGAAGGTGGTAACTACTAAAGAACTCACGAGGAGCAACTTAAGGGTAAGGGAAAGCGAAACGCAGCTATAATAAAGCATACAGCTCTGGGGGGTATAACAAATATAAAGTAGTCAGAGGAATATGGAAAATAGTAATGGTTCCGGGTATCACGTTTGCGAATGCTGTACTCTGCCTTAAATCAGGCCTTGAATTGAACCAAAGAACGATAGGACGTTTCGTCTTCGGCGCGCATGGAAGAATAACGAACGAAGCAGTACAGGGAGATATGGTATGCGCGTTGTTTGAAGTTCCACAACCACAGAGTAAAATATGTTTTTAGATGAGGCTGAGAGCGATGGATCAGCGAAGGTGGGCAGGTAAGGTTTGTAGGTACCTATACTTGTAAAGCGTGGACGCGCAGTGGCTAAGGGAGACTAGAAGGCTAACGATTAAGTACGGACAAAACAGTGGAGAATCCAAAACACCAAGGTAGCCAAAAAAAGGCAAGGCAGCTTCAAAAGAATAAATGGAGAGAATAAATCAAAGCTAAAACGTAGTTAGAGGTGTAAAGGGCTGAGAAATTGAGCATCAGAAACAAAAACTACTACGATAAATTCCAGGGCAGTGCTTTTCTTTTTGAGGCTAGAGCAGGTTACTTGCGAACTAAGAGCTGTGTGAGGAAGTATTCACTAAGTGATGGTGTATATGTGGTATGCCTAAAAGGAACAGAAACTATGCGGCACATAGTGTTAGAATGCGAGGGTAGCTATCCAAATGTTCATGAGAGAAATATTTTGCTTTCATAAGCCCTAGGATTTAAGGGTAGCACCGAGGAAGTTAGCTTCAAGGCTGTCGAGGGGTCGAAAAGAAGATTAGAATACTGGTGGACGAAAAGCAGAGAGGGGAATATTGCCTAGGACAGTTACCACTTGTAACAGAAAAAAGTACTCTGTGCCTTATAAGCTTTTTGTACCTACCCTAAGCAGCACCAGTATTAAACCAGGAATATAAAACATACGCATATTAGTCCTTTTTGGAACGATAACATGTCATCGCCCCGCTAGAAAAGGGAAACCAATAGTAATCATCCTCAGGAAACCGAATTCAGTAAGCGCCGTGGGTGAGCCCACTTGGTATCGGCACCAAACGGATTTTCCATTCCACGACGAACATTGCTGCAATTGACCTAAATGACGTATTGCGAAGAAGGAATCATTACCTCCGCCTTTCCTGCGTACGTCGGCACTCGTCCACGAAACACTCTTGTCTACACTCGCGCGGATTACTCCGGTGTCAATGGCTCCCTCGCGGCGCGAAGAGCAACCAACACCCACAAGAACTACACATGTGCAAAAAAATATTTGCTGCTGCCCAAATCCGGCCTGTTTCACCATCCACTAAGTACATGCTTGCATATTTATACTCACGTTTTTGAAAAAAAATGAGTAGAAACCCTGATTTTCTTGAGGTATGGACAAGCCCGACATTTAACTCCGACTGAGTCGGCTAGTCTGTGTGACCCGGGGACTGGCTGAGCTGAGTAAATGGCAGACCGAAATACTCTGAACATTTTTTTTTTGCTCAGAGATCAAGCGTCTATTGTGCAATAACACAGTTTCCTACTTGAAGCTGGCCAAAATGCCAAGCACCAAAGTTGAGCGAAGTTTTCACAATTTTAAAAAATCTTACCAAATACGAAACAGACGTTAACCTTAACGTGACAACGCCACAACCGTAAAGAGTGCAACCTTCTTAACATAGTAGGTTTTTTTCGGGGACCCTTTCACTAAGTCTTCAAACTGTGGCAGAACACGCCACCAAACATCGCATCATAAGGCACGAAAGAACCTACTCGATCACCTGCGCTCTTAGGAAGTGTTGGCACCAAAGGACTGGGATGCTATTTGTAGCTAAGTAAAACAAACGTTTTCAGACTAAATTACGCAAACAAAAAAAAAAACCCTGAGCATCACATGCGGTCCTGCTGAAGACGAAAGGAGGTAGTTTTTGTTTCTGCGATTATCACAGGAACCTCAACACAGTTGCAAAACAGACATGGGTTCTGTGCCACGTATCATGACTCTTAGGTCGGCTGTAGATGTTGCACGCGTCCGCTCGAAAACCTTCGGCTGCGCACACTGCAAAATTGACTTTAATGAGCGGCGTCGGAAAAAAACAGAGCCCGATGTACTTCATAAACAGAAATGCCACCCATTTCTAATATCTCCGCTCACTGCCACCTTCCAGAGATTGACGCAAAATATTTTGCTTGCAACAATATGTGAGTGATAGCAGAATTTTTTACATGTCGTTGAACTTTTTGAGATATTTCAAGGCCACTTCGGGTGCCTCCCCGCAAATCTAGATGCTAACTGATTGGCCCGACACTCCAAAAAACCGAGGTAAAGTCAGTTTGGTTCCGAAGAACTGAAGTTCTTAGGCCACAATGTCAGTGCCGAAGCCGGGTGCCTCAATTCCGATTAGGCTTACACCGTAGCTGCTTTTACAGTTTTTTTTTTTCATTTAAATATTTAACAATAGCGGAGCCCTTAATAAGGTTGAGGAGAAATGGCGTGCAAGTTTATTCCAGAAGGAAAGAGCACGCAGAGTTGGACGCGCCTAAAATTTGCTACATGACACCGTGTTCTTCAACATTTTGATGAGGACGATGACGCGTACTTGCACAGAGACGCAAGCAGCTGGGGCAAATGTGTCGCAAGTGTTACTGGCCACAGCTGTGTGAAATTTTAAGTAAATTGCCACGACCTGCCGGGACATTCCTGAAAGCAAGACGCTATCTGCAAATTGAGTTGGAAATCTCTAGCCAAACAATTTTCGGAAATATTCTGTTCAAGAAGTGGGCACGCAAATTTTATGTTTTTTCCTCGGTCCTATAACGAGAGGTGTATTGTTGCTGCTCCAGGTTACTTGGCTCACTCTTGCGTGACCAAGGCTCCTCTTCGGGGCACGGACAACAAGTTTGCGAATTTCTTCATGTGTGGAAACAAAACAAAACGCATGGTTCGCGATGATCATGTCTTGCCCTTCTTCGATGATGATGATGACGATGGTTTGTTTTTTGACGCAAGGGCGACTACGGGGAAAGAGCGCCAAGAAAAAGTTGTTGCTGACGAGGAGATGGCTAGTGTAAAACGTTCAAATAAAATTATACACCAAATGACAGAAAAGACAATGTAGATGATTGGTATAAAGGGCCCGGGTGTCAATATACATGGCGCGTAATGAGATGTCGCTTTCAAGTGTATGATTAACAACAAGTACACCATAAACCTCTGCCATAAAGATAGTAGAATAATAATTCAGAGTTTTAGTGACATTAAGGCCAGGTCTAGGCGCAGCGCAGGACACAGAGTTGGCAGTTTTAGATGCGTCCGTATCAAATTCAGAATGTGATACTTCTGCTGCAAATACAAGAAGTGCTGCAGAATTGCCTATCTGGTAGCTAGGTTTTTATCTATATGTGTGAAAGATGTATCGCATGATATAGGGCGCATGTGCGATGGTGCTAAACATCTGTTACAGAAGTTTGGATGGAATCTAAAAAGGATACAGCAAGCTCTGACGCTTCCTCCATAACTTTGCGGGAGAAGGGTGCAGAGAACGATGGTCGATTTAGCAGGAGTTCAGTAATGAAAGTTTCATGAAAAACTGATTTAAAGGGATGGTGAGGCATAGATAAAATTTTAAAAGCTTAAAGGAGGTCGGTGTATGGTCGCTGACATTGTGGGTTCCATTTATAAAACTCCACATAGAGGCTTTCGATCGGGCTAGTGCGGAAGGCATCACATGCTAGGCGAATCCCTCGACGAAGCACCGGATCCGGAATTTCGAGGGACGTTTTACTTGCTGACACATAAGCAACACTTTCATTGTCCAATTGTGAACCTATCAGGCTAGTAAAAACACGTAAAAGAAGTTTGTGAGAAGCATATGAAGTGTAGGACAGAACTTTGAGTATAGTCATAGCCCGAAAGCATTTATGTCTAAGACGTTTTATATATAAAATGAATCTGAACTTTTATTCAAGGACTCACTTAAACACTTGTTTTCATTTCTTACTGGAATTGAGACACCATTGAGTTTGATGTCTGGATCCGCCCAAATGCCACGCCTTTTAAAAACAAAACACAAGTACAATTTACCTAAATAAATACAAAACCGTTGCTATCTGGCTAAACAGCTAGCTTATTAACACCAATCTGGACTTGACGCTCGCAGATAGACAGGTTACAAGACCTAAAGGAAAATTGTATGTCGTCTACATAGATTTAGCATGAAATTGATTGTGGCAATGCCTTCCTGAGTGAATTCATTTTTACAATAAAGGGAGTGCAACTCAAAACTCCGCCTTATGAAACGCCGTTTTCTTGCACATGAACCCTTGAGAGTGCGCTGCCAACTCTCACACGAAATGTTCTTTCGGCCAAATAACTAGCAAGAGGGTTCATCATGTTAGCCGACATTCCAAACGACGACAAATGGCTAAGGATACCATACTGCCAAGCAGTATTATATGCCTTTTCAAGGTCAAAGAATACTGTTACACAGTACTGCTTGTGGAGGAAGCCATCATTTATATATGCCTATAAAGCAAAGAGTTGACCGTTCGTAGATCGCCCCTCCCTGAAGCCTGCCTGGCAGCCTTAGGGAACACCATTGTAATAAAAAAAGTACACGAGTCTCCTGTTTATCACCTTCTCGAAGAGCTTACAGAGGCAGATTGTCAGGGAAACGGGACGATAATTTGCAGGAGAGGAAGGGTCCTTCCATTCCTTCAGGAACGCCACTACTATGGCCTCCCTCAAGAGCGTGGAATGGGTCCCGAAAGTCATATTTTGTTGTATAGGTGTAGGAGTGTTTCAAGTGTGTCTGGGCGTAGCTGTTGTATCATGGTGTATGTAATCGTATCTGCACAGGAGCTGTGGGTTTACATGTGCTCAGGGCAGCCTTCAACTCGTGCTGTGTAAATTCAGAATTGTAACCGATTTTGACTTGTAATTGTCACGAAGGGACTCTTTTTAACAAGCGGTTTAGTGTTTCAGGAAGTGTTTGTGTAGTGTGCTGAACTGATAACGTCTTGGAAGTGTTGTCCAAGTGTGCTAGCCTGATATGCGAGCAGGTTCCCTGTTTTGCTGACCAGGGGCAGGCTGTATGTATGTTGTCCTTTGATTTTGCGTATATTGTCCATACCTTGTGTGTGCCTGTGTATGAACTAATGGATGCAAGGACGGTGCGCCAACTCTTATTTTGCCTCACGGCGCACGCGCTTACCAGATGCCATTGCCCTTTTTAATAATACAAGGTTATTACATGTGGGGCACTGACGGAGGTTACCCCACGCCTTATTCTGGCACTCCCGCGCTCACCTACAGTCCTCATTCCACCACGCCGCCTCTGGTTGCGCGGGGCACTGGAGGCGTCGTGAATGGACCTTTCGGTGGCACGGAGGATGTGCGCCGTGATGATTTGGGCTGCTTCCTCCATGTGCAGTAGTTTTATGGATGTGTGGTGTAGTTGAGATGATTCTGTGTATGTACTACAGTTTGCTTTTGATTCATTAAACCTGTTTTGGGAAGATGGACTGCTTGGGCCTTTACGTATATATGTTAGTGAAGTGGGGAAGTGGTCACTACCATACGGGTCAGTGCCCACGCCCCACCCAGCACAAGGAAAGATAACTGCGGAACCAATAGCTAAGTCAAGATGTTAGTATGTATTGTGTCCTAAGGTATGGTATGGAGGCTGTTTTGTGTAGGAAAGGCATGCTCCAGAGTATGCAAGAAACTTCTCTATCGGGCGACCTCGGGCATCTGTTCGGGAGGGGCCTCAAAGAGAGTCGTCCGCATTTACGTCGCCTGTGAGGATGTATGATTCGGGTAGCTGGTCAACCTGTGCCTGCAAATCAGAGCTCAGAATTGCAAAATCAGAAGGGATGTAAAGAAGCATACCATTATCAACTTACTAAATATTATCGTTCCAATTGCTACAGCTTCAAGAACAGTGCTTAAAGAGAGTGGGTGGCATGCTAACAATTTCCGCGCAACAATGGCCACACCGCCCAAAGAGTGTGTTCAGCCAACCCTGCCTTTGCTGAATACCATGCACCTATTTAAAAATTCATTTTTTTGGAATTGAAGTTATTTTCTTGGACACATATGATACTTGACTGATTGCCATGCAGCATCTTATACATATCGTCAAGATTTTTAAGCAGGCCTCTGCAGTTCTATTGAATGATATTTCCTGTTCCGATTATTTACATTTAGGGATGACTGGAGTGTGTGTGTTGTGTGCGTGTGTGTTCATGTTCTGTCTTGCGGGGCTGTTGCTCAGGGATTGGGCTTTTTGAGCCTTTCTGTAGGATTGGAAGTCGGAGGCCGCTCGTTGCGCTGCGTTGCAGGGAAGAACGGCCCTACGTCTATCTACTCGTCAGATGTCAGACGGGCCTGGCCCCCCAGGCCTGGCCCCCCTTCTGGGGCCATTCGTTTGACGCACCACCGCCGACAGCATTGAGGGCGCCAGAGGTGGCACGGGTGGTACGGTGGTGGAGGGAACCGATGCGGGGACGCTTATTTCCATCTTCTCGGCACCCTCCAACGCACTGGAGCACGGGGAAGCCATGCGCAGGAGCGGCATCAGTCCCAGCAGAGACGGCTGGCACTACAACCGCTGCTACCTCAGCAAGCGGTGCAGTGACGGGTTGGGCTGCCTGCGGCAACCCAGCCGGGGGTGGGTAAAGGACCATGTCAGACTCGCTTAACTGGGTCCCTGTGCAAACCAGACGCCGCTCCGCTTCCCGGCGAGTTGCGTCGGTGTACTTCACCACAGGGAAAGTTCCGAACCGGTTTTACGCCTCTGGGAAGGAGATGTTCACAGTTACCTCGAAGTTAATTTTATTTTTCTCGATTTGAAATTGTTCACATTTGCAGGAGTACGCCGCTTGCGGCCCCCTGCAGTTCACACAATTAAAGGTGTCGGATGGGCATTTGTCCTTCGGATGATCGTGTGCCGAGCCTTTTGCACAGATCGTTCAGCCACGGCAAGAGTTTGTACCGTGGCCGAACCATTGGTACTAAAAAACAGTGCCGTGGGTTCGGGATGTAGGGACGTCTCACAGTAGTGACGCCCTGATCCTTCAAGCCCACAACGAGATTCGCATCAGTTTCGTTCAGAAGATCTGTCTCGGATATCACACCGTGCAAGCTGTTGACGCTCCGATGGGGTGAGACCCTGATGACTAGATCAGAAAGTGTAGTCTGACCTAGAAGCATTGTCGACTGCTGCTTGTCATTTACCTCGATGAGGAGTTCACCAGTCGTTTGTTTTTTGGCCTTAAACGATTTTCCTATTATGGCTTCAAGATATTTTGCGATCACGATTGACTGCGATGCAAGAGGGTGGGTTGAATTGAGAAATTCCATCCCAAGAAATTTAGAGTAATGATCCAGATCAGGAAAGGTTATCGACGGGAACAGGGGAAAAGATATTTTAGTGCGGCCCCTTTTCAGGGACCGATCACGTTTTGGGTAGGGAGGGTTTAAACAATACCATATTACATGGTAAAAATGCAGGGAGACCAGTGTATTTTCTTCGTCAGCTTTACCCTGATAGCTCCAGAGGTCCCGGAGCGCCCTGCCTGGTAAACAGACAGGCAGCCCATCTGCCGGAGCTTGACCTAGGCTCCGACAGCCACCGTTTGAAGCTTCTACCCTTCACCTGAAAACACATCGCCACGGTTGACCAGAGATTGTTTGGGGGCTCGGGGTACGTAGTGTCGCCAATACCGTCACCAATACTACTCAAGGTGCCCCGTGCGCGGTCGTTATTTCGAGAGTGCACCTTTTTCCTACAGTATGAAAAAACCGATTACACGAATTTATTACTTTAAGTTGTCACCCTCAAGTACCACATTTTTTTTATCATTACAAATTAATTTTTGGATGCTCCCGCATCACTATTACCTCAAAACGTCGCCAAATTTGCAGTATTTCTAACCTAATGAAAAGTGAATAGCACTACTTTATAAAAAAAATTATGCGTAAATGTTTCAAAATTAAACACAAATATTTTATAAAACGAATTGTCTTTACACACATAATGTCATATATATTAAAGCACGGACAAGTTCTGTTACAGAACTTTGAGATCAGCGTAGTGTTGTGTTTTTGTAGGGCCTATTGAGCATGAGATTGCTGTAAATTGTTGTAGATTAGAGGATGAAACGCCAGCTCGTATTTCGTAGCTTCTATACCTACGGCATACAATAATTTCTCATTTGTTTTTGCTTCAAGTTTTGTTCAGTGGCGAAAGGTACAGAAGATCTAACTACATACGACCTGGCCCCTTGCGTGTTCTCACTGCTGAGGTGACAAGAAATACTAAGATCCGCGTTCATACCTTGTAGTATGGTGCTTAGTTTTCTGAGGCAACGAAAAGTTACCTCACAAAGAGAAACTAAAAATTTCAGGGAATATTGTGTCGTTAGATTACCAATTGTATTACAAGATCGGGTATTTCACTTGCTGCCTCACTGAGTTTTTAGGTTAAAACATTTCGGCGGAATAACGTAAAAGTGATTTTACTGAAATTACTGTGAAATTACTAAGAAAGTGAAATTACTGAAAGAGAAAGGTTTGCAGTAGGAAAGATGAAAATGCGGGTTGTTTATATCAAAATCAAAATACCGCACTTGGAATTGATGACTTTTGAAACTAGTGCAGGTTCCAAATGAATTGGAAAATTTTCAGTCGTCCTAAAACCAGGTCTTAAGACCAATATTTTGTTACTTCCCGCTACTATCCCGTTAAAGTAGAAACGCACAACTGGCAATAGATATTGCACCTTTTAATGGCCGGAAATATTTTGAAAACATACCTCGTAATGTAGTTACCACAATTTGAAATGGAGGATTGGTTTTATTACCTTTCTTTGATATAAATTTTCCATGAAGCAATTTGGAGATACTGAAAAACAAATACGAAATGATTGAGGCTTTTAAAATAACCAACGAAAAACATATAGCTTACTTGATTTCATCTCTGTTGTAGTTCCTGGTGAAGTAAACGTCTTTCAAGGATATGTTGATCACTTTATCTCGCTTGCAATAAACGCATTCATCTGCAAGCGTCGCATTTACGGTCCAAATGTAGTTGAGCGTATGCATAAACTGAAAAAATAGTGTCTTCAGCTTCGTTTTTTTGGTACTAGTGTTGTAAATAGGCATATAAAAACCTAATAGCTTCAAAGGCGATAGTTAACGACAAATAGATAACCGCTTATTCTGCAAAACAGAGAACCTGCGAGATGGCTTTAATCGCTTAAAAATACCACAAAGGACACCATGTGTTGCGTTTTGTGTGCTTTCAGTATCTGTGTTAAAGAGTTCTCATCTTGACGCATACTTGCGACGATCACCACTGGGTCATTGTCAAGACACCTGAAACGTATGATGAATACAATATTGCAGACAATATTTTTGCTGTAAGTGGAGGTCTTACCTGAAATGCTAAATCAATATACTTTCCCGTACACAATGTTATAGCTAGAAAAAAACATTTGAAAGCCTATTTTACACTAGTTTATATACAATATTAGGGTTTGTTTCGGTACGTTTCTTTGAAAGGTTTAGATATAATTCCTAGAGAACGCCTGGTTAAACAAAACAAAATAAACAAAAAAATTAGACAACTTAAGTGAAAATTGACAGGAAAGCTATAGTATAGATAGAGACAGTACAGATGGCTGTCGTGATTACTTAATCTCGACCGGAAAGGTCGTCGTGCCGAGGAGGGAACTTAAAAAGATGCTTGGAATGTTGCGAATGTGAGGAGGGGCATGGGGACGACAAGGATTTCTCTCGAGGGCGTCGACATTCGTTCCCCGGACAACTTCGCCTTGGGCTAATAAGGAAGCTTTTTCCATCAACGCCTCCGTGACAGTGCTCCTGAAAACTTATTTTCATGTTGGTAAAAAGAAAGATTGTGGACAGGAGAGTTAAAGAATGAGCGAGGCGTCAGCTTGAGAATTGGATTCCGTTTAAATATAGATCGTGTAGACAATAGACTGGTAGTCAGCAGATGTAACAGCAGAAGCGAGTAGTTTGGCTTCTTCTAGGAGGTTAACGTCTTCGGATGAAGTAGTGAGTATTTCCTGAAGTGCTGAAGTGCACCGAGTTTATCTGGAAATGAAACATGTGTGAATACAAGCGGCTGTAGATATTGCGCTTGATTTTTTTTGTAATATACCACAGAACGACTGTAGCCGACCGATTTTTCCCGCCTGGAGGGGTACGAAAAGTATTCCTAACGAAGGGCAGTCCGAAAAACTCGTGACTCATTACTTCTGTGGAACCAGTGACCGTTCCTCAGGAAAGTCGGAAATATCCTGGAAGTCCGACTTTTAAGTAGCCGAAAGCTCGGCTACTGTATTACGGTGAGTGGTATAAGGCTTTTTGTCTATGTGTCAGCAACGGTGGCTACAGTAAGGTCGTGGGGTATGTAGCTGTCTAACGTTTCGTATAAGTTAGGGGGTACGGTGCGGTTATATAATGTCTGCGATGTACGACGACCTGTAGGAGTTACCGAGCAGCATTGACATTGGTGGCTTCGATGGATGTGAATGATAACGAAAACCATGGGAAGACCCAAAGATATAGTTGTTGCCTCGTGGATAAGCGCCTTAATTTTTTTTTCATGGTGCGCCTGAAGACAATCTGTGGTGCATGATACAAAATTTGGGAGAAAATAAAGGTATCACGCAGTGAAAAAGCTGCCGTTTTTTAGAACTCTGCAGTGCCGAAGGGAGAAGGCACATCATTTCAAGGGTGGTTTTAAACTCACGAAAAATGGGAGCAGTACGATACTGCGGTTACGTTTGCTTGAAGGAGTCGAAGCCTGTCGAAGGAACCACTATTTATGTGTTCATTGAGCGAAGCAGGAGGAGGCTGTTTTGAGAGTGGATCCTATTGGGCATCAACCTTGCGTAGAGGAGGGGTATGAGGTTCGGTTACTTGTTGAGCAGGATGTTTTTTGTGAAAAATAAATCAGCAGATCAGCGTAGTTGACACTTCAGCGTGTTTAGTTACCTGGTCTCCAATGCACCGGACTTGTCTGGCTTGCTTTCCTGAGCAGTTTCAATACGGGTATGGGGCCCCAGGGGCATTCGAATGAAGGTTTACGGAAAGACGTGGAGACGACCTAGCGCAAAGGCTAGAGAAAATGGTGAACTGGTTGCAACTGTGGCTGTGCGACTTGCGCGGTTTCGTAAGCGTAGTGGCTGCTGTATCAGCTGTCATATAAAGTGGGCGTTGAGCACTGTGCTTGTTGTACGATGACTCTGGAATGGCTGCTTGGGCGATTTCTTTTTAACAACGTGTGGTGTCATCGGCGCAACGGGAACTACCCCAGCAGATGCAGATTAAATCCTCTCAGCAGGTGATTTATTCATCCGCCAGTATCTCACCACAGCATAAAGAGCGGTGTTTGTAGGTGCACATATGAGCACGACGGCATATGTGCTCGCCAAGATGGTACCACTGAGCGTTTGGACGATGAGGCCGAGCGCGAAAGATGCCACCTGTATAACACACTTCACGGTGAGTGTGTGTAATTTTGAACGGGGTGATGGCTGTGGCGAGGCCCCCCATCATGAGCACAGCTGTGATCTTGGCTACTTGAGCACACGTCCACATTTGGCGCATGAGCTTTTGGAGCTCGCACCAGCTGAAAGGTTGTTGTGCAACGCCTTCAGAGGTGTTTCATTGAGTTGAGATCAGATACTGACATTTACGCCTGCGATCTTCAAACTCACTGGCGGATGTTGTTTGGAGTTGTGTGGTGATGGTATACTGTATGCGCGGGAGCAATGCAGAGTTTTCGACATTGTCATTACGAATAAGGCATTTGACAGTTCAGCGGGATCATGCAAGGGTCGTACTTGGAGAGCATAAGGTAGTCGGCCTTACTTAGGGCAAGAGTGGCTTTGAAGCTGAACGGAAAAGATCGCAGAGTTTCGAGGGACGTGGTGATCGGAGCCGTTCTTCTTATGAACGCAAGTGGGAACCATATTTTGTGTGGAAAGGCGCGCCGGTGGAGGCGAGGCGTAAGTAGGCGTATTGTGCGCGCCTTGGTTAGGTACGGTCAAAAGATGGGCGAATACGCAGTAAATTGCTTAGTGCGTTCAGGGGAAGTACGTGAATCATGACACAACGAGGGGCTGGTGTATGAACTTATTATTGTATAATCCCTAATAAAACTGCGCGGCAACACGAGGACACAGAAGGAGGCACATATACTACAGAAAGCGGGGCAGATTAAAAACAGATTTTTATTCAGGAAACGTGCAATTTATAGGAACAGCCAAAGCTTCGCGCCTGCGTAGACTACCACGTCGAACACTCAAATCACAAATAAAGTTCAAAACGTCGTGCTTAGCACAGCGGCCGTGCTCGACACGTGAGCAACCCCTTCTTTAATCTCAATCCACCTAGCCACCGGTTCAACGAAAATTAAGAAGTGAGATCTCGTTCTCGTGAAGGGCATGGACGGATGGCTTACACACTTGTGGTTTTTGCGAATTTAACATGCCTCCACGATTTCTCTTGACAACGGGTATTTGTTTGTAAACAGCACGGTTGTTTAGTAGACTACAGGGTTACATGCGCAGTACCGGCAATCCTTGCAGTGTGCGGCTCAGTGCGAGTTTATGACTACTCCTTTCACATTGTACTTGTGATCGCTCCAGCCTTGTGTTCAAACACCTCCCGGTCTGTCGGATATACATTATCCGCATGCGAGAGGAATCATGTGCACGACACCGCATACGCAATTGACGAACATCTTAACGTGTTTCCCCGTGCAATCTGACCGAAGGTTATTGTTTCCTGCTTGCAACCGACTTCGAACAGCTGGACACATTCCGCTGAGTCTGTTCTTTGCTGGGAAAACAACATTGGTTCTGTACTGGGTTCGACCTCTCGAAAAGTAACGCATAGGTAACAATTGAAAGCATGGTTTTGGAGGTTCTAGCGCACAATTATCTCTCTGGTTTAGCCATTTGTTGTCTTGACATGTCGTACAAAAAATTTGATGTTCGTATTTATGCTGAGAAAAAAATACTTTACTGAATTTAATGATGATTTCTCACGTGGTGATCGTCACTCTATTATTCATGGTCCTTTTTTATTGTTTCGTCTTTCGACGAAACTGTTCAAAATTGTAATTGGATTAATCGGGTTCCCTGGCGAAACCACTACCGACACTACAAACGCAATATCTCTACAACAAACGTTACACAACACCAATTCTTCAATACGTAGTTGTTGCTGGATGCAGTTACGGTGAATTTTTTTTATCGTAACGCCGGTAAGCGTGGTTGGAATCGCTTGGCTTTTTCGCAAACAAGATGCTTCATGCTTGACGTCATCGGGATTTTACCGTCCAAGGAAGATAGCTCCTACATTGAAGAAGGGCGTCCACCCACCGCATCAGGCAAGGATTTATAACAATGTAACGCGTGGTAAGTTTCCCATCATGAGACCATACAGGGGATCAGCCGTGCCTCGGGCCAGAATTTGTCGGGTGAAATACAGCGTGTGGACGCTAAATAACTCTGGTTACTGTTTTTTTTTTTTTGGTGTTGGCGAAGAAACCGAGCTAATTTTTTTTTTGTTAGACACCTACATGAATTGATATACTTGTTTCCCGGTGACTATACTGCGTCCCGTCCCCGGCAGAGACTTCAGAGATCCAGCGTAGGACTCACTTGTTTTGTGAGGTCTAGTTCTTCCGGTCGTCCTACTTGGATATAGGGATGTTTAACAACCTCTGACTTTCTATGCGCTGCTATAATTTCCTACCAGCTGGGAAATAGTTGTCTTTGATCATAGTGGTCCTCTCGACGCATACCACAACCTGCTCGTATCCCAAAGTTTGTACAAAGAGCTTGGTAATACCTTCGGGGTTACGTAAATGTTTCCCAGTAGGTGGTTTCTTCGAATCGTCCGCCCAAAGGACAATTTTAAATCCATAGCCAATAAGGCAGGTGTAAATATCTAGGCAGGTCGATATACTTGGAGTTCTCATATAAAAATTTTCCCACCCTCGTCAGTGCCCGGCCTCAAACAAGTGCGTGCAGGCCTCTGGCATTTCTTTGGTTTACTTAAAATTTTGATTGCTTCTAAAAAGCCAACTTCGAGTGTAGGCAGAATAAATGGCTATGCCGAGGTTTTTGTTAAGCTTCTCATGTACTAAGCACATAACACCGCTCCTGCTATGTGCTAACCCGCCACCCGCCGCTGTTCACGAGCGAAAGATTAAATCTCAACTACAAGGTTGTTTTTTACATATTCTTATCGTGTTGTGAAGGTAGAGTTACCTGCGTACACAGGACCACTTTCGCCCCCACAAAGAGCTTTGATTTATAATATACATTTCATATTGCACTACTTAAAACTTGTTTTCAAACAACGTTGCTTTCAACAACGCTTCACGAAACGTATTTCTAAGACATGTACATTTACTGACATTGTTAGATATGGTGAAGCAACGTTGTGTTTATGTTTAAGACATAGACCGTTTTTTTTTAATCTTTACCGACAGGGTGAATGTCGCATGGCTCTCGCATAAGAGCGACGACTAACTATTTCAGTTTGGAGAGACGGCTTTCGACCTGTGGCCATCTTCGATAGGCATTTACAGTTATTATTTTCCAGATAATCAACGTACTAGTGGCTTCATAAAGCTTCTTGTGCTCACATTGCCCTGCAGAGGTATTTGGAAGCGATATAATGCCGTAAAAGATTCGCGTGCTTCTAAATATCAAAGTTTTAGTTTACTTGCGGGAATGATTTTCTGTTTTTTTCACACCTCTAAGAAGTAGAGTTGAAAACATACTAATAAAAGCAATTGGGTATTTATCAGCTCTAAAGAATTCTTCGCATCCACAATAAAAAAAACGACCAATATTACCGCTCGGCATTTTCAAAACAACCTTGGATCTTTGCCCAGTTCCTTTCAATAATTGTTTCCAACTACCCCTCAAGATTGGTTTTTGTACTTTGAATGGAGCGAGTGGCTACATGCCTGTACTGTTTAATTTTAATGGTGCTGTATTGGCGTATCTATTATGGGGCGATTGGGATATGTCTGAACTGAGGGTGCTCGTCAAATTACTCAGTCATCGACGCGAATGAGTGAATAGCTTAATAGAACGAAGAAGGAAAAAAAGCGAGCCAAGACGTGAAAGCGATTTCTTACAGATGATTTTTAATTAACAGATAATTATAATAAATATTTGCAATTAGGCGTGTGCTTGTGCTTAGATAGATAATGACACACTTGCGCGGTCACTGATCAATTGACACAGATAATGGTGAAGTGAGGCAACTTAAGGATAGTGTAATAATTAAATTTGTGTTTACAGTAAGAAATAATAAAGTAATATTATGATGGAATACAAAATTATGTGTAGTTAAATGTATAACGGCGAATTAAAATAGAGTAAGCAACGTATTTTGGGGAACATGAAAGACTAAAAGGGAGCGGAAACATTTGGGTATTATACGGTATATAAAACCGGATGGTGCAGATTAAGGTAGGATTAGGCGGGAGAACCGTGAGAAAATAGTTAATATGACGTATTATGGTGAACAGGGAGAGGTTAGATGAAATGAAATAAACTAACCTAATTTTTAGGGAAATAAAGTAAATGTTTCGAATATCTACAATTTCGACGTTAAGACGTATTTAAAGCAGAAACTTTCAGAGGGGCGCGCGAGGCTCCAGCCAATTTTACCCGTCTTGAAGATCATTGTGTATAATATAGGTGCCTTTAAAATATGAAAATAATGAGTGTCCTGGTAAGAACATCGGAGTGCTTTACAAGCATCATTATATTTTCATCAAGAAAGAAAGGCATAACACATGAAATGGGTATGCCTTCTTAGGAATAATATATACTATAATCACGTACATGAAATATCTTCTAAAATGGCGGCATTGAGGTTCATTTTTGAAGTACGCAATTTATATTGTACAGTAAATTAGGGGTGCTGTTATGCTTGTGTACTTCGGCAATTTTTACCTGCATAGCTTTGTTTTAGTAAGAAATGCGTGTTTTGTTTTCTTAGGATTCAGAAGGTTTCATGGCAGATAAACATTTGAAATTGATGAAATAAAATGTTACGCTCATACTGACGTGTATTCATAAAACATTTGTTTACCACGTCGCCATACTCAAATAAAAGTGTTCAGGCTGTATTGCTATCGACACGCGTTCGTTAGTAGATATACCTTAGAAAACCAGCTTGCCAAAAGGAGTTCTTTGTGCATCCTACGTCATTTGAACTTTTTGTTGTTTAAGTACCAGGAAAAGCAGTTCATAAAGTAACAGAAATACGACCAGTCAGGGTGCGTGGTGCTTGCTTTTTCGCGGTTCTGTGATAGCCGAAATCATAAATCTATGCCGCTTTGCTTTCAACCCCTGTTTCCAACCTTCCTCCTGCCGCACGTTAACTTCAGTGGTGCTTGTCCCCAATTCTACTCCGTTTCATTTTTCTCGAAAGTGTTCGTGAGCGTGCTTGGATGAAGCAGTCACGCTTCTGTACTTCGCTCTTAAGACCTGCTCATGCACACAGCCGTCTTTTCGCAGCGTGGGCCTCCCTTCAACCAGCTAAGAAATGTCCGCTATGATTTGAACACACGACGACGTGGCTTCTTCATCATAATACAGCAGCACCCCTCCGAGAGACATCAGGTTTTCTCAGATGCATCAGTGGGTATCGCTGTTTATAGGTCATGACACATCAAGGTTTTCACCTTCATCCTGGGTGCAAAAGCTTGTTAACGGTTTACAATTTTCCGATTTTTTTTATTCTCTTCAATAGACTGTCTACTGCTGCCTCAAATGGAACTCTCGGGCTTTACGGGGTCATGCTATATTATTGTGATACTAAGCTATGTGCCTCTTACTTAGCTTTGCTGAGTGCTGATTTGAAAGACGTTATTTAAATGTATATCTTCGCATTGAAACATTGCTTCGTGAACTTGGTTCGCAGCAACAAGTATGTTGTTGTTCAGGTTGCCGACGTGGCTCCAAGCCATTTCATTAAGCGGCCGATATTTCCCCCTTGATACGTGCTCATTAGGGAGTAAATTCAAAATTCTCTGGGAAGAAAAAATATTAAAACATGTGCGAAAAGCTGTTTCGTGTAATGGTTGCAAAGAGAGAAATTCTTGGCTTGTTAACAGTGCTTGTAGGAAATAAAATGCTACTTACCGATCGTATATCCACGGGAATACCGTTAAAAAGATGCCAGTTCTGGCAATGTAAAGAGTTGGCAAAAAATAACCATAGCAAAACAATCCTTCCTATAACTATACGAAGAAGCATGTCACTGCCCAAAAAGTAATCTAAAGTTCCAACCACACACCATTGCTAAAATAAAGATTGGAAACGACATGGAAACATTTCCGCAAAAAGTCGCCGCCCCTAGTGCCGAGTCATAAAATGAATCATCTCCAGCAGCCTCTTGAGACACAAAGATTCAGAAATAGCTGTTCTGGCGAACGCTATTTTAGGTTTTAATAGGCTCGGCTTTTTGCGCTACGTATCAAGTGACATTTATCTTGTAGGCGCCGATGTTGTCGTGTAGCGCGGTCTTCATTTATTTACGGGGGAGATTCGGTGACATCAGGAGTCCGGAGAACGAAGGATAGCCCTTAAGTAGCGGGCAGGTAGCGCAGAAGGCTGCTGTCTCCGAATCTCATCCGTAAATAAACTTAGCCCCTGCCGCACAACCACACAAGCATTTGCATTAATCGGTCACTCGTGTGTGATTGTGAAGGACGCAATGTTTGGGTGAAAGAACGGAGCCTTTGACAGGACGACCATTCATCGGCAAGGCAAAACAGACTCCATTTTGTCGGAATTTTGTCGGAACTCGTTCGGCCGCACACCCTGCCTAAACATCTGACTCGGGCGCCCGAATGAGGGCAGGCACTCGATGAAGGATTGCCGCTGGAGCTGCTACAAGTATAAAACACCAACCAGAAATAAAGAAGCTGTTGCATACCCTACGTTTACATAGTGCAGTTCTCCACATATGATTTCCAATGAATTGGTTATGTAGGTAAATTGCGGACGTTTGACAAGGTGAACGTCGCTTTTATTTTTGGTCAGAAATTGAAACGATTTAGTTTACACAGCGCTAGATTTCTTTCGTGATGCAAAAATTTTGGAGCTGATAACGAATAATGTGCTCTTTCCGGGTAGGTCGAACTCGGTCGAACTCGAACTCTAATCTCCTCTCTGGATAATTTTGTAAGAAAAACAACATTCGACTTTATGTGCCCATTTTCATTTATGTTCTGTTTTATTTTTTTTCTCTCTCCTTTCTATTACTCTTTTTTTATCTCTCTTTCTATCTTCCTACATGATGCAGCAATGTGTTAGCATTAAGGGGGCGCAGACCTTCGTCAAGCCCCGCATCGCAGGCTTTTTGTCTGCCCTCTGGCACCTGTATAAAATCGAAAAACTTCAAAGCCCACAAAAAACGGGGCCAAAGATGAGGGACACACACACGCGCTTACTCGCAAATACCGGTTTTTTTAAAAAAGCACAAATTTATACATGAACACAAAACGGATTAAACAAACATTCCGCGGATTAGAGCGTGTTCCTTCCCGTGAAGAGAAATGGATGATTTGCTTATACACTTGTCATTATGTTCCTTGATAAAGTATGCCTATACCGATTCCCTGACAGCTTGATCATTATGCCTGTAGAGCACCTCTATGCCACCAACCAACCGGGGACACTTACATTTTTTGCAATGAGCAGGCAAATTGGCGCCTGTTGAATTTTTTACAGTTGACGCATGCTCATTCAAACGAATGTTTAGACAGCGACCAGTTTGGCCCACATACACAGAATTGCGTGGCAAAGGGATTCTGTAAACGACGCCAATCGCACAACGAACAAAAGGCTGCGTATGGGTGACGCCACAGTCGTTCCTCTTTTTCCTAGGCAGGTCCTTGTTGTTAACAATGCGGTAGAGACTGCCCACTTTTTTTTTGCCGTAAACAACACCCTTAGGTCGTATCCGGTCTATACCTTCTTCAAACCGTGCGCCATTTTATGGACGTACGGGACTACAGCACATTTTCTTTCATTCTTTCACGCCGGTCCTCCTCCTCCTCTCAAGATTTGCACTTTATCTGGAGCAGAAGGCCACCACACACTGCCGACAGTACAGACGGAGGGAAACCCGCCGCCTTAAGGCGAGTGATCTGCTCCGAAAAACTCCCTCCCACCAAATGCTCACACGACTACTTAACAGCCGACCCAAGACATGACATGGCTATTCCTTTTTTCACTATATTTGAATGGCCAGATGAGTAGTTCAGCAACGGCTTCTCCGAACGCCGGTGGTAACGCCAACACAGGTGCCGATTTGAGACGTCAAGTTTTAAACCCAAAAAATGTATGCAGCCTTCAACAGGTTGCTCAAAAGTGAAGGTTAGGCCCATCCCACACTTGTCGAACCCATTCAAGATAGCGTGTAATTCAAACTTAGGTTCTTCACAGCGCACAAAAACCAAGTAATCATCCACATATCTGTAGATACGGCATCCATCATCCTGAAGGCATTCGTTTATGATAACATCCTCTCTCCCAAGGAAAATACGGCTAAGTACAGGGGCTACGCACGAACCGATGCATACGCCTGCCCTTTGGAGCATGACTTGCCCTTTGAACACTATGATCGTCGGCCGCAAATACATGGTAAGTCACTCCATGAAGCCACCAACAGTTACACCCCTCTCAGACTGAAATTTATGCCCCTCATTGTCTTTAACAATACAAGCCTTGACACCGATCAGTAGATCTTGCTGCGGGAGCGAATAATTTAGGTCTTCAACATCAACACTAAATGCCTTGCAACCATCTAACACGCCACTCTGCACGTCATCAACAATAGCATCAGAATTTCGCAGCTCAAAAGGATCATGACATGCAGCTCGAGCAGCTCCCTCTTTATAAAGGCCGAGACCACAACCTCCCATGTTCCCCTTTCCGACACAATGGCGCGCAGAGGTTGGTCAGGCTTGTGCGTTTTTATTGTGAAGAACACGTCTAAGCTTAGTCTTTCAGACTTATGTACCAACTGAGATATTGCGGTATTGCTTCAGTTCATTTCTAGCACACGGGCTTCTTTTCCTCGTTTTAACCTTAATCTTCAAGCCCCAGCCATTTTGGCGGAAAGGATTGCCTTTTGTGAATGTCGTGCGCGAGTGGCTTCGTGGCATTTGCGTCATGACACTTGCCCTGATGAAGTACTGCTCATCTGTGGATGGATGCTACCCTCGGCTTCCCACTCGAGAAGACTGTGCCGACTCACGCGTGAATAGATGTGGAACGGCCCGGTTCTTCAAGGACATCCTTAGGGTTCACTGCGGCGAGGACAGGCGTGACCGGCGCGATAACGAGGTTTGGCTCCACGTCAGCACGTCCGCTAGGGAGTCCTTTTGGTCACAGGGCACATAAGGTGTTGTTGGAACTTCTTCTAGTTTATGTCCCATGAGTGTCTCTCAAACCAGCCGGCTATATCCTGTGTCAACTTAGGCATCGTTTCGATTAGTAGGCACGAGACTGGCTTAAGTGGCAATATATAGTCCGGAATTCTGCTCTTGCTCCTATTATAAAAAGCAGTGTTAGTGAGTTCATGATTCAGCTTACTGAGAACGTGAACCAACAACCACACATGACTAGGACGCAATAAGAGCATAAATGCGTTTCTTGATACCGTCGTTTTAGGGCGCAGCCCTTTGGCAGCGGTTACCTGCGCATTGCGGGAGCGGCGTCCGTATATATCCGAGTATCCGAGTGAGCGAATGCGGCAGTGACAAAAGAAAGAAAACGGAGAGGAACGTCTAGCGAAATCTGAAGTGAAATACGACACCTGCGGCTACGGTGTCATCGCTCTCACTACCTTTCCTCAAACAAGTTTCTTGTGTCAGCACCAAGGTGTGCCCTTCTCCTGACACTTTCCCCAGAAGCTCTTCCATTCTCCGCTAATCCCAACCACGCAAGGTTTGTGCGGGAGTTTCAAACACGATATGCAACAACATGCTCGCAGCTCCCATGTGCGGGGCTAATCCGAACCACGCGACATTTGCACGGGAGGTTTAAACGTGACTTGCAAAATGCTGGCTGAGAGAAGCGCCGCATTGCGAAGTAGCAGCAGAGTAGCGCACGCCGCCGTACGTTTGCTGATCACGCGAACTCTTCCTGAGACGAAGCAGAAATGCACCGTGAGCGATAAGACTGCAGCTTGCGCTGCGCAAAAATTTCCTATTAGGGAGCATAGCATCCCTCAGTGCATTTTTTACGCCCTTCCGTGTTTCTGTTTGTTTTTCGTAATCATCTTATAATCGCAATACCGCCGTTAGGTGCCGACTGCGCAACTTGCCAAAGTGGCATCGGTGGAGGCGAAGGGAAAAGTAGTTGTAAATGAGGCGCCAGCGGTGGTGAGGAGGAGCCCTGGAGTGGCGCCGAGTAAATCGATGACACCTGAACAAATGCTGAGGGGTGGGGCAGATAGAGATGTACTGTTTTGCACTAAAAAGCGCTACAATAAGAACACCTGACTGCGGCAGTTCCTTGTGGGGAAAGATGCTTCTGTTACGCACTTCGACAGCGAACAAGTCAGAAGTGCAATAAAGGCCCATCAACGCAACCACATTAGCTACTGAGACGTAGTCAAATGCGTAGTTGTAGTGTGAAAGCGCACATGTATTATTGTAACCGAACGACACCGTATGCGAGTGAATGCGGCGTACCGGGCGCCTAGCATGAAAGCAATCATAGGAAGTGCTGTGAAACCTCCAAAAAATTCGCTCGTTCTTGGGAATGGGGGTACGGTCTACTAAGTCATGTATTTTGCGTAAACACGGCCTAAAGAATGACGCACATTATCGGGTAAAAGGGACACAGCCAAACAAACTGATTTTAGGTGTGGAGTACCTTAGAACCACAAAGTGTTCGCCCACGTCCGTGCGCATAGCATTTACAATGGCAAAAAATCACACAGGCACCGGCAGGATTTCAGAGTGTGTCTGGTAGACTATACAGAGGTACTGTCAGTCGTCTTACCTATTGGACTACAAACCTGAGTTAGTACCCGTGCATCAAATAGCATACACCCTCGCCTGTAACGGCGCGGTGTACCTTAGGACAAATCACCATGTGCAAATCACCGTCAAGCGAAAATCCAGCAAAATTTGATTTGAGCCGTGACTTACAGTTTTATGTGGGGAATAATCAAGGTGAAACTCACGGCTGAAATCAAATGACGGTTGGGGCGCAAATCGGATATCACTCGGGGCACAACATGAATGTTATTTCGGGTCCCCGTACACTTCACCCTCACCATCATCCACGGAGTGGGGATGCTGCCATTTGTTTTCTTCTTGAAGGCGCCACCGGCACGACGCTAGCCAGCCTGGAACACTCGGTGTATCTTTCGCATTTACCATGGCCTCATGTTATTCAGAAATTAGCGGAAACCATCTCCCAGTTGTGCGAGACGCTCGAGGAAATGTCGCATGAATGGTCATGTAATAATTGGAAAGGCAAGTACAGGGTTACCTGACGTTCCATTTCTTGTTAGGGTATTTTATTTTTTTTTTCTGGTTGGCACCGCTTACCAACGCCGTGCTGGCAGTTGTTAATCCCGCAAGTTTTTCTTTGCGAGCGGCCACAAACACGAGAGAACTGTGGCGGCAGGGGCGGCTGGGACACAGAAATTGCCTCTTGCTCAGCCATTTAACGTTTTCAAGTAGTGAAACAATAATGCATTCAGGGTGGATGGATGGATGGATTCTGGGGTTTAACGCGCCGACGCAACACAGGCGATGAGGCGCGCCGTAGTGGAGGGCTCCGGATTAATTTTGACCACCTGGGGATCTTTATCGTGCGCCGAAATCTCGTACACACGGACGTTTTTGCTTTTCGCCTCCATCAGAAAAGCGGCCGCCGCGGCCGGGAATCGAACCCGCGACCTCGTGCTCAGCAGCGTAACGCCTTAGCCACTGAGCCACCGCGGCGGGTAATGCATTCAGGGTAAGAAATCTATAGCTCTGTCTATGTGTTTGTGTATTGTAAATATCATTACTATTCAGAGCAAAGCAAGAACAGTATTTCGGTTGCTTTTTTGACAACACAGCTGTGGGCGCTTGAACTCGGTTCATGGACGTTCACAAAACAAATACCAAAAAATAGCCGCTAACTGCTTGTTTCGCTGCAAATATCCTCGCAAGACGATAGCTTTCTCCGCCACTACAGCATCATTTATTCCTCTCTCCCCCGTTCAGCCGAGAGGCTCTTGCGCTAAAAGTTTCGTATGGGCATGTAGGCTCGCTTAGACACTTTTTCGCAGATTATTCGCACGTCACGCCTCTGGGATTGGTTCTTTTCCTACGGGTACGCCTGCCTCGTGGTATTTCACAGGCCGCCCGGGACGTGGTTCGAACTTTTTTTGGGCACACTTGAGATTAAGGCCATCGGCACGCGTGTTTCTTCAATAAAATGTCCTTCCAGTAATTTTCTTCCTTGTTCTGGGCAAACCTTTGCGCCTGAACTTGACATTTTATGACCCCTTCAGTGGTCGCTCAAAAGACAAAAACCGCCCAACCTTGCGTTTTCTTTACCAGTGTGCCATCGACGATACGGCAGGCGACCCTGATAGCAACATCTGGCAGTCGCATCGGGAAACTCACGGACTCGCGAGCGCAGGTAAACTGCAAGGTGGCGCCACTGGCGGTGCGCCCTTGAATTCGCTTTTGTGTAGTTTTTTTGTACTTTATATGGTCGTGCACAATTTAAGCAACCAACTATTTTTCTATTATAGAACACTACAAATATTACTAATGTAGTATTCTTCTGCTTTAGACGTGCATAATATTTTGGTTCTCGTTTCACAGTGTCGACATTGCCAGCAGATTTAGATGTTTAGGATGTCTTTGCTTATGCAAACGTATGCTTCCACAACCACCTTACTTTGACCTTGTGGCTTAATTGAGGGACAGACAAAGAGATACGGACAGACCTAAATTTTCATCATTGAAGCACCCCAAGAAAGACTACCATCTTTGAAAAATCCTCCGGCGCGCGAAATCGCACCACATTAGGCAGCTGCGTAAACTGTGTCAAGCCTCCCTCGCGTTGCTACGCTGATAAAGCGCGCCCCACCACCGATAAAAAACACTTTGTCGACACGCACCGCCCTGTACGACCTTCACCAGCGCACGGAAGAAGAGCCTAGCCTCGCTTGCCTAGCCATGAGTAATCGCACATGGAGGCACTGCTCAATTTTGAAGTACACTCTGCCCAGCCTACGTGGCGTGATCTCTCCCGTGCACGCCTTTCGCCTGTTCACGTACCTTCGCCACTGAATTTGGGAGAAGTCAACAACTTGCGGCATAGATGCCGATTTCGCGAAGCCGGCTGCCGCCGGATGTAGAGCATGCAAATGCGGTCCACGTTGGGAGAAATGTGGAAGCCTCCTGAAAAAAAAGTGCATGCCTCGCAGTCATTCAGAACTTTAACCGACAGCTTCGCAAATCCGTATTAGGAACAACAGCCGCAAAACCATCAATTGAAGGTGGGCTCGCAATATCTGCTATTTCTCCAGCCTTGCATCACTAGTGCCAGCTGCGTCAAAGTTTATTTAGGCTTCATTTCTACATCGGTTGGAAGGTATATACGTTAAAAAGATTCGCTTACGATGTTCGCCAAACAGGCGTAAAACGCTGCCATCGAACAGATCATTTATCACACCCCTTCCTACAGGGAGGTAGACAAGCGCAAAACCCAATTGTCGTTCGGCCTTCGCTGAAAATGCGTGAAATCGATCGTCAAATGTTTAGGGGCCGAAATTGTAAAAGAAGCACAAAACCATCCGACAATTTTTCGCGAACAAAGTAAACGCATTTACTGACGACCTAACTGCACACCGTTAGGGGATCTGTGAGGTAAAAGCATACTACTCCATTCTTTCTTCATAATCGATGCGTGTATTGTCTTATCTAGAATCGTTAAATTTTCGCTATTGACACAATGTAAGGCCTGTTTCTCGTACGCCTGGGTGTCCAGCGTTCTAACCGGAGCAATTCCATTGACCACCCAGTAAACGGTCAAGTGCATTAGTCTTTTCATGCTTTACCGGTCTCACTAAGATTTTGTTTTAACAATTATTTGTGAGGAGGCTGTCACCAATGATAGTTTGCTTCAAGTTCCAGTTCCACTTAGGTGCTCCTCGTTCATGACTTGGCGCCCAGGCACTTTCTGTCCGACTGCTAAGGATGGGGCAGGGAATAAGACAAACACGATAACCTTCTTGTACTTATTAGGAGGAAGGTAGTTGCTCTTTTTGCCCACCTCTTGCAGTGATAGATTATTTGTAGATCAACGGATGGAAACTTTAGCTCCCATTTACATGACGGCTTCGTCAACAGTTCGCCTCTTCGCATCTAATAATTAATTATATCCAGCACACTGAGCCACATTCGACGGTAAGATGGATACAATCTTCAAAAACCGGTGCTTACCTGTCAGCCTCGGGAAGCAAAACAACTTCCAAGTGTTCCTGTTTCCCGTCGGCCTCCACTCAGCTTCTCAATGGAAATTTTCAACGTATTTTTGTTTCTGCATCTTGCAAGTAGCTGCCGTTTAGAGTTAAATATGACAAAAAGCAGAATTTTCGAACCCATGTCCTTGCTTCAATAAACTTCGGTGGCGCCGAACACCGAAGTGTATGCTTCAACAAAGCCAACAAGATGAGGATGGACAGCATGTGCCGGGACATCAAGTAATTGTACAGCACAGAGGACAGCAAAAACACTCGTGACGCAGCGTTTCGGATGCGTAATTTTGCTGGCAGTCAGACAATGGCGAGCTGTGCCGCCGCCCTCGATAGGTGCAGAGAAACCTTGGGGGAAAGTGAAATGGGCGGCCCGCCACACATTTACGAAGCTTGGTGCGCCGCTTTCTAAACTAAAATGCGCAAGCGTCGCCGAGCAAAGCACATACTACTCGAAGCATTTTTACTGCACTGGGACACAAGCTAAAACGTCTGGTATAGCTTTAGGCCAGGAAGATGTACATGGGTATGAACACTCAAAACGCTACGTAAGCTAAACGTTATCTGATAGAAAACAGGACTAGAGTTCTACCGAAAAAGAGTGCATATGCCCAGTATTCCTTGAGGTGAAAGATTTCTATTATTTTACGAGTTCCGGATGAGTTTCTATTACCAATTATCCACCGATCAACTCGTTCAAGCAGATCTAAAATAATAACAGGAGATGGGTCCGTTGGACCTTGAGCTTGTAATCCCATCTGGTTACGGTAAAACAAAGAAGCACATTCGTACACGTGAATTCTGATGGTTTCAGCAGTGCTTTGTCTTCATCGCCGTAAGGTCGCAATAATGCCGCGGTATCATGTTTCTGAATGCGGTGCTCTTCCTATTGCGTGTGACATGTTCTTATTGGTGGCCAGTTCAGTTTTCCTTAGAAAGGTACTGAGACACTGCGCACATGTTTTGCCCGGGCCACACTTTATTGTTGTTTCTAGCACTAGTGGGGGCTTGCTTTCTTGCCATCCAGAATCCTGGCTTTCAGCACGCCTGTAATCGCAATCCTGAAAGCCCTGCCATTCATAACCTCTACACACCACGTATGACGTCTCATTAGCAGGAACATCGTCAGACGCTGTGCGCTCAGCTGCAGTGCCCGAAAGAGGCCCTTCAAAGCATCAGTACCACGGCGTATTCAAGAACCGCTTTCTGTACTCCTTGTTCTTTTTTCAGGATCTCGTTTTACCCGGTGCTAAGCGCCTCCAAGGGTGCCCCTGTGGTGCCCTTTCCGAAGAACATTCAACTGACTTCTAGTATAGAACCAAAAATCCAGCATAGCGCGGTGCTGCGAACTATCGCTTGACCTTGCGAACTCTCAGTGGGAACACGAACTCCTCCCATGAATTGTTCTGTCGGGATGAGCCGAAGCGTGCCTTCACTCACTCACAATCGGGAGAAAACTGGCAGAATCGTCTGCGTGAGAGCGCACGTGTTAGAACCGCCCGAGTCCACCGGCTGCGATCGGCGGCAGTTTGAGTGCCTTCAATCTGCGTATAAACAAGGACAGTCTGTCGAGAGCTTCTGCACTCGAGCGCCTTGTAAAACACGCAAAACCCGGATAGATCTTCTCGGCACACTCTTGAGCCCCGCGTGCGCGAGGGCATGATTGGCACGAGCAAAACCGAGCACCACCGCTGATATTTATCTCCCGTGTGTAGGCAAGTTTCCCGCAAGAAGTTCGGTTATTCCGTGTCCAGCTTCGACTTTCTGCGCGCGCGTGGAGCCCAGCTAGTCGCATTCTATCTATAGCCACTTTACAGTATATTTTGGAGGTTCTAGCCGAATCACTCATAGAGCCTGCAGAATAAAAAAATTCCAAGAAATGCAGCGGTATTTATTTAAAAACAACTCCACATATTGGTATTCTTAAGCAAGCAGTATTAAAAATATATCCAGCGGTTATTTTTATTGATGAAAGTAATTGAGAAACAATAAACCGATGTCACAAACTTCATAGTTGAACGTTCTGGTTTACCTCCCATGGCTGACAAATGGGTCATTGTAGAAACTGTAACTGAAATTCTTCTCTCTACGCACAGCCTAGCTCATTTACTTTTTTTCGCGCTTGTTAGTTTGTAATGTCACATCCGGCGGTAAAATAATTACATACTTTGTATCTTAAACTCCTCCCCTATGGTTTGGATAAATTACGGACCACTATATTAATAAAATCACAGTGTCTTTAATATTTTCAGTGCGTAACAGACACATTAATATCTTTTTAAACATTTCCTGTGCCGAGTATTTGCATAAATACAGATTTCTCAAGACTCGGGGCCAGGAAAAACACGTTTTAATGTAAACTGCTCTGTTTTTAGATGTTCTGCGACATTCAAAGTAAATGTCATTCGTGCGTATGACATTATGATAAGTGTAAAATTTTTTGCAACCTACCAATGTAACACTTATAATACTCTCTCAGAAATGCAACACTTCCTATACTGATGTACACAGCATTTTCAGTTTTCTTTTACTTTCTCACAATACATTTATGAGCTGCAAAAATGGTGGGATCAAGTGAGACGCAATCGAGAGTTTGCAAAGTTTTTATACGAATAAAATTTCAACTGTATAGTCTCGTAAAGAGACAACGAGACCATTTGTTATTGGAAAATTGTACAGGACTTGTTGTAAACTTTTACGTAAGGCTTCTCTGGGCACTTGCGTATAAAAGCTTCATAGCAATCCTCGGTTGGGTCAAGAGCTCGCAGATCCCCCAGGACTCGAATCTCGCAGAGACCTTCTTGCGTGTCTGCGAATAAAGCGCCATAATCAGCGCCAAAAATACAAAGCCGTGCTACATCATGTGCAGCCTAGTTGCTGCCATACGGGTCTGTGTGACGCGGCACTTATACAAAACAGATAATGGTTTCATGACGTGCCAGAATGGTGGTCATATGTCAGAATCCGAGCACAGTTTGGTGATCAGTGAAGTGGTTATGCAGCTCTTCAAGGGCCTGGTAATAGTTTGTGAGAATGCGAATCGATGGTGGGCGCAGCCTTGTAATACTGAACGCATATTTATCCATCCCTGAACCACTCCGCTCTCTTCAAGTCTCTTAAAGTTACCATTTGTCTTTATGTTACTTTTACCATTCTCTTACCCGGAGTGGAAAGAGAACAAACGCGTGGTAAAAACTCATTAGTTGAAATTAGGAAGAAGAAATGCGTGGGCAGTGGGTGTAATCCGAAAGCAACATGACTGTTGGTCATTCATGTTAAGGCAGTGGTTCCCTAGAAAAGGCAAGCAAGGAAGAGGGTGGCTGAAAGTTAGATGGGCAGATGAGTTCAAGTGGTATGCGAGGGTAAATTGGTGGACGTTGGCCCAGGACCGGGGTAATTGGAGTTCTAAGGGAGCGGCCTCTCTGCTGCAGTGGGAGTAGATAGGCTAACGAAAAAAAAAACATCTATCCCACTAAGGGTGCTTGTCTGTAATCTATCGAGGGGGGACGAGTTTGAAGATTGATGTGCGAAGGAGCAGTGCAGGTCCGGTCGAACTCAGGAACCCATGCCAGGGTATTTCGCAGCAACTGGTGGCGGCTACTGGTGGCGGCAAGGGGAGAGGTTGGTATCTTTAACTATATTCACGTCACCCGAAAACCTCGCTTAGAGGAGGCCTTGAAGTGCCTTTTCACGAGGCGTAGGACGCGAACGGGATATTCAGGGTTGTTTTGAAGAAACAAACTGGCGGGCGTGCCCAACGGGTATGGGGGAGGTGGAGCGGACGGACGTACAGGAAGTGTGCGTGCATCCCAGAAACAAAGCGCAGTCTCTTGCATTGTTGGGGACCGCCGAAACGTGTTTTTGTACGGCTTCAGCGAGTAGCTTTCCTATTAAGAGACAGAAACAGCCCGCTTAAGAGTGTCAAGAAAAACATGCCTTTGAAAAGCAGTGATCGTACGAAGCGTGGTCCGCTAAAAAACAGCTAAGGGCTTTTTGTGTTTCGGAGAGAGGTGTTAAGCGGGGAGCCATTCGTAGTACGGCCGACCAATACTGCCTTGAGAGTGTGAGACACGCCGATTTGTTAGCGCCGCCAAAAATGTTAGAAATGCCAGAGATTAGACGCAACTTTGTTTTCTGGTTTTTGCGAAGCTGCGTTACTCATTGCCGAGCCCTGTTGTGGCTAGCAAGGGGAACACCTAGCAGACGAATATGGCCGCATTTTGAGGCTGGCGTGTCGCCTGTGTTTCACTGGTGTAGGTAGTATGATTCTGGCACCCAAAATCTGGCATCCAAATCTGGCACTCGAAATTCGGATCTGGCACCCGAAATTCGGTCTTTTCGGGTGTCAGATCAAGGCCGAGAGTTGGCAGTGTGGTTGAGAGGCTTTTTGCTGCCGTCGGCAATTCGATAACCATGTCATCACTGGATTCATACACAGGCTTTAATCCACTATGAGGTATTCAGTGTAGATAGACAAACGCGCCGAAGTGTCCTTTTTGAGGTTGCGGGTGACATGTGCCTTGGCCAACGTGAGGAGAACAGGGTTCAAAGACAAAAAAAAACTACGGAACACCGCTATCCAGACAAAGGGTTCTTGTGCTCCAACCTGAATTCGTGCTGTGAAAAAAATTGCTTCATTTTTATCGACATTGCGGACATAATTTTGGCCATCGCCTTCGGAAGGCCACAGCGAGCTCTTCGAGTATCGCCGTTTGTCTAACATTGTCATATATCTTCGCACGTTAGTAGTGAGGACGTAATCCGAACTGCTAGCCCATGATGTGCTATCGAGAACTCGTCGGAGCAGCCAAAGGCTGTCATGTTTGCTTCAGTGAGAAGGGAATGCGGTGTGTGATGAGTGGCACGACGGACGCGCGTATTTCAAGTAATACTGAACGCGTTTGTTGATTCTGCAATTATAGGTTCCCAGATGGTCGGGGTAAGTGAACTTGTCCTAAGGTTACTAAGCACAAAGGTCATTGGCTTGGTCATTGGGAGAACTATGTTATTATTGAGGTCATCGGGAACGTCACCCGAGGCGCAGTGAGTATTTTTCTTAGACTCATTAAAGTTCATCATAGACTTAGTAAAGTGGACTCATGAAACTTGCGCGGGTGCTGTCATGTTACAACAAGGACAGGGGCAGAATCACGGTGGCGATGTTAAAGAGCTGCCTGAAATTCCGCATAGTAAATTGGGCGTCGAGATTGGTATCCATGTCCGGAACCATGATGGTCGGCTGCGGAGTGTGGTGTAAAATAGAGGCGTGAGGGAAAAACGTCGTAAAAAGGCGATGTTCAACGTCCTCTTGCATGTGTCCGAGAGAGGGAAATGACCAACGATGGTTTTCGCGGGCTCTTGCTGGACAGGCTCCAGATTGTGCTACATAGTTTTGAAATGCCTTGTTATTTACAAAGCTTTTCCCATAGATTACAAAAATCATCAATGGAAATTGATCGTTGGAATTCCCGGAGGTTTTGGTATTGGCGATAAATCCGCATTACGCCTTTCTGACATTTACAATTCGCTGCGAGCAAGTCGAAGTGCTGGCGGCACAACGAATAGGCAAAACCAATCTAGCTGTTCTAACCTTCGCCTCTCCTACGACCCCACACGTTGTCAACAATACAAGGCTAAAGTTCAGGTGTGGCCTTAGCCCAAGCAAATTGTTTGCTCCGCGTGCCCCGACATCATACCCATGGCGAAGTACTGGCCGCATTACCTTGTGTATCGCAAATATGGGCGCGAACATACCAAAGCTCAACCCTGCTAGCTAACACTTTACTGCGTGGCTATTAAGCACGGTGGTCATCTAGCAGTGGAATCCGCGTGTCTGGCCCGCACTGCCTCCTTCCTTCGCACCAATTCGAAAGTGCAAGATGGCGTGTTCTGGCATCATCGTGAGCGCTGAAAGGGCACCCCGAGTGCCAACGCCGTACACGCCGTGTCCTCACCTGATGCCGTTACAGTCGAGCATTCACTTCACGTTTCCAAACAAGCGACCTCATTTTACAGAGTGTAACGTCCTAACTTCCTTCCGCCGCACTGGACTCTACCAGCTCCGCGAGGGGAACGCGCAGCTCAAGGGTTAACTGGAGGCCTCCAACCTGGAGTCTCACACCGTGCCCTTCTAAGCAGCCTGCTATATTTCAGCCACATCCGAATATCAGAAGATTCTTATCAGCCGCCTCTACGTCCAAGATTTCACCAGAAATGTTGGGCATGAGTAATTCACTTCCCTCGATGCCCAAACAAAGGAAAAGCCGCATCCGTAGCGTGAAGCGTACCCCACATTGCACTAACCGACTAATACGAACGATATCACGGAGATTCTAAAAGAGGTACGTGCTGACATGCAGCCAGACCGGCGCGCTCGGATGGCTAACATAAATAAGCTCCGTACTTTCTTACAACAATATGGTAAACAAACTGCGGCCATGCTGAAATATATCAAAACCCTTCCCGCTGTGAAATCTTACTGCCGGCCTGCACGTAGCCCCCCCTGCCGGCGGACTGGGTTGTGTCGGTCGGTTTCGGCTGTCCTGCTTTGGTCCGTCGCAATGGCAGGAGTCAGTGGTGTGCCAGGCCCACTGTATTGGGTATTCGACGCCCATGGGAGCTTGAGCAACTCCAAGGCACTCTGAGGGCAAGTGCCTTCCAAGAGCACCGATGCGTGATGCGGACGCAGGCCCGGACAGCCTGGGTGGCTACCGAGGTTGGCGCTTGGAATGGTAATTCGATCAAAATTTGCGGTCGCAAATTTCTGTGGATTAACTATGACTCTCTTTGGCCGGGGGCGGTAACGCGCTCCTGTAATCCAGTGTGGTGGAAGCCGGGGGGTCAATGTTGCGAAGTGCAACTGCACCAAGCGGTACAGTTTGTGTTATAGTGGCGCACGGTTGCTAAGGCAATGTGAGCGCTACTATAAGGCCGGGGGAGTGGCGAGCCCCTGTAACCGCAGTTAGGAAGGGGCCTGTAAACATGAACCGATCTGCTCGCCGAGGGAGGTGACAAGCCCTTGTAACCCAAGTCATAGGGGTACATGCGGTACAGTTCGTTTTATCGTGCCATGCTGAAGTATGGGTACACACAATGAGGCCGGGGGTGTAGCGAGCCTCTGTAACCGGAGCATGGAAGGGGCCTTTAATGCAAACTGGTCTGCTGACCGAGGGAACTTGATGAGCCCTTGTAACCTTTAGTCTTGGGGGCGAGAGTGCAGAGCCACTGGGAGTTCTTCAGAGGATCCCTTGTATCCCGAATGATGGTATTTGTGGAGCAACTATGACTCTCTTGGCTAGGGGAAGTAGCGAGCCCCTGTAATCCAGTGTGGGAGAAGGCCAAAGGCTGGGGGTGGTAACGCACCTGTAATCCAGCGTGAGAGGAAGCCAGCGGGTCAATGTTGTGACGTAAGCACTGTGCTCAAGCGGTACAGTTCGCACGTAGTGTTGGTGTACCATTGCTGAAGCAATGGGTAGACCACTACCAAGCCGGGGGCGTGCACACCCCTGTAACCATAACTTGGGGCTCGTTCTGTTGAACTTGCGAACTGGTCTGCAGGCCGGGGGTTGTGACAAACCCTTGTAACCTAATGTCATAGGGGCCAGGGCGAGGAAGTAAGATAATTCCACGGGGCCTCCTCGAGGAATCGGGGAGGCCTCACAATCCCTGCCCAGGGAGCGTGCAAAACGGCCGCCACAGCGGAGGTTCTTGGTCAACTGGAATCAGGTCCTACGCGGAGGTCGGGCGGTCGGGTGTCAGCCCGGCACTTGGCAATGCGGTTGAAGCAGGAAGACGTGTCGAGATCGATTAACTATGACTTTCTTTGGCCGGGGGAAGTAACGCACCCCTGTAATCCAGCGTGAGAGGAGGCCGGCAAGTCAAGTTGCAAAAGTAGCAAGTGCTGGTCATCGTACAGTCGTTTGTATTGGGAATACCGATTAAATTCGGGAAACCATTACGGGCCGGGAGACTGGCGACCCTTGTAACCGCAAGCTTTGGCGGGGCCAGCGACCTGATCGCAATATGTCGGGGGGAGTGACAGACCCCTGTAACCGAACGTCAATGGGGCTAGATGTTGTACAGTCCGTATGGGGCCAAGGGCGGGTCGCGCCCCCATGTAACCTTGCTACGAGGGGCCTATAGACTGATCTTCTCTAGCTGAGGCGCTTGCGAACCTCGTCACCCAAATGCCACTGGGACGTACTTTCATGAGCTACTTGGTGTCCCGCACGGGGAAAACGGGGAAAGGTGATGTTAGTACACCGACCGGGGAAACTCTTCTGGCTTAGTAACGGCTAGTAGGCCCGGACCGATCTCCTCTGCCGAGCCGCTGACCCCGCGGCAATGCCAAAAGACTCTTGTTCCATTGAGCGAAAGAGTAGGCACAGAGGAGGACATAAGTACATGGCTTTCATAACCGCTCCCGTGGGAGCCTGGCGAACGTGGATTTCAGTTAACGTTCGCATACAAACTTCCGGTGTCCGGAGACCGTGAAAAGCAGGTGTTGCAAGTACCCGTGTATAGTGGAAAGCTTCACTGGTGATCCGTGAGTACCTGGTGCGGGGCCGTCAGTCAAGGACGTTAGAATGCATCGGCCGCTCAGCTGGGGGTCGGGAGGGGGCCCGTCCGTCGCCACCAAATAGGGTACTTCCTGTCTCCGACGGTTGGGGTCCAGTAATCGGACCATATGGGTGAGCGGTAACGCGTGGCAGGCACCGCATATTTGGCAATTGGCACTGTCTGATGCCCTCGCTGAGCAATCAGTCTTAGAAGAGAGTCAGACAAAAGGATTGGAGCAAAATTGCTCCCCCCAGTCCCACCCTTCTTCCCATAACCCATCCCGATGTCCAAGTTCCCGTTCCCAGCAACCCACCCTAACCGGCTTTTTCCTAGGGGGGACAAGGAAGGTCCTCCCGGGCTCGTCCCCCTGGCGGTGGGTCGCAAGACAGCTTTTCTCGTTAATTTCTCTCCACCTTCGGGTGGACAAAATTCTCTTTGCCGGTTGGCCCTTTTTTTGTACTGTTGCAATTGGGTAATACCGGTTATACTAAGGTGGTGCCGGGGAGCTATTGAAAGCTCCATTTACTCGATGTTGCGAATGATGTTGATCGAGAACCTAGAAAGACTACAGTACTTCCGGTCTTGGAGAATGAACTAGTCACTTTGCGTTTTACAATAGAACTGCCATAGTTTTAATCAATCGGCTACTATCCTTTTCTGCCTGATATCAATAATAAAAATTGTGCGCTCTTCTTGGAGTTGGTTAGAACCCTTAGCGCTTTGTTTTTATATACTCGCAACTTTTTAAAATTTCTAAACGCGTGGAAGTGTTCGCATTATTTTACAATTATATTCCGGGTTCTTCTTCAAGCAGGGTTGATACTTTTTAGGTATAGGCTTGGAAGAGTTGTGTTGGATTCTCTGTGTTGTTCTAATTGGTGAAACCCGAGGCTCCTTGCAGGACATTGATGTTTCAGGGCTTCTCCGGGTTTTTTCTAAATAATGCTACTGTACAGCTGTAAATTTAAAAGCTTTGACATCATCATTTTTCTTATATTGACAGTAATAGAGGTAACCGGAACAAACCATTTCTGCCCCTAATCTGGCGGGAATAGAGGTGTGAACATTCGAAACAAGAACAATTGTAAGGCGAAAACGTCGATCTGCGGGGCAGGGGAGAGGCTACACCGAATAATAAAGAGAATAGGTAAGGCTAGCATGAGCACCCTGAGAAAACTGAGGCCGAGGCATTCGTCGGTTGTGTGGGTCAGGTAAGGGTTATTTTTTCATATGCATTGCGGCCATTTCCGTGATCTCCAATGCGTTAAAGTGCAAAGTTGAACCGACTGAAAAAAGACTACATGTACACAAACAAATAACAAAATAAATATGCAATGCGTAATTAGCAGAATACATTCGAAGTGTCACTTATTCTCATTACCGCGCTTCATATACAATGAACCGTTCTGCATCAAAACAATCGAGTGATTTAACCAATTCGGCAACAAGACACGTTACAGAGAAGAGGACCGCAACATTGGTTTTTATACATTCGGCATAGTTATGATTCCATATATTTTTAATGCAAACATTTACGGAAGAAAATTACTCCAGCCATCTAACACTGCGTCAAAAACGCCTGCTCGTGTCTGATAATTTTCTCTACGCAGAAATCAGACATGCGAGAAAAAAATGACAGGTGGTTTTCGCGGTGGCGAGAACTGTTTACTTCTTTAAAAATTTCGGCTTCATGCTAAACTACATAAACGCTTTGATTGCCCCAAATGTTTTATCCCGTGCAAGCTTATGAATTATGTCGCAACTATTTAGGACAATTTAAATATTACGAATTTTATGAAAGGTCGGCATGTTAGTCTTGTAAAAATAAAGCCCGATAACATACACCTTTGCGTAAACTGAAAAGATGAGAAACATAAACGTTTTATTCAAGAATGACTACTTGTGCTTGCGTATTATCGTCATCCGGCTCGCAAATGGAATGCTTAATGGGAACGTAGATACCATCAAACAAAAGGCAGTCTAGTTTTGATCGCAGACAACTTCAACAGGCATATGTCTTAAACTTCTTGTCTTCGGTACGCAGTTTTTTTTTAGCGGCAGCCTGTGTCTTTGGAGGAAAAACAGAATTTCTACAAATGTAGCCTTGGTACAGTAGCGGCACGCAATGGCTCATGTTGGGTCATTGCAGAAATTTCAGCTTTATTTTACTATGTACGTGCTCCTAAATCAACATTTTTACGCAATACTCGTGCGGAAACTCACAGGATTGCATTTGGCCCCATGTTTAACGTCTACACAAAAAAGGCGATATCCAGAAAACACAACTTTCGGTTCAATCGGAACCGCTTACCATTAAAATAATCGGTAAAAAATACTCCACAGTCTCGGTCCTCGTTTATATATACCATCTCCTCTTCGGCGTAGAGCATATCTGGGGTACAAATAAGAAAAAGTTGGGTAGTAAATGAAGAAAAGTACTATGGCTAATACAAAATTAAGTTTTTTTATCTACACTAAAGGGTGCAACGACTGGCTGTACAACGTTGGCCGACAACAAGCAATCGTGGCATAATACATAAAACAACACACACAGGATTATTTAGGGCGACATTTATGGACGAACCACTCACAGATAGCCGTCCACGCGGAACTTCTCGAAGTACAACTTTCCCATAACAATGTCATGCTTTTTTTTTAAACTCTACCACGTATACGCCGCAGAAAAGAACGCTGTCAGTTTGTGCTGGTCAGCCATTTAGCAGCATTCAATAAAATGCAACTCCCGCATTTTATATTGAGAAAAGGCCACTGTCTTACTACGAAAATAAAATTCAATGTTCCGCACTTCTGCAAGAAAGCAGTTTATATTGCTGATATTACTCGATATTCTTCGTTCATATTTGTTATAAACGAGAAGAGAAACAGATTTTTTCAAAGGAGTCTGGATAGTTGTTGAGTAAACTCTGAAGCATCGAGATTCTTGCAAGGCCGTTAGGACGGATTGTGCAAGCTAAAATATGACATTTTGCCTTTTGATTGAAATAACCCGTAATTCAGGTTTGTTATACTCCTTAGGTACATGTCGATCGCTGCAGATGGCCATCTTAGGGATTTCTCACTTGTATGTTTTAAGTATGTTTGTGTTTTATCTAACTCACTGAGAAGAGCATTCACTTTTCCGTGCACAAAACAAAGCAAAATGCAACACCTTATGAGTGAACCTGCTTCTTATGACGAACAGCGGCTAGATTTGTGATTGCATTACCGAGAGCCTGAAATACCATAGCCAATAAAACTGGATGTTCACATGAAGAAAGAGAAGCATGTCATCATCGTAAGTCCTTCGACTATGCAATTTAAAACAGAAACACAGAGGTACTTTTCGCTTCAAACATATACCTTTGTCATGTAGGCTTGCAGACACTTATATTATCTTGGCATGTATCTGGGTTAGACTCTTTTGTTTGTAGAACGATCAACGTATTTCTGTCTGTTATTATTTAGCTATGAGAAACAATTGCTTAAACGCATCTACACTGAAAGCAAGGAATGTTCAGTCTACAGTGTACCTCCAGTTCTCCCGAGAAATCCAACAGCTAAATAAAGTGACAGCACACGTAGTTACCATAATTTTTGTTCCTAAATCCATTTCATGCTCTGTTTCAAAGAAAGAAATACTTCGCTATTATAGTTAAGATGCAGCTGCCACAAGCGGCATTTGCGATTCCGCCTCTTTGAGTAATTGCCATATTACTGCGCATAGGCGGTAGGGTAAAGTAACGTCTCGCTGTAGTCAATCGTATCATAAAATCTTCACAGTAATAACGGGCTTTTTTGGGGCAAAACCAAAATAAATAGCTGGTTCTGTATATTGAAAAAACAAATTACACCATCTTCCCACGTGGGAAACCTGAGGGGATGCAAAGCCGTGGAGTAGTAGCGTGTTAATTGGTTGTTAGAGTAAAGACACGTGTAGTAGCGTAATAAATGTCTTCTTTATTTATCGGGAAGTGGGGAATGTTTTGCGGGCTCTCGTTCTCCAAAAGAGGAATCCGCTGTTCGACGCTGGCGTTTTGAAGCGTTGACACGTTGCCGAACGCCATCTGTATCAGGTACTCGCCGCTGGCGTTTCAAAGCGGCTTCTCGTTCTCTAAGCGAGGAATGCGCGGCTGAACGCTGCCGTTTACGTTCGGCGTCACGAGCTCTCCTCCGTGCAGCCTTGTCTTCGGAGATGCTCGTGGTTCTGACAGTGTTCTGGCTGGCGCTAGTTGAAGGCGTGCCAGCCAGTTCGCTGACGGAATCGTTGGCGTCCATTTACAGTCATCAGACGGCGCAGTACCGAAGAAGCAACTGAGCGGAGCGGGAGTCGTTTATTTGCAGAGAAGAGGGAGTGTAGAGGAGGAGCAGTGCGCATGCGCGTGATTGTACAGCTGGTGTGCAGAGGTAAGAGGAGGAGCAGCGCGCGCTAGCTCACAGGTGGTGTGTAGAGAAAGAGGGGAGAGGGAGCGCGTTATCCCAGCGTTTGTGGAGAGGAGGAGAGGTGCGGACGCCGAACTATGGAGGGTATACTAAGAGATGCTTTGCATCTAAAAAAATTCACCCGCATTTCCCCGAAGGGGAGCATGGGGAAGTGCGAATGCACGGGTGATGCGAAGGAACTCTTCTTGGCCAATCGCCCTAAGTGGGTATGTGGTGGGGTCGCTTTCACACTTAAAACTCTTCTTGGCCAATCGCCCTAAGTGGGTATGTGGTTCGGACGGACGGACGGCGGTGGACGCGTGATTCAGGGTCGCTTAAGAAGTGCATTCGCACTTAAAAAGCGTTGCTTGCCATCAGCGTGCAGAACTAGGATATCTTCCCGCAGGTGTAACTATTGCGCTCTTTGTACCAATGTTATTTTGTGTATTTGGTCTTAGACGAGTGTTTTAAATGGCAGAGCACTCCGGGGAACTTTTTGCTACCTGAAGAAACACGCGAAACTTTGATTGGAGCTTAAGTGTGGGTTAATATTCTTGTGTACATCGGTGGATTGTTATAAAATGTGTATAGAGTTAGCGGCTTACTGCTTACTCCTTTTCTACTGTATGTTTCCTGGGTGCTACGCTTACTGTTGGTCGTTTTTTATAAGCGATAGGTAAAACAAATTTTGACATATTGTTTTAAGTGCAGGAGAACAGAAAAATTCCTTGAGACAAGTCATTCTGAAGAACATGCTTGGGAGCTTTGGTCGTGTGACAAAAAACTACAATACATACCACCATGGTGAAACGTTCGATAAACCGACAGGATTTCTAAAAAGAATATCACATAGGTGTACATACTGTGCTGCAAACAATATTTGCTACCCGTTTAAGATGATGGACACAAAGAACAGGCATACCTTGCAACAAGTGTTTGGCAGTCAGTAAGCATGTCTTAAATGGTGGCCATTTTTGTCCCTCTATATTTATAGTCGTAGACCTGTAGAACTAGCTCGTGTGTTTCTGCTGCTACTATCCGCCTTAGACAACAGACAATCCAAACGAAAAAAAAGTCAGTGAGTTTATGCGCAACGAGTTTTATCTTGATTCCTGGCGTAAACTCGACCGAAAGCGTTAGAAACTCCCTCCGCTGGATCTTTCTTTTGGCATTAGATGCCCTTAAATACGCTAGTTCATCAAAAAAAAATATTCACCACTGACGCGTTGCTTTATGAAACGCTTGTCGCTTCAATCCAAACAAACCTACAAGCACACAAACGCCTCCCGTAAAACGGCTCCTGCTTACTACATTCCGGTAATCTTGCTTCTACACCACAGCGTGTTTTAGTTCACGCTGAAATGCATAGGCTTGGCCTAACAGCGTCGCATTAAATAAATTTTTCTATCGGGACTGCAATTGCTCTTACCACTGGTCTTTCCAGAACAACCTCCACCCAGTGAAATATCAGTTTTCAACACTAAAGAGCAAAATTCGGCGGATTTATGATATTGCATATGGAGCAACATTCCCAGTACATGATCAGTACTCTGGAACTGTAGTAAGCTTTAGAATTTCTTATGTGCATATTCGGCGATAAAAATATATTCCTAGGTGATATAAATATGTCTAGGCTTCACCATTTTTTCTTCCATGCAAACAAAGTGAATCGACAAAATACACTTTCCTATAGTTTATTTCACAATCTACATGCAGCTGAATGTATGCTATGTCTTTTTGAAAACTCGCACTTTGGGTGCAAGTACCTTGGCCCCTACTCCAGCTGCTAGCAAAAAAGTCACAAAAATATTTGGGGTATTATGGTTGTACGTGCCTACCTTAGGAACGAAAATATCCTTGCAAGGCCTCAAGCACATATCGTCGCTGTTATTCGCCCGTAGAATTTCATTGTGAAAACGCCGCTCCAGTGGGCGTAATATTAGGAGCAGTGAAGCATCCACTCTGATACACACAGTTTCGAAAATGAACTAAAGTTGTCTTCTTGAGCCATATGTTCGTTTGTGTGCTTTTATTTTGTTATCTGAAGCTGCCACACAAGGCGCTGCATAGCGCAAGGCATTTGTGAGTCGGCGTTTGTTTGTGTAATGCCGAATTTGCTGTATTTGTTCTTTGTTTTCTTGCTTGCTTGCTTGATTGCTTGCTAGTTTGCTTGCCTTTGGGAGACCAGAGCTAAAAAAATACGTCCATTGGAGCAAATGACTGTCTTTGAGCATCCGACTCAAGTGTAAAATTACGCTGCTCTTTGTTTCACGTTCACTGCAGTTGTTTCTTTACAACTGGCAGGGCGCATATAGGCTTTACTTCTGGACGCGACACGCGTTAAACATTTACGCATGCGCGGTTCGTGGACCTTCCCTCACTGAAGTTGCCATGTCTTACGTGAATAACTAATTTTGGGATGCGGCAGCCCGCTGCCTGACATGCCGGGGGAATTTTACCAATTTGTAAAATCGGGTTTTTTGGTTTTCTTGCATTTTTGTCTGAAGCGCCGTTCTATGGCAGGCTTTACATTTATTGATCGTTTAGGTAAACGCTGCAGATTCCATCGCAGCGGTGACAAGCCAGACTGTGTTTTCGTTTGCTGTGTTCACTGGTTGGATATTTATAATTGCACTGGTTTGTCCTCTTGCTGTGATTATGTATGAGAGGCTTCACCACTTGTTATTGTCAGGCCTCCGTATTCAATGTAGGCCTCAACTTTATTTGATGTTTTAGTGACTGCTATGTCCATCTTACTCCTGGTACCCTCCCACGGGTCGAGTGAGTTCCCTCATTGCTATCTCCGGTATATGACTTTGTGTTTCCGAGTTTATTTCGGCCCTCTTCCAAATTTTTTCACCCAGGTAAACCCTTCAAGTATCCTACTACACTGCACATGCGCTCCTGCTTATCAAATTACAGTGCTGTAGAAACTGCTGTAGGCCGCAAGACTTTCTCCAACATACGTTTCTATGTAAGAGCCACTAGGCGTATGTCCACGTTTACGTAAATAAAGCCTAATATCGTCTTTGAGCGAAAGGTGCCCACCGGACTCCCGCTTTCCAGCTATCGGGTTTGAATCTCGACGCAAAACCCCGTATTATGTTTCCTTCAATTTGGCTTTGAGCTGCTTACATAAAGTGTGTCGTGCACCATTATCCTGCGTACTCCCATGAGAAACTTTGCGCAATGCTTCATTGAAGGGTACGACGTTTATAAAGCGAGGCGTTGACGCGTATGCGTTTCATTACCTTTCAATGCACCCTCAGGTGTTCCCAAAAGTTACATCTTCTGTTTTCGTGCGTGCGTGCTTGCTTGCTTGCGTGCGTCTGCGTTTTTGTGAGTGAGTAAATGCGTGTGTGTGTGTGTGTGTGTGTTTGTGAGTGTGTGTGTGTGTGTGTGTGTGTGCTGGCGCGTACGCGTGCGTGTGTGCTGGCGCGTGCGCGTGCGCGTGCACGCGTGTGCGTGTATGCATGCATGCATGCGTGTGTGTGTGTGTGTGCACGTGCGCGCGTGTGCGTGCGCGTGTAAGCGCGCGTGCGTGCGTGCATGGGCGTGTTTGAGTGCGTGTACGTGCATGCGTTTGTCTGTGCGTGTGCACCCTGTGGCCGTGTGCGTGTGTGTGTGGCTGTGTGTGTATACGCGTTTTGCCATGTGCGTGTGTGTGTGTGTGTGTATGTGTATGTGTGTGTTTACATCTGCGTGTGAATGTGCGTGTGTGTCTGTTTGGGGTGGTTGGCGGCCGTGCGGGAGATTGAGCGTACGCGTGTTCGCGTGTGTCGGCGATTGCTTTTTATTGGCCGCTTCTACAGAAAATGGCACCTGGGGGGGGGGGCGAAAAAATTCAACACAACCACCTCTACATCCAGCATGTCGCAGTTCTAAATATGAGATATCACTCCCTGGCCTCGTGCAATGGAAATGCCGTCGGATGTTCGTATACTCCGGCGTTGCAGATGTTTAAATTTACAAAGTCCCCGGGAAACCTGCTTGTCTCTACCAAGGTTCCGGTCCTGTTTCTTTCTACAAACGTGCCTAACCCTGCTTCGGGCAAACCTATTGAGAAAAATATTGCGTAGAAGTAAACGTTGGCGCAGCATAACTGGTATTTGATTTTTTTTTCATTTCATCTATTTCGCCCTCAATCGCAGTAACATTGCAGAGGGGTGTGGAAAAAAAAGATATGAGTAGAAGGCCTAGTGCATTCGAAATAAAAAACTATGTTGACACTGCGGTTGCATCTTAGCGCCAAAAAAACGTAGGCACTGTAGGAATTGCAGTGAATAAATAAATACAGAAAAGAGACGGCAAAGGTGCCAAAAGTTCAATTACAAGTACTAGTGAATAGCAAATAATACAGCGCACAAGCGTCATAAGTACAAAGGACAGATCTTGCTGAAGAATAAAATCGCTGATTTTTGCATGAAAGAATTCGATACCAACAATTGACACCAAATCTGCGGGGAGGCAATTCCACTCATCAGCCGTGTGTGGTATGATTGAATGAAAAAATGAATCGTGATAACACGTGGTAAGAGAGACTTACTAGCATTGTACTCGGCGGAACAAAATGTAGAAGTCGCGACAGACAAACTGATGGCGGAATATTTGGGGATGGTAAATTTTACGAAATAGGCATAGCAGAGAAATTTCGCTGCGCATAACCAAGGGAGGGAAAGGCAACGTTTGTATTTACGTTATGGTACTAGTGGGATGATAGTTCGACAAAATGAACCGTGCAGAATAATTTTTATACTAAGTGAAGAGAATTTGTCACTTTCCAAATATGTGGTTCCAGACATTATGCATGTTCGAGTTTTGAGTAAACCAAGGACTTGTACAGAATTAATTTGGTAGCAAGAGGGCTTTTAGGAACGTTCAATCCTAAGTAGCCGAGTGAGCGATTGGCGTTGTTATTATGTATTTAATGTGTCATTGCTAATTGAGATCGGAAGCGATATATACACCGATGAATTTATCGCTGGCTACTGACTTCACACTGATATTGTTAAGAAGGTAATCAGCTGGGGTAGAATTGGTACGCGACCAGCGTATTACGTTACATATATTTACGCTAAGGTTCATCTTCCACGTGGCACACCATTCAGCGATATTGTTAAGATCAGCCGGTAACTGGGAGATGCTAGCACTATCAAACATTTTACGGTAGACAACGCAATCGTCTGCGAATATATGCACGAAAGAGGATGCACTTCATGGGGAGTTATTACTGTTCTATGTTAAAAGAGTATAGGTCTTAGGACCGAGCCTTGTGGCACACCTGACGTTAGTGGGGCAAGGGACAACGACACCATTTAACGATAGACATTGAGATCGATGGTTTAGGAGTTGTTCAACCCACGTTTACAAAGGCAAATCAATGTTTATACTTGAAAGTTTTATTATCTAAAGGTGAACAACTATTTTATCAAAAGCTTTGGTGAAGTGTAAAAACATGCAGTCGGCTTGAGATCGACGGTCGGTCAACATGTGCAAGGAATATACTAAAGAATGTACTAAATATATCAGTTGGATTACGTAAAAATAATTCTTGACTGAGTTTATGTTGGCACGGTGTAAAAAAGTTATTGGAGTCTTATATCTGAAAATATTGTACACGGGACCCTTGTAAGAAAAATTGGCCGGTTATTAAAAGGCGAATGCTTCGCTCCATATTCTTGAATAGGGACCACCTTCGCCGTTTGCCTGTCACCTGGATTTCCACCTGGATTTAGGAATTGATGAAATAATTTTTATTTGAAACTTCATGAAGCCATTTTGTTTCATTGAAAAATCTTACACTAATGCTGTCAATACCGCATGAAGAGGACACCTTCAAGGAATCTAACTGTTTAACTATGCCGGCAGGATAATTGTAATGGGTGATATAACAGGGAAGCCAGTTCATAAAACAGCTCGGAACCTACAATGAGCCACAGAAGAGATGTTTACAAATACGTTAATAAGTAAAGTGGCACAATCGTTGCGCGAAACAGCCGTCGCTTCAGCATCAGTCCAGGAAACTTCGTTTGTGTCTATTATTAACAATTATCCAAAACTGCTTAGGGTTTAGTGCGGGCATTGACGGAAACATGTTCATAAAAAATTGTGTATGCATTGCGGATTGCCTGAATGTACGCATAAGCATCCCTTTGGAAAGCATTCCATTGGTACTCAGACGAATGTTGTTTGGCTGCACGAAACAATCTTTTGTTTTGGGGGAAAGCTCCTTTAGGAAGTCGTTGTACCTTGGTGATTTCGGGTTTTCTGATATTGCCTTGGGCGGAATGCACATGCGCCTGAGTTCCGTCGTTTTATTAGAAAACGCTTTCCATTTATCTTGGACAGAATGTGTCTCAAAGTAAGGCAAATTCTCATCTAAAAAAAGCGAAAAGTTCAGGGTTGAAGTTATCAAATTATTTTACATTTGGCGAGGGCCTTGACAGTACTAGCGTCCAAGTAGAAATCCAATAGAGAATGACATGGAAAAGCTGATAGGCCGTTGAAACGTTCAGGATTGGTCGTTAAAACTAGGTCAAGAACGTTGGCAGAAGTGTTTGTACTCTTGTAGGATTAGCTATGGTTTCCGTCAACCTTAACATTACGAGACTTCAAAAATGCCTGAAATGGGGAGGAATATGTGGTACAGCCGGAATGCATATGTGGTTCAGCCGGTCGATAGACAGGTAGTTAAAGTTGCCTAACAATGTTATAGCGGAAGTCGAGTATCGTGTTTTATTATCGTTAATTGTCATGCAAGTCGTCACGAAATGATGCATCAGCATTCGCAGGACAATAAGAAACGCGAAAGATATGTTTCCTATTATTTTTCGAAATATAACACCAAACCGAACCACGTCTGGTGGGAATATTCATGCACAACTACTGTAAACGTTCTGAAACTGCCTGCAAAGTGCCACCACCTTGCATTTCGTCGCGATCGCAACTATACCCATTGAAATATGTCTAAGTAGAAAACCCCTCAGAATCACATATCCGCGCGTTTAGCCGTGTTTCTCTTAATGCGAAAATATCCGCTTCACACACACGCTTCACACACGCTGCTCAAGATGTTGTTTCTATTATTTTTGCTTCGGAAATTAGCCAAAATATACGACAATGAGCGTGACGGACAACGCACACCGCTTCCCTCAGTTAACTGTTACGATGATTCAAGTGCACTCCGCGACGCACCTGAATGAGGCAAAATGCTTGCTTTAGAGGGATGAATGGCAGAATCAAAGAAATTCTTTTGTGTATGTGTCGTGAGGTGTGCGCCGGCAAATGTAGCCTCAACCACTAGCGCTGTTTTGCTGTTAGTAGATAGTGAGTTGTATTGACATACACTTTAGCGAACCTAATGAACACGGCAATCATACACATATCACTTTCTGTTGACCGAATATTTTCGTGGCAAAGGCGAAATATAGGTGAGTCAGGTAAGGTTTCGGCATATTCCGCTAACTTTTTCCGTGCGACCCCAGTAGAGTTGCAGTAGTAGAGTTTCAGTAGTTGCAGTAGAGTTCCAGTAATAAATCGGTTAGCCGATTTATTGCTGACGTAATAGTTCGCAGTTTTGTCCACAGTAACTGCTCAAATTAGTTTTTTGGCCATCCACTATTTTAATGGTTTACACGCTTGCATATATAACCCTATAATCGCCCGAGAACCCGAGCAAACGGTTCTGGATAGCACATTCTTTGCTAGCTTGCATAAAATGCTTCTCGTTATTATAAAACCTTTGTTTATGTTCGGCGTTTTCCATCGCCTTCGGAGATGCGTGTGTTTATATTCGACCTTTTTTGAAAATTGTGATGATTGAATTGTGATGTATGAACGAACAGATATTTGTTGGAACTTGAATAAACCGGAATTATAAAGGCCTACACTAAAGATTTCGAATGAGACACAAATACGTGAAAGCAAAAAATTATTCTTACCTCGTATATAAATCAACATCTGCGATCGGCGTCTACGTAGTTTTGCGGTGAACTGCTGTGTGCAACTGAAACGATAGCGCACCTGTAAAAAACCGTAATCTAGGGCTTTAAAAGCCTGTTTAAAAACCAATGCTTACCTCCATGCACCCTTTGTTTCTCTTCTCCTAAATTCAAATTTATTTTTGTAAGCTACTGTCAGTCTATCTGCTTTGCAGCGAATTCCTTCGTCTCCAGGACCCCCTAGATACGTCCACACGTACGGTGCTCTTGAATAAAACTGAAAAAAAGTGCATTAAGGAGATTATTTAAAGGACAATTACAATTGAGCCGGTATACACGTTTGAAATATTATAAATGCTAGCCTGCACATTTCGTAAATCGTGTCGTTGGCGCTGCGAAGTTACAACCATGTTTTAAAGCGAAACGTTATTTAATGTAAAGCATTAGCCATCCAAAAATAGTATACACAAAGCTACGTGATCATTAACCCCAAAGAGCCCGAATGTTTATGAGAGATGCATTTTGTAGAAATACGTTTTTACCCTAGTTAGCAGAATATACTGCTTAATTGTGAAGTGTGGAATTCTGGCCGGCAGTTGGTAGCTGTAAAACAAAGGAGATGCGTCGTGTACTCTGTAAAGCTGTCATTAGAGCCTTCGAATATTTTCCTTTATACAAAAAACATGCCCGGCATTAGTGGTCAGTTTGCGTTGCCAACCACGACACCCAGGAGTATTAACCAAAGTTCTTGCGGGCAGCTTTACTTTCGAGAGTTTTAGTTTGGCTTGCACTTAGTAGAGGATTTCTTCCGCTCCCACCAGGTCTTTTAAATTAGAATTTTTCCACCGTCTTTAGCTACGTCATTCTACTATATGTTGGCGTCAAAGCTTTAATCGAAACACTGGATGGAGCGTTCACCCTATCTATTAGATATTCGAAATCATTGTATAAACTCTTACAAATATCGTTTGTTTAGCTAAGGTTAGCTACTAGGCTTAAGGTCTCTGTAACCCGTACTTGGAAATAAATGCGATGGTATTTAATTTGATGACGGGCCTGCCAGCGTTCGCCGGAAGGTCTGGCGGAATAATGACATCATCACGCACGCCAGCACTGCTGGACCGCCGAGAACACTTTTTCCATTGCTTGTGGCATGATCTATCTCGTACTCTTCTCCTCGACTGTTCACGTGCGGGTGATTTTCAAGTGCCAAGCGAAGAAAAGCTCAGCTACATACGCCGTGTTCGCGAAGACGGTTGTACTAGGTTCTATGGCGTTCTAGCTTGGTTCACTTTGGGAGAGTGGTGAAAGCCGGCGCACAAAAAGATCTGTGCCTGCCTGTCATACAGAACTCTCAGAGCAAGTTCGGCCGGCCATGTGGGCTGCAACAGCCGCGTCTTCTAAAAAAAGGGAGATGGGGAGACAGATGAGCGTCCCTCAGGAAGAAGCGCGGTATCAAAGCCGCAGTGCCGCTTCTTGAGAACCTATGTGGCGGCGGGGAGGGGCAGAGCTAAACCAATAATTTGGCCTTAATGGCAGCTGCCCTTATTTAAAAAACCATAGTCTTTCTTGCGATACTTCAAACCAGAAATTTTGGTCTGTCTGTCTGTCTGTCTGTCTGTCTGTCTGTCTGTCAGTCAGTCTGTCTGTCTGTCTGTCTGGTTGTCTGTCTGTCTGTCTGTGACTCGATTCAGCCACTCTGCCAAAGTCGAACAAACTCTGCGCAATTGTCTTATATACTCATAGACTAATAGGAACGTCAATGTCTGGTGTCAATGCTCATATTTGTAAACATTGTTGAACAAGAAAAAGACATTACGTGAAGGTATGGGAGAACATCAATACATAAGTGATATTCGCGGTGTCTATGAAACACCTCATGGAGCCTTGGTTTTAGCGATAGCAAATGATATACTACACCTACTGTAGTAAACCCTCGCCCACTGCTGCCTGCGTTCCTGGTGGCTTTTGAGAAATCGCACGGCAGCAGCAACGAAGGGTTCCAGTATAGGTTTCAAGTTGTGCTTTGAGCGCACGTAGAGTAGCGCAACGTGGTTCTATAAACGTTGAAGTAGGGCGCCTCGTTCGACGTTCGTCTCCGCCGTACTGCAGCGCTGGCATCGAGAACCCTGGCCCGTAGTAGTGGAACGCGGTAAATTTAAATTTACTTGAGCAAAACATTAGTGGGTTTACCTTGGTAAGAACGCAGTGGTATGAAAAGCATGCGAGGTGAGCGCGAAAGCAAAGGCAGGCATTTACTTTGTAAATGTCGACAAAGACAGTAGATTTTTGTAGACATTTGCAACTGAAGGAGCGCATACGCGGCCATTTTTGTTGTAGGACGTAGTACCGGTTTGTTATAAGGCTTCCTCGTGTTTTCAGGTATTACATTGCTATCGCCTCTGGATACAAGCCTTTCACGGTATGTTTGAAATGTTCATTTAGTTTTCGGGTAGTCAGCAAAAGCGTCGTAAAAGCTTTTTCTCCTTTTCTGCGGCGGGAGGATGGGCTAGTTAACCTTTTTGTTTAACATCTTGTTTCCTGTTTATTGAGCTTTCGAGATGCTTAACATCCATATTGCTAGCTTTGATGCATACACATCTTGGCCATTTGTCTTTGATATTACTGTGTTTTTTTTGCAGAAATCTTGAGCCTATTGAGTCTTTTGAAAAAAAAAAACAGAGTTACAAACAGTCGACGGTCAATTCTTCGAAACATTGCGGGAACGTGAAAATGTCCCGAAAACCAGGCTGTCCGGAAAAGCAAATGGACCCCCAAAAGCTCAATTTTTTACTACCCATTGCGTGTGTAGGAGGAAAAAGTAAGGAATGCGCTCCGGAACCATGCTTCGCTTCCGTGCGAGCAGGTCCACCTGAATTTAAGCGAGAGTTGTGCCGCCGAAAGCCGACGAAAGAGTTGCGACCACTTGCATTAGCTCAGCTTGCCACGGTCGTGCTGCTGCACATGACTTGTCGTCACCGTCAATCTTGAACTCCGCAAACACTTTTCCAATGAGTTCTTCATTCGTAAGCCGAGCGCACAGTTTCAATCTTAGGCCACGTCCGGGAACTCTGAGAGCCTGACCGTGGAGGAAATTTCAGCGCCTGCAGTGCGAAGGTTGTTGATGAGCTGGTCAGTGCCAGACACATGCTACACTACTCTACCCCGTGAACGTTGACCGAGTCACCATTCAACAAGAATCTTGCAAGGCCGGCACCGTATAAACGCTATAGGAGGAAAAAAACAAGCAAGACGGCGCCACAACACCTCAGTATGCTTGTGAGCCGGTCCGGCTGACGCTCGTATAGTCCGCAAAATCAGACAGGCCGTCCTAGCATGCCGGAACTTTTGAGCTTCGTAATACATTGAATGTATGAGGTGTTTCCTGGTGCTCTGTAGACCCACAATACTCGAGCATGTCCGAAAACTGTATGCGCCCAAAAAATCCGCTGTCAACTATCTTGTGCTTGTAGCTGGCTTGTAAGGTACGCATCCAATGCTACAGACGAGTATATTTATTGCTGCAATTTATTGCTGTTCCTTTGTTCCCCAACCATGACTCTTGAGTTTTACATGCATTGGGACCTCAACCGTTCGGTGACTGGCATTCTAATCTTGTGTTCTGAGCAAATCACGTTTTAGTCATTCTTTATTCGGTGTACAGTAAACCTTGTTTTGATAGGTTAAGGGTGCTTCCGTTCGGTCACTTTGCCAGGCCTTTCTTGTTTATTCATGTATTTTGTAGATACAAATATATGTGTTCCTTAAAGAGCATTGGCGATAATTCCTAGAATAAAAAAGCTTTCCGGCATTTATTTCGACGATGTTCGTCACTCCAAGTCACTTCGGTGACTGCTTAAAATGCTTGTGCATGGTTTCTTTGTGCAGGTTCTTGGTACAGGTTCTCCGCAATAAACTTTATTTATAATAGTAAACAGCGCAAAAACAAAACTCGGACAAGAAAGACAACGGGACGAAGCGCTTCGTCCCGTCGTCTTTCTTGTCCAAGTTTTCTTTTTGCGCTGTTTCCCATTATGAACCTGTACCAACAAGTCCAACTCGCAGTTCTTCTAAACTTTACTCCCTGAAGAAGACTCTGTTGTCTTTGCCTACGTGAAAACTGGTTGAGGTGCAATTTAAGACAATATTTATATTCTCTTTAGGCATACGTCGTGCTTGATGCTTTCAAGGCACTCTGGAAGCAGTGAGCATGCCTAATCAGGCTACCAACTGCCGAAGCGATTCGTTGGGTTGTCTCGTGCAAAAACAAATACCGCCAATAAACACCATTGGGCAAAAATCCACTTCCACCCTGCTTCATTACCTCCATGAAGCACAAGCGTTAAGGCGATAACCTGGCGAGGACCCTGAACACGTCTTTGAGACACTGGAGCCCATAAAAGTTTTCAAAAGGTGGGACGATGAGAAAACTCTTCGGCCTGTGTTTTTATGTGGCCGGCACTAGCTCAAGGACTACGAGATCTGACTGATAACCTGTAAGCAACCTAAATATGAATTCTCAAAACTTTTATTACCGGCGGGAAAAATGAACAACCAGAACTGTTGCCCCAAATGCGCACTAAATACTACTACAAAAAGGTTTTAAGTAAAAAAATTGTTGCCGTGCTGCCGACTACAGGGAAATGAAGAAGCTGGGGTTTTTGATGCCCAGAAAAAAGCGTTCAATAATTCCTCTTAGGTACCGCCGCAATCGAAAAGACCCCGGGTACCTACTGAAAACCGTACGACCGGCAAAATTGCTCTTTACTGCGAATCTTGTGACGAAGTTGTTGGTGCAACGGATACATTGCGTGGAATGATCGGCGACGATGTGCGTAAAGAACTGCGGAAACTGTTCTGGACAACGCCGCTAGCCTAAGTCGCTTTATTCACAGAGGTTATTCCAGAAGACGTTCAACAAGCTCAAATGATATCTACCCTACTGAAAACACCAAGGCAGTGTGAGGCGCTGGCTCACACGCCTGGTTGTCCCCGTTAGGACCCTGCTGCATTTCGTAGGCAGGAATCAGCACACTACCGCCACCCCCTTCCGACCACACTACGAAATGCCGCGCGAAACGTAACACTAGAGAAGGCACACATATGGCCAAGGCCTGATTGTCGTCCGCTGTGCTGCAACGCCAGAGGAGGAGGTCACATCTACCGCGGCTGCCCTTCCAAACACTTGCACATTTGAGGTTCCTCCATTGATGAACCACCCCGCTTGTCTTAACCGCGCGTCTCATATTGAGTAATACCTTCCTCTAAACAACCAAGGTGCAGAGCTCTTGAACAGATCAGCGCTACCTTACCTATACAGGATTCATGGCCCGTGCTACATTTGTGAAGGCGTGCCATTCAAATCTCTGTCGTCTCCGCCATGCAGTGGGAGCGTGGTGGGCAACCGGCAAGCAGATGAGCTGGTTTGTTCTTGAAAAGAGAGCGCCAAGAGAAAGAGCTAACTAGTTTTCCTGCATGGCGAACGATATAGAGCACAAATACCGGATGGAGTTCACGGAAAGAGAACCGCGCTTAGTTCAGTCCCCGTTGTCGACTGACAAAAACACCAAGAGGGTGGAAGTTTTGCTCCCAAACGGCCATTGTGTTGTTGCTTTCAGGGTTTTGCACAGGGCCCGAACAACTTACAGAAGCCCAAACAAACTTTCCCGGTCCCGTGATATGCAGCGCACGTTGCGTCTGAGGTGCCGTATCTATGCACAGTCACGCTTTAACACGTCCTTAATAATGCCTGGTTGTTCCCCATTTTTCAAATGCCGCAAGCATAAATAGTCCCCTCCAAACGTCGTCGCGACGGACATGCTTCCGCGTAACGTAGCTTGTTTCAGGAGCGTGGCTTTCTGAGCACGATGTCGCGGGTTCGATTCCCGGCCGCGGAGGCCGCTTTACGGATGGATGCGAAAAGCAAAAACGCCCATGTGTACGAGATTTTGGCGCACGTTAAAGATAAACAGGTAGTCAAAATTAATCCGGAGCCCTCCAGTACGGCGCGCCTCCCTGCCTGCGTTGTGTCGGCGCGTTAAACCCAACAACCAAATGAAAGGACCGTAGCTTTCGCGCAAAGCAAAAAAGCTTCCCCGCACTGCAACAAACTGCACGCGCACATGCACAGGGTAGCGGCGCAATGACTCGCACCACCGCTTGCAGCCCCCAGAAGCCCAGCCCTGGAGCGGCTGTCAGGCCCAATCACGGCTATAAATACACGCCACGTCATCTACGTGACATGACCCACGAACTCAGCTGTACCACGAGGATTATGCCCTCAATCAACTCTGAGGAGGCCGCAGACAAAATACGATGCCTACACACATACGCAATTCGAAAACGGCTACGTTCAATCTACTGTTTTCCATCCACGGGTTTTACGTCGTACCTCTGAAAGAAAGAAAAATGGGAACTGGAACAAAACCTCGCGATGGTTCCAACATACCCATACCATAAAGCCATGTCGTCAGCCCATAATATAACGAGTAAATTGGGCCTAAAAAAAACGGCACCACTTTCTCTGCTGCATTTGTAATATTTCCGACTGGTTCTGCGACGTAATTTTTATAGTACAATTTTCCCCAAAGATGATGCTATAATTGATTTCAGGAGAAGACTAATAGTTCCTCCGGAAACCACGTCATGATGCCGAAACAGTTTCCCAAACAACGTGGAAACCAAAAGATTGCCTAGAACACCGTTGTAGGGCCTTCCTGTGCCAAGCGAATGAAAGCCGTAAACCGTAAAGGTAGCGTTGCTAGTACCGCCGTTACCTCACTTCCGTTTCTCCTGCAGCTTCGGGACATCCTTTTATATTAAAAATTGCTTCTTTCCTTAATTCCCTAAGGAGTCAATGCAGCTTGCTTTGCAACCGCGTTGGCTCCGTCGCAAGAGGCATTGCACGTTTGAAGCAGTGAAACTTGAATATTTTGAAGGAAAGCTTTACTAACTTAATCGAGACGCCCATCACCTTCAATTTGACCGCAGCTCCGCGAATGTATCGGCAATACATATTGGGATTCACAACGCCACCTCTCCACTGCCAGCGGCAGCTTGTCCCATTCTGCCGATGCAGCTGGATCGCCACCTTACAACGTCACTCGCCGTGGCCGTGGCTTACTATAGCGGTGCCTACTCCATGCGAGCTTGTAGCGATGGAGAAAAGCGACGCCAAGCTGTCTGCTCTGAGCATGGGGCGAAAGCCGGAGGCTCTCAGTCGTTATCGGCAAGCGGCGTGTGGCCTGATGTGGCCTGAACTTACCTACCCGGGGGTATTCACACGGGCTCTGAAGGCTTCCTGGCAGTTAAAAATATGAACGGGTACTACATCATACCACCCTGCAAAATCTTCTGTTCTCTCCCAGTTGTGATTGTTAAGAAACAAAACAGCACACGGAGGTTTTGCGTTGAATTCGGACGACTCAACAAAATCACAAAACAAATGACGGGCACCACCTACGAACCATTGCCCATGCCATCTACCACCTCTGCCACGGGATGTATTGCTCTTCAATATACAGGGTGTCGCAGCTTGGCTGGATGAAGTGTTTTTAAAAAGAGCAAGGGCGTTACTCAAACAAAACCCCGCGTATAACGTTTTTAGGGCAGTTTGAGTGGCAGCCAGAAATTGATTGGTTAAAGAGACACAATCATAAATAATTATCGAACTCGTTAAGTAGTCTCATAATTACTGAAGTGTTATTGAGGCACTTGAGGTACACAAGTAGGGAAACTAAGTGCGTTATATTCTTCGACAAAATAACTGCGTGCTCAATAATTCTCACTTATCAGTAAACTCCGCGGTATATGCAAAATAACGCGTTACGGTGATGTGTTCCGGATAATAAAGCAGTGCCCTTGAACAACCTGTGTCTGAGTTAGCTAGAATGAAATAAAGAAAAAAATTAAGATGACATCGCGATCGAGTTTTTGCCTCATTTGTCCCATGTGTGCCGGACAACTTGCTGTTCATGCTTTTTTCATGCAAGCCCTTTTCCAGGTGATGTGTGGTCTTTTTAAACGTCTGACAGGCAAAGCAGGTGCTTTCAATCAGCTTTCATGAGGACGCTGGTTTATGATGCGGGCCGCAGCACCCTCACGTGGTATTTTTCATATTTCGTGGGCTCTTTTAACAGTCAGAATAAATGAGTACGAAATGTTTTCGCTGAAGAAAATACCGTAGTAAGATTTCACCCTGGGGAACCGATAAGTGTCTCCTTGACACTTTAATGAGACTAGGACAGCACTTCTTGATTTAGATGATTCGAAATAAATAATTCAAGCTCACTAAAAAAAAATTACTGGCCGCTACTCCACTGCACCACAAACATTACTTGCTAGGTTTTGTTCAAGTAACGCCATTGCTCTTTTTAAAAATATTGCTTGACAATAAAAACTTACACTGACGAAGAATGTTTAATGGATCACTTTCGCCCACACTTTTCATTGTGAACAAGGCACCCGTACTGGAGCCGAAACATCTTTTTTGTATTTTAAACATTCTTGGTCAGTTCCAGTTCTTATTGTCATGTGTTTTCCGGGTTAGACGGGTTTCCGCCCAACCCTCGATTTCATAAAAATATTGCTGCATGGTAGTTGGGGCCGCCGCCTGTAATCAATACCTCCCACTTGCAAACCGAAGTGAACGAGAGACACCGAGAGAAGGCTGTTCCTAAGCTGTTTTTGCCCGTTTAAACTGACACACCTGCTTGGTCTACGTCGACGACGTTATAGTGTTCACGTAAAATTTCGGACATCTTGCAAGGTCAGAGTCTCACTTCAAGGCCACCCTTACGTCAGGGCTGACACTGAAGGCCCAAACCTTTCGCTTAAACGACGAGGAATCCATGCTTTTGAACATGTCGGCAAGAAGTGCAGTCTGGACAGGTATGCCAAACATTTCTGCAGTAGCGAAATTTAGAATACGAAACAAGGTGAAACTCCTGGGCGGATTTTTCATGCTATGGGCGTACTTCCTGTTTTTTGCCCGAAAAGCGGAGCCACTACCGATTTTACAAAGTATAGCAGCACTTTCTTCTCGAAAGAAGCCCATCAGGAAGCATTCCATGAGCATCAACAACTCATCCCAAACCTTGCTGTGCCAGCTAATTTTCACGAAAACGCCAAAACCGCAACACACAGTGAAGGCAGTGCTATAGGCATTTCTGTTATCGTCGTCCAAAAACTAACCCCCTGAGACACTTATTCGCCTATGCCAACCGCAATCCGCGAAATGAAGTGAAGACTTCTAAGGTTGTAGTAGAGTCTTTGCTATTGTATCGGTTTTTTAGGCAACCCGCAAAGGTGTGTGGCAGAGCATTCAAGGCAGCGACAGACAAGCGTGCGCTGTAGTCGCTTGCCAAAGAAAAGAACCCTCCGACTTCCTTGGGTTATAAATTCTGCGCATCCAAGAATTACACGTAACCGTCGTTTACAAACCCAGCAAAAACGATTCGGAGACCACACGCATCTTGCACGCACATCTATACCCAACGCCACCGGGGTTTGATGAAAGCGATTTTTTTTTTGTGGAAAACCTGGCGAACAGCAAACTAGCCGCTCGTTGCTCGCTACGTTTGAGTGCGCGCCAATATCAACTGTTTTTAAGGGGGCATTCTTTATTTATTTTATTTATTTATTTATTACACGTTCCTACAGCGCCCGTAGGGCAATATTGTAGGGGGGTTATTTTGAACAGTATACAGCACATAAATTTGCTTGTTTGAGACAAATAACAATGAAACACTTATTTGAACAACAATAGATGAGGAAAAAACCATTCTGTAAATAAAATTATACAGCATGCTCTATAGCCTCAGAAAAATTCGCTGCAAGAAACACTTCGTTCGGGAGATTATTCCAGTCAATAATAGTGTTACGACAAAATGAAAGTTTGAATACATTAATGCGGCATTGGAATTCTCTAATCTTTCGTGCATTATCTCTGCGTGCGAATACGTGGTGTGGCTGTTTTAAATATAAATCTTTATCTATTCCGGTTTGCTTATTGTAAATGCTGTGGAGAAATTTCAACCTTAGCAGTTTTCTTCTCTGATTCAACGATTTCTATCCAAGACTGTTTATAATTTCTGAGCTCGTGACGTTAAAATTATATTTACTGGTTACAAACCGAGAAGCTCGTTTTTGAACTCTCTCTAGTTTTTCTTGTAATATTGCAGTAGAGGTGTCTCATGTTGTATATGCATATTCAAGTACTGGTCTTATATTTGTGAAATAAAGAGTTTCTTTTAGTGCTTGGGGGGCATCCTTAAAATTCCTCTGGAAGAAATAAAGAAGACGATATGCCTTGCTGATTATTGTGTCGATGTGGGTGGTCCAGTATAATCTTTCTGTGAGGGTCACACCAAGATATTTTGCCGTGTCTACAGACTGTATTTTGCTATTCTGCAACGATCATGAAGATTGAACTTTGTTTTTCTTGTTCGTAAATTGGACGTGATAGCATTTGGACTTTGTTTTTCTTGTTCGTAAATTGAACGTGATAGCATTTGGACATGTTTAACTTCATCTGCCATTCTGTACACCAAGTGACAATTCTGTCAAGGTCCGTTTGCATCACATTTACGTCTTCGGCACATTTCACAGGATGATATATGATACAATCGTCCACATATAATCGTACAGTGCATTTAAGTCCGATGGGAAGATCAGTGATGAAAATAAGAAAAGGTAGTGGTGCAAGGACAGAGCCCTGTGGGACTCCAGCTAAAACACTAACAGGAGATTATGAAACACCATTAACAAGGACCTGCTGCTGGCGATCACTCAAGTAGTCTTTCACCCAGCTTAGCAGATATTTGGGAAGGCCTAAAAACGACATCTTGTGAAGCAGAAGATTGTGCGGAATAACATCGAAAGCTTTTTGTAAATCTAAGAAAATAGCATCTACCTGCACACCTTTGTCGAAACCTAGAGCGATATCGTGAATAAGCTGGGTAAGTTGCGTTACACAAGATAAACCTGACCAAAATTCATGTTTCCACGGCGTGAAAAATTTATTATCTTGAAGGTGCTTGATTAGACATGATTATATAATATGTTATAATGTTTTACAGCAAACGCAGGTTAGTGAAACTGGTCTGTAGTTGCAAGGTTTATCTTTGTCACGGGTTTTATGTAGGGGTGTGACATTCGCTATTTTCCAGTCTCTGGCCAACGTCGCGCAGTTTAAAGATAGTGTGAGAAGTACGACCAGAAAAGGAGCAATATGGGCTGCACAGCGTTTAAGAACTTGATTTGATATGCCGTCAGGGCCTTGCGCAGAGTGTCCATTCAGATTAGCGAGCAATGATTTTACCCCTGCCTGAGTTATCTGAATATCATTCATATTTGTAAGTTGCGGAAAGGGAGTGGAAATCGTGAGTGGGTTTTCTTCCGAAAAGACCGAATGAAAGTATGAATTAAAGCATTCAGCTCTACCTTTATCGTCTTTTATTATTACACCGCTGTGGGAAAGAGGTGGAATGCTAACAGAGTCTTTTTTATTGCTTTTTATGTAGTGCCATAATTCTTTTGGGATTGTTTTGATTCTATCAGCCAGAGACGTTAAGTACTTGTGTTTTGCCTGTTTCATTTCTTGCTCAAGTTGGGCTCCTGAAACCTTTACTTTTGCCAGCAACGATGGATGGTTTGTTCAGCGGAAATTTTTGTGCAACCGAGCTTTCTTTTTATCGATATACGTAGTTCGCGTGTAACCCATGGTTTTCCACTCTGTTCCTTTGATGTAATCATTTTTGAGGGAATAAATCGGTTTACTAACGTTAAAACTTTCTCTTTGAACAAGGTCCATAACTGTTCTATGTTTAAATCGTTGCTGCGGTCTATGAAATATGGCAAAAACGAGCCTAACTCGTTGTTAATGGAGTCATGGTTACCTTTATCGTACGAGAATACCTTTCTTTGTCGTGCTTTGCTTAATACTATGCTCTGACATACTACCGCACCTACCACCACATCGTGGTCGCTAATCCCTGGTGTTGCTATAACCGACGTCAGTAAGTCCTTGTGGTTGCTGAATAATAAATTTAGTATACTACCGCCTGAGCGGCTAGACCGCGTAGGAAAATCTACAAATTGAAAAAGGTAGAATGTTCTAACTATTTCACAAAGAACACCATTAATCCATAAACGGTAATTTTCAACCGGTCGGTGGTCTCACCATGTGATTTCGGGTAGGTTAAAACCACCGCCCAGCAGAATCGTCTCTGCTGATACAGCAGTCAGTGATCGTGACAACCCCAGCAAGGTCTCAATACTATTTGATCCTGGCGGTCGATAAAAAGCACCCACAACCAGGCTGTTGCCATTGGAAAATAATATTCTGCACCAAATAGATTCCGATGCTTTGTCAGCACAATGAAAGGGCACGCACTGGAGGGTATCACGAACTGAAATAAATATGCCGCCACCACGCGTGTTGCGGTCTTTCCGATAAGAAACATAACGACTTGGAAAAACTTCAGTGTCTGAAACCTCGACATCCAACCAAGACTCTGGTCCAAGTATTATGTCTGGTTGAACAATGCTGACCAAAGTATCAAACTCGACGATTTTGTTTTTTAGGCTTCTGCAGTTTACATTTATAACGGTCAATTGATGAAGAGAGCGGTTACTGGATTTTGTTTCGCTACTGGTTAACTGCTATCGGGTGACTTCACTAACGACCTCAGTGGTAGCTCATATGCATAGGTTTTTTCGTCAATAGTCAACTTGTTGTCTAAGAGTGTATTTTCTGTTGGTTTCTTTCGCATATGCTAAACGTTTTGCTCTTTCTTGGCGAACATTCTTCGAGTAGTCTTCACTGATTGAGATTTTTGTGCCCTTAAGTTTCAGCGCAGCAGAAAAGGCCCTTTGTTTGTCTTTAAAAAGGCCGAATTTGACTATTATTGGGCGTGGTTTCTCGGCCATGTGTTTACCTATTCCATGTGCTCTTTCTATTGATAAAGGATTTACAGTGACGTTGACTTTTTCAGCGCATAACTGAATAACCTTTGCTTCGGATTCATCCCAAGTTTCTTTTCCGCTATCACGTATCGCAAAGAACAAGAGGTTATTTCTACATGAGCGATTTTCTATGTCATCCTGTTTTTCCAGAACATTTCGCACGGCGTCTACAAATTGGTTGTTTTGGGCACGAAGCTCCGAGGTTACATCATTGATTGCTACTGGTCCTTCCTTCAGTTCCTCAAGTTTTGTCTTGATGCTACTAATTTTTTGGTTTATCTTATCCTGTCCTGTTTTTAACGCCTCGATTTCGGCTAAAATTTTTCGTTGTCCCTCCAGTATTTCAGGTAAGCAGCGGATTGTGTTCATTAGTTCCTGTTCCTCTTCCCTGGACAGAGGTCCTGGGTTTTCTTCTACATCACCCGCTAACAGTATCTTTTCTCCAAAAACAGCAAGAGCTATATATGCCCACAAAGTGGTTATTTTTAAACAAACAACACTCCAAAGACCCACAATACGCCGAGGTATTTCAGGCAAAACGGGCTCGCTTTGGGCTTCAAACACTCCGTATACGTGAAAACAATGCGCAAAAATCCCCCTGTGAAGGTGGTTGGAAGGCTAAGCTGTACACGACACCCACAACAATCACCCATGTGACGTCACCTTAATTCACACACATGACTATACAAAGAGTTAAACCAGTGACAAACGAAATGCACTTAACAACACTCTCTATCACTTCAAAGAGCTATTCGTAGCAAAGATTAAATCAATGCATGATTCATGAACGCTGGTTGTTTAAGTCGTAATGGTGAGGCACATCAGTGGAAACTTTTTTTATAAAATAAATGAAGCTCAAACACTGTGTAAGACGACCTCACTTCTCCTTGGTCTCTCTGCCACCGACGGAGGCGACGACATCGGCAGTACAGACGAGTAATGGAAATGCTACGCGTCCGTACGAGCTTCCTCTATTTTTATAACCCCTAGCGCATGTTCAAGGCCCACACACGGCCGCTACACGTGCCGCGGGCGGAACACACAGCGGCGTGAGAGGTCGCGAGGTGCGATAATGTGGCATAAATTGAGAACGCAAAGGGTAAACGCGCCGATGTGCTCGATGGCTGCACCAGCTGTCTTCCCTGCATACTCGTGGGCTTCTTACTTTTGCGATTTCCCAGCGTTCTGGATAGGCTTGGTTCAAGCCTTAGTAAGCCAATACTTGCCCGTTTTATTTTCCGCGCTACCAGACACTCGAAGTTTTACTCAGAATATCCAGTGTGTGCACCCCTGCAACTTAAACACTTTATTAGGGTCCAAGTTGCAGTATTAGCTTTTAGCCCGGTGATGATTGTCACCGTGTTTGGTTCATGTGATTTCGTCATGGCGACCTGGACTGCTGCGGCTCTATCCACGGCGTTTCAAACACACTAGAATTTATAATTGAAGCTCGCTGCTGTGGCCTAATAGAAGCAACTCTCTGTGCCTCCGGCAGCTTCAAATCGCAAAATATTACAGTAATTTCTTCTGTAAGAATTGCGTTTTTTCCTTTTTTTATTGAAATTGTATGAAAGCATTCGTGGGCCTTTTTGCATCAGATTTGTTCAGTAATAATTGAAATGTAACCCCTCGAATCGCGTTAAGCATGCGATGTAGAGCTACAGTCAAAAGATTTCAGGTAATTCTGTTTTAATGAAGTTTTCCCTATTTATATATTTGTTTATTTTAAGTAGAAGTTCCCGGTTGACACTAACTTGGTCAAGCATTCTTTTCATTCACTGTTTTTATACATTTTGCTACCAGAGGATTTAATGACGACGTCCCTGGTGTCGAATGAGTGGCCTCCAGGCGATGCTTGAACCGCATGTCCTTGTGCACTCCTGTGGTGACCCCCTCCTTGTAGGCAACGCATCGGTGGCAGCATCTACCTGTAGATTTTGAGCTAGCCGGCTGCGTCAATCACCATGAAACAAGGTAAGCCTGTTACTCCTTCCGGCAGTTTTTGCGAACCCTCAAATACCTCCTATATTAGGATATTTTACAGACCGCCTGCAAACGAAAAATTGCATTTTTTCCACCCGCTATTAACTACGTTGTATGAGTTCTATGCCTCAACTCGCCTAACAACTCCCATCCTACGTCTCTTATGTACCCCGCGTTTAAGAATACTCCTCCCACGTTTGAACGACCAGTATATATCCAACTTCCCCCCGGATCCCTGGCACAAACAATGCAGATGGAATATATTCCGGCGCTATGGATGCATTTCTTACAACAAATGCCGTTTTCGCGAGGACAAAACTATTCCACAATATGTAGGGAACTACAATTTTGTACGTGCATTGTACACCAAGCTAGAGAAGTAGGAAGAAAGCCGGGTGGATTGGCTCTTGAGTTATCTTGGTTCACATAGGTGAATACCTTTTACCCGGTTAAAGCGTGTTTTTAAAGAAAACAGCTAGCACATCTTTCAGAACCTTTCGATAAATATGGCCCACGGATAACGAAACAGCCAAGAACCTTTCTCGTGCCCTGGATTACAGCCCTAATGAAATATTTTGTAGGCAGGCCTTGCATATCAACTATTTTAAGGTTACTGCTTTTTTTTTATTTCTAGAAGTCGTGGTTTGTAGGCATTTTTGTGTACGTCAGCGTACCTGTTTTAACAGGTACCCTGCGAATAGGAGCTCCATTAGGGGCTCTAGTAGGGGCTCCATTACAAAGATCAGACATTTATAGTAATTAGTCTAGTGCAGCATTAGGGATTGAGAGGGTCTTTCTCTACCGCGTAAAGTATATAAATTTTCGCTTAAAAGAAGTCACCATTGGTTACTACCTCACAGAATCATAAAAGGTGTTGACCGTTTACTCTTTACCAGCTGGTAATGTACGTGTAAATCGCTAATGTTTTGTTATGTGTATACTACACCATTACATTTTATGTGAGAGGTTCCGGAGAGACAAAATAAAGAATTGAATGTATTGTTACGGTAAAAGGGGGGTTTATTTCCTGGACAGGACGGAGAAGCTTCACAGGAACGAACGGCTCCAAACGCACACGCCTGAGGATCGTTCCTCTTCCTCTTCTAGCCCAGGAATTGCCCATCCGTCATGCACATGTCCAAGTATATGAGGCGTTACAATTCCCCCCTTCACAGACGAAACCCGAAGGGTGAGTCACTGTTCACAGCGTGGAAAGAATGGCTTCAAGCGGGCGATGTGAGCCAGTTGCGTCTTGTTGCTCCGGCGTCCAGTCGTAGTGAGCCGTGACAGAACGTACGTGACGTCGCTCAAGCGATCAACAATAACGAATGGGCCTGTGTAGCGTGACAGAAACTTAGTGCACAGGCCGCGCTTTCGTATTGGGGTCCATAGCAAGACCAAGTCACCTTTTGCATAAGAGACGAATTGGTGCCGACTGTCGTAGCGCTTCTTAGAACGCGTCTGCGACGCCACAGTTCGGAGTCTTGCAAGGCGGCGAGCCTCTTCGGCAAGGCACAGCGTCTTCGCAACCGAGGGCTCACAATGCAGCGAAAACGGCAAGATAGAGTCCAGAGTATTACGAGGAACACGAGCGTACAGCAAGAAGAACGGACTATAACCTGTGGTTTCATGCGTCGCAGTGTTGTATGCATATGTGACAAAAGGCAACAGCTCGTCCCAATTCTTTTGGTCCGAGTCGACGTACATGGCGAGCATGTTAGTAACAGTTCTGTTTGTGCGTTCGGTCATGCCGTTCGTCTGAGGGTGGTATGGTGTGGAGTGGCGGAAACGAGAAGTACAAAGACGTAGAAGCTCTTCAATGACGTCTGCAACGAATTGGCGACCGCGGTCACTGATTATCACCCGAGGAGCACCGTGCCGAAGAATGAGAAAGTGCAGCATGAATAGTGCCACTTGAGCAGCGGTGGCGGTCGGAACAGCCGCGGTTTCCGCGTATCGCGAAAGATGGTCGACGCAAACGATGACCCGTCGATTACCAGTGGAAGAGCGCGGAAACGGACCTAGCAGGTCGATGCCAACTTGTTCGAACGGAGAACTTTGGAGGTGCAACTGGATGAAGAAGTGCCGATTGAACATGGGTAGGGCGCTTATATTTCTGGCACTCTTGACAACTGGCTACGTCCTGCGCTACAGTGCGATGCATATTCGGCCAGAAGAAGCGTTCTTTTGTGCGATGCAAGGTTCGGGCCGTTCCCAAATGACCGCAAGTAGCGTCGTCGTGCATTGTGCGCAGAACTTGCGAACGCAGGCGTGTTGGCACAACAAGAAGAAAACGGGCACCCCACTGGAGGTAGTTCGTCTTCCAAAGCAGCCGGTCCCGCATAACGAAGCGGCGAGACGAATTGGAACCATGAGCAACTTCAAACAGCGGTTGTAGGCTGGAGTCATTTTGCTGCTCCACGATGAAAGTTTCAGCATCAGGATTAGTTGGAGCTAACCACTGCCAGATAATCGTCAAAGTTGTCAGCGTCTGCTTCGGGTTCAGAGGCCGGAAGCCGAGATAAGCAGTCGGCGTCCGCGTGTTGGCGGCCGCTCTTGTAGCGCACAACAAAGTCATATTCCTGTAGACGCAAGGCCCATCGGGCTAGACGACCAACTGGATCGCGAAGTCCAGTGAGCCAACACAAAGCGTGGTGGTCAGTGACCACAGTAAATGGGCGTCCGTATATGTATGAGCGAAACTTCTTGACAGCAAAAATAACTGCCAAACACTCTTGCTCTGTTACCGTATAATTTCGCTCGGCTTTGCTCAGGCATCGGCTAGCATAGGCGACAACATGCAAAACATGATTATGTTTTTGAACGAGCACTGCGCCAACACCGATTCCACTCGCGTCAGCGTGTATCTCAGAGGGCGCGGAAGGGTCGAAGTGACGCAGAATAGGGCCTGATGTCAGAAGAAATTTGAGCTGAGAAAACAAAGCCTCACATTCCGGTGTCCAATGAAATGGGACGTTGTCATGTAAAAGGTGCGTAAGTGGCGATGCCAAGTCCGCGAACCGAGGAACGAAGCGACGAAAGTATGAGCACAACCCCAGGAAGCTGCGGAGCTCGCGCACAGAGCGTGGTTGCTTGAAGTTGCCGACAGCTTCAATCTTCCGAGGATCAGGCCGGACGCCATCCTTGTCAACCATGTAGCCAAGAACCAGCGCTTGACGCTCGCCAAAACGGCACTTCTTCGAATTCAGCACGAGGCCGGCCCTCTGCAGGCAGTTCAGGATGGTATCCACGCGGCAGTTGTGCTCATCGAACGTTCGCCCGAAAATTACTACATCATCAAGGTAGCACAAACAAATTTCCCACTTCAATCCACGGAGAATCGTGTCCATGAACCTTTCGAATGTTGCCGGAGCGTTGCATAATCCGAACGGCATCACGTTGAATTCAAAAAGACCGTCAGGAGGGACGAAGGCCGTTTTTTCCTTGTGTGCAGGTTCCATCGGGATTTGCCAATATCCGGTTCGTAGGTCCACGGACGAGAAGAAGGACGCTGAGTGCAGACAGTCAATTACGTCGTCTATTCGAGGAAGCGGGTATACGTCTTTCTTCGTAATGGAATTGAGGCGCCGATAGTCCACGCAAAATCGCCATGACCCATCTTTCTTCTTGACAAGGATGACAGGTGCAGCCCATGGACTAGATGACTCTTGTACAACACCCTTTTGCAGCATTTCTTTGACCTGATCCGCTATAACCTTGCGTTCATATGGGGCGACTCGGTAGGGTATTTGTCGAATTGGACGTGCCGAGCCAGTTTCAATTGTGTGACGTGCACGTGAAGACGGGATCCGGATATTGGTGTCGTCTTGGGCGAAGTCAAACAAAGAAGCATGTCGGGATAGAACGGTCACCAGCGTAGCACGCTCAGTTGAGGAGAGTGATTTGTCAATCATGCCCAGAAATTTAGAATCAGGCACGCCGCTAGTGGCAACCTGAGGCTCACTTTCACACACCACAGCAACAGACGCGCTCTCGTGAGCCTCAATCCGGGCAAGTTTCATGCCTCTAGGTGGAACTACGTTATGAGCGGAGCAGTTCAACGCCCACAATAAAGTGTGACCATTGTTGATGCGAATAAGGCACCGCGGCAACAAAACGTCTTTCTTCGCACAGTTCCCGGCCAGTGGCTCCACAAAGGCGTCCAGGGAGCTGACAGGGATGTCAGAAGTGGTCACGGTGATGGGCGATGCTGTGTGTGCTGGCAGAACCACGTTGTCACAAACAATCAGAATTTCTTCAGCTGGAGAATCGTCGCCAGACAAGGGAAAGAGAAGACTGCTCACTGAAAGTTCACCGGCGCCACAGTCAACGGTTGCCCCACAGTCCCGTAAAAAGTCCATCCCGAGAATGACGTCGTGTGTGGAACTGGGAAGCACCGCGAACTCCACTGTAAACGTTTTCCCGGCCACCGAGACGTTCACACTACAAACACCCATAGGTCGGAGCCATTCGCCACCAACTCCCCGGAACGAAAGAGGCTGATCCCAGCTGAACATTACTTTGCGGCCAAGTCTTTCCTTGAACGCATACCTCATTACTGAAACGGTGGCTCCAGTGCCCACTAAAGCCATTGTTGAAACTCCATCGACCGAAACTTGAACTTTGTTTTTGTCCATAGAAACAGGCAGAGGTTTATCGATTACAGACGGTCCAGCGACCTCACCCCCATCGGCCGCACTGGTTAGTTTCCCGGGGGTGGTGACATCGGGCGGCGGCAAGGCGATGGCGACCTCCTCGGGCGCATTGTGGGTGGTGTCAGGCTGCGATCCGATGAAGGAGAACCACTTCGCTGCGCATTTGGTCCGGAGGGGGTCGGAAGTACTCCCGGATGCCACGATGAGTCAAGCCTGTAGGAAGAACGTTGAGGGTATGCGTCTGGGGCCCTGTATGTTGGCAGCTGGCGTCGACGACGGCAGAATCGCTCGATGTGCCCCGTCATGCCACAGCGATAGCAAACAGGCGGCCGACGCCCCGTATCTGACCGTTCAAAAGACGCATATCGCATATCTGGCTGGTAGGCACGCTGGCCAACCTCGTAGTTTCCTGTGTTCGAGTGATCCAGTTGTAGATTCGGTTCGTTATAGTCGGCATATAGATTACGAGGAAAGCGAACTGGCCGCCAAAAATCTGCGTCCCTGTGATAGGGACCATTAGGATTTCCCGCGGCTCGGTGGGGCTCAATGCTTGCAGCGTTGATGGACGGATTCATGCATTCACTGTGGACACAACGGCACCGGCACGCAGCCTCTTTCGTCAGATAGCGTTCAGAGAAGCTTGCTGCCTTGCTTGGGACGTCTTCATGTAGCCGCAACTCTTCACGGACTATTTGCCGTATGGTAGCCGCGAGATCAGCGGGAGACGTGCTGTCAACGCTTGCTACAGTAGTCACGTTGGATAAGCGGCCAAACTTTGGAGTTATACGGCGTTTTTTAAGCGCTTCGAACTTGCGGCAATGCCGAATTACATCCGACATGGTGTCCAAATGCTCCTTGCTAATGAGGAATGTGTAGACGTCCTCAGCAATTCCCTTCAGTAGATGGCCCACCTTGTCGTCCTCAGGCATTTCGGCATTCACTACTCTACACAGCTGCAGAATTTCTTCAATGTAGGTGGTGCAGCTTTCCCCTGGGACTTGAGCTCGCTGCAGAAGAGTCTGCTCCGCTCGCTTCTTCTTGGCTTCAGCGTCACCGAACCTTTCCTTCGTTAACTCTACTAGCCGATCCCACGTCGTAAATTTCGCTTCATTGTTGTAAAACCACACCAGGGCGGTCTTCTCCAAGGAAAATACGACGTTCGCAAGCTTGTCTGCCACATTCCAACGGTTGTACTTGCTCACTCGTTCGTAATGGGTAAGCCAGTCATCGACGTCTTCTTCCGCTTTGCCTTCAAACTTCCGTGGTTCTTGTTGCAGCTGCCAGCCGCCGGGCGGTGTCGCCGAAGAGTTGCCTTGAGCCGGGGGCGCCATGGCTTCTCCGACGGGCGAGAGGCCAGCTAGTCAACGGCGTCGGCGAAGATCCAGTGACGCCGTTGTCCGCTGGGTTTACCCCACACCTTCCACCAAGTCTGTTACGGTAAAAGGGAGGTTTATTTCCCGGACAGGACGGAGAAGCTTCACAGGAACGAACGGCTCCAAACGCACACGCCTGAGGATCGTTCCTCTTTCTCTTCTAGCCCAGGGATTGCCCATCCGTTATGCACATGTCCAAGTATATGAGGCGTTACAGTATTTAATGAGTGGAAAAAAATTGTCCTTAATCTAAGAAAGTAAATCGTAGCTTCATTCAACTTCAAAAAATATTCATGTCTATAAAAATGGTTCATTCATCAAGCTCATAATTATTAGAGTGAGTTGTTAAAGTACAACCTTCCACACTTATCCAATATGTCTGAATATTGGTATTCCTAAATTTGCAGAGCGAAAATACGCAATTGAACTCCTGTGGTCACCCCCTCTTTGTGTGCAACGCATCGATGGCCGCATCTACCTGTCGATTTTGAGCTAGCAGGCTGCGTCAATCATCATGAAACAACGTAAGCCTGTTACTCCTTCCGGTAGTTTTTGCGAACGCTCAAATACCTCCTATATTAGGATATTTTAACAGACCACCTGCAAACAAAAAATTGCATTTTTCTACCCGCTATTAACTACGTTGTATAAGTTCTATGCCTCAACTCGCCTAACAACTCCCCTCCTACGTGTTTTATGTACCCCGCGTTTAAGAATACTCCTCCAACGTTTGAACGACCAGTATATATAACCGACTTCCCCCCGGATTCCTGGCACAAACATTACAGATGGAATATATTACGGCGCTATGGATGCATTTCTTACAACAAATGCCGTGTTCGCGAGGACAAACCTATTCCACAATATGTAGGTAACTACAATTTTGTACGTGCATTGTACACAGAGCTAGAGAAGTAGGAAAAAGCCAGGTGGATTGGCTCTTGAGTTATCTTTGTTCACATAGCCGCAAAAATGGTCGAAAATGAAAAAACAACATTTCATTTAATTACCCTGAATTAAGATATAACCGTTTGAACCGCAATAGACCTCACCAACTTTACCGCACATTTTTCTCGCTGTTAAGAACGAGATGGTTTTTACAACTTAAAACGAACTTCATATCAGAAACCTAACGTACGCCTCATGGATTCATAGAGACGTCCGGTACGCGAAGGAATAAAAAGAATATGTAAAGATTAGGACTTAAGTGGCCCATTACTCTGTAGTGAACCTTAACTATACGAACCACCTGTTTACTACCAACGCCACTCTTTCAAATGAAAGCTTCCACTATGCTACGAACAAGCACGTACCTCTAACTTGTTGTTATCGCTGCGAAGAACACTGACTGTATATGCTCTCAAACCTGTTCTTATTGAACATTGAGTACGTTAGAAATCATACTAAACATAAAATAAACATGTCGAGGACACAAAAACGTGACTTGCAAGCAAAAAGAGGTTTCAAACTTTTTATTTTAGTTATTGCAGCTAAAATGTCCTAAAACTTGCAAAATTTCAATGCCTATCACCTAGAAGTTCATAACTCCTTACATTTTGAAGTAATATTGGAGAAACATCTTCAACTTACTCTTTTAAAGTTGCGTCTGGTACCACATTCCGCAGATAGCAATAACAAAACACCAATTGTGAGGGTTCCTACAAAGCTGACAAAAAACTTATCCACCATTACTTTTTCAACATGTGCCTCAGGCCGGAGAATATTTCCCCGTGGTGGTGAACGTTTCTGGGCCGTACAGTGTATTTTATTTTGTACTTTAAGGCTCGGACAAAGGGGCGTCTTTTCACAATAGAAGACGAACAGGTTGTGTTCGGGATTGAGTTTTTTTATGGCAATCTTTCCTTGTTCAGATGCGTTCTTATTTTGAAGAACCGCAATATAAGCAAGACGAAACAGAGAAATCTATTGTTTTAAGGAAACCCAACTGCCATGTTTTAGTGCACTTGGCTTATCTGCAGTTGAAGTCAACAGCGCTTTTATCAAACCAAGCGTATAACAATGTTTAGGCCATATTATAAAACACAGACACAAATCGGGACTATTCAAGGCAGTAATCAACTTACAGTAATATAGCGGCTGGTAAAAATCAAAGAATAAGACCCAGAATCGATGGGAATATTTTCTTCCTTTACCCTGCATTACAAACAAAAAACACGAGAAAGCAACGGTGTCAGAACCATACAACTACATTTCCCTACGTGCACATAAATATGCTATGTTGTTCTGGCGTTTACAAAATCTTCATTTAAAACGAGCCCTATATTTTCTAAATAATAACGCAATGTTCGTTGCCCTATAGAGGTGTTGAGCATACGAGAAGGTACAAACAAACAAAATTGCGCGCCAATCCACCCTGCGAAAGTGGTTCGAAATCACAGCTGTAAACGACACCCACAACGACTCTCCACAGGAGATGACTTCAATTCACGCACGTGGATCTACAAACAGTGAAACAACTGAGAAGTGGAGTGAACCTAACCGCACCCTTCAATTCTTCAAAGAGATATTTTTGCCAAGGGGAAATCAGTGTATGATCCGCGAATGGTGGTTGGTTGAGTTGTATTTATGAAGCACATGGGTGTAAACTCTTGTTTATAAAACAAAAGAAGCTCAAACCTGATGTTATACAATGTTTCTTCTCCGCCGCGTATCCGGCAATCTCAAGAACAGTTTCAAGACAAGAACACTGCAAACCGGAGTTACATATTAACGTTCTTCTGGACGTGAGCGTCATATTATCTTTTTTCCTAATAACGGTGATATAATACACACATTTCTATATTTTAAAGATACAATGCTTGGCCTGTAAAGCCTCAAAGTACCGATCACTTTCACTTTTCGCAGGCGATTGAATCCAGGAACAGGCACGCAGAATAGGCCGCGTGGTGGGCATCAAAGCACTTCTTTTGCATCACTAGTGCCCGCATCTTGTAACAGCGGAATGACTAAGGCAAGATGGAGCGCACTCAACTCGTCCTTCTTAGTTGGTTACTTGCGAGTTTCACTTAGGGCAGAAAAAAAAGTGTTCAAGCAACCCCAAATAAACTTCACAACTAGGGTGTAACGCGCAGCTCAGTGGGCCGTAACTACCGTTTCCCTAAAAATGGGAAATAATTATCCGGAAATAGGTGGCGGCACGCTCACTGTGACGAGTTGGTCACTTCAGATATACAGGCCAGGAACTTTGCCAATATATCAACCGAAAGTGTTCGCCTAGAAGCTGTTAGGTTGGGCTCCGCATTTAATTAATGAAAGCCGCCGGTGGCTTATGTTCGGCGACGCGTCCGCTGATAGCGGCTGTCCCGTGTCCCTTTCATTTAACCGCACGGACGCCAAGTTCGGAGCCGCGGAGAGCGTGTTTTGTGCCCGTCCTTTTGTGTGTCAAAAGACTGGGGTGCTTAGCCTGAGTACCCCTGTCCCGTCGGAGGTGGCTGGGTCATTCCGCATGACAGGCTGAAGGGAAGCTGAATGGTGGTGTGTCTCTTAGTGTCGAAAAGGCGCGCGGTGTGGTGTAAGTTTTTGAGAATTTGCGAAGCCAGCGCCGGGCGCTCTTCGTTGACGGTTCGTTCGCCTCGGCGACGGTCGCCTGGGCTGGCAGCGTCTCTTCCCGTGGGCTGTTAAGGTGGGCGGCGGCGCCTGTTTAGTCTGGGAGGGGATTAGCAACGACTCCCTCTTTGTCCCGGCGCGCGCGCAGACAAGGCGCCAAGGAGAGGACGCGGGAAGAGGTTAGCCGCGAGAAGACCGCTCCAAGCCGTCGGCTTGGCTTTTGAGCAGATGCCGCCCGCTAAACGTAATGGTGTGTCCACGTTAGGCCGCAGACGTCTTGTATTTGCTTGTCGGGAGCTCTAACGTGCGTGGGAAACGCGCTATGAGTGTGTAAGAGAGAGTTTTGGGTCACGTGACCGCAGGTGGGGACACATGTGTGAATGGCTGGTTCCTGTGGCCAATCAATGGTTTCTATTAATTGTTTGAAAGGTTTTTCTCTCTTTCTTGAACGCCCCTTTGTGGAGGCAGGGTTTTTGGTATCAAAACCGGAGTGTCGGGTTTGGTCCAGGGTCGGTCGAGAGGGGATCTAGTTCAGTATAGATCTCGGCCGAACAGGCTGCTGCGGGCAGAGTGACAATGTAACCGTCACTCTTTCCTGATGTAGATACTTGGAGTAATGTAATTAGTGTAAATAAACAAACCTAATATCCAGCAAGGAAGGCAGTCCTCATCCCTCACCCGCTTCAAGCATTGGTCGTCGGTCATCGGAGCGAGTCGAGATCGTCCTCTCGGCTCGCGCATCAGAAGAACATCACTATTTCGTCTGCATCGGTCACCAAGAAGATGCAGAGGCGAAATTTAACTGAAGCCCCTTTGCGTGCCTGCTCAAATTGGCGGGATTTTTTGCGTTACGGCGAGACCGCTGCCACCCACCGCCAAGGCTGAGTGGCTTATTCTATAGCTCACGCGACCGTGAGTGCTGTCTTGCTTCTTGGAGAACCTTTTCCTCGTGGAAAAGAAGAGCTCCTCTGACAGTATTCATGTGGATTTCTTCCTGTGCAGGTATGGCGAGTAGCCCTGACTTAACAACCAGTGGGGCATACCTGATTCTGATTTGTCACTTATATTGCACACATTTTTTGATAAGCTGTATATGCTTTTGTGTTATTATAGAATACATTTCCCATAATGCACATATTAGCGTGATTGCGCTGATTATTGCCAGTGTCTGCATATACCTGTAGGCCATCTGCATGAACGTTGTGCCCTGTTTTTGTAATGTAGGTTTTCTGTGTTTTATCAGACTTTTTCCAAAACAGGGACACACAAATAGAGACAGACAGACCAAAATGTTGAATTCCACGAGATGAATTAAATCTACGGCAAGGGCAAATAAGAACAACAAATTCTAAACGCATACCTCCTCGCTATTTCCGGCGGTGAAGATTGGCGGTGGCCTATTTACAAACATGGTATGTTGGCCTCCGCGAAACGGACGAATAGAAAGAGAAGCCAAGCGGTACCTACAGCAAGCTGCTGGGCGGTACAAGGCTCAGCCAAGGCGGAGAAAAAGGCATGGTTTGACACTGATGCCTGCGGTCGCGGTCCGCGAGTGATTTCGAAGCCATACGTCAACGGACATGTCGATGTGCTGCCGGGGGGCTTGTGATTCCTGTGATTGTGCTGCCGGCGTCATGGAGGAGGTCTTAGCATTTGTGAGAGGACCACTGCTGATGACGCATCAGCCTAGCTTTGGCAAGCCTGAGGAGCGGCATCCAAGACAAAGCCAGACCAAGCATAGGATGACGCGGCGAGGAATGAACTACTTGTCGACTAGCGGACTGCACGCTAAGTGAGACAACCGGCCTCCAAACTTGTAGATTGCGTCGATGCTGTCTGAGCTGTCCCGTTTTCTTATCGGCTTATAGTCACCGCTAGGCAATTTCTTTCTACGCTAATTTACCCTTTGCAGAAGTGTGTGGCCACAGTAGGTTGTTTGTGGCTTACCTTGCAATTTTTAAAAACCCAGTTGGGCTATTCTTTTATGCGATGCTGTTGAGCAAGTGTATCGAACGCCCTCACATCACAAGTACCATCAAGGTATTAAAAAGGTATTTTTAAGACACAACGCGCATTTTTATCCGTATGTTAACATTTCGTTGCTAATAGTCGCGTCAGTTACCCGAATCCGGACTTTGTTTCTTTTGTAGCATTTTTCTGAAACATAAAGTGTCTGCGTCGCCGATTGATTCTTCTGTTTTTTCTTTTTGATAGCGCATATTGACTGATCAAGACGTCGTGAACGTGTAATGATCAAACTTTGGAGATGTATCACAACAGAAGGGTGTCCTTTAAATGCCAAACAGATACGGTACCAAGTATAACCGCCATAGATTAGGTTATTACGTCAAATCAAACAAATGTTCATTGTATATAAATTTTATTTGTTCTTGTTAAAAGTCTCGGCATGCAGCTAAGCCAACTTCTTTCGCGATACGAGCTGCGCCCTCGGCAGGCTGGCATTGCACCCCAACAAGAAGTGGTATTTTGTAAAATCCCTTCGCTTCTTTTTGTTTTGTGTGCTGTAGAAGCTGAAAAATGCAAGCGGATTCGTGCCAAAACATTCAAAAGTTTTATTTCAGGAACAACTACCTGGTGGGGTTTGTGAATACCTACTGGAGCAAACAACCAACGCCATTTTCGGCTTTCGGAATCATCGCCATCATTTTCGTTGAGTAATCATCATCCAATCAAACAACTCACTGATGTTCACTGCCGAAAGACGGCCTCTCTCGTTAATTTGTAACCGCTTCAATTCTGCGCTGTTAATTTCCATTCTTGGGTCCTTGTTTTTCCAACCTATCCCTCAATCGTGTTACGGATCTTCCCCTTTTTCTAGACCCGTCAATTGCTATCCACCCTATTGCCCTGGGGGGCACCAGTTCTCAGTTCTCCTCATTAAAACGCCAGCCGAAGACCATATCATTTTGTAACTAAGATATCATCAAGTCTTGTTTGATCTCTGCACACGGAAGCTCGTTTCCGCTCCCTAAGTGTTACTAATATTATAATTTGTTTCATGGCCCGTTGAGACGCTCTAAGCTTTCTGTCCAGGGGTTTAGTAAGGCGCAAAGCTTCAGCTGCGTATGTCATTACCGCAGGATGCATTGATTGTACATTTTACTTCTGTGTGATAGATCTGGCTTACTTTTCGTTATTTATGAGAGCTTCCCGACTGCACTTCAGCACAAACCTATTTTTCGCCAAATATCTCTCCCGCTCCACAGGGCAGCCCTAACCCTCTAACGGAGGTAGATAAATTCCTGAACTTCTAGCGTTTCGTTTCCTAGGATGGAGAGTGCGCTTTCGGCAATTTTATTTCTTTAATATGGTGTGTGTGTTGTTATTAATTTTCAAACCCACGGCCGTGCTTCCATTCGTAGTTCCTCAAGCATTTTTGCAGGTGTTCTGCCATCTGACTTAACAAGACTATGTCTGCTGGAAACATAACATGGGTCAAGTATTCTTTGCCTATTTCTACTATTAGATTTTTTTCAGTCAAGATTTCTGAATACCCTCTGCAGGCATTCTGTGAACAGTTTCGGCCAAATGGTGTCGCCCTGTTTTACTTCTTGCGGTTAGGGAGTTTTCAACTTCACTTCTAAGGCAATATCCAGCCCGTATATCGCCTTTTTATACACAGCATTTATTTACTTCAGGCAAAATGCTGCAATTTCTAGTATATTACACAACTGCTTGCTTTGATGGGATGTCGTGCGGCAACATAACTTTTTTGTTTTTTTAAAGGGACGGATTGTAACAGAGTCCGTTAACGTTGCGTTGTTTCCAAGGGGTGTTACCCTACCTTAGTTATTCCGCACGAAAAGTTTTTTTACGTGCAGAGCACTTCAGGGGCTCGTCTTCTCTTCCTAGCACGTTAGCTGAACCCAAAAATAGTAACACCGCGTTCCGTCGTAGTGGTGCAACGCAGAACCTTCGAAAGCCAAGCGGTTTGTTTACTCATAAGCGTATGAACTCATGAGCGGCTGGCGCTTGTCATAGAACTCCTCGTTGTTTAGATAAGTTTGAGGCAAAATATGCGTAATTATTGGGCAGCACCCACGTTCACCTATTAGGAACGCTCATTAGGTTGGTTTTTACGATAGTAAGCGAAAAAAGTACTGTGCGACGCCGGCACGTGCGGAAGGAAAAGCAAGCACAAAATTACAGAACTTTCGCTGGCGCTGTTTCAGGTAGGGGGGCGTGAGCATTGCGGGGGCGGGAAATATTAATTGCATTGGATGATAGTTGAGAGTGGACAACGGCACTACAGCCCATTATGTCTAATTACTGATCTGCATTTCCGGTAGCGTTGACGTTGAGTGGAACGGCTTAAATTTTTTTTAATGACCTTTAACTGAAAGCATTTGTTCTTTTCATTTTGATAGAGTAAACTAGTTGACGGTAATTTGGAAGTCCGTGGGACGCAGATATTTTACTGTGACATACGTCAGACGTTAAGCAGGCCTTCCGCATAATGTTCTCATTCGCCTACCAGATTGGTAGGTTATATCCGTACCTAAATCTAAATATTTTGTTGAATTTACGTCTTAACTAATTCTAATTTTTCACTTCGAGTTAATTTGGACGTAACAGGAAACACTGGTTAAAGCACCATCGACCGCACTTTGATTTTTCTTTGGTGCTCGGTCTCACGTAACTATTAAACAATGAACAATTTCCTAAAAAGGGGCCGTGACTTTGCAATCTTTTATATAGAACTGCATATCAAAACACAGAGTTTTAGAATAACGCAATATTAATCGCTCTAGTGATCTTTTTTCCAATACGTACATGTTATTCGTTTTTTAAATAAACATGAATAAGTACCTGTTGTTGTTTTTTTATTCACGTTCATCGTAGTTAGATATTTGCTGTGGATAATGGTTTTGTCTCCTAGCAGTTGGTGTCGCACACCGCTTTATCCCTGTTAGCAAGAAAAAAACTGGAGTGGGATAATTTCTGAAAACTCTTTTTTATGTAAATATTTTTGGTCGGCCATAGCCTAAAATTTTAAGGATTTATCTATTGGTTTATAAACTTTTGTTTTTAGCGTCCCTCTTTGTTAACGTTTCATTCCAAACCGTCGCCTTAGCGACTTGAACAAACTAAAGACCTCTATTAGCTATCATCACCGCCACAATATACCTGTCTACGACCACTGCAGGGTCGAAGCGTCTCCTATATCTCCAATTATCCAAGTCCTGTGCTCACAGCGAACAAGGTATCCCTGACAAAGTATTCATCTCAGATGCCTAACTAACTTTCTGCCACCTCCTGCCAAACTTGCTTTATCTAGGAATCGCCTCTGTTACTCTTAATAACCAACAGTTATATTCTCTGCTCTATACATGCACTGCGGACGCGGATTTCGTCGTCTTTATATCTACTAATCTGTCCTTAACACGCGTTTGTTCCCTGACCCCCTCCGCTCTCTTCTTCTCCGTTAACGTTACACCTATCATCTTACCTTCCATTGCTCGCGCGTTGTCAACAATTTAGGTTTTAACCTTTTTACTGCGCCTCGAATTTTTCGCGACGTATGTGAGTACCGGTAAGATGGCGCTGGAATACACCTTCCTCTTTAGAGCAATGGTAGCCTGCCATTTTTTATCTGGGATTGCCTGCGGAGTGCACTCCGCCCCATTCTTACCCTTCTAATTATTTCTTCCAAATGGGTGCGATTTGAGGTCCCTACTTTAACTAAGTACTTACCACTTTCAATGCCTCGCCACCTACTTCTAACCGCTCTGCTCTCGAGAGGCGACATTTGTGCATTTTAATTCTCAGGCCCACGATTCTAACCTGCTTGTAGAGTGCGGTTGTCATGCTTTGGAATATGTCCCCCAAGGTTCTTTGTAAGGCAACCTAATCAGCAAATTCAAGGTTACAGAGGTATTCACCAGTATTTCTTACACCCCACAGTCCCCCATCTAATGTTTTACATACCTCTTGTAAACATGCTGTGTAAATATTAGCTATATTTACGCATTGCTCTGTGGCCGTAACGTCAATTTTCACCGGTCATCAGATGTTCTCACCATTAGCCCGGAGATTTGTTTTCACGTCTTCCCGACAATCATGTGCAGCAAATACTTGCCCTCTTCAACCTTCCGAACATATAGGTTCCCAACGAATTATGTCAACGTAATAATTTTGCCCCGAATAAACAATAAAAAAGAAGTAATGTTTGGAGTATCTTGGAGGGAATGATTCAGCTTATCTATTGGCGCTGAAACATTTCTGTAGCTTTGAACGTTTACAGTTTCAAATAGAGCTATCAGGTTGGTAGTAAACGGTATTTCTAAAATATAAATTTTATTTTGGCCATATTTGTTCACCACACGAAGTTTTTTTACGTGAAATGCCTTATTTTGTATCTACATTTTACTGCAGACGCCGGAGTGCGAAATGGGCTGTTGAATACACTGAACAATTGTACAGGTGCAGTTGAAAGGATACAAATATTACAGCGACATAAGTCTTTAAAGAGTTTCTGCACTCTGCTGAGCACGTATTGCTCTTTTTCCAATGCAAATGACAGTTTTAAGCAGTATACATGCTTCTGTTGAACACTTAATATCTGTAACGCAACAGTTCGTTTTTGTACTCGTCTCTATAAATCAGTGGCCGCAAGAAGTCAGTTTTGTTGCGTGTTTCGCCCCAAAACTAACTCACGTTTTGAAGACAATATATTTGTAGAAACATTTTACTGGGCGGTTTATTCTTTTGGCCTGGTTCCGAAACAAGTCTTACACAATTTTAAATTGACCAAAATAAACACCGACTGATTAGTAACAAAAATTGAATAGCGTTTTTAAAACAAATGCTACATAACCGCGCTGTAATTCGATAGGGTACCACGTCCGGAGAGTTCACAGTTTGACGTCAGCTGCTGCGCTGTTTTCTTTTGTCGGTTACATGTGAAAATCGGTGTTTTAATAAATTACCTTTGTCTTCTGGTCACCAGAAGCTCATTACGCATTCCTATTTGACATTACCTAACGTCACCTAGCTTCAGCCGCCTAAAGTGCATGAAGCAGAAAAACAAAGAACGATCACTTTTTCAAGGGCCTTAGCGTGGGTTGCACTAGCCAAGAAGCACGGTAGGCTGGGTGGAGGAAAGAGTATTGTACATAAGCACAGGCTATTGCACAGTACAGCAGTTGGAAGGGATCTTTTTTGCAGCTATATTTTAACTTTGAATTTAAGTGATGCGTTTGTTTGTTGTTGTTTTAACGTTGAAAACCTACTCCGTCTGAAACGTGCAGTCATTTCTAGCGACTCATGGCAAGCGCATCTTTTATCCTCCTATTGTATGGGTAAATAAGGTTCATTGTTCTTCGGCTATTTTGCAAGCAGCCTGTATGTAAGGCCGAGCTGTATCGTGGAACAATATGAAAAAAAAACGCAGTTTTATTGTGCCCTATGCGGAGGTGTAAGAACCTATAACATGATGAAGATAACTAAAGCTTCGAAAAAACTATGGTTGATTCCTCTGTAATTGGAATTGGTAAAACACGAAAGTGAAATGTGCAGCGAAATCTGCAGCTGAGCATGATTTGCGGGGCGGCTCCCTTGTGGGCGTGCTTGGCGAGCGACGCCTTGCTAACGTGTCGCTTCGTCCAATCTGTATTGGGGTTATTTGCGTGACGGATATCACGTCACTGATATCTTGGTGTATCCGGGCGTAGAACACTTTCGTGTTAAATTATAAAACCCGACAACGAACAACTCTAAGTATAACAGACTCTTTACTGAAAAGGTTGCTTCCCCGCAAGAAGACCCTGTGTGCAATGGTGCACCCGTTACAGGCGTTGTATTGGCGTCACTTCATGTCGGATATGACGTAAGTGAATAGTTGGTGAATGCCGGAATGAAACACTTTCCTTTTAAAATTCAACCTGAAGATCCTATAACGTGTTGAAGATGCCATCATCACAATCATCATCGATCTACTCAGGGCCACTGCAGGATGAAGACCTCTCCCATTGACCTTGAACTGCTTCAGTCATGCGCTGCTGGGGTCCACAGTTTACCACCCTATTTATTTCTTCAAGGTACACTGGAATTCTTCGTCTTCTAGACGCATCTCCTGGTATCCGCTCTTTTACCCTAATTGTCCACCGGTTGTCGGTTCGCCTCACTACATAGCTAGTTCAAGAGCATTTCTTTTTCATTACCTCAACTATCATATGTTCTAGTCTAATTTGTTCCCTAATCTAGGTAGCCCATTTCCTGTCCTTGAGTGTTACCCCTAACATTATTTGTTTTGTGGCCCGTTGAGCCTACCCAAGCTTGCTATCTCGTTGTTTATGAAGGCGTCTTGCAGCAGGTCTATTTTCTATTGAGTGAAAGAGGTAACTTACTTTTCATTATTTGAGAGTGCTTGCCGAGTGCTCTATGTAGGGCCTGAACTTTTGCTCGCGCGATGTGAAGCACTTGAAGCCCATAAAGGAGCTTTCTGTCAACGAAGACGTTACATACTCTTGCACGTGCAAACACAGAGAGGTCTAGCCCATTTCATGCCTGCGATGCGCGCTTAACTTGCGTAAGCGCTGATGACCAATGAGGCCCTGTGTTCCGTATTTGATGTAACGGCACGCCAAAGTACTGAAGTGGGGTGCTATCCCAAATAACACCAGGGAATATGGACAGTTTTGTTCCCTATTGTCCTATTCAAAATTCCTAAGTTTTTTTCGTATTACCATTCGCTGCAGACACATCGCAGAACTGCTCAGTCACTGTAAGGGCTTCCTGAACACTTTTTGTCAGCGCAAAAATACGCTACATCATCTGCATAAGCAAGCAGCTTAACTTCGCACGATTGTAAGCAAAAACCTTTCACTCTTTGACTCTACTGAATGCTGAGACAAAGAGGCTCGAGGTACAATTCAAACAGCAACGGTGACAGGGGAGCCTTGTCTGACAGTCGACTTGATCGCAATCGGCTCAGACAAAATACGATTGGCGATAAGCTGTGTACTGCACCGATCATAGCACATGTTGATGCCCTTATATAACACATCACCTAAGTTGACTGCTGCCGGAAGTGCGAATAAGAAATCATGAGAAACCCGATCAAACGCTTTTGCAAGGGCAATTTGTATTAGGGCCACCTGATATACCGAATCCGACACGCACTCCAAGACAGAACGAGAGATATGAATATTTGTGTGAATACTCCTGCCCCGAATACCGCAAGTTTGGTGGGACCCCACTAAACTAGTGATGACAAATTGAAGGCGCCTACATAATATGTTTGCAAAAATTTTGTAGTCAACGTTGCATAGTGAGGTTGGTCGGTAACCCTCTACACACCTTAGTTTTTCTGCATCCGCAGTCTTGGGGATTAGCACCGTCTGTCCTGAATAAAAGGTTGGCGCAAGATATTATGATCATAGGCAGCAGTAAATACCTCCAGGAGAACTGGAGCAAGGATACCAGAAAACTTCTGATAGAACTCCCCACTAAGGTCATCTGGCCCTGGGGTTTTGTTAGTCTTAAGCGCGGAGATGGCATCCTTAACTTCCTCCAGTGTAATAGGCCCTCACACCATTATGCACTCGTTCTCTGTAAGCCTGGTAAGTACGTCAATGAGAGAATGGAACTGTAATTGCCGAGCAATAATACTGCACCCCCCAAATAACGTGCTGTAATGAGTGTGGAAAGCACTGACTATTTCGTTAGCTTCAGTATACCTAACACCGTTATAATAAATTTTAATTATCTCCTCTGCAAGTGCGGTTTGGCGCTCATCACTAAGACACCGGCGAGAAGGAAGGTTATCAAAGAACCTTTCAGTTCTGGACCAAATTAAGGCACAATGATACTTTTGAGTTACATTTTTTTGCAATTGTTCATTAACAATCCCAATTTCTTCCAAAGTTGATCCCGCATTGACTGCTTCCAGTTCGTAAAGCACACCCAATGTACGGGAAGTTCACGTACATGAAAGCGTTTTTAAAACGAAAGCCGAGCTGACTCCTCTATTGCGTCATGCCTAATTTCCCTGTTTAATTGGATCCCATTTCTGATAAAGGGATATTTCGGGAGTTCTTAGAATATGGTGTAAGCACTCAGATACCCTTTTGCAAAAAATTTCTTCAGCCAGTAGAGAGGTATTAAGTTTCCACAGATCCCATTGAGTCGGCTTGTTACGTGGTCTTGACATACCAAAGTAGATTGAGACCATACAGTGGGCAGTAGCAAATATTGGACGTACATTATAGTCCGAAACGCCAGAAACTTCCTCTGCTGATGTATCTATCCTGTCAAGGCGGGCATTTGAACTGCACTGGAAATGAGCAAAGTGCACTGCACTTCCTTTCATCTGACCGACATCAACAAGACCATGCTCATGCACTAAATCGGCCAGTGTGGCTGCACTGCGGTCATAGCGCGCAGCTGGCCTAGAACGATCATGCTCACTGCAGACACAGTTGAAATCGCCCATACAGAGAAGCTTTCGTTGTGTTCGAAGGAACTACCCCAGCGACAAAAAAAAGGTATTACGTTATCGACAATTAACTGGTGCATACAGGCAAACAATACGCCATTCAACACCCCGAAGGACAAGGTCGCAGCCCATAAACGCCCTTAAGTATCTACAGTGCAGGAGAGACAAGAAAACCCTATTTGCTTGCTGATGAACAGGAAACATCCGGCAGACAAGTCTGCGGAATGCGTGACCCATACACTATAATGTTTTAAAAGGGCTCTAATGTGGCCGCTGTGTCCTCATCACCGCAAAGCTTTGTCTCCTGAATAGCGGCGATGCTTACGTCCATCCGTTTAAGGAGACGTAAGAGCTGACACTGTCTTCTCCTGTTCCTCAGAACTCTCATATTAAGTGTGGCAGCGTGCAATGCCGTGACACTTGCCATCCCGTTGGAGCAGCCTACGTAATTCCTCCACCATCTGAACCACCCTTGCGGCAAGCCTTGGACGATTGAGGCTTAACTTGCTTCTTGGAGCCGGCCAGCGGCATGCCTCCACTAACCCCGGGGCCGTGTCAGCATGTTCCATAACGGTGGACGCCTGCTTTTTGCCGGCACTGGATGGTTTGTTTTCGCTGTCAGCTGGAGCTGGTCTCTTCGTCGGTCCACTGCTCGCACCCGAAACGTGCTCAGGCAGTACCGAGGCATCCACCCACCATGGGTATGAAACATCGTCAGCGTCAACTAGGAGACGGGGAAGACAAGTGGTGCACTGACCAAGCACATCTACGGGTTTAACCCCTGCATTATTGCTAAATGCCACGCGATAGCGATTAAAGGAGGCTCACACCAACCCAAGGCATCTAGCTTCTAGTACGCCAATGAGCATGTAGCTTCCAGTGTTCCCGTAAAAAATATCAGCTCCTTGTCATCTGCTCTCACACCAGACGATACCTCAAGGAACACATTCAAATACTCCTTCATGGCCAGGACACCACTCCAAGCCCTAGCATCAAAATCCTGGGCCTAGATCTTCAGGCCAACACCAAGAGTGACGTATTACCAACGTGCCTCAAACACAGCATCAATAAATCATACACATGATCAGGCGCGGTGCCACCAAGAAGCGAGGCCTGAAGGAATCCGATACCTTTCGATTCGTTCAAGCTTTCGTCCTCTCGAGGATCCCTTACATGAACCCCCTGTCTACTTCTCGGCAAGAAGGACATAAAATGTTTGATATATAATGAATAGAAAGGCGCTTGAGCAAGGAATTCGTATTCCCAAGAGGGCGTCCACAGAGGCTTCTTAGCACGGGGCTCTACAACACGGTGGAAGAGCTGATATTGGGTCATCTTTTCATCAAGAAGCTCCGAATGAGCAGAACTGCGGCGGTTCGCCACATCTTTCACCAGTTTGGCTGGGCAGCACAGAAAGTCACTCCGCTTGATGTACTCCTGGAGTTTTTGTGGGATTAAATAAATATGCTCCCTTGGCTTACAAATGTGAACCCCTCAGACGACGAAGGTCGCCGCCAAGCATGGGCTCAAGCGCTCAACACCACACTCGGTGGGGATCATGCAGTTATCTACACAGACGCCTCCTAACATCGAGGGCAGCAGTACGCCATCATCGTTGGTACCTCCAAAACCAACCTCCTTGCTTGTGCCTCACTCGAGGCTGAAGCGATGCCGGCAGCAAAAGAGGCAGCCATCGACTTGGCTATCAACCAGGGCTTCGTAAGGTAGTCACCAATGCCCAACAAGCCTACCGGAATTACCTGTCGGGTTTGGTGTCCCGACTTTCACTGCGTGTGCTAAAAACCACTCCCCAAATGTTTCCATTCAGCTCATCTGGACACCCGCTCACGCTTCCATGCAGGGCAACGAATACGCCCACCAAGCCTGAACTTTCACCCCTCGTACTATGGAGCTGCACGAGGACAGTCACCCGCCTGTGAGTGTCGTTCAGAGACACAACCCAGCATTATCGCCTTCTCAGGCAGGTTCTACCTTCGCCTCACCCTGATCTCTATATAAAACAACAAACTACCCTACGGCTCATACAATCCGGCTTCCGGTGTGGGAAGAAGCCGGATTGTATGAGCCGTAGGGTAGTTTTTTGTTCTATGGAGAGATCACGGTAAGGCGAAGGTAGGGTCTGCCTCAGAAGGCGATAATGCTGGGTAGTGTCTCTGCACGAGACAAGCGGGTGACTGTCCTCGTGCAGCTCCATAGTACTGGGGGTGAAAGTGCAGGCTTGGTGGGCGTATTCGTTGCCTTTCATGGAAGCGTGAGAGGGTGTCCAGATGAGCTGAACGGAACCATTTGGTGAGTGGTTTTTAGCATACGCAGTGAAGGTCGGGACACCAAACCCGACAGGCAATTCCGGTAGGCTTGTTGGGCACTGGGGACTACCTTAGGAGCCCCTGGTGTATATCCAAGGCAATGGCTGCCTCTTTTGCTGCCAGCATGGCTTCGGTCTCGAGTGAGGCACAAGCAAGCAGGTTGGTTTTGGAGGTAGCCACGAATATGGCGTACAGGTGCCTTCCATGTTGGGAGGCGTCTGTGTAGATAACTGCATGATCCCCATCGAGTGTGGTGTTGAGCGCTTGAGCCCGTGGTTGGCGATCCTCGTCGTCTGAGGGGTTCATATATATAAGCAAAGGGAGCATATTTATTTCTTACCGCAAAAAGCCCTGGATTACATCAAGCGGAGTGACTTTCTGTGCTGCCCAGCCAATCTGGTGAAAGATGCGGCGACCCGCCGCAGTTCTGCTAATTGGGAGCTTCTGGATGGAAAGATGACCCTCTATCAGCTCTTCCACCGTGTTGTAGAGCCCGGTGCTAAGGAGCCTCTGTGGACACCCTCATGGGAAGACCAATGGCTGGCTCAACCGCCTTTCTAATCATTTTATAAAGCTTTTTATGCCCTTCGTTCCGAGAAGAATACAGGGGGTTCAAGTAAGTGATCCTCGCGAGGGCGAAAGCTTGAACAAATCGAAAGGTATCGGATTCTTTCGGGCCTCGCTTCTTGGTGGCACCACGCCTGATCATGTGTATGATTTATTGATGCTGTGTTTGACGCCCGGTCACAATAGGTCCCTCTTGGTATTGGCCCGAAGATCAAGGTCCAGTATTTTGATTCTAGGGCTTGGAGTGATGGCCTGGCCATCGAGGAGTATTTGAATGTGTTCCTTGAGGCATCGTCTGGCGTGAGGGCGGACGATAAGGAGCTGATATTTTTTAAGGGAACACTGGAAGCGACATTCCCATTGGCTTACTAGAAGTGAGGTGCCATGGGTTGGTGTGAGCCTCTATTCGCTATCGCGTTGCATTTAGCAAGAATTCAGGGGTTAAACCAGGAGATGTGCTTGGTCAGTGCACCACTTGTCTTCCCCGCCTCCGAGTGGACTCGTAGCTAAATCGGTAAGACTACGGGCTCTTGCTTTGCTACTCTGTTAATGCCAGGTTTGATTCCAGGCGGAGAAGTAAATTCTTTTATTTTTTTCGCAGGGTTTTGTGATGACACCAACGGTCGCGAAAGAAATCTTGGGGCGTAGAGGTAAAAAGCTTTGCTTTAAAAAACGAGGGTATAAAGTCTTGTAGCTGCGGCATCGAAGGCAAAGGCATAGCGTTCGTAAAACCAAAGTGATAATGGTCACAATTCCTTCCGAAGCTGCGCATTTAAATGCCGCGCCGCGCCGCTGCCGCGAAGTTTCTTCTGCGACAAATGCCTTTTCCTTAACCTAGCCCAAGCGCTTGTTAACTGCGCGCACTTGGCAACTTTTCTTGTTTCACTCCGTGCGCAGCTTCCCAAAGCCGGCGGCTGCGCCGAAGAAACGGGTTCACATAATGTCCTACTAGATATCGCAATGGTCTCGCACGTTCTTCCGGGTCATGCTCGGGGCAGACGAACCTGTGTGCTCACAAGCCGGGATAAAAAAAACTTCCTGAAGATTTTTGCTTATCCTTCCCCACTAGCACGCCTATAAGGCAAAGTGAAGACGACCTTATTTAAAAAACTTTTTATTTGTTCATTAGAAAAAAAATGTGCTTGTTTACACACGGGTAACTCATTTCGGGGCCAGAATGTTTTCATACACTTTTTTTGTTTGAGTAAGCAAAACAAAAGTTATAAGTGGCCCTTGCTGCACACGAATTGCAGTCAAATTCATGCAGCTGTAATACTGGAGCGTGATTAGGGGATCTGCCAAGAGACCACAATCTCTGGCGGTAATGCTGATGCCAGCCATATTGTTGTCCAGTGGTATCAATAGATTGCGATGTTCCTCTTGTTTTAATTAAAATATAACTCGTTTCATGCTTCCTTTCAGTCGATATGTACCTCCATATGTAACGCTTACAAGTCGTCCTCTCGAGATACAAGGTGTGAAACACCAGACTGAGTCGCAGAAATGGCTGCTGTGGTTTCCAAACCCCCGCCCGCTTTTTCACTCACATGCTATGTGAATCACTGCATTGTTGAACGTTGTAACTGCGAAACTTTGTTCTCTTACAGGTGGGGGACCAATAGATTATGAACAAATGGTGTACATGAATCCCGCAGGATCCTGCGCCGTTATACATACCGCATATTTGCATCGTGAGTTAAGCACCGTTTTTTTTATAATTCCCATACAATTAGAGCAAACAGCCTAGATCTGCATCCTCTTTACTGCGATACAGTATATGTGTATCCCCCAAGTTCTCCTTCGGGTGAAGCGGATTTACACAGCGCCTCTCCAGTACGCCTCATCGCACCGCCGACCCCTAGTTCAGAACTCCTATTCCCCATTCCATCACCGTTGCGTCATTCACAATTTTCCGAGACTTCTGATAATTGTCCTAGCACCGTTATCAGCAACTGTACTTTTAGCGTGCAGACTGACGGATACGTGTCGTTGGCTGGGAGGAGTTAGAGTGGTGATCCAAGGAGCGTCGGTATGCCCAGTAGTGCGAATAGATCCGAAAACAACACAAAGCCTCTACCCCACAAAATGCAGCGCGATTTCTTTCATTTCAAACGTGATTTTATAGGTTGTGTAGATTGACTTGGCGGCGCCAGTTTAAAGTGTTTGATACACTCTGGTTCAATAACGATATCATGAAAATCGAAAACGCTAAAGATTATAACAGAAAGTTGGCAGCGCTTGGTGTTCTTGTCCCATAGTTCCCGCAAAGGATTTCCATCATTCATTAGTTCATGGTGTGCAAAACATGTGAGCCATGGAGAGGCCATGAGTGCTTCACTCTCTGGAGGAACAGAGATCATTAAATGTACAAGGCCGCGAACGTCGAAAGGAGAATCAAGGTCACCGAAGGGAGTCCCGAACTGACTAAGAACTGGAAGCTGAGGCAAAGTGGCGAAGGTTAAACCGTCAAGGTGACGCACAACGACGCAACGCCGACGACGGCACGAGGATTCGCCGTTAAGACGCCTCCAGGAATGACAACGTATTCAAAGGTGCCCCTTCAAAATTATAACGCAATTTTATCGATCGTGATATCGGCAACAGTTGCGAAGTGCGCGATAGACTCTGGTTCAACAACGACGTTTGAAAATCGGATATGGTAAAGATTAGGACGCAAGGGAGGCCGCGCTTCGGGTGCTAGTTGCAAACAACCCGCAAACGGCTTCCAATGATGAGGATTTTATGGTGTGGGCAACGTGCAAGGAGTCCCTACTAAAGAATGTAATCCCCACGTATGCCACCACTTTCCGCTACGTACGCCCGCGGCGCCCGTCTCGACTCACTCGCGTGAACGTAGTCGAAAAGCGCCTCTCCCTGGCACGGTCAGTACAGCATCTCAGACAAGATAGTGAACATTCCCATCGACGTGCAAAGAACCCTGCCAAACCTCACTCCCCACATCTCGGATGACAGCGTGGTTCAAATGAAGCACCGAATCACAAACAAGCCGATTTGCAAGTACGGAGTGGTTAAGTCAGGAGTGTGGGGGTTGCGACTGGAAAGAGGAGGGCGTTGTGCGCACACACAGATATAGGATTCATTTCCTTACTGACGATGTGCCCGTAGTGCTGGTTTGACGCTCAAACGGGGACGTCAAATGGCCCAACCCGTCCTGTACGGTGTCCTCAGGGGTAGAGGGCATTGGGTTGGTGTTTTACACAATCGTAAGATGCCTAAGACACGGTAGGAAAGCAGACAGCTTCATGGAAGTCCTCTACAAAAACCGGGTCCTTTCACGCTGCATTCAGCCACCTGGCTTAGAATTATGCTCTGTAGCAAATTTCAAACAAACCTGTCTTCCTCCATGCACTGAGTGGACTACGTCCAGCTTTACAAGTCATCCTTCTTCACACAGTGAAAGGGCACAATTTTTGTAAATTATTGAGCTCAGTCGTCAAAGGCCATTTTATTCTAGCAATAAATTGGAAGAGATTTTATACTGAATTAAATAAAATGTGCCGCACTATTCGTCTTGGCGAAGATGCGCTGATGCTGTTCCGGGTGACTAGGAGCTAAAGAGTGCTTTTTGTATTGTTGTCGGCAACTTCTTCTGCACGTTAAAGTGGGTTAAATCGTATTATGAAATTTTATGAATTGCCGGAAGCGAGGGATCAATCACTTATTTTCGGTACCTAAAGGGGTACCGACACAAACTTTTGAAGGCGAGATAACTTCTGGGATAGATTAGTCTGAACACACATACATCGTCTCCGAAATAACAGCGGCCAATACAACGTAGAACATATTCAAAATCAATGTAGAGTGTCTGAAACACAACCGAGCAACCAGCAGAGGACCTCCCGCAATCGACATCCCGTGGATATTTTGTAAACAAACAACATCCAAACACGTCACGAGTTTCTGTTTGTAGCTTCCGCACTGCCTGCGTTTACCGCCGGCTCGCCGCTCCAATCCTATGGCTGGGAGGGCGGAGCTTTTGCTCTGGAGAACGAACGGAACGATCGTTGGTGGCGTAGGCGCCGTGATTTTGTCAGCTCATCGGGCAGCTGGCCGTGACCAAACTTGCACACCGATTCCAGGCACTCCATTTTTATTACTTTTTATTTACATGGGATGGGAAAACGCGCCGGAGACACGCAAACCCCACTGAGCGAGCCGCACGGTCGCTGTGCAGACGGCGGCCAGGGCCGCGATGTGGCGCAGGCTGGCGCAGGTAGCTCGAGTGATAGCTGGTTACCGCTTTACGAAATTAGCTTCAGGTCCCAATCACGGCAGCTTATATGAAAAAGGAGTTAATGATGCGATGGCGGGTTGCATTACAAATTGTCATCTGCACCGCTTACGAGAGCGGCACTCGAATATCCACCGCAGTGCTAAGCCGAACACATCTGTAGGCGGACCTGTAGGCAGACCGGCCGGTTGCTCCCAGTGAGCGTCCTGCCTCCCACTGTCTCGAGCGTCGCGCGTCGTTCTCTAGCCGCTGCAGCATTTGCACTCGCAGCGCCTTGGTCACGTCCAAGGTCACTTTTTAATTAAGCAGGTCAGGAGATAAGTACGTGGGGGCATTCGCAGAAACTGCCGGTGACGCGCATTCGACAGTGCTACGGCAACTCTGCTCTGTGATATCCCCCCGACGGTCACGTGGTCAGCTTTGTTCACAAAAAATCTATCGTTTCGCGGCACCCGCTGAAACCGAAACTGCGACCAGCCGCATTGAAAATGCCTCTAACTACGCAACCGTCGCACGCTAAAGCAATTGACGTTTCTACAGGTGATGAGTAGGTCACTAACTGCTCACCGCAGCAAAAAAAAAACAAGATGCAGAATTTTTGTGTCAGTGCTCCCTTAAAGAAATGTTAAAATGAGTGATGTATTTTTTAAATCACGGAAAAACGTTGGTATTGGACGGTAAATGTTTTTGGTTTATGGACGTCCAGACTTTATTAGCAACGCTATATGCTCCAAAAAATTTTAACTCTCCTAAACAAAGGACGATTTCGTTCCAATGCTAGGTCACTACGTTATTATTTCTTAAAAATCCTGAAGTTAGTCTCCCATTCGCAGCATAAAGTATGCATGCATAAGGGGTTATAAGTGGGCAGTTTTTTTTTCCTTTGTTGGAAAGAAACGCAGACGCGCTCACATGCCCACATCCCCCCCCCAGAGTCCCCCACATAACTAAAACAAGTTCACGTGTCTACAAATCGCAACATACCGAGAGGCGCGAAAACAAGAGCCGCATCTGCAATAAAAACGTAATCCAGTATTTACCCCAGAATACTTTTTTTGTTTGCGTGATACTTTTTTACTTGAGAAATACACAGATTCTTCATCCCAGAGCCTAAGTTTCATAAAAAACAAATATTTAAACCTCTCATCTAAAGTATGTTCAGCCGTACGTAATTATTAGTTTGGTCAGTTTTAATGGTGAAAATACAGCCTTCCTGGATTTAAAATAGGATAAATTTCAGTGGCTGCACTGATCTTTTTTTCGTTTATTTCAGGAGATGTGCGTTAGAAGTGTGAATAAATATAGGCGTGTACGTAAATATTACTACACCGAAATGCATTTAGAAGTTGTGTCACACGCACAGCAGGTATAAAAAAGTTTGCTAGCACCCACGTCACGTAGTAATTTCTCTTTTAAGCAATGACAGTGAGTACTAGAATTTGAAGATAAAACAAATGTTGGTTTTTTATCTCCATGTCCTCCCTTTGTAGTTGCAACTAATTTCTCTTGCAGGTGGACAGCAAACGCTTTGCGAACTTCGTGTAAAGGGCTTAAGCTATCTCACCATACCAAAAGAATGCCTTCAAGCATTCACAAGGAAATGTTACTATCCTTACTTTGCCCTTTACACACACAGCTGCCGCATGCCTTAAGAAACTGATGGAGGCGAAAAGCAAGAACGCCCGTGTTTTCAAGACTTTGGCGCACGTTGAAGATACCCAGGTGGTCAAAATTATTCCGGAGCCCTCATCGCCTTCATTTCGTCGGCGTGTTAAACCCTGCAATAAATCAATCAATGAATATGTCAATCAATCAATCAATGCATTATTAAATAGTAGATTTTGACAAAAGAATGGCCAGGTATGTTTTTTTTTTCTTTTTTTATTCGTAAGTTTTTGCCTAAAAAATTTCAAGCATAACTAGTGATGATATTTGTGAAAAGAAATATACAGTAATCCGTCAGAACAACTGGACCTATAATTAAAACTGGGAGGATACGTTTAGGTTGGCATAGATTTATTTTTTGAGCAGCACTATTGGCCACATTAATTAACCTGCTGCCAACGTCTTTAATCTCTTTTTAAAGGGTGAGTTTTTACTTCGCAATTATAAATTTGTGTCGGGGAGAAGTTAGGAGGAAGCACGAAGACAGTGCATTGAGGTGTGATTGTCAGGTCATGCGACATTAAGAACTAAACCCAAGCTTCAGTCGACCGTAAAGACTGAGCAAAGGGTTTCTTTTTTATTTTTTATTTTTTGCTTTTGGTTTGACTTTCTGTTACACAAAAAACCGACAACAAATACTGAAAGAATAGGTACCGGCCGTTGGTCACAATGGTTTCAAACTTATTCCGAACTTTCTCGCCACCTGCGAGAAGAGTAGACGGTAGGACTGTTACCCTGATTGAAAGAGGAAACCGTGTATTTTCTTTAGCAAAAACAATAAGATGTATCCTCATTTGGTTAGGCTCAGATTACCCGAAGTTTAGAAGCGGTTCCGGTTGGTCCCTCACACTGACAAGGGATCCAGGAGGTGTGGGGGGAGAAGTTGCATCAACCCTTAGCTCGCTGTTTCTTTTTCCTTGCACAAAGAGTGCAAGCTGCGCCAATTTTCCCGAGAGGCACAACTAAGGTAGGCAAAGTTTTAGCGTAGCAAGGACCAGTCAAGCAATTTTTCCCCCGGTCGTTCCGATCGGTTCGCATACTCACAGCGGATACTGCAGAAAAGATGACCACCGTCTGCCTGCAATGTGGTGATCGAGTCAATTAGCGAGGCAGTGAGCGCCCCCACGATCCTCCTCCTTCTCTCCTCCTACTCTCACCCCTGCCTGCGCTTCTTTATTTCACAACACACTCCCGCCGCCGCCAAGTTGGTTAGGAGCTAGCTTGCGGCGACACCGGCAGTGGACAAGTCCGCGCCCCACTACGACCAATTTTCAGACTTCCGTAGCGGCGCATGATTTCACCGGAGCGATGGTCGCAGGGATCCCGTTGAAAATTTGGCTGGGCCGGTCAGAGGGATGCGGAGCGGAAGTCTAGTCATCGATGCTAGTAGGGAGAACTGTATATATATATATATATATATATATATAGGGAGCAGTTGAACTTTTGAAGATGGTAGAGAACACAAGAAAAGAAAACTGTGAACAAGGTAAAAGCAGGATTGTTGCCAACGTTTCAGCAAAGAGACTTGCTTTCGTCGCAAGTCTTTTTGCTGGAACGTTGGCAACAATCGTGCTTTTACCTTGTTGAAAGTTTTCTTTTCTTGTATATATATATATATATATATATATATATATATATATTACGAAAAATGTCCCCTGCCGAAACCAGCAGCGCACAGCCGTTTTGAATGGCACTCTATTGTAAACACCATAACAGTGTTTGCAGTGTTTTCCGTCGGAGTTATATACTTCTGACAACCCATGTTTTGCGGCAGTCAAGACGATGTTCACTAGGCGCGGCTTCCGGTGACGCGGGGAAACTAATCGGCCACTACCGAGCAGGGTCGTTATAGCTATGCGAGGCTGTGGTCCGGTTACACATTTGCGCGAAGTTATGCGACTTCCAGTGCGGCTTTCGCGCCGGGAGGATGGCATTTAACGAGTTTTTGTTTTTGGTATATTTGTTTGAAACCCCACTGGACGACGTTCAAGCTTAAACATCCTAGCTGTTCAAAAAACAGGAGTGATCAAAAGGGGCAACATGGTGGAATAAATGCACAAACATTTGGGTGGTGAAATCGTTCGTATGATCAAGGAGCCCCCAGCCCAGCTGTTTATGAGATTTGGGTTCATCACATTTGCAAATCAGAATATGATTGACCAGAAAGCGTTTAAAAAATTCGTCCAATTCAGCAATTTAGTTCTGAAGACTGAAGAAAAGAAACAGTAGAGCAGCTGGTCTTCACTACCTTGGAATTAGCTTTTTTTAGGCCAGCTCTTTTTCGTAGCAAGATTGTTCAAAGGGGAAGCTTTTTCTCTGCAAACTTTGTTAAATCAAAGTCCCTAATCTACCTTCTCACAGCCCAAAATCCAAGCTGTCAAAGTCTGAAGGCAAAGTCCACTCCAAATCAGTCCAATTCCAAAGCCGACCACCCCGCAACAAATGCAAAGGAAATAATGTGCGCCCTGAATGCGATGATAGCGCGGTCCAATTGGGAATTGAGTGTTATGCCTGCAAATAAGCATGAGACCGTCGAAAATACAATTTTCAAGTGTTGTGATGGGTCTTTTTTGAGTATGTGCTTCAGCGAACTTTAAGAAAAAATTCTCTTTAGACGTCCACGGTATCAAGTTCGTAATCATAGAGAACGACGGCGGGGTGCCGTACGATGTGTTTATCATTTGGCCTTGGAAATCGCGCATGGAAATTCGGCATGGAAATTCCGCATGGCAATACGCCAATGTGATGTTGAAGCGAAGCGCATCAAGGAGTACGTTCTTGATTATATTCGCGTAATTGTGGGCGTCTGTAAGGCTCAGCCTGTACCCCGGGAATGGTTATCGGTAATTCAATAACTAGCAAACCATAAACCGTTTTAGCCGTTTTCTGCTACCAAATCCTCTTGGGAGTTTTGTCGGTGCTACATCTGCTTTGTAGGCTTTTCATTCCTTGTGTGCTTGTTTCGTGTCAAAGTATATAGCAGTAAAGCATACAAAGCTATCATAACGCAATCAAATGGATGCTGGTTTCAAGCGGCGAGGAACCAAGGTTTCATTTCGTGGTTTTTTTTCCCGGTTTTTCTTTACTGGTGCATGGGGCGGCCGCCTTTATCAACAAAGTTTATACCTTCATTACAGAAAAGTTTCATCACCGTTTGAAAAAAACGGTCTACGTGGGTGAAAAAGCCAACGCCTAAGAAGCCAAGCGCAATTGCCATGCGAATCGGGCTTGAGCACAGGGCTAACAATTCAGTTACAAAAATCTCAAAACAACCATCGAATCCAGATTACGAATGTAAGGCGCCTATGAACAATAGGACACGCCACCTTGTGTTCCTGGTAAAGATTATGCTTGCAGATTACCTTTGAAAACTAGGCTGTACTGGTGTCGCCAAATAGAGAATTTCGAGGCCCAAGACACTGAGTGCATACGTGCGGCTAGGAAGGAACCCGGCATTTGCCGCCAGAGAAGCCGAGCGTAGTGCCAGTAGATAAGTTATCAGAGTACCGCCACTGACGCAGGTAAGTCAGCAACGTCGGCCATTCGCTTGTTTATAACTGCTGCAAGATTGCAGCATCTACGGCCTCGCCATTAACTTCCGATCGGGGATTTTGTTACCACTGCTACCGAGATGAAGCAAAAGGACATTTTTGTCACACTTGCGCTGCTGAAATTTCGATAACTCGTTATCTTTTATTACAGTTTGAAACGACTTCAGTAGCCTGCAGCCGCAGAGCACGGCGGACAAGCTATACCTACCGGACTGTACCGAATAAAACGCATCAACAGCAAAATGGCGGCGCTTATGAACCCTCGCAGTGTAAACGAAATGTCAATTGGTGAGCTCCCATTAGCGAGCTGACCAATAACCATGGGGACGGCGCGGAACAATAGCAGAAAAGATTGCCGATACTCTGTATCCCTATGTAGTGACAGTAGCCGAGCGCAACTGACAGGCGAGGCACTGGAGGGATTCTGCTTTAGGCTGCACTTCCGCGCGAACGCAGGATTGCGACCTCCGTTCAAGGGGCGGCTTTGGCGGGCCTGTCGAACTCCGGTATAGGGGGGATTAAAAGAAATGCAAAAACAGAGCGCACAGCCTCCCGCTTGCTGCACCATCTGGCTGCAGTCAGTAAACTATGTGAATGCGCGCATCATCGAAAGCGTTTGAGAGTGTGGCCTACAATTATTGGAAATGCTTGATCAAGAAGCGATGCCGGTCGTTTATTTTCCGGCCACTTTTCACCCTGCGTCGCCACGGAGAAGGATAGGGCATCATGGTGGCTGCATTGAGCCAGCTGCGCGCATGAATGCTTAGTGGCGACAGACCTTAAAAAGACGCCTTAAAAAAGAGATCGGCGTTGCTATTTTATCACGCATTGCCCCTTAAAAGTAGGCGACACTCTCAAATGCTCAGAATGAACTATGCACGCACGCAGTTTGCTGACTGTGCAGCCAGACGTTGCGGGATGCATCAGAGGCGGTGTGCTCCGTGGTTCGCATTTCTTTTAGTCCCTGCTGTACGATGTTGTCTCTTTTGAAAAATGCTGCAAAACAGGACTATCAGTTTATTCTGCCCTGTAGGCGGCCGATGAGGCGGTGTGGCCGAGCCCACGTTTATTGAGGTTGCGCTTGCCGTGCCGTGGTCAACACAAGGCTAGTGGAACCGGGGTGCCGCTCCAGACCGAGTGTCGGGGGCTGAGTGTCTTCCGTGCCAGCTGGCGAATTGCTGATGATGGTGGTGGCGCTAAAGAGGACGATGAGGGTGGCGCTACAGGGCTCCCCGCCTTGCGCGGAGCGTGATAGAAAAACTGAGCTGGGTGTTGTTTTGTGCAGTACTGTACGTTAAAGCGGGGAGGAGCAGGGGGGGTGGGGGCGTTGGGAAAAGCAATTATAAAAGTTCACAGGCACATGTAATGTTTGTCCGTAGCCAAAGAGAGTCCGTGGGCAGTCAGGGGCCTAGTGGAAGGGGTTGCGTAAAAGGCACGGTCCTGGTCGTCAGCGAGGTAGATTCCGGGTAAGGGGCAACCTCTGGTGGTCGAAGCTGGGAATGCGGCCGCGGACGCATTGCGGTGTGCGAAGCGGCTGCTGCAGTTGATGATTGAGCGAACGGCAGGCGTAACTCGAAGGACAGTGACAAGGTGAAGCGTGGTGCAACAGAATGACGACCGGAGGGCGGGTTGACTGTGCCCCTGTGTGGGCCCTGTGGCTGCGTCGCTGTCTGGGCTGTTCTCGCAACCGCGGTGGGAGGTGGCACAGCGGAGGCTTGCAATGATGAGCTGTGCTTGAACTCCAATGACGTCAGATCCCCTTCCTGCAAGCTGGTTTCGCCTGTTTGATTTACAGACAGACGGCTGAGCTCCGGTCACTGCGTCTACCTAACACTGTCCTGGAGCAGGGAATCGGTTGTCGTCTGGGGACCAGCTTTTGACGCGTCTCTTGATTGCATGGGGTCGTGGGATACTTCTTTCGGTGACGGTTGTTGAGAGGGGCGCCCCGCAATCTTCGCTCCGGTATCACCATCGTAGCCAGGTTGTGAAGATTGTCAATAGCAAGCTGATGTGTTTCAAAGGTAGCTTCGACTGTCGGGGTCCTCGATCTGTCGTTGGCTGCTGGAGGCTGCTCCACCTAAGGCGAGGAAGACGGCTGTCGTACACCGGAAGTACAGTGCTCCTGAAGATCGCTCTCACTCGTGCCGTGCAGAGAAATTTCGCAGCCACGAGCGGTAAAGCAGCAAAAGAAATGGGGTTCGGTCGGCACCAGAAGCCCGGGACGCTCGCCGCCGAGACTGTACACAAAGCAACCGCGTCGGCGGATTGCCTCGAAAGCGCGTCATCCCTATTTCATATTTGCCGCGCTTTCGAGGCGCTTTTTCAAAGAAAGTGCTACGAGTTGTGCCGCGCCTACGCCAGATGGCGCCATGGGTCCCGCGACCGAGAGAAGACGCAGTGAAACATCCCCCTCGCGAGGGGCACGATAAAATGAAGAGCATTTCCGGGGGCGCACGACGTTAAGTAGTTTGCGTTACGTTACTGTTGTTGCACTTGTGGCAACTGCTGACGAGAGAGCGCTCGTCAGCAGTAATTTGAATGAGTCAACGATATAAGGCGCGTTCGTAATGTCCCATTCTGTGTTGGCTTTGTTGCGCAGTGGGTAGAGCACCATGTACATTGCGTTCTGCCCGCAGGGTCGAGGGGTCGAAACCGGGCGCCGGATTGTATTTGTTTTATATAGTACGGAGGGGTACGGCGCGGACTACGGACGTCAACGCGGGTGACATCGTGAGTTACCGAAATGCTCTGCATTTAACACTTGCTGGGGTGGGTGGAACAAACGCAACAACCTGTGGCGCTGCGGCATGGTGTTACGCAGATTCCACTATGCGAAAGGCCGACTGTGTAGTGCTGCAAGCCTTAGCCGGCACTGAAGTTTCCTGGCAAGGCGAGTCTGAACACTGCGGCGAAGTTGTATGCACAGCTGGCGTTGGAAGGTGTGTTATTGCACAGGATGGCGTCGGCATGGGCGGGATGAAGGTGGGCGTGTCATCAGAACTGCGCTGTAATATTGAAATATGCGGTCTGAGACGCCACACTGCTTAAGAAAAGCCTTCTTCAAGTCGTCGTAGGTCTCTGGGCCCGGTGGTGGTAGCCGGAGATGCGCGAGGAGCCCGTCAGGTAGCCGTGGCGCTGCGAGGTGGTAGAGCAGCAGTTGCCTCCTTACGTTGTTGACGAAAAATTGACTTTCGAGCAGAACAAACCATATGTCGCAGTGATGTGTGAAGAAGTTTGGAAGACCGCAGAGGTCCGGGAGCTCTAGATACGCGCCCATGATCGCAGACCCGTCACCTAATGAGGGTTGGGGTACATGGGCCGAGGGCAGTGTCGGAGGATGACTGGTGGGGGTAACGGCTGCAGGTTCTGTTGGGATTGTCGTCTGCCGGGGTTTCATGCCGTAGTGGTTGAGAAAAGTGTCTTTTAAGTCGTCATACGCACTGGGGCCTGGGGTCGGCAGCTGGATCTGCACAATGAGGGCAGCAGGTAGCTTCTGTATTATAACGAGGTACCTAATTTCCGGGGACCAGATGTCATTTACATAAAAATGGCTCTCCAGGATAACGAACCATGCAGCTTGGTTTGAGATGGAGTCAAACGGAATCAGCAAGGGAAGGTCTGGGAGGGCGGGGAAGGAAGTTCTTCGCGTGCCGTCGTCCGGGTTGTGGCCGGGGGAAGCAGCGTTGCGAAGCCATGGCGAAGCCGCTTGTTCGTGTCACCAAATTGTAGGCGTCCGATGAGGCGGTGTGGCCGGGGCCACGTTTATTGAGGCTGCGCTTGCCGTGCCAAGGTCAAGACGAGGCGAGTAGAACCGGGGTGCCGCTCCAGACCGGGTTCCGGGTGCTGAGGGTCTTCCGTGCCAATCTGCTGATGATGATGGGGGCCCTGAATAAGATGATGATGGTGGCGCTACATCCCTGTTTGCAAACCCGACCATCAACACCATTTTTTCTGCATGCTGACGTAAAAGCCAGGTCATACAAGGTAGAAGATTTCCGCGACCCGTTGGTGAATGAATTTGCGGCCCGAGATTGTTGCCTTGGGTGCATATCAGATGAACCACCTGTGGGCCGTCACTTCTTGTGGGTTGCCGCCTCTGAAATTCATGTGATGTAAAGGGGTGCTGGTGCCTTATTATCAACCCGCGGAGCCAGGACGTACGCCTAAAGCCGCACTGAGTGCTCGACAACGTCCCCAAAGACGAAGTGCGAGGTGCCCTGGCGCTTTATGGGAAGGTCACTGAAGTGGTCCCTGACCACTGGCGTGTGCCGGGCAGCACATCGCAGCTCTCGAGGACAGGTTTGGTCAACCTACGACTGAAGTCCGGAGGTACCGTTGACGATATCCCGCACCAGGTCCACGTCGCCGGCAAGCAGGCCCTTGTTGTGGTGCCCGGACGTGTACCGCTCTGTTTGCGCTGCCACCGGAGTGGCCACATTCGGCGGGAGTGCCACGTCCCAACCTACGGGTGTTGTCGACGCTTCGGCAACAGCGAGAGTGCGTGCGACCACCCTTACGCCATTGTGGCTGGACAATGGGACTATTACCATAAGGCAGAGTATGTAATGGACGCCGGAGACGCGGAGGACGCCTCGAACGGCAAGGATGAGGACGCGGCGAAAGAGGTAACGCCCTCCTAACCTGCAGCCACCCTGGAACCAATCAGGACTCGGGCAGCCACAGCGGAAACGCGCACCGAGACTGCGGAAAGCCAGGTCTGTCTTCCCATGCTGTCCAGTGTGAGCGAGGGCATCGGACCACTTCCTCTGAATGACGGCTGCGAGGGCAAAACAGTCGATGTCGAGATGGCAAGAGCGTTTCCCGGATCCCTAAAAGGACCAGTAAAACGAGCACCGGAACCGCCGACCGCACAGAAGAAAATAACGCCGAGCCGAGGGGAGACGAACAACCGGCAAAGACTCCCACGCACACTCGACGGGTTGCGGAGAAACCAAAGCCAAACTTCAACGTGAGTGGCCTAATAAGCCACAGGACACTAAAAGTGACTAGCTGGTATTGGCCATGCAGCGTGAATCAAGCATCTTAAAGTTCCTCCTAAAGTGAAGTGCAACGGGCAGCCGCGGAGTGCTGAGCACCTACGTCGGACCGGGACATGACACAAAGAATGGAATTACCGAAGTTGCAGCGGCGGAACGACGGGTTAGTGGGGCTGCTTTTTTAGGGGCGAAGCTCCTTAGGGTGTGGGTCTGTCCATCCTCGACGTATGTATGTAGCCACCTCTAGTTTAGTTCTTGGATTGTTTACTAGATGGCGTGGCTACCTCTAGTTTAGTTGTTGGATTGTTTACTAGATGGCGGTACTTGTATATGATGAAAAGATGCGCTTGGATTGTTTACTAGATGGCGTGGCTACCTCTAGTTTAGTTCTTGGATTGTTTACTAGATGGCGGGGAGCGTTGTAAAAAAATCCGTTCGCTGTTGGCGCGCGCTCGGAGTCGCCCGATGGATAAGGCTGCAGATGTGCGAGCCCGCGAGGCAGAAGCGCTCCGTGAAGCTGCGTGACGCCGCCGCCAAGATCCTGCCGTACGAGAGCGGGAGGCCGAAGCGTGTCATCTGGCTGCGCGACGACGCCGCCAAGATCCCACCGTTCGAGAACGAGAGGCCCAAGCGTCACGGCAACGGCGCGAGGACCCTGCCGTACGCGAAGCGGCACGGCTGCGGCGCGAAGAGGATCTCCAAAACGTCAGAGAACGGGAAGCGGCGAGAAAGCGTGCGTATCGGCAGGCAGACCCCGATGCAGTGAGAGCTCGTGAGGCGTCTGCAAAACGCATCAGGCGAGCTCAGCCACAAGGTGCCGACGCGCGGTTTAAGCGAGACTTTCTAGACGTTACGTTCGGACACAGATGTAGTGGGCGAACTTTCACTGAAGAGTCACGGTTTTACCGATGATTTCCCCTCAGGAGCTTCGCCCACTCATCATCATTCACCCCGTGGATATGCTGTGAATTTTTTTTCCTCTGTTCTCGGCGCGGCAAAATTCGACAAAATGCTTTATTTAAACCGGCCACTTGGCATATATGTTGGGGGCTTGGTGCTAAGCGCGAGCAATATCAGCTACGGAGGAATGGTTAGGCGGACGAGGGAAAAATTTTATTGAATCCCATTCTTACTCCGTGTGTGGAGTGTGGGCACTCATTAGCACATGAGTCCCTGGCTCTGGCTGGCAATCCGGACCCGTTTCACCAGGTTAGCTGGAAGCCGGGTTCAGGGCTGGATAGCTGCGCCACACACTGTGAAGGGGAAGTGTGGGGATTGCAAAGTAGGTCAGGTGTAGGTCAGCATTCCCATACGATGTGGTAAAGTGTACCCCTTTCGGGGCAAAACTTGCACTGTGGTGAGTGAGTAGTGCCTAAGACCAAATGCCATAGTGTATTGTGGGGGAAGGTCCAGGTTTGAAGTTGGCGGAGAGTGAGATCGTCAGCCTTTGTTGGAGAGGGGTTAGGTCACGGGAAGGTGGGACGAAGCAGCTTATAATGTGTGAGAATGTCGTTGTACGTTAGTAGGGGGTGGGAATCCAGGGTAGGAGGAGGACGGTCGGCGGCAATGTGCCGGTGTATCACTTCTCGGGCCGCGTCGTGCGCCGCTTCATTGCCGGCCAATCCGCAATGGTCAGGAGTCCACAGAATGTGGCACTCCTCACGGAGGTAAGTGGAGTGTTCGATGACGTGTAGGGCAGTGCCATGAAGTAGACGTTTTTCAAGATGTCGGCAGGCTTCCTCCGAGACCGTGATTGTTGGCACGTAATCGCGACGAGTGGAGGTAAGGAGAGCTCAATGGCTCTCTCTTTAGCTTCAGTTTGTGTTTAGGCCAGCGTGGAGGCAGTGGCGATAATTCGTTTTTGGTGGTAGAAAGTGGCGACGTCATAAGTTTATCGCTTGGGACATGGGGATGCGTGGACGTTGGTGCGGGAGTTGCGACGACCGTCGTTCGTGCCTGGGTGCGTGTTCCGGGGTAAAGGGGCGACTTTAATGCGAGCGCGCCGTACTGGGGAAGGCGGGCCACTCGGTGTTGAGTACGGGTCGGATAGCCCAGGCTAGCTAAGCTACTACAGGCAATAGGCGTAAGCTTAAGGCGTTGTAATTGAGACGGTCGTTGAGCTTCGCACGGCTGTGTCCAAGTATTATGAATCCCCATGCGTACAACAAGTCAGTAGTGGTGTGAGTGGGGAGGCCAAGTGCCGTTTTGTACGCTTGCCTAAATAAAATGACCGGTTTCTTGTCCTCTGCTTGTCTGAGGGACAGGTAAGGAGCTCCCTATGTGAGGCGACTGATGAGGGAAGCTTGAACCCGACGGGCAGTTCAGCTTCTTTGAGACCACTACGTTAGTGGGTGATGCTTTTAACTAGTTGTGCCAATTGAGTAACTTTACGTTGAAGTGCCAGGATTGTGTGCGAGCCTGAGCCGTCTCGTGGGATTGAGAGACCAAGTACCCTTAGATGGGTTACTACAAGAACGGGGAGAGTCTGTATAGTAAGAGCCGGGTCCGGCATCGGCACCGCGTGTCGTCCCCGAGATTTCTGCTGAAGGGTTGGCTGTGCGGATTTTCCGGGTGAAAGTTCAAATCAAGCCCTGACTCATACACAAGCCGACTTGCAAGTACGGAGTGCATGGGTTGGGAGTGCCAAGACGAGGGAGGGTTGTGCGCACACACAGCTATAGGTTTCATTCCCTTACTGATGACATGTCCGTTGTGCTGGCAGGAGGTTCAAACAAGGACAACAACTGGGCCAATGCGTCCTGTGCGGTGTCCTCAGTGGTTGAGGGAGTTTGGTTGGTGTGTTACACAAACGTAAAATGCCTAAGACCTGGATTGAAGCAGACTGCTTCATGTTTTTTCGCTCCAATAAAGCTCGTTGTTTCAAGTTGCACTCAGCTAACTGGCTTGGAAGTACGCTCAGTAGCAAATTTCAAACAAACGTGTTTTGTTTCACGCCGTGGACTGCTTCCAGCTTCCTTCTTCATCTTTTGTGAAGCAATTCTTCTACACGGATTGGAAGGGAACTACTTTTTATAGTTAAAGTCAAGAAGCAACCGCACTGACTTGTGGAGGATCACGAGTCACTTTTTCTGCCCGAAACAGCAATAAAAAGGTAACCTATGTGCCGTGCAGGCATACTTTGGAAATAATCCCAAGATTGACATAGTCTGCTTATTTTGAAACATGTGTGGGCGTTTTCAAATGCCTTATAAGCACGGTAACGTTTTGATAAAAGCCTTCCGTAACCATATTATTAAATATGCTACAATGTACTTGATTTCTTTAGTGTTTTAGTTTTTATTTATCTAATTGTGAAAAGTTTTGAGGGTAAGTTCTTCCACACGGTTATCATAAATGATAATTTTATCCTCTGAAGCTTGTCCACAGTCAAGCGATGGCTCCAAAAAACCCTCCGGAATAAAACGTTCTGCAAAGTTGTTGACAAACACCTAGGTGAACATCATGACTTGCCATAAAGTGAGTGGTCGTATCTTGGTAAATATTGAATTCGCCAGCGCCTGCTGTTAACAAAGGGTAGGTTACAATATTATTCCGCTTGTTTAAATAAATATAAATAAAGCACATATATTTTACTGAATACCTTCGGAGTTAAGGACCACAATGTATTTTCTTTTTCAAGGAAAACCGATCAGTACTTCGAATGTTTTTAGTAACACTTCTAATCTAGCTCATTGGCGAAAACTAGCACTCTTACATTTCCCCCTAGAGCTTGGTATATTTTGAAGTTTCGGTGGTATTGAAGGCGTGTAATCTAAAATGGCACCAATTAATTTTTTTTTCTTTCCTAACAGTCGGACAGTATTTAGAGCATAGCTCTAAATATTCCTGCTGTAACTTACGTTTTGTGTTTGTATCTATTGTCCGTAGCCACTTGTATTCGTAACAATTAGCCTTTTCGTTTTCCGCACAAACATTGTCTGTGTGGTAAAGTCGATGCAAACGCTGCCTTTTACATCGAAAAAATTCCTCCGAACAGGACAATTATATACAAGCTAGGAGCATGACCCGGTGAATCCCGAGTGGGCCGCTTACTATTCAGACTAATTGGTATAAGAGTTGTTCAGTTATTGCGTACGTGTCATAAGTAGGTACTTCACCATGAAAGTGCACGCAGTGAGGAAGACCGGCCTGCTGTCAATATATGGGCTTCTACGGGACGCGTGTGGACACGGGAAACGCCTTGAACTCGTGTGGTAATTAAACTCTCCCGCTAGGAATTGTTCTAACACGGTATGCTCAAAAGACTACTTACTCTTTGAAGTGTAATCTCAGTAGGTATGAACGACACTCATGAGTGATGTGCAGCGGCCCACCCGGGCATAGCCGGGTACTACCCCTAGTATATATATGTATGTATACCGGTGGTACCCGGCGATGCACGGAAGGAACACTATACTAATGACACTAATGGACTAAAACCAGTTGAGTTATTAGGACTGAATGGGTAGTTCACCTTGAAGTGGCACACCGTTATAAAATTCCCACGTACCGTCAATACGTGGGCTCCTATAGTAAAAGGCTTGATGATGTGTGGTATTGGAAGTCTTGTGAGGCAATGGCACCAAGCTGGTGCGCTCCGACCACTGCTCACCCATGGGAAGTGTTATCTCACTAGGTGTGAAGGGTACTTTTTAGGCACATTTTTACGTTAAGGAACATGGGCTGCTACGCGGAGGTGCGTCGTTGCAGGAACTCCCTACAGGGAGCGAAGGAAATGCGAACGCCGGAAAATTGAACTGAATTTCATGTCCAGAAGTGTGAAAATAGAAAATCCCGGTCGTGTCTTTATACATGTGTTAGGACAAAATCCTGATATTGATTTTTGGACAACTGTAAGTACAGCATTCGCAAGCAAAAACTAATTGGATAAATCTACGGGCTGTTTAGTTATTGGGAAATATGTTAAACCACGTCATTGGCCCAAAATCCTGATTTTCCCTGTAGGTGGGCGTTATAGAAAAATATTTTAACACAATATTTAGTTACAAGTATCCGGTAGCAATATCAACAAACACCACATAAAAATCCGAACTAGGCTGCTATAAAAAATATATGCGGCACTATTTCAGAGCTCTTCACACTCTCCCGGGCGTAGTTCTTAAAATTTCTTCAATATTTAGCTCCTACACTATAATCAGCATGCTCTTAAAATTTCAAGCCCTTTGAATTAGCAGTTTCATTAGATGTTATCCTCTTTTAGGCCTCTTCGGCTCATCAGGCGTGCCAAATAGCAAAACATTTTCACCCTTTTGCCGGCGTCGCAGGGCGAAATACTAAAATTAGTTTCGTGTATTTGTATTACTAGTATTCACTACCAAAAACCAATTCGATAAAAAATAGGTGAACAATTTTTTGGAGAATCGTTCAGAACACTCACTTTGTACCGAAATGCAGAATCGGGCGACAGTACCGGTGAGGCAAAAACCGTAAAATTACTTTTCGATATTGGCAAGGGTTAACAAATGAGCACAGAGCACTTGGATATAGGAATGGGTGAGTGAGATAATGACTAATGTACGAAAACAAAACTTCATCTTATTCCTTGCTAGAAAGTGAAATTTCGCGAAATCCCGCATTAGTCAGCCCCTACTGTATGACCGAAATCTACTCCCGGAATTTCAAGTCTCTCCAGGTATCGCAGTTTTTGGCTCGGCGTTGACGAATCACTCGGTCGGTAAGTCCGTCGGTCGGTCGGACGGTCAATCGCTCGCTGCTACTCTTTAAAAGTATAGATATTCGCATACAAAAAATACAAGAAAAGCCGAATACGAAGTTATTGTACAAACAAGACTGACCACGGTAGAGTACGATTTTCCCACAAGGTGACCGCTAGCAACGTTCCGACTCTTTCTATACAAGACAATACCGCGTATAATGCGCTCCCAAATGTAGGCACTCCAATTAGAGGGATCTTTTTTATTGCCCTTAACCAGGACTGCAAACGCCACTGCCTAAGTGTTATCCCGACTACGATAATAGAAACAAAAATTGAAGTAAACTGCACTTGTTATTCCAAAACGATCGATCTGACTATAAACTCCCAGATGACATCATCCAGGCGGTAAGAGCTGGAAGGAGATGATACAGAGAGGACTTCCGTGATATAATGTTTTTTTGTTGGAACGAAAGATTTCTATTTTTAGGATGAGTTTATCAATTTGGAATAGCGTTTCCACTTCCCGACGCTACAATAAAACTAGGTGTAGTACAGAAACTATTACTTTACTGTTTGCTACGATTCTGGCCATACATTTGTCAATTTTATTGCTGGAGAACAATTGGTTTCAAAAATAATAAGTTCTGAATGGGGTGTTGCTGATCACCCTTACATTTTCTGATTACTTTAGGCCTACAACGCATGCTTAGTTTTCGAGGGAGCCGCACAATAAAGGATCCGCTTGATTATCAATGTATATAATAGGAGCACGGAACAGGGATGTCTGTGTTACGGGCTCGTCAACACGCAGCCGACGATGCTCGACCGAACAGCTTCCTTTTCTGGGATCTTTTTATATTGGCGCGGGTTGTTACTAATGCTGGGTTTAGGAAAAGTACACCCATATTGGACGCCCAGCATGAAATTGTGCTTCAAAGTTTTTGAGTGAAAGTTAAAATTATTTTGCTCCACTGTTTCTATAAGTGGCCTTTTATGATATAGGTAACCGGCACAAATCTCTAAAATATTTTAGGATTTCACTCTAACTAACCCTTTTGGTGTGAATCTGCATTTTGGAGTAAACGGTGTTTTTACAGACACCCCAATAATATTACACTCTCATCGATGGTACCCCATCGATAGAGTGACTAAATTGATATTGTAATAAGTATTATTAATAGAAATATAAAAAACAACTTCAGGGACTTCACAGTTCGACCACGCCTAACGGGTGAAACAATTGCTGATATTGCATACCGAACGAACTGAACATGCCTTACAAGTGAACTGAGTGCTCAGAAAGACCGTTCGTTGAAGTCGTTCAAAATTTTCGGAGTACATTTTCGTCATGCGGCGTATACTCTATACGCGCGATCTTTTGTAAGTTGCCGTGTTGCCAAGAATAAAAGTGATAAAATATTTTTCTCGTAAATAAATCAAATTCCTCTGTATGTCGCCAGCTCCTTATAATATCCAACTGTTGTTCTGTAAAAATTACGATATTGAAAACTGTTTACGAGATTACGTGATTTCCTCAAGAAACCTCTATGAGAAACAAGATTCGGGGTAAATTTTGTGATTTTGCAGTTTATTCAATGAGCATTGAATTTTTTATATACCCACTGGGTTTTTCCTAACAAATTTTACCTAAGCTCTATTCAAATAGGTAGCGAAGCTTTGAGCGAGAAGCCGTTCAGAACCTATTGTTAGCGACATAAACATGGAGAGTTATGGTAGTGGCGATTGTAGCGCGACTAGGCAGGGAGAGAGCAAACACTAAAAGCAAGAAAACAAGTTTATTCAACAATAAAATAATATTTATATTTTACGCATGAGATTGATTTCTGAACCACATTTATATAGGAGCAGTGTGTGCAAAGATTTTAAAAATGATTATTCATTCTCGAAAACCTTTTTTGTAGCGCCCTCTGAAGCATGGCACAGGCCATTGCTCTGTGATGCAGTCCTTGTAGTGTTCGGAAAGGCGTGCGCAAGGTTCGTCTGCTACGAAACGCCCCTCACGTGTTTTGGTGTTGCGCATTCATTCTCCCTTATTAGTTTGGTGTGAACTTAATTTTTGCTGTGCGAAGAGTTACGTGGTGCGTTTTATTGCGGGTTACGACGTATAATACCGTGCCCGTCGTGCACGGTATCTTGCGGGGCAATGCTGCCAACGGTTGGCGCGGACAGCTTTCCTCGGTACCAATGGAAACGATGTGCTGTACAAAGTTGCAACGGCAATTCCCGAACTCCTGGCATTTCACTGCGCCGTTCTCCTCTCATTTCTATAAGACAATGCAAAACTATAGCGCTGTTAATACGTGCACGTGGGGTTGTGTAAGAGGATGTCGTGGCGGCTTGAATAAAAATGTCTAAATGTTTGTTATATCACAGTTATCGCTTGATTTCCCCTCAGGCTTGGCTCTCAGCAGGTAGTGTGGAATGCTCTAAGACTTCTCAGCGTATTACAATAGCGCAAGTATTGTGCGCAACTATACCCATTGTGCGCTACTATATAATTTTCTATATCACTGATTTCTCTATTGCATCACAGCACTTGTGGGGATCGTTGCTTCCCGCGCTTGCATGCGCAAGTAATCTTTTCATCGCAGTACTGTGTTGTGCTGCTATGTGCTGCGCTACTGCCACATCTTTCCTGTTATGGGTTTTACTTACTGCCGTCGCTTTCTTTTTCATTGATCCGTTTTCTTCTCTTTTTAATTATCTGTTGGGACACTCGCCTAAACAATGCAACTATGAAATTGCAGGCGTGAATGCTGGGAGAAGTTCCGTAGAAAAACTCATGTCTACTTACCAAGACGCCAGGAGAGCTGCAGTTTAGAGTGGTGTGCTCGCTGCACTTTCGTGAATCGGCATTCCTGTGGCCTTGTTTTCTGCTAAAGATACAATGACTACTGTATTTCCTGTTATCGGTTCTTTTCCGGCGCGTAAAAAAATCATAATGCATGTAGTGCCCATGAACATTACTACTTATTTCTATACGTGCTTATTTTGTAGAGTGTAATAAAGTTGTTTTATGTTTATCCGGGAATAAAATTAAAAAGTCATGATTAATAAATGGTTATGCGTTATTTCTTCTCTTAAAAGTGATGCACACAAACCGCGCAAGCATTACATAACCTTGATCTATACTTAAGTCACGCACGCAACCTGCGTATGTGCCCCGCGAATAAACAACCAAGCAGTGGTGTAGCCAGAAATTTATGTGGGGGTAGCACGTTTTTTATATGAATTAGGGTGCGGACAGCAGACAAGTGGGATCGATTGTCATTGTGTGCTCTGTATCCCACGGCACAAAACAATTTGGTGGCGGGGGGGGGGGGCGCATTGGGGAGGGTGCGTGCCTGGTTCCCGGATTGCCACGCACTGTTTTCAAGGTAAACAACTCCTTTCTTTTATACAGAAGTGGCACACATCAATGCAGAAAAAAATTTCTGAGAAAATGCAAGATGTTTTGTAGCGTGAGCTACACTGGCCGAGGTTGAGCAGTTTCTCGTGGCTTCTGGAGAGCCATGCTGCGCATGCGCGAGGACCCGTAACGTCACACGGCGCACAGAACGTTGCCCTCTGCCCGGCGTCTGTCACACACCCCACGCGCCCAGCGTCTTCGCCGACCTCCGTTCGAAACGTGGCGGCCCGGTCCACTTGATGATCATGCGAGGGGTGGCCGAGTGTGAAATCGATGGCTCGTGCATTGCAGCAACACCGGCGTGCATCTGTTTAAGCAGCTTAGCTCTGGGGTGATCGGTGACGCTGTGCCGGAGCCGCTTGATAAATATACATTTGTCACATAATGCGTATACCATGCGTGTGTCATTGAAGCAGCAGTAAGCATTATAATCAAGCTAATCCTTGACAACCAGGAAAGCTAAGAATGACCAGCTGAACCTTAGCTCATGCTACTTGTATCCTGGCATAGCCGAGCTAAGCCACTAGTAATTTTTTAGCAACACCATGTCGAATCGTAGTACAGTATACCTAAGTTCTGTTCTCTACTCATTATTATGTACTAGTTAAGCTAACGTGGACTTGAAGCACACTTTCCAAGGTCTCGCCAACTTGCTTCGGGTGGCAATGACATGAGCACTCAGCGATCATAAGCTTGTTGAAGCTATTTTGAAGTCACATTTTCGCGCAAGTGCAACCAAGATGACGTATCTTTTTGACCGGATGTTGCGCCACATCCGGCTTATTTTTTGTTCAGCCCAAGGTGTTACCTACTCACACAGCTCGCTTTAAGCCCCATTACCAGCTTAAGAGCCGCCATTTTCTGCACGTATAGGCTTTTATGGAAGCTTCGCTACCATATTGAAGCTTCGCTACATTTACCTAGTGTTACTCACACAATTACTAAAAACATATTTCATCCGCTTGAAGCAACAATATACAAATGGGTTACAACGATATATGAAAATTTTCCGCAAACAAAGTGAAAGTAGCTAACGTGTGACTTTTCTGACCCCTTCAAAATGCTTGATGTGCATACACGAGATTTCGGGAGTACTTTCCTATTATGGCGAAGGATCTGAATTAGGCTGCATTTATTAATCTCCGGGATAAGTGAGAAAAAACAGTTTGCCCAGTATCTGCTCCTTTCGCTAAAAGTATGGTACCTACCACAGGACTCTACCTCTAGTCGCTTGTCCCACTCATGTTTCTCCTGTAGACTCGCAACTACACGATGATTGCAATAGAGTTTCTACCAATTCATTTATCCGCTCTCACACTACTTGCGGGTCTTCTGTTTGAACACGGTAGTTCTGAAGCGGTATTTATGCTTTGTCTTTTTTATTTCCAATAAAGCCAATCCCAAGTGTACTTTTCTTAAAACAATTTCCATGCGCAGTGTGTTTATGTAGCCTAACACATAATAGGGTCTTTAAAAACTACATTGAAGCCACTGTGTGAACATGTTTGGACAGAGACGCGGATGATTACAATATACAGAACATTACTTACCTGGGTGCAGCTGAAATAAAAAAAAATTAGCGCGTTTAATCTCCTTGAAGAAGGATAACTTGCGAAGCTGGGTGCAGTCCACGAAGTGCATGAAACAAAACACATTTGTTTGAAATTTGCTTCAGAACATACTTTCAAGCAAGTAATCTGAATGCAACGTGAAAAATCCAGCTTCATTCTAGCGCACAAACATGAAGCTGCCTACTTCCCTCCGCGTCTTACGCATCTTACCTTTGTGTAACACACCAACCAAATCCGCTCTACCGCTGATGACACCGTACAGGACGCATTTGGCCATTTGGCATCCTCGTTTGAATATCCAACCAGCACTACGGGCATGTCACCAGTAAGATAATGAAACCTATAGCTGTGTGTGCGCACAACCCCCCTCCTCTTACCAGTCCCAACCCCGACACAACGGAGTTAACCACTCCGTACTTGCAAATCGGCTTGTATGTGATTCGGCGCTTGATTTGAACCTCCACCGCGCTGTCATCCGACATGTGGCGAGTGTGGGTTGGCAGGGGTCTTTGCACATCGATGGGAACGTTCACTATTTGTCTGAGATGCTGTAGTGACCGTGGCAGTGAGAGAAACCCCTTATGTACATGAACGGCCAACAGGCTGTGATCAGGCGCTTTTGGACTACGTTCACGCGAGTAAGGTGAGACGGGAGCAGCAGGCATACGTAGCCGAACGTGGTGGCGTACATGGGCTTTACACTCTTTAGTTAGGACTCCTTGCACGTTCCCCACACCATGAAATCCTTATGATTGGAAGCCCTTTGGGGTTGTTTGCAACCGCTACCCGATGCTCGACCTCCTTTGCGTCCTAATCTTTACCATTTAGGCATTTGCAAACGTCGTTGTCGAACAAGAGTCTATCGCACACTTCGCAACTACTGCCGAAATAGCGACCGTGGAAACTGCGTTAGAATTTTGAAGAGGCACCTTTGAATGCGTTGTCATTCCTGGCAGCATCTTAACGGCGCATGCTCGTGGCGTCGTCTGTTGCGTTATTGTGCGTCGCCTTGACGGTTCAACGGTGAGCGCTTTGCCTCACCTTCCCGTTCCTGGTGAGTCCGTGATTCTCTGCGGCGCAGTTGATTCTCCGTTTGGCGTTCGCGGACTTGTACATCTAAGGATCTCTTTTCCTCCAGGGAGCGAACGTCTTGTGGCCTTTAAAATCTTGCAGGTTTCGCAAACCATGAACTATTCAACGGTGGGAGTCCTTTGCGAAAACAATTAAATACGATAGTCTTTCTTGGGCTGTTAAAATACAGAAATTTTGGTTTGGGTGTCTCTCTGTTTGTCTGACTGTCTCTGTGACTCGATTCAGCCACCCGGCCAGAGTTAAGCAAAGTCGGCGCAATAGTTTTATATACTCACAGCCAAATCTAAACGTTTAAGTCCGGTGTTGGTGTTCATAGTTGTCAAAATTGTTGAACAGGAACAAGATATTACACAATTATAAGAGGGAAAATCAATGCGTAAGTGATATTTGCAGTGTTTTTTATTAAAACCTGCATAGATGCTTGCTTTCGCGATAGCAAATAAAAGACTTCGTCAAAAGCAGAAAAATGTTGTCTGGTGTTGCCAGCGCTACCTCCTGGCGGCATTAAGAAATTTAACGGCAATAGCAACGAAAGGTTCCACTACGTAGGGTCCACGTTGCGTTTGTATCGCTCGTGCAGTAGGGCGTCGGGGTGCTATAAATGCAGTAGGATGACTCAATTCAGGCGCGTCTCCGCCGTACTTCAGGGCTGGCATCGAGACACCCGACTTGGAGCCGTAGAACGCGGTAAATTAAAATTGCTTTGAGCAAACATAGAGCGTGTTACCTCGGGAGGAGTGAGGCGATAAGGAACAGCATGAGTGGTGAGCGGGAAAGAGAAGGGAGGCCATTATATGGCAGGAGCGCCAGTCAGTTCTCGTCTTCCGGCGACATTTGAACAAAAGGAGCTGATACCCGGTCATTTTTTTACATGAACCCGAAGCGCTGCCTCCTTTCCGCCAGGATCTTTGGTGGTTTCGATTTTGATAGCCATGTTATTGAACCAGAGTGTATCGCACACTTCGAAACTGTCGCTGAAATGGCAATCAATAAAATCGCGTTGGAAATTTAGCGGCTATTTTAGCGGCTTTGTGTTGTTTTTTGCATCCATTCGTGCTACTGTGCCTGCTGATGCTCCTTGAATCAACACTATAACGCCTTGCAGCGAACCATACGCATCTGTCCCAATGAAAGCTAAAAGTTCAGTTGCTGATTACAGTGCTATCGCAATAATCCCTCGATTGGGAAACTTGTGGATGACGCATAGGTGGTGGAGTAGGGAATAACAGTTGTGAAATAGGGGTCGGTGGTGGCAAGGAGCAAGGGATAGGCACTGAGTAAATCTGCTTCAACGGAATAAAAACTGATGGGATTGACTTAAACTGCTTCGCAGTTAAAATGACCGTTGAATTCAATTATTTGTTTGCATTACTCGGTCCTACTTGTTGGCACAGAGCGGCGCCTTTTTGGCCCTTTTTAGTTGTTATAACAACAAGGCCAATACTTATCTATTACAGCACTCATTTGACACGTCTTGTCGATTCGGCAGACCAAATCGTACAATTTGCCATGTGATATTTCCAAAACACGAGTTCCAAACATTTCTATAGACAAGCATTCCGTACGAAGCCATTTATTAGGACATGGTTGGAATTCTCAATATCCTACAATTACACAGTGAACCATGTAGTTATGGCAAGTCCAGTTGGACTAAATTTGTGTCATATCCTTTGGCGTGAAGAGTGCGTGGTCCTACCGGGCTTCTCGGTGTACTACTGATAGCTTTTTAAAATCATGTAACATATATTTTATACTACGTGCTGAAATAACGTTGGCGATTTGTATATTGCAGTTAGGGGGTTCGATTCCCTGCCGCGGCGGCCACTTTTCTGATGGAGCGAAAAGCAAAAACGCCCGTGCGTACGAGATTTTGGCGCACGTTAAAGATTCTCGGGTGGTCAAAATTAATCCGGAGCCCTCAACTACGGCGCACCTCATCGCCTGCGTTGCGTCGGCGCGTTAAACGCAACAATCAATCAATTACGAAATCATGCTGTTAGAGCACACGAACCTTGTACATATATTAGGGATATAAAAAGAATACCTAAGTTTCAGCTGCTTACCATTTTCATCCTTTTTTTGTTGGAGCCTATATATTGACAGCATATATATGTGCCGTACCCTTTAGTTCGATTAGAAAATAGGCCAACCGATGCATCTACCGGTGCTATTGTTAGTTGTAAAACCGTGAGGGATGGTCATTGATGGCACTTACTAACAGAATATTTCCGATGTGGGCGTTTTCATTTTACCACACCAACGCCCTACAATGCGGTTCGAACAGTTCCGAGAACAACGCCAGTTCCAACCATTAGCAAAGTCGTTGGTATTTTGCGTTGCACACGGCCGGTCGTAGTTTTTAGAAATGCTAGGGGCACTAGGATACCAGTTTTGCTGGCGTTTGTGAAAGCATTCTTCTGCTTATTTTGTCAGAACTTTCGTCGGAATATACGTCCGAACACCCGGCAACCGAGAAAGTTGCAACGACACTGCTGCTCCGTGGCCACAGCTAACGTTCGCTGTAGCGGAAGCTGCTGGTAGTGGCGGGGTGCCTCGATGCCTACGCCGCCGTATAGGAGAAAAACCGCGTGCATCGAGGCACTCCAGGGATTGCCGAAGTCTAAACCCGCAAGGTGGTTCAATAAAATATTGAGCAGACTCCGTCTCGCAACTCGAGAGCAAGGATAATTGCGTTCGAGTCGAAAGCGCCCAGCGGCGCGTTCGACTCGAAAAATCTGCAACATCCGCTACTCAAGAAGCTGAAAGAGAGTCAATTAAAGCTGCTCATTCCGTAGTCCTCGTCATTTTGAACAAGTCATACTTCGTTCCAAGAAAAAATCACTTCATATATCAAATATGTTCGCATAAAGAACGCACAGGTGCCACAATATGTGGGAACACCTGCAATCAAACCTGTCACATAAATCATAATAATACAAAGGCGACTACACTGAACGACGCTGGAGAAATACCGTCGTTACATGCTGCAGTGGGCAGCACATGTTTCTTGCTGAAAAGAGGCTTCGCAGACAAACATGCATAACAAGCGAAATAGATGTTTTAAGGTACAAGTAAGTAGTCGATAGTGATACCAGTTTGAGCATTCTAGTTCGTGTTCACCGCGTGACGCCATGACGTAGCTTGCGCAACTGCACAGCAGTGAACAATATTAACTTCCCGCGGTGCGCTCCGGCATGTGCACAAAAAATATGAAGACACTCAGAGGTGGGCGACGCCCTACTGCCAGTCATCATCATCAATACCGGCTGGTGTGATCTATGAACGAGGGGGAGCGGTTCACTTAAGCGTGGAACGTCTTGGTTCCGCGTGACGCCATCTCTCATAGTGTTTGCGAGGTAGTTTTCTGTTAACGACATCTCAACTAATTGGTCGCCCTTCAAGCGAAGAGTTTTTTTATATTTATTGCTGGAGTTCCACGTACCTACAGAAGAAACATAACAATGCAGGAAAACGTGAAATACATACTCTACCACCATACGGGTAAGCTCTTTTGTTATGTTAATTTTTTTAACATGGTCAATGGTTCAGCATGTGCCACCCAATTAATCTTGAATTTTTATCTCTTCGAAAAACAGCGCGACGCTCCCAAACATCTGTCCCACCGGCCTAGTATTCACAAAGCCATAAAGGCCGGCCACGCGTTCCCTCTGTATGATACGGAGGCCCAGAACCATCAGTATATCCTACGGTACATTTTATTTATTTTTCGTCGGGAGGTAAGGAACACCATGATGGTCCAATTAAAATGTTTAGGAATGGTTCACTCTAAGAAGTCAGAGAAGTGCACGGCCACCCACCAGTGTATTAAACATAATGCATACATTCTTGTTGCTTACAAATATTGAAGTTGGGGCCCCACAGAACTCTGAACCACTTACCTTGTAGCTAGGCGTTAGCAGTAAGGGTCCCCGTATGTGGATTAAAAGGAATAACTTTGCTTCACTGGAACTGGCACCCTTTTGACTCTCTTTGGTGTGTCTTTCTCTCAACCTTCACAGTACAAGACTTGGTAATGCGGTGCAGAGAAGAGGCTATCGCATCCATCCTTATACAATGCTCCATGTGAGATAAGGATCTGACTAATAACGCTATTTCTGTAAAATAATTAACAATTCGTCCCTGCAAGAGTTATGACATCGAGAACAACGGGAGCGCTACACTTACGCACACCTAACACACTGTTTAAAAAAAGGACTAACTGCACTCCTAAAACAAAAAACTTATTCTCCAATCGGCGGACGAAGAAATGCGTTAAACCCAGCACAGTGTCGCGTACTCCTCTGAAAAGGTTGCCTCTTCTGCACCTTGCACACGTTGACGATCAATTTAACACTGCGAATGCTCGGCGTAGCCATTGTTCCTGCGTGAGCAGGATATAAGTCGCATTACAAACTATAGCATTGATAAAAGAATGAAATTCGAAACAGCGCGAAAAGACGGGACAAGGAAACCACGACACAAGGCGCTGAGAAAAGTGGCCACCGCGGCCGGAAATCAAACCCGCGGCCTCGTGCCCAGCCGCGCAACGCCTTAGCCACTGAGCCACCGCAGCGGGAGTCTGTTTCGAATTTCAGTATGCACCAACTAGCCCAAACCACCGTTCTAACGCGATAAAAGAAAAGTCTCAGTTGCAAACATGCTCAGGTTGGCTCTTCTCCATTTTAGCTCTTTTTGCGTATTTCATGTGATTGCTCACGCCAGTGTATGTCGCTGCAAAGTAATTATCAAGTGGTGTTATCAGAACATGACTAAGCTGGCTTACCAGTGGGCGTTATTGCAAGTAACATCGGCGGACTGCTCAGCTCATGTACAAGCACAGGCTCTAAAAAGAAAACGGCTTCCCGCGGCGGGATCGAAGCAGGCTCTATTATGATAAATGTATTTTGTCTATCCGCTTGGGCCAAACACAAAACAGGTGTTATATATATCAAAGCGCTGGAAGGGGTCTTTACGGTGCAACCTTGCCGCGGCCCTCGTTGTTTCTAGTCAGCGCTGCAAGATTACCTTTCTATTGTTAAGGGTTGGCTTTGACAACGCCGCAGACACTCGTCACTGCTCACCGCAGCGTCGTTTCTATGGACGCTGCCGCTGCTAGGCCCAGCTGCATGCTGTAAAATGAACACCTAATATGCATGAAATGAGCGGGTCACGGTTGTAGACGCATGCCATGTTTGAAACTGCACCGTTGTCACGCATGGTTATTCAAACTCCACGGTTATTCAAAAGCTGCCGACAACAATAGCGTTACCTTCCGTGTCATTCTGCTATCCTGTTCTACACGAATACATTCAGGAAAAGAAAAAAGAGCCGACACATTTGCGTTCGATCAAGCGGATTGAAAAGCAGACGGTAATATCATATCCTAAGATTAAAATGTTTAAAACGCGATCACCAGTGTGTAGAAGAAATTACCCTTTCACCTTGTCTAAGGCCATTATTGGATTTAGAAAAGCCATGACAGATCCGTTATTTGTCAGTTTGTTCGGGAATTCCTCAACGTCTGTCCTCCTTCCGGATCATGAGCAAGTTTCACGTTAAACTGCGCAGACGCTGCGTTTTCACAAGAATTTGGATGTGTCGTGAGCAGAACTGTCGTTGCCTTTCGGTATTTAAAAAGTACAGTGTGGAATGAACGTTGTCTGTCTCCTGAAAGCTGAATACAATAGCTAGCTTTTGGGCGAAAAGAGCTCACGTTTACGCCGTACCAGCTTCGAAAGCGCAAAATGGACCATTGTAGATTGCGTTCTTAGACATTTAAAGGGAGCAGTAGACAACTAAAACAGAAAACTGCAGTAGAAAATGCTGAAACGCCAGCAATTAGACGTCGAGGTAATACATTTTTTATAGCGACCGATAAAGGTGATAGAGTGCGGCTGACATAGGATGGGCAGAGATGCGGAGAGCAGGTCAACACCCACCAGGGAGTGAAAGAAGGATGTCCTTTGAGCCCAATAGTGTATATGCTTTGCATGGCAGGGTAACAAAAAAACTAGAAGAAAGTAATTAAAAGGGTTCAACTTAACGCATATGTGGCAAGGCGAAGTGGTACTGCAGCTTTTTCCGTGAATGTTATACGCAGTCGACATTGTTCTTTTAGCTGATAACCAGACCGATATGCTACGGCTGATAAATATTAGCCGCCAGGACGCGAACGATTTTGGGTTAAACTTTAGCACAGAAAACACAACAGGGCAATCATGCCACCTGGGGAGAGCGATTCTTCTAGACTGTATTTACAATCGGTGAGCTCGAACATCGATTGAGCAACGTTGGCACACTTTTAAATGCGATGTCCTACAATCACTCGAGTTTTGGCTCACCGCTGGAAATTTACCATTTAGACGTGTCTTTTGTTATCCCCCTCTTGCGTGTCTTTCAACTTTATTCCTACCGCCCTACTACGCCATTATTTCTCAATTTCTGGTTGCGTAGGGTTTGCCTCCCTTGTATAAAGCCAATGCCCGAACGAATGAGGTCAAATGCTTACTAATCAGCGCAAGTTTGCGTTAAGTCCGGCACATTGTTTCCCGTTATCACAATCATGTCCCCAACCAATATTTCGTACTTCTGAGCAGCTACAAGTAAACATTTAGGGTTGGAGTCCTTGTTGGTACGCAGTGCATGCAGCAACCATACGGCGTGCCTGCCCCTGCACAGTCCCAGCAGAGGCAGGGCAAAGCCGGCTCTAACTTTGGCAATCCTTCTGACATACTCACGCGCACACTGCAGGAACATACCATCGCAATATGGGAGCGCCATCAATTCACATTTGTTACCACAAAGGGAGCGTTTATGACGTTTTGATTGATATAAATGGGAACACTGCAAAAGAGATGGCAAAGTCGAGGGTGCATAAAAAAGGCATGTCAAAGAACGGCCAATTCTTTATAAACATAGAGTAAACCGCCATAAAAGAAAGTACTTTACGCAAAATAATTTATCTCAGAGATTGTATTGTGCCTCAAGAAATTTTCTTATCAACTGAAGTAGGAAAACCAGAGAAAAAGCGTTTCCCGTTTTTTACTATTAATTGTGCTTTTTATTGCCCTCTGTGTATGTTTAGATAAATGAGGTAACACTTTTGAACCTTAACTGAGCAGGAATGATTCATAGGATAATGCCCTTGTTGGCCGTGAACTTTTACGTTGAAATATTGCACCTGTGTGTCTTGAACAATCAAACAATACCTACCAAAAGAGGTTCTTGCCCATTTTCTTACTTGTATACGTCTACTAGATTTCTTCTTATAAAACCAAGAACAAAGATTGTATGATTTAACTGTTTCGATAGTGCGTAGAGTGTTTTGTTACAAAGGCCTTAGCCAAGGTCAAAAACACAGTGGCTAAAAATAATGTCAATGAATCATACATTTAAACGAAAGTGCTTTGATACAGCTAAAGGTTAAAATTGTGGCGACCGTATAACTATTGGAATAATTCCTTGTATTAGGGGGGGTAACCCCTTCCCATTTTTATGGCGGTTTGATGTCCCTATAGTGAGAGTGTGGGGTTCCACAGCGTTGACCAAAATTATTTTAACGGCATTACGTATCAACGTAAACTAAACAAACCTAATTGAAAAGTGCCCTCCTTACCCGGAAAATGCATTGTTACGAACTTGTCGTACCATTAGACTGAGAGCACGTAAGGCGGTGATTGCCGCCTGGCCATTTAAAACCTAGTAGAACCTTCACAACACAGGCCAGTTGGTGGAATGGAGCAGCGGTACAAGCCCGCGGCCCGTTGCAAGATAACCTTGGGGACATCTGGTTTCCCATGCGAGCCTGCACTCCATTGAAACAGATTGGTTACACGCGCGGCGAAAACACCCTACAGAACCTTTAATATTACCCACACAAACTGAATGCCACTATTCTTTACTCTATATGCTCTCATCCATTATTCACATTACCTCATTGTGCTATCGGAGGGACTTGTAACTCTAAGATGAACTGGTTTCTGCTGTTTGGAGAGACTTTGACCCGGGTTCGCGTGTAAAGAAAACAGACACAGATGCTTTATTCGTGTGCCTGAGATGCTAGAGCTTGCCCAACAACGCTTTCAATACAGTACAAACTCGGTAATTCAAACTTCAATTATTCTAATTTATGAATAATTGAAACTGTACTATTTGGTGCGGCCAAGCTCACTGAAAGTCAGCGTATAAAAGAGTCCGTTAATTCGAATAGGAATACGCGCCACCACACCAGCTTGTGCCTAGTACTCATGCAGAAAAACGCACCCGCTGCACACGCAAGCGACTGACTGCTTCGCCTCTTGAAATGAGAGAAAAACCGTGGGAAAAGTTAATATTGGGTACAACTAAACGAAAATGACCGCTCAATAGCGGAAGTTTTGGGAACCTTTTTGTGGAGGTGGGGGGGTGGGTAATAAATCGTTTAGTACGCGACTGGCGTGTTTGTAGTGCGCTCACCTAGGAGAAGCGCCGAATCTGTCACTGCCAGTCACAAGAGGGCCGAAGAGTACGAAGCACCATTGCGGCCGTCCTCTGGGAAGTGACGGCCATATGGAATGTTGGCCGTCGAACAATTTTTAAGTACGTGAAGAGTAGGCTTTCTATACAATATTTCTTATCAAGAAGGGCTGACTGCCGTCTTCAAGAATGAAAGGCAGGTAACAATCTTTTATAGAGTCAAACCCGGTTATAGCGAACTGCAATAGGCGCCACGATTAGTTCGATATACCCAAAAGTTCGTGCAGCAGAACCCGCCAATAACGAGTTTATGGTTACGAGTTCGCAATAAGCGGAACCCCCCCCCCTCCCGGCCATCCCCGCATTCAGAAACAAAGAAAATTAAGTATGGCATTACCATAGATAAAACAATCTATTTATTGCAAATAATAAAGCAACTTTCCGCCTTAACTGCCTACTTCCAAGAAACGCGGTGATTTTTGTTTTCCCTTTCGTTTTGGCAGCATCAACTAGTACAGCATTCCTTACGTAACATTGTTTGCACCAGTTCCAGTCCGTGTCCTGCAACATGGAAGAAATATTGGCGGAGGACATCGACTGCCGGAAGCACTTTATGAAGCGCCGATCGGCTTTCACTCGCGAGATCCTCTGCCTCCTCGTTACTTTTCAGCAGCATTACTACGGTGCTGCTGAATGTGTCCGCGTGTGAGGTTTTCACAGTGACGGCAACGTCGTCGTCGACACTAAGGAAAGTTTCGAAGGATACTCCTTTCGGCACAACATCGGGAACGTTGCCGAGCTCTTCCCACAGTTCACCGATGCTACCGTCTGCTTTCCGGACTCACTGACTGGGCTGGTTTCGTCGTGAGTCCCGCGCGTCGGAAACAGTTACGGAAGGTGTCGGGCGTCATGTCGCTACATACGAGGCGCAATGTCTCAGTCGTGGCCTTTGCTCAGTGGTCGCGGCCAATCCACATATCAATTGCCGCTCCGAGATCATGCATTTCGGCGGCCTTTCTGTGCACGCCGAGTTCGATATATCAAATGGAACTTCGTTATAAGGAATATGTTTCGCGTGTATTTGCATACCTACAGTCAAACCCGGCTATAACGAACCCGGATTGAGCGAATTATGCTATATATCGAACAAAAATATTTCAGTTACGGAAATACACCAGAAACATATTTCTTATAACGAAGTTCACATCCGGTATATCGAACTCTGCGTGCTTAGAATGGCCTCCGAAATGCGTGATCTCGGAGCGGCAATTGAGATGTGGATTGTCCGCGACCACGGAGCAAGAGCCCCGACTGAGACATTGCGCCTCGCACAGAGCGACGTGACGCCCAATGCTTTCCGTAACTGTTTCAGACGCGCGGGGTTCGTGACGAAACCCGCCCAGTCAGCGAGTCCGGACCAAGACAGCAGCATCGGTGAACTGTGGGAAGAGCTCGCCAGCGTTCCCGATGATGTCGCGAGGGAAATCCGTCCAACGCTTATAATGAAGCGCTTTCGGCAGTCGATGTGCTCCCCCAATGCATGTTAGATTTTTGAGGACGCGGGCTCCGACTGGTCCAAACAATGTTTCGTGTAGAGAATGCTATGCTAGTTGAAGCCGCCAAAACAAAAGTGAAAACATAAATCACCAGTTTTTTTTTTTTGCAACGTGTGCAGTTAAGGCGGAAAGTGGCTTTATTACTTGCAATAAATGGATTATTGTGGTATGGTAATGGCTACTTTACTGTGTTCGTTTCTGCATACGCGGATGGCGGAGTTGTTGAGTAGGGGAAGGCTGCTCCCGCGGATTGCGAAATCGTAACAACAAGCTTGTTATAGGCGGGTTTGGCTATATCGAACTCTTGGATATATCGAACTAATCGCGGTGCATATTGCAGTTCGCTATAAACGGGTTTGACTTTAATTTGCTTTTTTTCGATATATATCATATTTCGCTCTATCCGGGTTCGTTATAGTCGGGTTTGTCAGTAGTATCAGACAACTGACTTGGCATACCCAACTGTTTCCCCGTCGCAGTGTTGTGTTGTCATTCCTCACTTTCATCAGTTTGAACTTTCGTTAATTCGAAAGAAAATGGCGTCCCCTGGCGGTTGAAAATTAGAAGCTTTCACGGTGTAAATGTTTTTTCCACGTCATGGACCGGGCCACTATATATCACTAATAATTGCGCAGATAAAAGTCAACCTCCGATATCTCAGAAGCCACACCTTCCACCCTGGAGGTGTGGTTGAACAAAAGGGTGTTTAGGGGTGTATAGCTCCGGCTGCATCCAAATGTCCGACGTGTAACATAGGTACATTCACATATGAGTCATGGAGATGTGGCCGAGAAGTTATAAGCCCCTAACCTGGCGGATAAACACTACTCAATTGGAGAGAGGCAACATAGGACCCTTTGACACCAGTACTTTGCGACCACATGAAGCCCCCGTGGAGCGCGGAACGGCGGACTTGTCCTGGGTGACTTTACACAGTGTGGTTCCCTCAAACCCACTGACGTTCACTCAGTAATCTTCGGTCTTCTGCAGTGAACCAAAAGACCAACATTTGTTCCCATCTACCAGCGGAATGGGGTAGAGGGCCGGGATATCCAGCCATCTATTGGAAATTCCGACAGGTATTCCCCAGGGCTCGGTCCTTGGTCCGATGCTACTTTCTCTGTACGTTAATGATTATTCTACGTATGTAACATCATCCAAGGTCATTAATTTTTATAGAGACGATAACACAATCATTGGCAGTGGAAAGGCAGCTCAACATGTAGTAAGTGCGATAAATTATGACTTGTTGCTCTTAACCAATTAGCTTAACAGGCATAAACGAACTTGCAACTGAATAAAGTACACTCATTTTTATTCCCGACATGAAATGTTTGATGCAGACCTTATGAAAACACGATTTTCGTAACTGTCTGCTTCAACAAGTTTACTCCATGAAAAATGTAGGGGTACTCTTTACTGCCATATGAACTGCAAAGAGAATATAGCAACAATATCCTCTAACCTTGCATCGTCCTGTCTCCCCCTTTTAAGAAGTAGAACCTACTTGAATATCTCAGTCCTGAAGGTTATTTACTACTCACTCTTTCATGGTAACTTGATGTATTGTTGTGAATATTGTACCTAGATTTTATCACTTTCCTTGAAACACTGGCATTACGGACATCTACGAGCATTAAGGACATTTCTAAATCTTATGTTCTTAGCCGTCGGTTATTTTCTGCGCTTCAAACACTCCATTTTTGCTTGTTCGTGAAATGAAGGTCTGCCTAGTTATCTAGCAAATTATTCATAATTGACATCCTTTTTTGATAGATTTGTTTGTGTTACCAACAAGGGCCACTAGTACTCCTGGTAGCATGAATTTTAACTTGTGTGCTACACGAAATGCGTATGGTCAACGGCTACTGCAATATTACGGAACAATAGTATGGAACACTTTAACCATGGAATTAAAAAGAGCTAACACCTTTGTATTTACAATAAAAAGGTACTATCTACCAAACATCGCATTAACTCCCGTTTTTTTGTTCTGTTAACTTTTATGTCATCCTTTGATTTTGGTTTACTGTATGTAATCAATATCTGTCGACTCACCTGTATAACATTTGCTGCGGTATTATTTATGCAATTCGCCTAAACTAGAGTCGGGTATTGACCCAACAGTTTGTGTTATGTATTATGTGTGCTGCAGATAACTTGATGGTGAGAGTAAAAAAACTAAAAAAATAAATCCTACGGCGTGAGCTGTCCTCTTGTTTACCCCTTCGGCTGTAATTCAAAAACACGCAGACATGCATGACTTTGATTATCCTTGCATACCTCTTTTATGAGATCCACTGGGTACCAAAGGTAACCTCCTTTAGGATAGAGACCACCCTGAGGCCCCAGTTCTGCGATACACGGGGAAGCGTACAGCTGGACTCAAAAGTATACGAGACTGTTGTACACCACTCTCCTAATGTCAGGCATATTTGAAACGCCCTTTCCGCGGATTACTTTACTGAGGCGCACTATACCCCGCCTGCACTCAAATCCTAGTAGGATACTCGGTTTGACATCCGAGGTTTTCTTTTGGAAAAACTTCTTTTTGCTCCACTTGACATCCTCGTTTCCTTCCCCACTAGGCTACATGGGTTCGCTATGGCCGTAACCTATATCCCTTATGCTAAATCTGCTGCCCTCTTGCGGCCATGAGAGCGCGGCTGCCATTTGGAGGGCTGTAACTGGAAAGCGGAGCATAAAACTGCAACCAGTGTTGTGTGACCTGGCGTCTGCTGTCGTCCAGGTTACCCGTATACTGTTCGATGCCATGCTGCACAAAGCTCGAACAACGATGCTCAAGCGAGAAAGGAAAGAACTGTAGAAGTCAAAGTACCAGTGTTTGTGATATCGCAGGTTCCGCCACGACCCTGAAGGCTGGTTGCTGCTTTCTCTTGCATGCGTGTCGCGTGCACTGGGAAACGTATCTGGTTTACCTTCGTTCATGTAATAAGGACAAGAAGAAATTGTATCCTAGCGATACGAGAGGTTTTACCAAAAAAAAAAACCTCATTCTTGTCTTAGATCTGCCGGCTACTTCCGACTAACTGAGTGGCGATTGCAGGCTACTACAGTAGTAACCGGTGCCAACGAGAAGTAGGCTCTGAAACTTTTTAAAGCAAATACTAAATTAAATGGCTACGTACGTGTGTCTAATGGTGATTGGTACGAGTTCGTTTTTGCTCGTTGGGTGTTTGAAAATATTTCATCCTTCGAAAGGGAACAATATCAAGTGGTGTCGACGGAACCTGGTCCAAACGCTGTGTTCGCATACACGCTTTGTGAGCTCCACGCAAATAGCTGCTACAATGTGTGGCCTGATGTGATCTATGCGCTGCTTGCTAGAATGAGTTTTTACATGCCCACGTCGAAAAAAATCTTTCGCCGTAGGTATTTTGTTCGACATAAGCGCTTTCTAATCGCAGCAAATAGATGCGCAATAAATTCAAGCAGTCATGTAAAATGAACATTACGCCCAATTTCAACCTCTGCTGCATCACGCGATTGTGCTTGCCACGAATGAAAATTGTGTGGCCCAATAAAACAACAAGAGCGCAGAACACACCCGCCGCAAAAAAAAAAACGTCGCTGTGCAAATATGCTGTACAGCTAAAATGAGCAGATGAAACAAGACTCAGTTTAGGTATATTTATATACTGGTACGCTTAGATGCTTTATTTCAGTGCTTACCGGAATAAATATTTTCTGAACAACGTTTTTTAGGGCTGGGTTGAAGAGGTCGCACGAAAAGCAGGAGGGAGAGAAGCAAGAGACTGTTTTATTGAATAAGTGGTTCTTTGTTGCCACTACCATTCTTCGGTTTTATTTTTTTTTAATATTTCTCTTCATAATCATCCATGAAGGCACTTATCATATCGTGTTTGCAATACAAGCTAGCACAGATTTTCAGTGAGCAATCAGGTTAAAGCGACGACTCTTTTTCGCCCCTTCATTGCAATCATCACTTCACCTCATTTTTCCATGTGTCATTGCACTGCAATCCTGATGGGGAAAACGCATGTAACGCATGGCTGATTGCCACAAAAAGGAACTTTTCATTTAATATCAGCACAGCCCGAGTTCGTCCACAGCACTTCACCGAAGATCATTCCATTAATTCGGTGGCAAACTTGAAACTACGCTCCAGGCTCCGCTGCGATTCCGTTTTGTACGGATAACATGTGTCCGCAAAGTCCTAATGGAACCAGCACAATCAAGAGAAATCCACACACAATTCACTAGTCAACATGAGCGAGTCAGACAGACATCGAAAAACGCACGTATACCAGGCGTATCAGCGACCGGTGCTAACCTTGAAAATGCCGTCGAGAGGATGGCGGCTCCAACAGAGGGCAGCACGTTTGCATAAGACGTATTATACCAAGCTCGCACACCTGCGTGTGGGCGTGTCAAAATGCGGTCAGTTCCTTATTCAAAGGGGGCGCATACGTTGCCCTGAGCTTATGACACTCTTTTGGGTGTACGCGAAACGCGATTCGACGTACCAGTACAGGCGAACGAAAACGCCATCCTAATAAACCGTTCCTACATTGGCGGTGTGCTATCTGAGGGGTGCCCCCTGGATCCTGACGTCAGCTTACGGACTCGCGCCGCTGTCGTCCCCTACACTCCGCTTGCACTGTCCGCAGTTTCGGAGCTCAATCTCGCCAAATGTGGCGAGTGAACAAATTTCGGACTAGGTTAAAAGCAAGATTGTTTTGTGAACAAACAGGAGGCTATACTGAACACAGTCTACCATTTTCTGCGACATTGCCTGGGGCAAGCAGGCGTACTCGCACGCCAAGACAACATGAAGTGAAGTGGAGATTCAATACTTTCGAGCAGCTCTCAGAGTTAGAAAAAAAAGGATTTTACGGTCTTTTGCGAACGGTTACTGATAACGGTAATACTTTCTAGCAAACCAAGCACGAGGAATTACTATTGGTGTTGCACTTTCCTTGTAGTCAGTTATTAGCAGGTGGCTTGTTCTTGTTTTAGAGATTTCTGGTAGAAACGTCAACCCTCTCAATACTCGCAACAATAACAAGCTCGAACTTAGTGAGCTTCGCACAGGATCGACTTAGTGTAGAGTCGACAATGTTTCATCCCGAGTAATAACAAAGTAACAACTCTACCTTAAATCATGTTTTAAGCGTTGCACTTATTTTCTGATAAAACTTTAAGCGCACGCGAACTCTTATACGGGCGACCATCAAACGTCGACCGAGTGTAACAGCAGCGTCAGCGAGCGCCAGTGACACTAAGGACAATTACAGTATCCGTAAGCCGCCATCACGCAGACGTGTTTCAATCCGCGCCCTCGCCGCCGCCCCCCCCCCCTCCCTGTGTACGCGCTCACCGCCAATTCCTTCCACACATCAAGATATTGGTGCCGAAATGCGCCATTTACAGAGTAAAAATAACAATAACCAGTACTGCCCTGGGAAATTAACAAAATGAGAAGCTATCCTGCCATATAAAAGTGTATCGCAAGCAAAGTTTTCTGCAAGAAACAAAAATGAGCGAATAATTCCGGCGGCACCCGAGATGTGCAAAAGAATACATTTGTTTTGTTCTATATATAGAGGGGGTGGCCGTGCGGCCAGGAATACACAGCTGTTTTAACCTACTCGCCAGGAACAAGCAAATATCATCTCTCTTTATTACAAATTCACCCAGTCGCGTCTTGGACCCGAATCACAGCCTGTCGATATCATGCACACCTCCCATGGGACATAACCAAACGCCTTAAAAAGAAGTAGGGATTGGCCTTTTAGGCCAATCCCTACTACACTGTCTTGTGTAGAATTTTTCGCTGCTGTTTCGATTGTTGGGGCTCACAAAGTTTTGATGACGGGACGGTGGCCATCAGTGAGACGAAAAAAGCTTCGTTTAAACAGAAATTGCTTCAACCGTGCCTTAATCGGGAAGTCAGACGTCGGATTCCACGTTTGATTCAGACAAGTGAAGCGTACTTTCTTAAGACGATTGATGTGCCTTCGCTTACAATCATCATTGTTTTGTGAAACACTTTGTGTGAGGTTGGTTTTCTGCAGTTCGTTTTGTTGACGGGACGTTCGCCATCAGTGAGGCACAAGAATCTTCGCTTTAAAGGTGTATGTACGCAGTCTGCTCTGGAACAATTCGGAACATCATCGTGTGGAAACGCCTTCTGAAATAACCCCAATGTTGGGTTATTTTGCGTGTCCTTTACGCTTGTGATCTTAGAAATACCACTCGCGTACAACTAAGAATTATTTAGGCGGCACGCGCATTCTAATTTGTTGTCCGAAGAGTAACGTATACACAGAAATTGCGCTGGCACCGCCATTATTTTGAATCTTCGACGCTTATGTCTAGGTCTTTCACCCGTCGCTTTATGCGCGGTATGAATGGTTCTCTTGCCTCTGTGGCTTTCCATCCTTGTGCGTGGCCCCTATGATGTCAGTGGACCCGTTTGCGGCCCGACCGTGACATTTACAATTAGCTTATAGCGTACAATCTTCGTCGCTTTTCCCGCTAGCACCACCGATTACACCGCCTGCCCAAATCTTGGATGCGTTCCTAGTGAGCACGTTGATATTGGAAAGTCCTAAAAATAGGGTGCTTATTCGTGGCTGCTGTCAGGAGACGGGTGCATAAATGATTACCGGCTGGTTGAGTACGTGTTTGTGACATTGGCCTTGCAATTTTAGGGGCAGTCCTTTGGCGGCCGTCTCTGGGCTGAGATGCGTTGTCGGCGTAACCGAGTGAACGATAGTAGGCCGACCAGTTACACAAAAAGCGAACGATAAAAAAGCAATGTAGAATAGTGTCGCGAAACTGGGAGGGGAGGGTGGTTTGCCGTGGCGGCGCGAGCCAGCGCTCTCCGAAAATGAGTGGTGGGGAAAGGCGAAGGGGGGCAGTATGCTGAGCCCGTAGAAGGCGCTCGACGGCGCGACGCTTGGCGAAAACTTGGGGGGGGGGGGGGGGTATGCACGTGACTATGATGTGCGTTTCCTTAACGCGCAGTTCGCGGTCCCTTCCTGAGACGCACTTCTTGCGACGTAGCGGACGCTCATTATCGCTGCCGTTGAGAGAACCCACGAGTGAGTGCTGCTTCAGCGTACTGGTGCTGCGCCCAAATATCTCATTAAGGAGTATCGTAATCACCAATCATTTTTTTCTGTTTTCCAAATCTTTAAACGGCCTTCTCCCGGCCGACAAAGCCAGTCTCATGTGAGTGGCTGCGTCCCGTTTAATTTTTTGGTTTGCTCTTTACAATTTTTTTTTTCATGGCTGCACAAGCAGACCCACAAAACGTTTCGACAGACGAGACGGTAACAGTTTCACTATAAACCGTTGGGCGTGAGCTGAACGGAAAGTTCGGCGGTGTTGGGTACCGTGTGTTCCTCACCAAAGCTTTTAACATAAAGGGCGTTGTTCTAGTGTACGTGTCAAATCGTTTACAAATTAACTGGTTCAAACTGTGGGCTCCGGAGACCTTGTTTGTCCAAAACACCCGGAATAAAAAGGGGCTGATGGGGCCGTGTTTGCCAACTACGAACCTGCCATTGAGCCCTTCGAATTTTATTTCCACCTTTGGCAAGCACCTAGTGCAGACATTAAACACACTCACGTGTGCGCTGTACACAAGAGCCCACCAGTTTTGATTGATATTTACAGGGTTCATACCCCCTCAGAAAGTAACCGCCGAAAATTTAAACGTCGTAAGTTGACTCTATTAGGCAAGAATTTCTAACCTGCGCAACAGGTGTTGGTAGCTTTTCTGCTTGTGCGTATAAACAATTTATAGATTAGTTGCTGACTCGTTTTGCGGGTCGCTTCAGGTTCGAGGATTATATTTACACGAAAGTATCCTTATAAACTAACAATGCGTCCCGGGCTGGGGCTGAATAGGGTGGGGTGAACACGTGGCCATTCGCATTATGGCTACGATGAAAGAAATTCTTTTAGCCGCATTACTTTGATTGATTGTAGGGTTTAACGCGCCGACGCAACGCAGGCGATGAGGCGCGCCGTAGTGGAGGGCTCCGGACTAAATTTGACCACCTGGGGATCTTTATCGTGCGCCGAAATCTCGTACACACCGGCGTTTTTGCTTTTCGCCTCCATCAGAAAAGCGACCGCCGCGATCGGGAATCGAACCCGCGACCTCGTGCTCAGCAGCGCGACGCCTTAGCCACTGAGCCACCGCGGCGGGTCAGCCGCATTACTTTGTCCGTTAGTTTTATCTGATGTTTTGTTTGATACACACAATAGCTAGTCTGCCCAAAATTTATCTAGCTACAATACTTTGTATGATAATTTTGTTTTGTGTTTGGTTTCGTACACCCAACAGCTTCTCTCGCCTTCAATTTCACTACGACAAAGTGGATCATAATTTTTTGTAGTGTGGCTTCATTGGGACTTAAAATTAGGCAATATCCGCAATAGTTCCTCTAGGGGTGCAAAGCGTGTGATGAATTTTGCAATGCTTAGGCCAACGCTTTAAACGGTACAAAGCAACTTGCGTGAGTCACTCACATCAGTCTAAGCAGAGCTGGGTGTGACACGTGTGCCCTACATACGAATGTACCTAAAATAAAGGCACGAGTATTTTCCGGAAACACATTTCATTTTATTTTTATTGCATCAAACTAGAATCCAAGAGAAAATGCTCTTTAAGTACCGGAAAAATTCACGATTGGTTGTTGTAATATGCCTTCGAATGTAATTCATAAATTTCCCCCGACATTGGTTCGCTGATGCACGTATTGTTCGTGAAAAATTATCTGATCGGTATATTGAGTTCCGGTATGACGAAGCAATACTCTTTTGCGTCTTTCGTTGCGATATTATTTCCAAGATAAAGCCAGAAAATGCAATAATCATGGTTCCGAACCCCAAGCCTCAAGCCGCCAAAATTTAAACGGGGTCTGTGTTCTCCATGTGGAAATAAAGTCATCCAAAAAGTGCATTTTCAATGATACATTACTGGGAAAGGTTGGCCCTTTATTATCTTCCCTTTCCCCTCTTTCTCTCGTACGTAAGGTCACTTGAGGTATGCGGTTATACAGATTCTTACTTAGGTGAAGTACCCTTGGCGACGATGCCAGGCCTGCATTATGCTTTTTATTAGAGTATTTTTTCCCGCAAACTAGATCGCCTGCTGTAACCTTGTGTCAAGCTTTTGTGCATCATTGTTCTCTAGATTGCTGGGCTTCTATAGGACATGTTAACTTCCGCGTGTTTATTTGTCCGTGCGGCCATGCACGGAAAGTCAAGGCCGGTTCCGTGTGCCGTTCAAGCTTTGTACAATGAGCGACAGCCTGTCCAGGCTTGACACAGCGCCGGGTAGGTCACACGGTGCAGGACCTGCGTACGAAAAGAAGACCAAATTTATCATTAAACATTCTAAATAACTAGATATAACACAGCTAAGCGGAAGTAGTTACTGTCTATGTGAATATAAAGATTGTTTCCGAAAATATGGATTAAGGTAAAAATATTGCATATATCAGCTAAGTGAAGATCTCGATCGTTCAATTTTGTTACATGCACATATACCATCATCGACTTGGTGTGATGACCCATGGGATATTCCAAGTACGCTGTAGTCCTTCACGTTACTTGGCGCTGTCGCGTGGGTTACGCATGCCGCGATGCAATGGCATAGGTGTTTAAAAGAAATAGGATGCCTTATTTACCATAGGCGTTCTGGAATTCGACAAAAATCATGAAGCCGTGAGAACTATTCGTACAGCCACCGGTATTTTCGATGCTGTAAATATCCATTAAACTGTGCTACCGTGCTATGGTATAACTGGTAGGGCATGGTTTTTTTTCCTTCCGAACATGCACTAGTTCAATCACAGTGAAAGGAAATGACTAGGAACGTGGTTTCTTTTATTACCACGGCACGCCAATGACCATTCCCTTAGCGAAGTTGGTTGAACATCTCGGATACGGTTACTGGACGTCGGTACCGCGTTGCGCCGGAAGGTTCGAGGCCCTTTGGTATCGACACACAACATTTATTTCATTGTACAAATAAAAAAAAACACGTACCCACCATTTCACGCTTAAGCATGGCTGAAATCACTGCCTAGCGAAATACAATCTATTACACACCAAACTGCAATTAAGACCCGATAACGCTTAAACAACCGGACATTTCATAGAAACGCATGTATCACGCTGTGCTACCTATGCAGTGACAGATCGTGCTAGCTGTAAAACGTTTTTTTAAAAATGGGGATTCAGTTCTGGAGCTACTTCTCTACATCTCAAATTTACAAGTGCATACCTCATGCTTACTGAAGGGAGCCAATCCCGTAACCATGCCTGACACGCGGTGATTAAGGACAAAGTCAACAGTCATGCTTGAAAAAAAGTATCCTAAAATCAAGGTGGCGTTAAAGCACCAAGGTGCGCGGAGTATGGCAAAAATCCTGTAATGCATACATGACCTAAAGCATCTCCGTCCATCTCGCCGCGACAACAGCTTCAACCTCCGTCGTCGCCCGGTGCAAGAACAATGTAAAAATCGGGCTGTTCAAACATTTTTTTTTACTCTGTCCCGTGACGCTGCGTCGCGTTTCGGAATGGCACAAAAGGCGATGTTAGATCTAGGCGTTATTCGGTCTTATAATTGCTCTGCTCGTTTGAGATTTTGTTACTTCTTACGTTTGTCTTTAACTTTTGTTAAATTCCTTTAATTCTCTCAGAGGTTGCTTACACATGTAATTTCAGCTTATGAACTCACAATATCCTACCGCGTTTTTGTGCAATAGGAACTCCGTTGCATTGGCCACCACTTTAAAAAAAGCTATTCTTTCTGTTAGTCCAGTCGGCTCAAGCAAAAATTTTAGGTGTAAGTTGGCCTGGGGGTAAATTTTTGCAGAGTCATAATCAATCGTTTACTTAAGGCAAGCGATGTCTGATATTAGAATGCTTCACAAGTAACATAAATTTTGCGTTGCTGCTACGTGAGAGAGACAACAATGAGACATGAGAATAGAATTTTTAGATTTTTTTTTAATCTTACAGCCCGATCGATGCAATAATTGCGTGCTTTCGTACTGACGCCACCATATAGCCAGGCGAATTACCCCCCACAAACAGTCGCGTCAAACACTGGTACCTTTAAGAATAATATTAGTGTCACCTAGTGCGCATATCTGTTACTGCCTTTTTCTCGTCGCTGGGCCGTAGCAGCAGAAGCAGCAGCAGCAGCACCTGAAGCATGTAATCTCCAACTCAAAGGAGTGGATTTGGGCCAACCCATTTTCCCCTCACATGCTTTCAGCATTCGCGTAGAGTATGAGTACTGTTACGAGCGAAGCTGTTAGCCTATGGATGGTGGGAAAATTTCGTGTCGTAAACAAAAAGCCCAGGCAAGACCCAGTAGCTGTCGCCCAAGACGCCGAGCGCATGCCTAATCAGGAACGCAGCACATAGCCCAATATTCCTGCATAGAAAAAGCCACAAAACCAGCACCGAAACTGCGTAATGGATGATAAGGCGCCGGTGAACAATGTGACCTCGCCCTCTGTTGTGGTAAAGATTACGTTTGCAGCTTCTCTCGAAAGGTGAGGGATGTTGAAGCTTTCACTGATCCCGTAAAGTTGATTTCACCTCTAAGCAAAAAATGTATTGCTGGGAATACATTTCTTGGGGGCAACAACGTAGGCCGTCTTGTATCCAGCGATATCGAAACTAGACCTTTTTTTATTTTTTTATAAATGATTTTCTACACGCTTAAGGTGTGGCAACCAGCCTTACGACCCCGGGTACTTGTGCGGGCACCGGAATGCTTCGCTCCGCTCGCCTGCTTTTCTTGTTTAAATCGCTCTGTTGCTGGAGGTGATCTGCTAGATTCTTGCCATAGACAGCCTCGCTGTGAAACGTGTTACCACGTTTGGAAAAATGAAAATGTAATGTTCGGGGATGTAGCTTTATTGATTTATGCTTGGGTTAACGCACCGACGCTACACAGGCGATTAGGCGCGCCACAGTAGACTGCTCCGGATTACTTTTGACCACCAGGGGATCTTTACCGTGCGCCAAAATTTCGAACACATGGGCGTTTTCGCTTCTTGCCTCCATCAGAAAAGCGCCCGCCATGGTCGGGTATTGAACCAGCCACCTCGGGTGTACCTTAAAAATCGGATAAGCCGGGAAAGTTTGAGGCCACGTACAACTTTATGGTAATAGCGGTTCTGCAATCAATCGCTGGTTGAAGGCGCCGTAATTGCGCTCACCTATATATGCTTATCTCCATAAGTTCATTTATTTTGCCGCAGTCTATTTGTCTACGCGCTTTTATACTTTCCGGTTGCAGGTTTTAACTTATTTCGCCCTCCCGTTTTATATTTGTTTGCTCTTTGAAAATAGTGGCAACCAAGTGAAAAAAAGTACCACGATGTAAAAAAAATGTGCACAAGGGATGACTATGGCTTTGTACTGGCCATTACATCCCAATGCGCATTACAAAGAGGTTGTCTTCGTGAACTGCTAAAACATGGCACATTCAGGTGCGAAAGCGTCTTTAATATCATTATTATCACACTCTTTCAAAGCGGTTTTCTCATTGCAGGGAGGTTTCCGCAGGTTTGACAATTGAGCTATAGGCTTTTGGGGCAGCTTGCGCCATTACCTGAAAAAAAGGGGCAAAAAGTGTGCCCCTACCCCAACTATTGCGTAGACAATTATTCGGAGGGGAACTGTCGCCTCGGCACTATGTACGCCGGCGATAGCATGTGTACACAAGCATCATGGACGTTACAATGCCAATCAAGGGTGAATAATGAAGTTAAAAACATCCTAAATACAGTAGGGTTCCCTGGAGTAGTAAGCTAACGAAAGTCGTTATTTTTGAGCGAGATCTAACTCTTCTCGCACGAGGTGAATAATCATTACGAGAAAACTCATGCCTTATACTCTAACAAGAAGGGAGGGTATGCAAATGGTGTTCATTTTTGTAGCGGCTATTGCTGCTCAGTGTGGCCCTATTAAAAGTTTGCATTCCTTGAATATCTGGCCTTAGCCAAAGCGCTTATCCGCTTTGACCCACATTTCTTTTTCTTTTTGTAATCGCGGCTGTTTTAAGAACTTTCGAACCAATGGTTTAATTTAGCATTTATTCCTAATTATAGGGTGAGTTCACTAGATAAACCTGTTTCTTTTTTTACTTTTTAAGATGACCCAGTTGCACTGGTGTACAGACACTTTTAAAAATGGAAGGTATAAAGGATAAAATATTATCTGCAGATTTGCACTGCAGAAGTCGAAATAGTTTTGTTGTTCCAAGAATCTGTTTGATCGAGATTCTAGTAAAACGTAAAGCCAACGTAAAGGACAGCCGGGTTATGATATGATATCGCCAGTGAGTCCGTCTAAGCAGATAATGATAGAATGATTTCGGTGACGGATGTAAAAATAAATGTCGCGAAAGCCATCTTTCCGCTAAATAATGGCAACTTGTACAAACAGTGCAACCAGGGGTATTCGTTTGGAACGGTTTGCTACTGTATAGATTTAGTGGGTGCCTTCTAATATAGGAGTAACACATCGCTCTTTGGCCCACCTACCATGCGCAACCACTGCAACACAAAAAGCCGGGACTACAAAAGCTTTCGGTACGTCAACTTTTATGTGTTTGTCCTGTGTATATTTCAGGAGCTCTGTGTTCTAAGCTGTATGGGATTCCACCTACTGCCCTCCCCGCCACCCCCGACGTCCACATTAAATCTCTTCGTGTATTGCCAAAGGAGGTAGTGCAAAAAACGAAGTCGCTGTTTTGTTTAAACTAAGAAAATACTCAGAAAAAGTGTGTGTGTGTCTTTTTACTGCCATTTTAGGTCGAATTTATTGTTTGGTTCATCAATCAGGATTGTTCAGTCTCAGGTCAGCCAACCGTTGGATACGTATGCCCTGCAATTTATCCTAAACTTGTTGATTTTGCTCATCGGTTATTATTGGCGACGAACTTGCTTTGAAAGCTCGGCAGTATTTTTGTTACGGCAATTATTTCAGGCTTTGAACTTTTACTTACAACCACCGGCTTTCTCAGCCAGCTCTAACTGACAAATAAGAAATCGCTGTACAAACACTTCTGCCCACCAGAAGGAAGGAAGAGAACGCACACACATTCAACTAGTCCTTTAGTGGAACAATTATTGCATGCCAACAAGTTTTGAACAAGACAACCTTGGGCTCATTTAAAGCAAACACTGGTACATATCACAGGTAAGTAGTGTTTGCTTGATATTATGCCTGCTATTTTCTTTGCATGTACTTAAAAAGCGTGAAACGAATCCGTATATATGCGCAACGCCTCCGTTCCAAGCGTTCTCATTATTCCAACCCCGCTAGTACAGCCGCCGTGTTACGATACAGACCCCGAGTGAAACAACGCAACGCGGTGGAAAGAAATGTGGCAAACACGCGCCGGTTCCAGAAGGCGCTGTTCTGGCGTCATAAACTCCTGATCGCTTGGTTGAATTTCCAACCAATTTTGAAAGTGCCCGTTCCGTTACTTGGTGGGTGCAGAATTTTTTTTGGTCACAGGAATCCGCGACAAAACTTGAGACATGAGAAAATATACCTCTACTGGTCGTATAACCAAGATTCTCTTTATCAAAGCAACAAGGAACCGCCCACGGTGAGTACATTTACAATACCAAGTAACTTTATATCACAAACTTTGTTATTAGGCCAACAGCGGATTATGAAAAAAAAAATTCTGTCCCGCAATGAAGTTCCACTTGAAGTATTTTTTTCTTGTACGTCAAGCTACACCGCTTTCAATATCCTTTCCCATTATGAAGCAAAATTGGAATGTACCTTTCTTGGCTTATAGGTTGAAATTTTTAATATATTCATCCTGGGTACAAAATATTCCAGTGAGATTCTGTGGTGCGTCCAAATTACTGGTGCCGTGCAAGATAACAAGTATGATATTTGTGATGGTTTCATTGTTTAGCACGAGATATTATTTATTTTCTTATTTCTGCATAGTCGGTACAATTGTTTGGATGGCGAATACTCTCAACGATCGGAAACCATGCCTCATGAATAGAAAAGGCAAACAAAACGTCCAATGTCACGCTAATACGAATCATATTCAGAGAAAAAGTACTGGCAAAAAAATCTTTTACAAGCACTTCATCGCTAATGCCACAATTCTTTGTGTAATAAAACAAATATATGACACAGATAAACAGTAGGTGGCACCCTGAACTCCGCTAATAAGTAACTGCAGTTTGTCAGCTTAGTCTTAAAAGCTACGGAAAGGAATACATTTTTCAACTTTTTTGGGGGGTTTAGAAATAATTATTTCACAGGAGACAAAGAGACCGAATGACGGCTTTTCTTTTGCAGATGGCGCGGAAAAAAGGAAAGAAACAGCTAGAAGCGCGCAAAGTTATACGAGCTAAAGCTGTCTGCTGACAGCTGCCTGCAGACCGAAGCTGTGAGCGTCGCTGAATCTGGATGGCTCCCATAAAAAACGCCAGGGAACATAGCTCCTGTGTCTGGTCTCCGAGTGCTCCCCCGTGTGCGCGTGTGTTTCTTTGCTTGTTGCTCGCAAAGGACGCGTCACCAAGCAACAGACGCTTCTAGTGTGCTTTCCAATTTGTCGCTAGACTATGCAGGGTGCTCCAGTGCAACCAGACGGCGTTTGGAGGCTCATGCTGCCTCTGTGGTTGATGTACGGTCGGCTGTAACGACAGTTCCATGGCTCCCTTCCAGATGCTTTGTCGCTTTTTCCTGCATTTCGTTTCTGTGGCAGCGTGCCGGCCGCTTAGGCTCTGTTTCCTCATACCTCCATCTATACATATGAAAACTGGTACGAGTCGGCATTGTATCAGAATGATATAATAAATATTTTGTCTCCTATTAGAAAAAAAAACTCTGCCTTTTTTTCAAAACAAACCTTAAGGACTCTTCGGTCGGCAATAAAACGGTAAATGTGAAACGATGCGTATAACAGACCTAACAGAACCTCCGCAGTGCACGTTTTGAAGAAACTTTGGACAAAGGAGTCTGGCTGGGCCATTGTTATCATGTATCGCGACCAATCTCATCTTATTGCGAAAAACGTCTGCTTGGGCTGCATTCAACTTCAGGGAGTTTATTTTCCACCCTAGAAGTTTGGTATTTTGATAGTACTGGCGTTTTGGCGTTGTGAATACGAATTTTAATCGAAACCAAAGCTGTAACGTGCGTTTACTCTATTAACGTAAAGAAAATATGGAAATTTAGGATAACCTCACTAAATGTATAAAATTTGGGAACTCTTTTATACGCTGCACGAAGTATTGTTGGATTTATTTCCGCGAAGAAATTTTTATTCCATGGCCAAATGTTACAATTTGAACTAACACCTTTTTGATAGGGGGGCCAAAGGAAGGTTAGGGAAATAGAAAGGGAGTACAGATTCACGTCGCCCTGGTACGTTGCAGTTGGCAACCTTTTTTCATTAAGTCAAACTGGGAAGTAGGGCTGGGTGTCGATGAAAATTTTAACCCGATAAATCGGAGGTGATGAAGAAACAATACACCAGTAGATGATGGGAGTGTGGTTTAAAATAACGGGAAAAATTAAACTTTCGTGTTTCTCTTCCCCCTTTTTTGCCAACTTGTCATCAACACAATAAAGTTGACACAGTCGTAATATTTATAAAAAAATTAGCTTGAATTCTGAGATGCGGAAGTTTCCCACAATTTAATACAGAATTTGCGGGATGCCCTCGTTCAGTTTTTCTAGCTGGGTCAAACACTCCCTCGCATGACATAGGTGTGAAGCGAATGCATATCATCTTTTCCTCAGCACAATGTTTCAAGGGAGCCTGCCCGACGCCTTTCTTGTCGTCACTGTAAGCTTACCATTTTAACCAAAACATGCACAGGTTGCGGCGATGTACAGCGGAATGCCTGAACACCGTCGGATAAGCTCATATAGAGCTTTACGTGACTTGTTTTGGTTCACTGGTCGGGTGAGAGTAGAACAGATTTCCTGGTTAAAAATACTTAATTGTACAAATCGCTCTCATTTATTATTTAGCAGGGCAATCGATCAATCACCTCACTCGCACTGACCGCATCGTTTTGTTTTTCTGTGGCGGAATATTTAGGCGCGCAAGTCATTATAAATACTGAAGAACTACGTTCTGCGCAAAGGCTCTTTTCGATTTCAGGATGTTATTATTAAAAATAAAAACCTAAATAACAAAAGGGCGACTTTTTATAATAGCAAAACCTTGTATATTTTCTCTACCATGGACGCCGCAGATTATCGAAGTTAACATATTTATTCGCAACATTAGCTGAATGAGTCCAACTGTATTAAAAACATTAGAGGTACCCATACGGCAGAAAGGGCTGCTACTTGCCTGTCGATAAAAAAAACCCAGAAACTACCGTGCCTGAGGAAAACTAAAGAAGAAAGTGAAGAAATAGACAGAGTTGCGCATGACTTTGCACAATCACACATGCCTACTAATGCAGGGTGCCCGCGCTTTTACTCACCAAATTGCTTAAAATAATATAAAAATCAAATCGGAATTTACCGTATTTTATTATTGTGCGCCATCCCGCGGAAACGACATAAAAATAAAACGAACAAATTCCGGAAATTTTAACTTAATCTGTTATAGGTGGTCGACTTGATTTGGACTGAAATTTGAAAGACAAAAAAAAGACGTAGATTGGATTGATTCTACCTGTTCCTTCAGCACCACCCGGAGAACTAAATGTTAATTCAAGAAATTGAATTTAGGTACCCTCTTGTCAAGGATTTTGCGGATTTTTTTGACTAAGCGGAATGAAATTCAAGAATTTTTTGGAGATGACGGTACCAGATGCGCTGAAGTTGTGTGTCCCATGTCCGTGTTTCAATATATCGAAAAAATTCTGAGCTTTTCTGTAAGGTTTGTCTTTATTTTTCTAATTAGGTCCGTGTGAACGTTCCAGGTGCACGAGTTTTCAAACATGATTATCATTTACATTTCAGTACACTTTTATTTCCGTTTTTGTTTTGATACTTGAACACCGCTTAATTATGTTTGATGGGGAGCAACGTTTCCGGCATGAACGAAGAAAACATGCACAAACAAAAGTACTAACCTGAAAAATGAAAACCAGATGCTATTGTTTACCGCTGGTATATGAGGGCGTCAATCGTGTATAATTTAAGAAGGATAGAAAGAGCGAGTTCTGTTCTCAGGTTTACCTTCTGCAACAAAAACATGCCATTATATATTTGGTTGATTTTTTGATTACTTTTGGTATAAGGGTTTTTTAACCGCGAGGGCACAGTCACTTATTTGTTTTCATTTTCCTCACAAACTTCAAATGACCGATCTGGATTACAAAATTCAATATATCCATTCTTGGAATTTTGTGTATAATCCTGCGACAGCGACGTGGAATAATGCCTAACGGGTGCAACCTCTTAATTGTAGCCTCCAAACGCTTAAACGGCCGACCGCTTTCGAGAGACAGGCAATCCGCTGCCCTACGGATGGCCTCGCCGCTCCTACCCAAAGACTGCAGCCACATACTTCAGGCGGCCTTTGCGTTTCGTGTCTTTCCTTTCAGAAAACGATCTGTTGGGGCGGGAGCGGAGGGAGAGGGCTACCGCCATCGTAACTGCTCGGTTCAAGCGCCCCTTCGCCCTCCCCTCGCCAGGCGGGCGCACGACCTCCCCACCACGCTGCGCCGTACGACACGGGGAGTGCTCCGCGTATTAGGTTTCCCCCTCCCCGGTCGGGCAGGAAGCCCCGACGCCCCGTCGCTTTATTGCCAGAGCTTCCACTTCGCGTCCAGTGCCTTCACTGAATGATGAAGCAGTTTGGAATAGAATGGCTGCCGTATTCTGCGGCCGTAAACAACGCCAAAAGCCGTGCTTGTCGCCTTTCTCTTGCTTATAACCGCTCTACCGTCCCGCTGAACTCAGACGAAAGGAAAAAAAAAAAGCTGCATGGCGTTAACCACAGCTTGTAGTCATGAACAGGACCCTGTTTGTTGTCTACTTGAGAACTTCCCACGCATTGAAGCATTCTCAACCGCGCTGGTGGAGTCAAATTGGTATAAATGAAACGCACGCGCTGATCCGTTCGTCTAGCCACGGCCGCTCGATGGAAACTAGTTTCCATCGAGCGGCCGTGGTCTAGCAATCACAGGAATACTCGAAATGGTTGACCAGTAAATGTAGTTGTTAAGTTCGGGCTCCGCATGTAATTAATGAAGGCCGCCGGTGGCCCATGTATTGGCGTCGCCTCCGCTGGTGGCTACTTTCCCGTGTCTCTTTCATGTAGCCGCATGGACGCCAAGTTCGGAGCCGCGGAGAGCTGTTGTGCCCGTCCTTTTGTGTGTCAAAGGATGGGGCGATTAGCCTGAGTGCCTCTGTCGCGTCGAGGGTGGCAGGGTCATTCGGCATAACAGGCTGACGGGCGGCCAGATGATCGTATCTCTTAGTGTTGAAAGCGCGCGCGGTGTAAGTTTGAAAAATCTTCGACTCCGGCGGCGGGCGCTCTTCGTCGACGGGTCGTTCGCCTCGACGATGGTCGCCTCGGCGGGCAGCGTCTCTCCCCGTGGTCTGTTCAGGTGGCCGGCGGCGCCCCTTTAGTCTGGGAAGGAATTAGCAACCCTCTTTGTCCCGCGACGCGGGCGTCGCGGGAGGCGCCGCGCGGAGGGAGGTCAGCCGCGCGAGGACCGCTCCGGGCCCCTCGGCTTGGCTGTTGTTTGTGCAGATGCCGCCCGCTGAACGTAATGGATGGTTCACTTTAGGCCGCAGATGGCCTGTATTTTCTGGCCGGGTGCAACAGCGTGCGTAGGAAACGCACTATGAGTGTGTAAGAGAGAGTGTTAGGTCACGTGACCGCAGGTGGGGACATGTGTGTGATTGGCTGGTTCCTGTGGCCAATCAATGGTTTCTATTAATTGTTTGAAAGGTTTTTTCTCCCTTTCTTGTACGCCCCCTTCTTGGAGGCGGGGTTTTTCGTATCAAAACCGGAGTGTTGGGTTTTGTCGAGGGTCGGTCGAGAGGGGATCTAGTTCAGGATAGATCTCGGCCGAACAGGCTGCTGCTGTCAGAGTGACAATGTAGCAGTCACTCTGACGTGATGTAAACGTGGAGTCATGTAAATAATGTAAATAAACCTAATATCCAGCAAGGAAGGCAGTCCTCATCCCTCAACCGCTCCCAGCATCGGTCGTCGGTCATCGGTGCGAGTCGAGATTGTCCTCTCGGCTCGCGCATCAAAAGAACATCACTATTTCGTCTCCATCAGTTAGCCCAAGAAGATGGAGAGGCGAAATCTAACTGGCGCAGTCGACAGGATGACCACGACCATCGGCTGGAGCTGGTGGGGCGTTGCGGAGAGACTCCTTCAACGCAAGGTTCGGCTCCGACTAACGACGAGCCAGACTCCAAGCATCGACGGGGCGACACCTCAGCGGGAGGCCTCGTGAGTTCCGGCTCAGTGCGGCAGCAGCCGCGATTCAACGGCAACGGGGCGACACCTCAGTGGGAGGCCTCGTGGGCTCTGGCCCAGGGCGGCGTAAGCCGCGGTTCAACGGGGCGACACCTCAGCGGGAGGCCTCGGTGGCTTCGGCCCAGGGCGGCGTAAGCCGCGGTTCAACGGGGCGCCACCTCAGCGGGAGGCCTCGTGGGCTTCGGCCCATGGCGGCGTAAGCCGCGGTTCAACGGGGCGACACCTCAGCGGGAGGCCTCGTGGGCTCTGGCCCAGGGCGGCGTAAGCCGCGGTTCGACGGGGCGACACCTCAGCGGGAGGCCTCGTGGGCTTCGGCCCAGGGCGGCGTAAGCCGCGGTTCAACGGGGCGACACCTCAGCGGGAGGCCTCGTGGGCTTCGGCCCAGGGCGGCGGAAGCCGTGGTTCAACGGGGCGACACCTCAGCGGGAGGCCTCGCGGGCTCCGGCCCAGGGAGCACGGCCCCATCCCAGTGGCGAGAGCGGCGCATCGGGTCGACGAGCTGCTGCATCAGCGACACTGCGACCCGGCCGAACCCGGAGCGGGCACAGGTGGGCCCTGACTTACTTTCTCCGGGTTTACCATGGCCACTATGCAAACGGGATGTCGCGGCACCGACCGAAAGGTTAGTGCCATTGTGCTCGAGATTGAGGAGTTGAGAGCGGAGATAGCTCTCAAAAATGCCCAGCACGCTTTAGAAAAAGCAAGGCTAGCGGGTAGCCGGGGCGCGGGTAGCCCGTCCGTGTGGACGGCTGAGGAGCTTAGCGCTCAATTAGCCCAAGGGAGAGCGGAGATCGCTTACGAAAAAGCCAAGCTCCGCAGGATTGGTGAACTCGAAGAGGACACCAATGTCTTCACAGTGTTCGTTCCCTCGTGGGCGCTTCGAGCGCCACGGGAGAAGGAGAGTGGGATTGCAGTTGAGGGGGCTGAAGCCATTCCAGTTGTTCAGCAACCCCTTTGCATTTCCACTGCTACCGATGAGATCGTGGAATCTCGCGAGGCAGATGTCTTAGCTGCCGAACTTCTTTCTGTGGAGGCGGACAATGAACAGCCGTCTGTCGCCGAGGCAGCACAAGGGGCAGGCAAGGACAGCGGAACGGCGCGCCTAAATGTTGAGCTTCCGTGCGCAAAGCATGAAAGTGCAGGCGGCCCGCGGCGTCTTGCGCGTAGGACGATTCAGACGGGCCCAAGAACGCGGAACGCGGGGGCAGGTGTGGCAGCGCAGGTGCGACATCGTCGTACGCGCTACCGCCGAGTAGGGTGTTCCTTCTCTCCCGGGAGCACAGGACACCGCGAGCCGAACCAGGGTTCGTGTAGGATCAGCTGGTGGCGCACAACACGGAATCAGCTTCCGTGCGACGGTCGGTGTGTGCCGCCGCGTAAAGGGGCGTTAGCGCTGTATAGTGTGCAGTGCGAGACAGGGACGGTTCAGTGTTGTTTGCCGCACACTTAGTGGTTAGCGTTTTGCGTTTTTTTTTCTGCTGTTTTTTTTATGTGTAGGGTTCGCTCCGACGAGCGTTATTCTTAGTTGTCCCTGTACTGTAGTTCTCCCCCTTGTTGCTAGTTTTTTTTTGTTGGTTGTGTTCAGCTGTCGTAAGGCGTGTGATTTACGAGTAGCGCAGCTTGGCGGGTTTAACTGTCTTCTTGAGGACTAGAGCCGCTGTTACAGCACGGTAGGGAGTTTACCTCTGGGTACAATGGCGAGTGCCTTTCTTTATTTGCGCTCGTTGGCATGTGGTCATGGTGGGCCATGGAATGTGCAGGTAGGGCCCACTTGTGGCGCTTGTGTGCGAACTAGTGTCTGAAGTACTGAAAAGTGAACTTTCAGTACATCGCATGTGGACAGCGAGTGAACCGCAACCGGGACGAACAATCTGTGTCGCATTCCGAAAGAACCGGCGTCCGCGAGTGCGTGAAGAAACGCTGAACTTTCTTTAAACGTTTTGTTATTGGTACAGGAGTAGCCTCATTTTGAGCGTTTGGGTTTTGTTCGGGTGTTGTTTTTTTTCTTTCATTAGAGTGAAAGAATGTTCCTACATGCGCTGAACGGTTAAGGATGGATGGTGTCATTCATCCAGTTGTCAAGTTGTAACATTTATACCCTTCGTGGGGTTGGTTGCCTTTAATGGTAGAGGGTGCCACGAGTTTGTTCTCACGGGCCACGGGCCCTGTAGTTGAGCGTCTTCGTTTATTGTTTGATGTTGCGCAAGCCATGGCTAGGCAAAGGCACTGAGTATGCCGTGTTGTATCCGTTTTTGGTGCAGTTGGCCGGCGCGTTGTGCTGTTTGGGTAGGTGTGTAGCGGGTTAATTTTTTTTGTTGTACTGTATTGTACCCGCGTTGTATTGTACTTGCGTAACGGCTTGAGTGTGTTTTTTTTTTAGTTCTGACTCTGCCGTAAGACATAATCTGCAGGAGAGTTGATGTTGTACGTACAGCTAGTGTACGGACAACATTCTTAGTGCGGAGGTGTTAAGTTCGGGCTCCGCATGTAATTAATGAAGGCCGCCGGTGGCCCATGTATTGGCGTCGCCTCCGCTGGTGGCTACTTTCCCGTGTCTCTTTCATGTAGCCGCATGGACGCCAAGTTCGGAGCCGCGGAGAGCTGTTGTGCCCGTCCTTTTGTGTGTCAAAGGATGGGGCGATTAGCCTGAGTGCCTCTGTCGCGTCGAGGGTGGCAGGGTCATTCGGCATAACAGGCTGACGGGCGGCCAGATGATCGTATCTCTTAGTGTTGAAAGCGCGCGCGGTGTAAGTTTGAAAAATCTTCGACTCCGGCGGCGGGCGCTCTTCGTCGACGGGTCGTTCGCCTCGACGATGGTCGCCTCGGCGGGCAGCGTCTCTCCCCGTGGTCTGTTCAGGTGGCCGGCGGCGCCCCTTTAGTCTGGGAAGGAATTAGCAACCCTCTTTGTCCCGCGACGCGGGCGTCGCGGGAGGCGCCGCGCGGAGGGAGGTCAGCCGCGCGAGGACCGCTCCGGGCCCCTCGGCTTGGCTGTTGTTTGTGCAGATGCCGCCCGCTGAACGTAATGGATGGTTCACTTTAGGCCGCAGATGGCCTGTATTTTCTGGCCGGGTGCAACAGCGTGCGTAGGAAACGCACTATGAGTGTGTAAGAGAGAGTGTTAGGTCACGTGACCGCAGGTGGGGACATGTGTGTGATTGGCTGGTTCCTGTGGCCAATCAATGGTTTCTATTAATTGTTTGAAAGGTTTTTTCTCCCTTTCTTGTACGCCCCCTTCTTGGAGGCGGGGTTTTTCGTATCAAAACCGGAGTGTTGGGTTTTGTCGAGGGTCGGTCGAGAGGGGATCTAGTTCAGGATAGATCTCGGCCGAACAGGCTGCTGCTGTCAGAGTGACAATGTAGCAGTCACTCTGACGTGATGTAAACGTGGAGTCATGTAAATAATGTAAATAAACCTAATATCCAGCAAGGAAGGCAGTCCTCATCCCTCAACCGCTCCCAGCATCGGTCGTCGGTCATCGGTGCGAGTCGAGATTGTCCTCTCGGCTCGCGCATCAAAAGAACATCACTATTTCGTCTCCATCAGTTAGCCCAAGAAGATGGAGAGGCGAAATCTAACTGTAGTGGTGTTCGTTAATGTTGGCATAGTCAGCGGTATATTGTGGAGTTAAAACAACTGCCTTTTTGTGTTGAAAATATTTAACTGGTAAATGACATGCGTATGGTTGTATAAAACACCTCAGGAATTTTTCATTTGAAATTTTGTATACAGTGTTTTTGTTTCAGATTCACAATGGCAGGAAAAGTACATGCTACGAGAGGAGAAGACGCGTTCTTTTTGAAGGCAAAATTACTGTCGTGAACTTCAGAACAAAAGAAAATAATCACCTTAAAATGATAATAAAAAAATATAATACTAGCATCAAGTTTTTTCCCAAAACATTGTAAAAGATGAAAAATGTGCCAGGCTAACCAAAAATAATATTTTTTATGTACAATGTCTAGTTTTTCGGATCAAAGTCCCCAGTTATTCGAAAAAAAATCCACACTGATAAAACAAAAGTAATATTTTTAAATTTTTGAGTGGTTGTTCTCGCCTGCTTACAGTTCAACTTTTTCTGCCGCTAAAGAAGAGTTTTCCAAGGCGTCCCTGAAACTCGCAGTTTCAGGGACGCCTTTATTCAGCGGTAGTGGGCTTTATTCAACGGTAGAGAAATAGAAGTTTTTTTGTGAACTTCTAAGAATATAACCCGGTTCAGTTTTCTGTGTCTGAATTTGACACATATGCCCCGAAAATATTTCCGCAAGCATTCTCAACACATTCGACTAGTTTACCATCAACCGTTTGAAGGCTCACACGTAGTTTTTTTTTTTTTAGTCACTCCCAAAAACTGTCTTGGTTAGCTTTAAGATATAACTGGAATAAATGGCGGACCGTTCAATTGAGAGTAGCGAGAAGCAAATGTAACCTGTCTTTTCGCTGACATTCTACCTTACAATCCACACGTTTGTTTTTTCCGTTGCCCTCATGCTGATTCTGTAGTAGTTATACGCGCAAATCTGCGTTCGCTTAGCTTGTCGACCTCGAAATGAACTCGAGGAGAAGACTCGCGAGGTTTGGTTAATAAAAATAAAATTTTTACATATTTCCAAGTATGATGGCTGTATGAACACTATAAGTGCAGGTTCATAGTAGTTCATGTTATGTATGTGAGACAGCTTTTACGATTTTGGGGAGTTTCTACCGGACATACTTTGGATAGTGACCGGAACTAAGTACGTACAAATTTACTGCTGTCTGCAAAAAATTACATTAAAAAAAAAAGATGTTCCGGCTTTGAAATGCTTTAAGTGCTTTTGAAGTGCTTTAACATGAATTTTAAGTCGAAAGAGGTCAGCAATTCCCCTATAGTGCATTGGTAACTTGCTCTGATAAACCATTTTTTTGCCATACACCAAAATTTTAAATGAGACGGCCGAGCATTTATCGCGAAATCTGAGGGCGTTCAAAGGCGGGTGCGCTGTTTCTGCGTACGAGAAATACTAGCTCTATTCAGCCCCTTCCTTCATCTTTGTGGGTGCCCTCCCATGCCATATGGCGGTGCTCATTAGGCCTAATTGGCAGAAGGGCACCCGCGCTTTGGGGCGTCAAAGCCGGCGTGACGTCCGCAACCGAGTGAGCAGCGGCGTGAAGCTGGTACGGCGTTACGGCGCCGGCCGTAGCGGTTCACTGCACAAGTAGGACCCCGCGACGGCACTGGCGTGGGTGACATTCCCGGACGCAGCCGGCTTCTATTATCTCGCTGGCGCTGTGATCATTGTGAAAACGTGATGCTGGCGCCGCTTACTGTGGAGTGAAGAGACCCAGAAATGCCTTAAAGGCTATTTGTAGTCTCCATCCAAAAATTTAGTTGCCATCACTAGAGGGCAACGGAGCGGAAGATGATAGGTGTAACATTAAGGGACCAGAATAGAGCGGAGTGGGTTAAGGACATCTCGGGTTAAGGACATCTTAGTAGAAATTAACAAGAAGAAATGGACGTCGGCAGGGTATGTAATGCGAAGGCAAGATAACCGTTGTCTTTAAGGGTAACAGAGTGGATCCCTAGAGAAGGCAAGCGTGGCAGGGGGCGGCAGAACGTTAGATGGGCAGTTGAGATCAAGACGTGTGCGGGGATAAATTGTCGTTGATGATGACAGAGCTTAACTGCTCAAAACAGTACGCAACCGAAAACACGCCGAGACCTCTTCGCTTTCCACCGGAAATCCAATAAGCGTTAAGAATAAAATACAACATTTTGGAATGGAATGTTCGGTTTTTGAACAGCCAAATACAAAAACATAAATATTACAAGAAAATTAACCCTAACACAAGTTTTCTAGAAATGGCAACAAAGAATATAATTTATTATTTGGGAATGACCATGCTGCGACATATCAGGATTCAGCATTTAGGGCTGGCTTGACTAGAATTATGAATTAAGTGTCTCTGTCAGCAGTAAAGCTTGCCAGGTTTTTTCAGTTCCTCATTTTGGGGGAAAAATGAATAAACAATATTGCGGGTTCCAATTGAGTAATATTTCAAAGTAAGTGCACGCTTTTTTTAAGTGGTCTTTCTTATTTGTTCGAGAGGTGCAAGGAAAGAGGAATGTGTTTTTCTCGCCCCAGAACTTATAATGTGTCCAACATGTGTAAGTTTGGTTTGAAGTTGGCGGCATTTATTTATACTGCTATTATCGGGAATTTCCGTTGAACGGTGCATTTGGTTTTTAAGGACGACAAAATCAATATTATTGCTTTTGTGGGACTGTTTCATTCTGGGGATGTGTTTTAATTGTATTGGAACAAACAACTTCATCATATTCAATGCAATACCTCACGTACACTTCAACTTATTTATTTCTGAAAGCTGCTAGTTCTGAAAGCGGCTAGTTGTTTTCTGAGCATCAGAAAAGGATTTGCCACGTATTTGCTTTATTTGCTGCAAATGTCGTGGAGAAACGATCGCTCCGTAGTGATCCCACACATTGTTGGCTCGCCGCTTCGTTTCCCTCAAGCATTCTGCAACAGCTGCCCGGCCGGTCGCCCAGCTGCGGCTATGCCGAAGCCACTGAGGCAATTTACGGTGTTCCCCGGAAGATGTCTGACGGGGCGTTCGCGTGTGGGAGTGTGGGGTCTGCGTGAAGACAGACGGAAGGTATTTGTTGCAACTTGCGTGGCTGTACCATAGCCTCCTGTATAACAGACTGTTCCAGCTCTATCACCCAGATAGCAATCGGAGCAGCCCGTTCACAGTGGGGGCGCCAAGTTCCCGGGTTTTTTTGATCGCCTTGCCGATGCAAATTGCTGTTTGAAGCGGAGGGGAACTGAAATGCCCCTCGGCGTCGTCTGCTACGCGAAGGCGTCTTCCAGGTACAAAAGTCCGCAAAACGACGAGTTTGGACTTGATGAGCCAGTTTTTAAGACCGAAGCTTTATGCGTGGCGTCGCAGAACTACTAAACGGCGTTCAAGGCACTGTTGCCGCCTGCACGCTGGCCATTTTGGGTTCACTACGGTAGTTTCACAACAAAATGTATACATGTCCTCACGGTTGTCACTGCGATAAGAGCCAGTTAATTTTTCCTCTCTATAGGAGTTGATAACTGAACCATAATGATGCTGACTTCGGTGTTTAGTGAAAATTGAGTCATATATATACATTTTGTGGAAAGAAGTCCAAACAGTTGAACTCCCCCTTTTTACTTGCGAGTCCATCCAGTCGCGTTCTGCCGCTAATATTTTTTACGGTCCCCGAAAGAGTACGCCCCCACTAACCCCCTTCCCCCCCCCCTCACCATCCATTTCTCCGTCGCCGCTGCTCCACGAAATGGTGCCATCGCGCATGTAGTAGATATGTCGACGTTGTTTTCGGCAATGCCGGCATGCTGTGCAAAGAATGACGACTTCAAGCTTTAGCTAAATGCGATATTCAGTATTTGTGGGCCCCTCTATAAGCTTAGGAAGAATATTCAGCCTGCACTTAGCTCGTTTCTCGCTCTACTTCTCCCCGCTATGCTCCTTCTTGGCTCCTTTATCACATACGGAATAACCGATCAATTTTCAGTGGCTGACAAACCCACTAGTGGCCTCACCCGTAACATTTCTGGCTGAATCGAGTGAAACAAAGAAAAAAAAAACTTTTGGGTAAAATTATTTACGAACAAAAAAGGTAGCCCGAGAACGACCATGTCTTGTGTAATTAGCACTGTCAAGTTCTAGCGTCACCCCAGCCACTTACTAGAAAGTTTTATTTTGTGGCCTCGTCCATTTCTATGCCATTTGTTTCAACAGGAGCTGCCCGTCAGTGCTACAGCCAGAGTATTCTTTATACAACAAGTATTTCTTGTTAGCAAAGGTCCTGGACAAGGTTTTTAAAACCACCGATTGTTTCCAGGTGTGAAGACAAATTTTAACCGTGCCCTCGCCAACACAGGAGAATTTCTGGCACTGCGCGGGCACAAAGGCGTTATATAGGCGGCTATGCGAGTTTCCTCGCGCTTGGACAGGATGATTAGCGAGGTTAGTTGATGGGCAGTTAGGTTTTGGTGCGCAACCAAACGGCCTACGATGGAGCCAGTCGGCGTTCTTGCGTGATGACTGGTAAAATGGAAGTAAAGTAGTTAGTTACAAACTGCAGGGAGCATCATTTCCTTGGCACGCCGTAAAATGCAAGTCCACGACATTAAACCCTTTTGCCCTTTTGCGTCGTACATATCCCATTCTACGCCTCTACTTTCGCTTCTCCCGACAGGAGGGAATTGAAGGGTTGTATCATTCAATTTCCCTGCATCCCCACTGCGCTCGCGCTATGTGTTGGAACGCTTTGTTCCTGCTGTGCGCTTGTCGATATGTATATGGCTTTACACTTCTCTCTTTACTCTAATCTTCTACACACAATTAAAAGTGTTGATTCGTTGTAAATAATATACCATTAAAACCCTTCCAAAGTGCATTCTTATTTTACAGAATGCTTCTACTCTTATGTTATATACTTAAGTTTTACTTTCAATATTCACGAGGTGTTCTTCCCATCGACTAATGCTGACACGTACCAGATATGGCAGCCAGTATAGTTTGAAAAAAAAAATGTTGCCTATAAATCATATACGTTGTGTTTACGCATTGTTTGGTATATATTTAAACACGACTGTTTCTTGGGATACCTGAACGAGAAAAATTTGGTCTGTATGTGTGTCTGTCTGGCTTCCTGTATATCTGTTCCTCCATTCAGACACCCGGCCAAAAGGTGAACATTTCTTGAACGAGACGTTGATATAGGCAAAACATTACCAAACTACTTAATGTGGTTGCAGTGTTAATACTTTTCAACATTGCTGCGCGAAAAGAAATCTTTTTGAACATTTCATGCAAAGTACCACAACCAAAATCGTATTTGCGGGTTTTTTTTGTTAAAAATGGCTGCCTACTTTTTGTGATAGCAATAAAAATTACCCCTTGAAAAAACGTTTCAACCCTAAATTGCACGGCGCCTCTTTGGGGCGGAAGTCGAAGAAGTCTAGCAGCAGCAAAAGGTCCCAGTTGATGGCCAGCGACCAGTGGAACGCGGCAAAACTGAATTCATTTGAGCAAACCTTCGCTGTGTTTATCGGGACAGGAGCGAGGAGGGATGGAAACTGCACGATAAGTGGTTGGAAAGAGAAGAGAGACACTTTTGTGGCAGAGGGGGCAGACCACTATCGTCTGCCAGACATTTACACCGAACTGAGGAGATATTTGTCCCCCCCCCCCCCCCGCCGCCATTTTTTTTCAAAGAACGCTTGAATCGACTGCCGGACAGATAGGCTGGTGAGAATGGTCAGGTTTAGAAAACCCATTGCTCCATTCTGGGCGAAGTCGTGAGTTCGATATATATATATATATATATATATATATATATATATATATATATATATATATATATATATATATATATATATATATATATATATATATATATATATATAGGGTGAATCATTTCTCTTACGCCTACCGTCTCAGAATTTATAGCATGTTTAAATATAGTAGATTAGAAGAGTGTTATTAAATAGCTTTGTCCTGTGTTTTTTTTTAAACATGCGTACAAGCGCACATTCGAGAAGCTACGTGAATTGTAAATGCCACATTCTTGTAGGTGTGATTGCTGGTATAATAAAATTTTCAAACTCGGGTTTCAAATTTATTTGTCCAAGATGCGCAGTCTACAGGGAACGTCCGCGTTACCCTTTAGGAAATCGCACACTGCAGTCCCTATTTAAGGTTGGTGGCGGATTTCTGATTTTACCCTCCAAGCTGCAAGCTGCAGATTGTAGTTTGACCATTTGACTGCAGCTTGACCGTTTTATTTATAGGTGCGCCCAGAACGCACTGTTGTGCTTTCATATGAATGGGCTACTGAAGTTGCGAATAATGTATAGCAAAAATTATACAGAATACGTGTCTGATGGCTCAAAAACGTTTATTCAAATCTGCAACAATATGACACAAAATTTATTTTTTCACCAGTTGATATCTTTCATGCAATGGATTAGATTTTCTTTTCGCAGATTATCCCCACCTGTATCACATAACAGCACCATCATTATCAGGATATTCCAGCATGCGCTTACAATGACCCGGTTGTTCCGGCAGGTGCAGAGTTTTGAATGTCCGCCTGTCACATTCTCGCCAAATATAGAACTACTTCGGTGTTGTGAGAAGTCGAAAAATGTACACATAAAGACCTTGAGTTCCCAGAGTTTGATCGGGCAAAGCGGAGCCAGCGAAACGCCTCGGTCACACCTCCACGACGCATAGCGCGAGTTCCACCATCTTCCCGGCGTTCGCGATCGCTTCGTCACAGTCAACCGGAGCTAGCCCAGGTCGCTAAGGGGGCCCTTCCATCTATGCCTCCGCTCTGAGTAGAACACCCTGCGTGCAAGACCTTCCTCGCAGGACACCACACGTGCCCATCCATCTGCGGCGTCGTATCATCGCCTCCGTGTTTCCGATGTCGGAGCAAGCCGAGTCTCATCGGGACCCCACGAACGGCCCAGAATAGAGTCTCCTCCTCTGGCCCAATTCATGAAGAGTGGAGGCTAGCTTCCAAAAGTTGCACACTTCTTTTCAATTGAAGGATTGTTGTTTTCATGTTCGTTGTTCACTGCGCGAGGCGTTCTCGTCGTAGAATACGCTTTCGTTTACTAGAGTCTTCTTACGTTTTAGGGGGAATAAATTTTAGGTAGAAGGTTTCTGGTCATAAAAAAAGCACTGCGTTTGCCACAGTCTTCTTTTACGGGTGCTGTATGATTTTGGTGCAAAGTACACCTTGTTTTCAGTCCCTCTGCATTTATCTTGCATGACTTTTTCATTTTCTGACCATCAGCGTACCAAATCTTCCATAATCTCGCTAATATCCGTTATTTTTGACTTGATTATTCGATTTTTTTTTTCTGCGAGCTTATGTATGCCGTTGTGAAAAAAAAAACTGCGGGGAAAGGTATCCCGGCACACTAATTTTATGACGGCGAGATCTGCCTTTGGTCAATACATTAGGCCCGCAATAGATATGCTTCTGCATGCGTGCGCGCACGCCCACAGGATAACACACACGCACGCACATGCCTGTGCGCGCTTGCGCGTGTCTTTCCGCGTTACCTTATCAAGCATGAAAAACTAGAAGTCCTCTATGTGGCCAATAGGCAGTTGTATATCAAGTTATAGATGCATTACTCACTTTTTTAACATACCACATCCGCCGCAAAAACATTCCGTATTCTGCCAGATAGAGCCCCATAACTCCAGCAGCAATTAGCTCAGGCCACAGTGCGGCGGACACCAGTTTTATAGAGCCTGGTACAAACGCCAAGTGCAGTGATCGTGTATTCTAGTACACATGTATTCTGAACGCGTTAGTTACCATTTGGACCCGTGGAACTACAAGTACTACTATGAACTGGGGAGTATATTAGAATTACGCCTTTAAAGAAGTCTCCTGCCAGACGAGGCCCAACTAGGCGGCCAAAACACCTCCAGTAAGGAATATGACGTGATAAGTGAACCGGATTGGTCCTCTTGCGGCGCGTGCTTTAGGATTAACCAGTTGCCCCCATCCCCCCCCCCCCCTTCCACGCCGAATAGCCACACCGGACGTCTCGCTTTTGACGCCCGCTCAGCCAGCCTTGACGTAACTTCCGCCTGATTATACAGCCAGTTTTGTTCTTAATGTTTCATGACCACTCGGCAGTTGACGCTGGTTGCTTCAACAGCACTCCCGCATGCTTCAGGTGTCGTACGTTCTAACAGCTACTCATTTCAAATTGGCCTGCGAAAGATACGATTTGATTTCTAGTATTTCAGGTGCAGTTGGGCTGTAAGCGGATATCACAAGTCGGCTCGCATATTGAAAAGAGGAAGCTTGGCTTGGTCTTTCCTACTATGGTTTTCCCGCGAAGTTTTTGCGGTAAGAACAGACCTGGCATAGCACGGAGCGGGAACATGTGTTGTAGGCGGTCGCACCCGCTGTATTTATTTTCCCATTCAGTTGGGCCGCAGGAAATATCTTGCCGGTTTATCGCGTGCTTAGCGACGCTACTTATGGTGGACATCAAAAGGTCAACAACGATTAGGCAAAATGGGTAACTAATTTTGAGTGCAAGAGTTTTTATGGGCTCTGTCCAGACAGTTGTAGATTTTACATTTTTACTCAGTAGTGTTTTTTGTTTTCAGTTGGTGAACGTTATGGAAAGCCTTTATTTTCCTATTTGAGTATTGTCACGGAGGCGTTACGACGAAGATGAAGTCTCCCGTAGAAGAGGTATCTTGTTAGCGTTCAGATGTTTCTGTGCGCTGGCATTTGGCCTCGTCAGCGCAAGTACTGTAAATTTATTAAAAGAACATCTCGTATTCGCCGTACAACAGTATGAGGGAGGGATGTCACAGGGAATCAAACTATTGTATTCTGTGTAACATTTTCTCGCGAACTGTGTGCTGTCAGGGACACAATTCTCTGCTCCAACTGAGGCCGCGGAGAAAACTACTGTTGGAATCTCTAGAGGCTTGGCGCCTGTCTAGACCATTGCGGCGTGCATAAGCGTACTTGTATACCCCCATGAACGCAAGTTCTATCAGTCGGGTAGCCGCGCTACGGTCGTCAGTAACGCGCCACGGTGTGATGCCTTTGTCACATTCCTTTCGCAGCTACGCCCAGTCTACAGCAAGACATGTCTATTCACCGTCTTTCGTGCATGTTTTCTTCATTTCCGAACTAATTGTCCCTGAAAAACGTTCTTTTTTGTTTTTATAGAGTTAGGAAAAAAAAAACATCTGTCGCCATACCGCACTGCAAAACTGGATGTCCAGGAAGGCTATTGTAAATCACTACAAGTGGCGAAGGTGGAGGGTGTGAAATGGCTCCCGTCGTCTCGGCGTGTTTGTCGCTTGCTCTCAGCTAGTTTCACTAGATGAGGGTACAGAGTATCGGCACTGTTTTCTCCTGTTGCTCCGTGCCGCGGCCATGATCTTTGGTCGGTTGGCAGAACGTGACATCGGTTAACACTGCGAGTGTTCATGAGCCACGCCATTTCGTTGTTTATGCCTTTTAGTCGGTTAACTATGGTATGTTTGGCTTGTTCTACCTGCTCTGCTATATCGTGCGACTGACATCGTTCTGAATGCGAATCAAAGATAACGCGTGTGACCGCATTTCAACAGCTGAAATGTGTCCACAGACGCACAAACTGTTGGGTCCTTCTTTGCCAGACCCATGCGCTCGGCGTCTTCGGCAAGAACTTCTCTATTTGGAGACACCAGTCCTGCCTAGTTTTTTTAAAATGTTTTGCAAATATACCGTTTAACACGAACACAGGAGGGGGGGGAGAGACAGGTTCCCATTTTTCACAGACACCTTAATTATTATGCATAATACGGTTTTGATGCTTCTGTCGTGGTTTATTTAAACTAATTTTGTGGTCTGTGCTGTATGCCTGACTAGACTGACGCATGCGCTCGGCGTCTTTGGGCTGCACCTTGGCGTTTTTGCCCACGGAGATGATTTTTGGCTTTGCGATAAAACCGTTGGAGGTAGAGGTATACAGCTTTGCAGTAAAACCGCAAACATCAAAAAGGGCATTCCGGGTAACGGTATATCAACACGCGGAGAACAAATGCCCAAAAGTGGGCGCAATCCGCACCTAAGCGATGCCGCAGTAATGCATTTGTACTTAAAATTATGGCACACAGACGTCCCCCGGCGGCGCCGTATTGACAATCAGAGCGCGGCTGCGGATAGCGAGAAAACTTGCGTTCATTCGAGTAAACAAGGATGCGCATGCATGCCACATTGGTCTCGACAGCAGCGGCGGTGCCTCCAGAGAGTACAGCGGACGTTTCCGCCACGCCCTCGCAAACATATTTCTCTGCTTGTGCTCTGGCTTCCAGTAGAGAGAGAGAGAGAGAGAGAGAGACAACCTTTAATAGAAAAGGATGACCACTGGTCACGATGGGGAAAGGAATGAGAAGTGGAGAAAAATGACCAAAGCAATGCATGTCCAATTGCTCAAACAAGCAGCCGTCTGGCATCTGAGTGACTGCTTTTTACATTTGGGAAAAGTATGTGACATTGTTACTCTAGATAGAAAGGGTCGATGTTGTTTGTAGCAAGAGGCGAGGAAAAAAGTTTGCATGTTCAAACAGTGGCAGGACCTGTGACGCAAAATTCTGTTCTCAGACCAGCAACAACACCCGGCACGTCATTTACGCACGTATAGAGCCACCTACTAGTTAACTTTAAACTATTTTTGTTGTTTACAGCAACTACTAAAAGAACGTCGTTGTTCGGCGTCAGTAGCTGTGGCGAGGAATTTCACGTTTTAGTGCGAACGGCCTAGGTTCGAGGTACCGACATTGCTAGTTGTTTTTAAGTCTCGGAGCTTTCTAGCAAACTATAGGTCAATTCACGTACTCCTTAGTAGATATAGATAATTTAGTATATTCTGCTTCCGTTCGGGGTTTTGGCTTTTGCGCGTTATGCGAATCCCTTTAATCACCCTACTGTACCACAGTAGAAGTGCCCTATTTGCACCTGTCTGCAAAGGGAATTTCGCAGCGGAGGCGCCATGCGCACAGAGCAGCGACTGATAGGAAGAGGGAGGGTGTATATATTTTATGTAGCACTGAAACGACCCCGAAACATTCTAGTGCTGACTCAGCGAAGCACGTACCTGCACAATTGTATATTCCAACAGTAAACGCTATGCCGCATTCCCCCACGCAAGGACGTCACCAAACGCAAAACACAAAGCAGCACTCAGTAGAATAAAATAGGCCCTACTTTTCCCGCATTCACATCTTACAACGAAAGCATGGGTGTTCTCGGCTTTTCGCTTGTATGAGGCGTATATAAATGCGGGGAAACGTTTTCCCTGGTTTGTTGTTAGGCTGCGCAGGAAAAACAAAATTACAGCACTTAATTTTGGTGCTGAGATGGCGTAAACATATGTTTAACGCCCTATTTAAACTTTTCCTTGCAAGCGATACACACGAAGAAAACTGTTTTCTGATCGGTGCAACTTCACGATAAATCTTCGTTGTCCCAAGAAAATAAACAACAAACTCCACCATCTGGACGATATTTGGGTGGGGGCGGGGAGTGCTGATTTTGCTCCGTGCAATTTTTTTGCTGGTATTCTTGCCTTGCACATTACGCCATCTCAATCCTTTCTTGTGACTCACTTCCTGCTTATTCTATGCTCCCAAAGATAGAAAAAAAACAGGGTATAAGTGTGCGGCCTTTCGCGTCCGGGTAGTAATGGCTCTTTTAGGTACAGGACCGCTCGTGCGTAAACGGAGCCTAGGAACGGTGTTCGATTGCATCGGGGCGTCGCCGACGAACGCTGACGATAAGCAACGTCGGTGTTCAGGGGATGCAACAGTGGCGTTCCCGGGATGCGTGAGCACTGAACCCACCACATTATTTAATATCCTAATAGCCGCTCTTCATGTATACCCGACTGCGGGCGTGACACATTTCAAAGGCACCGCTTGCCTGCACAATGGCCTTGGGTACACTGCCACTCGCAGCCGTCTGGTACGACCGTATATCCGCCGCTTTGGAGTTTCATAAAGCTGTGCACCAGGCAATCAGCTTTGTTGCAAGCACTTTAGTGCATAAATCAATATGCTGCTCGCGGACGGCATAATACTGCCGGCCTACTAGGTTTCCCGGTGCATGCCGCTGTGATATCATACAAATAAAGCGACAACAAAATGTTGCTTCTGACTGTACCTAACACATTATATGCTGACTGTACCTAACAGTATATGTAGAAAGTTTATCACTTCAAACAAAAACACAAGTTCCGACATTGCTCTTTTGTTTAGGGTTGCTGTGCCTGTGCTTAACTAATGGTTGTAACCAACTAGCACAGCGGTGTTCCTACAAAAGCTAGAAAATAAAATAAATTTCTTTCCTTAAGACAAAGCTCATTAGCACGCGAACGTTCCTTCATTGCGACCTGAGCCAAAGTCAAAGTCCATATTCGAAACTGCTTCGATTGTGTCAAAATGGCGCCATCGGATAGGCGTCGGCTTCATAACACGAGGGTCACAGATCCGATTCCGACGCCGGGAAGCATTTCTTTTATTTGAGGCGATTTCTTTTTCCAAGTGGAAACCTATCGCGATGATAATCGTCGTCATTTTGCGAAACCCTTTGTGAAATGCTCGCTTTCATGGAGGGCGTTTGCGCGACAAATGCAGACATCAGGGAGGCAGAGAAAGGTTCGGTGTCGAATGCGCCTGCCCGGCAAATTTTTGCATTTCAGGCTGAGATTACTAGGCGGCCGGCGAGCACGGACATCGGTAGTTGTATTTAGAGGGCGCAACATGGGACATTTTCAAGCATGCAACTTACTCGAAGTAAGAAAAATTTATTCAAATCTTCCTCAAAAAATTGAGAAGCCCGATTGCTTTTTGACACCAAAACTACGTCAAACGTCCGTCAAACCATTCGCCAAAAATCGTCCGACCAATCCTCAAACCTTCAAATACCCAACTCGCAAACGAAGAAGGAATACATAAGACGAATTCTTGCGCACCAAGTAAATGTATCTACGAACGATCTTTGTGTATACCGCTACGTGGTTTACGAAATAAGGATACACCATTTTAACCATTCTTTATGATCCATGCCTGTATTGTCTTATCCCAAAACCATTTCTTTTTGGCAACTTTCAAGAAACAGTTTGACACAGTGCAAGCCCCGTTTCTTGGACGCGTTGTATGTCCAGAGACCTTAAGAGACATATTTGGCCGACCAACACATCTATAGAGCAATACAAAAAGTTTTTACAGGATGCCATCGGTAGCACTAAGGAAGCTTTCGCTCTAAAGTACCCGGCAGACACTGTCGATGGGGACACCGGCGAGCGGATATGTAAACAGCTAAAGCTTGACTTTGGGCTAGTTGGGCACACGTGACACCTTGGGAAACCGCGCGAAAAACATGGACAGAGATAGGGCAAACAGCGCCCAAAAAACTAGCCACCTTGTGCGCCATGGTCAATGGTGGAAAGGACCCCAGGGCTAAGTGTGCGAAGAAGCATGAAAAAAAGTATGTTAAATGCATGGACTGTATACTTTACAAGATCCCACTTTCGTTTGGGCGGGGCTATGTTGGCCTGAGTGACAGGTGCCTTAACGACCGTCTTCGTGAGCACGCGTATATTATGCGCAGAAGAACAAGGAGCAATCTTGCATTACACTGCAAGAATTGCGAAGATTGCAACCCCTAGCTCAACGAAACCCGCGTCTTAAAACGGTACCGTAATGCCCGATCCCTCAAAATTTTTGAGGCTTCAGTTATAAGCTTTAAGGGAGGAGGGATGCGTGAGTTAGCTTTCCGTTGCACTCTTTGAGTGGGAGATTGCGTATCTGGCCGGATGAAAATAATGTTTGTGTTTTTTGCCGCCCTTTATACCCAATGCCGCTTTTTAGGCTTTGTTCATCTCGCTTTTCTTTCTTGCACTGGCTTAAGATTACGTTGTTTTCCTCTTCTATTTATTGCCAACTCAAATAAAATTGCTCCAGTTACTCGTAAAAATAGCGCTCGTGTCTGCCCTCTCTCTGTCCACGTTTTTCGCGCTTTTTTGTAAGGTTTCATGTAAACAGCGCCATCGTTCAGCTAAGCGTTGCCTTTCTAAATATGTCAGTCCTATAGTCAGACACGACAGCAGAGATCCGATTAAATAAGTCAGATATGGCGGCGGAAATGAATGAGCCCGCTTCATCAGAACCTCGCTCGTAGCTTCCGGTCGGCGTTTCCAAACGGCGCCGCGATGCAATTTGGTCCCCGCTCCCGTGCTCCGTTTACTTTGGCGTGGACCTCTACGCACTCAGATTCATGAAGCCAGCCCTGTAAGTTTAGGACGAAAATTATTCTGTTTCAATATACTCGCGAGTAATGGCGACATTGTTCACTGATTGTGACTTCTTCGGTATTATAATTGATGTCGTGTTACCAACATTACGGAAGGCACTGAACAAACTCATACAGATTGTATGCGTGCGCAGTAGTTGCACAGGCAACAGAATAAGTTTTTCTTTGCATGTTTTGATAGAGATGGCTTTGGTGTCAACCTTCTTTGTTGCAGGGCATGGAAGCCCAATTTTCAGCCTCATATACGCATATTTATATGTGCTTATCCATGACTTTAATTTTAACGTGTTTCCTTGAGGAAGTTCACCGAAGAGCGAGTTTAAATGGATGCGCAAGTGCTTCATTTAGTCAACAATCTGGATTTGATTAGAATCGACACTTGCTTTTTGCCGAAAAGCTCAAGTTCACCACCTAGAAGTCCGCCGTGACCGGCCACTTGGAAAACAGGTGCTTCAAGCTCTTTTGCCCTGAACACAACGCAGCAAAAATGCTCCTCCATTTTGTGCAGGTGTTTTGTGCCTTTGGTGCCTTTTGTAACAACTGCATACAAGTTATGCGTTATCTCAGTTTTGTTTGTATAACCTTAGTTGCACTATAAGGTTGTTGAGCATTCCGTTTCTACACAGAATTGTCATGTGGTGGCAAGGCAAACAGGAGGTGAACAATGCTATAAATTGGAGCAATCAATTTACAATACTTACGCGAAGTAATGTTGGACATCCACCTGAATGCCGACGTACAGCTACATAGGAAAGCTATACGGCTTTCTTAATACTTGCATACATACCTAAATATTTACAATACTTACAATACTTACATACCCACATACGTACAACACTTACATGAAAGCCACGACAGACGCCGTGCGTTCGGTGCCCACACGCGGCTTCTTGGCGTCCTTTCTAATTCCGCGTTATTTCAAAATCTCTGCTTGCCTGTTTAAATAGTTATGTTGTTGCCGATAAACTTTACCAATAAAAATTCCGCAGCCCGGTGTTCTGGGAGGAAAACAAGACAGAGAATTTGTATATCCCCATAAGAGGGACTGAAGAATGTAAGCCACCAAAGCTCGATAGGCCTCCCGGTCAGCTTCTCTCGCGGAGTAAGCCAGTCTCCGATTAGGAGGGGCAGCGGAGAAAGGAATTTAACATGAGTTGAAAGTGATGTAGGATAACAAAGTGTTTGTTCTACGTAGTCGGTAATTCATAACAATTAAACACGCCAAATATGCAGAAAGAGGAAGGAAAGGAAAGAGACATGGGCTCACTTCTGTATGTCACCTGCCTAGTATTTCGCGCTCTAAAGTGTTATCTTGATATAGGGTATTGACTTTGAAAGTTGCCGACTCCACTGGTTTGTTAGACATTTTGTACTGTTATGGGGCATCGTCATTTACGTTTTACTGAAGCTAGCCATAAAATATACATATATTGATCCATTTACACCAATATCAGTTCGGGAAAATTGCCTGTTTTATTCTCCTCGGTGTTCAAGGTCGATTGAAAGACAATATCGCTAGATTACAGAGGATATATTATGTCTCCATAAAGAAGGTTTACATACCTACTTTTAATGGCAGCAATGGCAGCAGAAATTATTGGAAGCAGTCGTTTTCACTCACTAGTATTAAGAAATTTATAGGGCACAAGACATCCAACTTGCCAGATCAACAAGGCGTGATTACGAAATAGTCTCCCGGATGGTCCGCAAGCAATGACCGACAAGAAATATTCTTCATTTTTTGTAGTTCTGATGGTGAGTTTTACAATAAAAATAATACAGAGAATTTCTAAAAAAAAACCGCCTTTCTTATGGTAGGTCCAACGCTGAAGCCATAAATTTTGGCGAGAGGTAAGCGAGAATACAAAATTTAAGTCAAATTATCTGTTTTATGTTTGCAATGTCTGTGGGGAGTGCCTTCGCACGACACCTCCTTGGCCCGGAGCCCCTCGCCGCGAGCTCCCTTCCCTTGCCCTTCTCGCCTGCCGTGCGGCTACCGGGCCGCAAGACTTGGAGACGCCGACGCCCGAGGGATGGCGCTAGCGGGGTGAAGGAGGGGGCGGTGGTGAAACAGAACCGCGCGCGGGGACTGGGACTCGGGACGCCGAGAGTTTTGGTGGTGTGTGCGTGTGTATGCCCGGACGAGGGTGTAAGTAAAGAGTTCTTTCACGCAACCGCAGTGTGCCTAGTTCCATGTCATGCCGTAGAGAGCAGGCCCACATGCCTCATTAGGTTAAGAAAACGCTTGATTTGAAAAACGCTGTAATGCGTAAAAAGAATTAAATACTGATCTAAAATGCACAATATCACAAAAACGGGTACAAATAACAGGGACGCCGGTACATACTCATACCGTCACTGAAGTTACAGTTCGCTTCATGGAGCTTCAAAATTGTTAATCCTTCGCAGACGAGCCGCTATGGTTCACTTACTTTGTTTAAAAATGCAATCACCACAATGCATGAGCCCAGGTTTCTTTACGCACTTCCCAGTGATGTTTTGTTTCTACTTTTTGAAGTACAGATTCCACTTTTTCATGCTGTTTAAGGTTACTTGGTATCATTTCATTCTCCAGGCAGCTTTTTCTGCAAAAAAAACAAGTCCTTTTTTCAGTCTTACCTCACGGCTTTCACAAGCTCGGCTGATTCCAAAATACGCCCTTAGGACACCCCTGCAGCCTTCACTGGAGCCGTGTTACGCAAAAAACAAACTGCTCCGAGTCAATGAACGTTGGGCACCAAACTCCAAAAACGAAAGCGCGGCAACAAGAACGCTTTTCATAATCAAGAAATCGCTGCTCAAATATTACGCACAATCTACCCTCCTTGTATTCATTGTCAGTGTAAAAAATCTGCAGCTTATCGCAGCCTTCCCTTTGTGCCCCGCTCCACCGCTCCAGAGAACTGAGACAAAGTGGCGCTCAGACGTGCAAGGTACAAAGCGTTCATGTTCTGCGGTCATGCCTGAAGTACAGAAACAAAAAAAAATATGACTTGCGCAATGAATGAGGGGCGTTTTTACCCTCGACAATCGGGAGGCGCACAGCACTACACAAGCGGGAGAATCCCTCGACCCATTTTTAGAACACCTATTTTGGTTGAGTTCTAGTGCGAACACCTTAATTGTGTTCACCCAAGCTTTCGGCATCCTCTTGGAGTCGTCATCACGGGGATACTTTGATGAGACGCGCATGCCGTCGACTTTACTGTTAGAAACTATAACTGGCGGGCGACAAGCCGAGAGGCTACCATCGCAGCATCAAGCATTGTACTCGATTTCACGGTTAAAAGACTGCAGCGCAATGCCGGCCTTTAGTGATACCTACGGGGTGCTTTCTAACAGCCTCCCACCGTCGTGACGCAGGATTAGCCTTGGTTGATTCCGGATTGAGGTAGCATTTTATTCAAATTCCGTGGGTTGTTTGCATTGACGGCTACAAATGTGCCTAACACCACGAAGAAACATTCGGAGACATTTCATCGTGTGTAGGCGGATCAACAGATCAGCTGCATTAACTACATAATACACACGTGGTAGAAGATCATGCAGCTATTTATTTTTTGTCATCATTTGGCACTCAAGCTGACGACTGCTTTGTGATTACTTCAAGCATCTTAGCCTTGCAGACAAAGACGGCGTGACCGTTTCCTTTTCCTAGAAGCTCCTCATAGCAGCCTCTGTCAGCAGATGGTTTTTCTTTAACGTTTTCGTGTGGAACGTACATAAAACGGCGTAATTGTACGGTCGTTCTAGAAGCCAGGTGTCTAGTATTATTCCCAGACAAGAAAATTTCATCAAACTGGAGTTGGAGCAGTCTTTTGTTGCCATGATCGATGCGTTGATGCACGTGCATTGACAGCAGACGGGAATTCAGAAACGTTTTCAGCTGCACTGTGAAATAATTACTATTAAAGAACAAGGAAATCAACGGTGGAGACTTGATAGCGGTCAATTGTTATATAGCTGTTTTTATGAAAGTTTGACAAAGCGCAAGTTACGGCCGTTTTCTCGAGAGAATTCGCGATAAAGTTGGTTTTGCCACAAGGCGTCTTTATAGAGCACTGTTGACGTGAAATACGCGCACAGAACGCTTACCTTAAAAAGTCTCCCTGTGAATTCATGAGCAGAAAAAAATTGCTATAAGAATTTTTTTGTCGAGCTTACACCTGCAGGAAGGCACTGTGAATCTGACAAGCAAGTCAAGGGAGAAGCATTCGTATGTATAAAACTAACTACTTCCACACTAAGCTCCACAAGAATGAGTTTCTCTTGGTCTGGTTTCTAAATAAGGGTTTCGCTATAGGGCTACGGACATGAATAATGACGCTTGTTCTTTGAGTTAGTGTCGCTTCAACATCCGCGCTTTACAAGGACGATAACACATGCCGGAAGGCCCAAAAGGGGCGCATTAGGTATTTAAAACTTCGGAAGGAAAAACCTACGTAGGAGTACCAAATAAAGCAAAATACAGTTTGAGATACCGTCCGGATCCGCCAAAGAGCCGTCGTCTGACAGCTCTGACGAGTGGCATGACGCCGCTCTCGTTATTCTCTCCACCGCGGCGTGGGGGAGCGGTGAAAGCGTCATCCGGTAGCCGGCGTAACGCCCGTGGAAACCTGAGGGAGATACCACACACGTGCCCGACTGCGAAGAAAGGGGCCCCGGCGGCGTTGTTAAAAGCCCCGAGGAAGGCGTCTTTGAGGCGAGACAGAAAAAAAAAAGAAAAAGAAAATTGGCTTCTTCACGGCGCTGCAACGTTCCCGGTCATGTCATGTGAGGCCACGGGGGGATTTGCGTAGAGTGAGACGTTGCGCACGTGAAAGTTTCAAGAAGTTTCACGAAGCCTGAAGTTGCACAACTTCAGGCTTTCGCAGTAATCAAGACATTGCCGATAATAACTCAGTATAAAAAGTGTCTTTACTACACTTGCCCTTTTACAACGTATTTAGCTGAGAAAGGAGTAGGATTATCAGGTGAACAAATTGCTAGTATTTTATTTTTGTAAACCTGAAATTTCTGCGTTATCCTTGAATGCGGTGAAACTTACATGCACATTAGAGATCGACTAGACTCTAATTGAAAGTCACACCACAACTGGCAACTCAAGGGATAATATAATTGGGTATAGCATGGCAAACAGGATCATCTATGGAATCTTTTGGGTGGCCATGTTTATAAACCACCCCTTCTCGCATCAATCCATAATAAATATTCACCACTCACGAGGAAGTCAGAAAGAGCATGTAAGTATTTCACAAATAGTTCCCCAATCAGCCCCGACGTTCAGATATATGTCTGAAATAGTTTTCCGCTGTGCTTTAAAAGACAGTAGAAATTTTACTAAAAAAAGGTTGGTAATCGTTTTGATAATTTTTATAATGACGGTAATTTTGATAAACCGAAGTATTTTACCTCGAACACACGCCCTTATTTTTGGGAATTGTTTACACGCTTAAACTGCCAGATGATAATAAAATAAATTCTCCTACGCTCATTGCTGGTGCCATGCGTGCAAAGTAAAGGTGACAAACCCAACCGTTTAAACCGCTGGGTACGGATGATGATTTATTCAGGGTATAGATGGCTTGATCAAAACATTGAATTCATTTGCGCAGTCAGCGTTAGATATTTGTTTGCCCAACGCTAGCACCACTACACTACTCACACAGTTATTCTAGATTGGTTGTGAATTGGTCACCTTAAACCCATTCCTGAGGCCACGTGTTGCCTCTAATTGTAAATGTAGTTCCAAAACTATCTCCTGATTACAAGAAACCCACATTTATAGGGAGCCCTGGGAGTTCTATCACAAAAAAAAAAACAGGACAAAATTGACTCTCCATCTGCCACCAACGCCAATGAGCTAATTCCGGAATAAACAGACGAAGCATCACGAGAAAAATATTACGTCATAGTGGAAGCAGTTGTCCGAATAATCCATCTGAATAACGCCGCATAAAAACAGACAAGCTGTTCCCACTAACCGACTGACATAACTTTGATGCATGGCGTCAGCCAGCGCCGGAGTCATCTTGATTATTCTTGAGAGGCGTAGTTTAGATACCGTACCTTTTTCAATTTATAAAATATAGTAGTAGACCATAAATTCATTAGAGATAGTAGTAAAGCTATATAATTGCAAGCACTCTTTTAGCATGGTTCCGGCTATAAAAACCGGCATAAGGTTGTGAAGGGGTCTGATTATTTTGCTAAGTTGAAAGCCTCATAGAAAGAGTACCGCTAATTCTGTTTTCCGTAGTTGCCGGCAAGACCTGAAAAGGAGTAAAAGGAGTAAAAAGTAATGTTACCGCTTTTTAAAGCCTTCCTCTCTAAATTACGAAATACGTCAAAAAAGAGGCGAGTGTGAACCCCATGCTGCCAAAGGATGACGGATGTAGCAGCAGCAGCACCGGTGCTACGGTATGTCTCGCCCACGATTAAATAGGTTAACTATTTCCTTTAATGCATAAACATCAACACAAACATAAACGCACGCCAATTAGCGTGGCGCAAGTCGCAGTCTACAGCCGTTTCATACAAGGGCGATTCCACACTCGCAGTGAGCCCGAGGTTAAGGTAAATAGAAATATTGTAACACATTTGCGTTGGTTTGCCGATTTCTAAACTGTGTTTCTGGTAGCCACAAATATTAGCAATTGCTCAATATTGCGGACGCCTATATGCACATGATGTTCAAAATATTAGACACTGAACTTCATGAGCTGTAGAAATTATTGGCCCATTGATTTCAATCGGCTGCCAGAACGTTAAGTCTTTCATAGGAACTTAAAATGAACCTTGCAATTCTTTTTAAACAATGGAAATACCCGCAGAGAAGCTGTGATTCGGCGAGCTAAGTTTGTTCGTGCATCCAGAGAGTTACAAAGCATTGTTGCCACAAACGATTCAATTACGCTACGTCGTCGGATGAATGCGGTCGCCTACGGTTTACTTCAGAAGTGTTATGAGTCTTCGTAGCTAGATAAATAGGTGAGCCTAATAAAATAAACAAAACTAGAATGAAGAGCTGAAGGGAAAATACAGACTAGCTTTGTTTTGCACCAAAAACACAGGTCACTGGGCGAGTGAAAAACAGTTTGACACTTCGGTACCTGTCGGCAACCTTGTTCATAATGATCATGTGCCGTGGAAAACAATGCTTTTAATCGGAAATTACGCGGCGCAATGAGTTCCCATAGATATGGTGCAGATTGCCGTCCGTTCTGCTGTTAATGTCGAGCGTTGAGTGAATAGTGAGGAAAGCGAGCAGCGATCGGAACATGATCATTGAGAACAAAGTACCCGGAGGGGGGGGGGGGTACCAAAACGTCAAAATGCTTTTTTGACTTCATCAATGACCGGTGTTTTATTGGTGCAAGCATGCTTTTACCTGACCGTATGGGATCTCGTCAAAAACAAGACTACAAGCAAGTTTCTAACACTGTTTTTTGAAAGAGAAGGAGCCAACGCTGTTCTTCATTTGGTTTCAATGGCGAAGTTCAGCACCTTCCTTGAGGCTACTTAAAAGCTTAAATTTCACCTAAAGCAGTTTTTTTAACAGCAGAGCTGTTTGCACCTAGCCTTATGTGCCTTTCGCACCAAAAAACTTGAAAAACTGAAGAAAAAAGTGGCTCCAATCCACGATGTGAAGGTGGTTGGAAAGCAAAGCTTTAAACGACACCCACAACAATGGCCCACGCGAGGTCACTTGAATTCTCACACGTGTCTATAGAAAGAGTGAAATCAGAGATTCTGCCAGCCGTTACTTGGAATTCGCGTGGACGGCGTCCCGAACGCAGCTGCGTCGGCCACGGCCGGACTAGAGCGGTGGCCGTAGCCCGGCCGTGCGTCGGTAGAAAGAAAACAGAAAGAGCGCCTTTCCAAGGATGAGGCAGCGGAACCTAGCCATCCTGATGTGCAAGCTCATAGCTACACCACTACGCCACACAATCGCAGTTACCGAAACAACTCGGCATTTAAGGTTAATGATTCCGAATTATGCGTATTTAAACTAGTCGGTTCAGTAAGTTTGGAATTGTGAAACAGCTGAGGGAACTATTATATTCGCTATGTTACAGAACCAGTTGCTTTTTCCCCCTTTTGCAGTAATTCTTAAAATAGAACCGAATTGGTATTCACCAATCTAGAAAACGGAGTCGCATTCGTTGCCACCAGTCCGCAAAAGGTAGCATTTCTCTAGCGGCAGATGTCTGTATGTGGTATCTACATTTTGTCTTCCCTCCCTGCAAACCAATGCTTAACGCATCTGTGCCGTACGACCTCTGAATTACGTCAGGTCCGGGCTACCTAGGAGGTGCTGTCCAGCAAGTTAATCAAGGCATGCGAAGGGAGTGAGGAATAGACGCGAAGCACACCAGAACAAGCCAAAAACAACCGTCGCTAAAGCAAATGAGAAAGCCGTCCCTCCAACGCGCCCGGTGGTGCGAGCAGGCAGCTGCGCGCGGGGAACGTTGGGTAACAGCGCCCTATCACCACGCCATCTACACTGTGCTCCAGGAGTGAAAACCGCTCTCCTACTCCCCATCCGCGTTCGGAGTTTCTTGTCCCGCACGCCGCGAAAGAATCGTTGGCTCGTAGAGGTAGAAAGCTTTGCTTTAAAAAATGTCGTTAGGGAGGTCCGGGAAATCAAATCCGGAGTGGGTTTTAAAACCGGCATTTATCCGACTGCAGTGTCATCGGATTCCGGGCGCACAGCAGTACCTGTGGCTTCGTAGCGCGGGTGTTGTCTTTGGATTTGGCTGGTTGGTTCAAGCTTGTTATAAGGCGGTTACCTTTAAGTGAAATGGGAAAGCGTGTGTACTTAACGGTCCGGGCCTGCCAGTCAGTTGAGAACTTTCAGCGGCAAGTTCGGAAATAAATGTGCGGTGTAACAGCCGAGTCTCCGACGAAAATAAACGGCCCACCAGCTCTACGGTTTCTCCAGCCTTTCACCACTAGTGAAATTTGCGTCATTTTTTGTAGATGCAATGCATCTCTTTAACTCGCCTTGTCCCCCATCGTTGTCGCTGCATAGTCCGCATCCCTCCGCCATTCTCCTCGCCGCGGCAGCTGTGCGCTCCGCCGCTCTCACCGCAGCGCCATCTGTGCGTCAGCGCGGTCAGCGCGCAGCTTGCGCTCCGCTGCGCTTGCTCCCGTCGCCGTGCCAGCTGTGCGTTCGCGCGCAGCTTGCGCTCGGTTAAACATTTACACCACCTTCCCGCGAGGGGAACCATGGAGTAGATGCGACGCTTCGGGGGTGAACATGCGGCGTAAATAGGATACACAACAACAGCAATCCACACGCTGACATCGCTAACATAACGGAAACGCAATGGCAACCCACGATGCGTCGCATCTACCCAATGGTTCCCCTCGTGGGAAGATGGTGTAAATTTTCTTTTCGCTGAGCTGCTTTCTCCTATTGTCTGGTATGACAACGAAAGAATAAAATGGGTTACCTGGATAATATTTGCAAAAAGAATAAAAACGTCTACGCAAAAACTATAGCCGCCACCTGCAGACGTACGTGCCGGTACCATTGTTCCCATGTGTTGAAATGGATGCACCTTAAGTGATGTACATAGAAACATCTTTGGGGAAACAGAGAGGTTTAGCATAGCGGCTAGCGTACACTAACGGTACGGCGGCGGATTACCGGGACTCGAGAGCGCATGCGTGCGCAGGGAGTGCGAGGAGGTCAGCCCTCCGAGTAACAAATACGCCGGCTTCGCGAGGCATGGGCGACTGTCCCCGTAGAACGAATGCGCGCCGGCCCAGTGGGGTCCCGGCACCCGCCGCTGTAGCGCTAGCGCCCGCTAGCCGCTATGCTAAACCTCACTAATAAAGGATGCATTGCCCTTAAGGTATGCACTTCAAGGGGTTACTATGTAAGATACGTGAACTACGTTAAACATTTGAATGTTCTTGTCAATATTAGGTTAGTTGTAGTGCGGGCGAACGGTGTCAAAGGGTCGCTTCTGTTGCAAGATCAAAAATACATGTTCAAAGGCGTCTCAAATACAGGGAAGCGAAGCTTGCTAAATAAATCAAAATTTCGTTCTCGAAATATTGGTAAAGTAGGCGAAAATAGGTAAAGGAAAATGTATGTTCTTGGAAAATGTATGTTGTTGACGACTTTTTAAATGGATTTCAACTTTTGCTATAAAAGTTGGAGAACCCACATTTATAGCTTTTTTATCAGGAATGCCTTTTCCAAAACTATGTCTGGCGGCACAGCAAAACAATAAAAATAACACACATTACTCCTGTTTCACAAAGCTTCGCACAGAACAAAGCATATTTTAATGCAGCGCGAATATAAACGTGATTACCTTATTTACAGCAAATTTTTAAAAACGCGAGCACCGTACCTGTTCGCTGGAGTAATTATATACGCGACTAATAAAAGCACCCTTGACTCAGAGACAACAGAATCACGGTTCCTTGCTTCGCGAGCCCCGAGACCCCAATGCACGCAGCACGCTCCGTGCCGAAAACAGAGCATGCACCTACTACGACAGTATCGTTGAGAGAGGTGGCCCGCTCAAACTCCCCGCCGCGGGCGGATGTGTGAGAGGAGCTTCCTCTCCGTCACGGCTAATCACGGCGCTGGGAGACGAGTGTCGGCCATAGGGGGTTGCTCACCGCCGACGCGCCAGCGTGTAGCGTCAGGATAGCACCTTTCACTGCAGCCGCCGCGCGACAAAGGGGGAGCTTTGAATCAAGCCACGTGGCCGTCTTCTTTTACTCAAGCAAATGCCAAAAGAAAGGAGCTGCAGAGGCCAACCACGGATTCCTAGGCAAGAAGCTGTGTGACGAAATCAAGAATACATTGTGTTACTAGACGAGATACAAAAATGCAGGCAGAAACCGACGGATGCTCCTACATATAATGTTTGCCGAACGTGAAGACGGAAGAGTTGCTGGAGTACAAAGGAAAAATAACAGCCTAACGGTTTCTCTCGTTATGACAATGTCTGGCTTTGTTATAAGTGGTAACTCTTAAAATAAGGGGATGATTTCTCTTGTCCATGCAGGGGAGTAGTAACAGTAAAAACCTGAATAGCGTGGCACTTCCAATAAAGGGAATGCGTTAAAATGGTTTGACTGTACGCTTTCACGATCTACTGGTTAGGCAGATATATACAAGTAACGACCACTATACATCTGGCTCGCGTTCTTTCTTGCCCTCACTATCTCTCTCTCTCTTATATATATATATATATATATATATATATATATATATATATATATATATATATATATATATATATATATATATCGAACCGAGCGTAAAACCCCAAAATTGTTGCATCTCATGCTCCGCGCGTCAAATTTCCCTTTCATTTTGTAACAGCAAAATCTGTAATAATATTCCGCAATGTAGAACATGGAACGATGGCCGGGGGTCAGGCGGTTTGATGAGATACTGATTGTAATGCACATATCCGGTATAGTTATCGCCGAAAGAATTACAGTGCTCAGAGCAATAATGCAGTGACTGAGCGTTAACTGAAGCTTACTTCTAACAACAGTGTGGCTTACACATTCGATAAGGTGACAGCTAAAATTATTCAAGTTTACCAAATATTCTAATTCATTGGTAGTATTTATGTGCCTGTTGTAGGATTTTTTCTGTTTAGATACAACTACAAAAATTGTGCGCCATTGGTGTTAAGCGCTGGTGTTTGAACGCGCCAGTACGCAGGCCTAAATTTAAGGCTTCAAAGTTAGCGTGCTTGGCGATTCCGTAGCGATGATAGCGATTTCAACAAAGAAGGAAAGGGCAGAAAATACATACCACCATCACATCTCTTGGCGGTGGCTTTATGAATTGATTGATTGTGGGGTTTAACGCGCCGACGCAACGCAGGCGATGAGGCGCGCCGTAGTGGAGGGCTCCGGATTAATTTTGACCACCTGGGGATCTTTATCGTACGCCGAAATCTCGTACACACGGGCGTTTTTGCTTTTCGCCTCCATCAGAAAAGCGGCCGCCGCGGCCGGGGGCTTTATGAATATCCCCGGCCCATGACTCGAGCGTCTACGACATGTCAACAGTGGTCGACCAGCGTGAAACTCTTTTAAGCTTCCTATGGCACCAAGACTGCCAGAACATTAACCCTCGCTATGCATGTAGCGACGGCCTCTGCATGCTATGCATGTATTCTGGAGGTCGTGGGTTCGGATCCCACCCGGCGGTCCTTTTTTTCCCACTTTCTTTCTTTCTTCCAAAAAATTTTATCTGTTTCATTGACCTACTGCATCGTCCCCTTTGCTTTAATTGGCATTCTAGGCGGCCAATCCTTATTTCTGTATTATTTCAACGAGGCCCTCATTTCCCATTCTGATTCGTATATATCTATATCTATCTATCTATCTATATATATATATATAGATATATATATATATATATATATATATATATATATATATATATATATATATATATATATATATATATATATATATATATATATATCAGGGTGTCGAACCGGAACCGAACCGGTATTTTTGCCGGAACTGAACCCGAACCCGAACCATTATTTTTTGAGCCGGCTGAACCCGAACCGGAACTGAACCGAAAAAAGAAATAACGGTTTCCGGTTCTCGACAAAACGGTTCGACCATCCCGTTATTGATAACGGGTGGTAAGTGTCATTAGGGGCTTCTTTCTTTCACGCGCCATCAACTTCGCAATCTCTCGCTCACTGTTACCCGTTCAATGAATCAAAACGCTCCGAACACGCTCATCACGGTCACAACATGGTGACAATTTGATTACTTGATTGATTGTGAGGTTTGTTAATGCGCCGACGCAAGGCAGGCGATGAGGCGCACCGCAGTGGACGGCTCAGGATTAATTTTGACCACCTGGGGATCTTTAATGCGCGCTGAAATCTCGTACACACGGGCGTTTTCGCTTTTCGCCTCCATCAGAAAAGCTGCCGCCGCGGCCGGAAATCAAACCCGTGTCTTTCGGCTCAGCAGCACAACGCCATAGCCACAACATTGTGAAACGACTGCACACCAGTATAGCAATTAAGGCTCCTAATTGCAATGGTATATTGCTGATGGTCGAGCAAGCAGGGTGCAAGGCTGGGAAGAAGAAATGTCAAACTCTTGGCAGCCTGCACTATGTTTGAAGCACCGAATTCACCCTTCCCGTGGTCGCCGGTGCGCCTGTCACCACGCCCCCACAAGGGGCCTTAAAAGTCTCAATAAAACGTTTGTCGCTCTCTCTTTCTCCCTCATTGGGACAGTGCAAGTGCAATCAGTCCACGAGATTGTTGCAATGTGTACCAGCCAAGGTTCAAGCCCTACATTTGCCTATGCCTATTTACAGCAGCTAAAGAGTGTTGAAATTTTGGCTTTTAGGTACATGCATAATCACAAGAATTAAAACAGCGCCACTAACGGGACGCACGAAGAAAGGGACGCACATATGTTTGTTATTGGTTCGAGACATCGGCCTTATACAAGCGAGGCGAACCTCACGAAACGAGGAAGAGGGGAAAATAGGGCGAAGGGGCCGGAGAAATAAGATTCTTAAACGTACTGCACGGGGAAAGAGAACATTGATTCATTATGAGGTTTAACGCGCCGACGCTACACAGGTGATGAGGCGCGGCCCAGTGGAAGGCTCCGGATGAATTTTGAACACCTGGGGATCTTTAGCGAGCGCCGAAACCTCGAACACACGGGCGTTTTCGCTTTTCGCCTCCATCAGAAAAGCGGCCGCCACGGCCGGGAATGGAAACCGCGTTTTTGAGGCTTAGCAGCACGACGTCTTAGCCACTGAGCCACCGCGGCGGGTGAGGTAAGCGAAGATACGTGTCTATTCGAAATTCTAGAGACTGTGTTCTTTCGAATTGACAGGTGTGCCCAGCGTTGAGCACTGTACGTTTGGTTTCGCTGATTTCCACTAGCGTCTTTGGTAGTCTCTTGTACAGGTAAAGCTGCTCTTCACAGGCGAATAAAACGCCATGTTGTGTGCGCGCTTTACGTGGAAGTTTTCTTTGTTGATTGTTTTGCAGGCAGCATTCGCTCTTGATTGTCGCAGTAAGCCCGATAACGAAGGGGCCGCAGCCCCTGGTCGGCGATATTTTTCCGCCGCGTCATCTTACATGCTTGGCCAAGGATCCTAAATGGACCATGAAAACAAAGCCCTACCTTGCCTTGTTTGAAAGATCTGCCTTTGGTGACTCGTTAAGGAAGTTGTTTTTACAAGAAGTGGGTGAGAAACACCGAAAAAACTTTCAAATTTTCTGCCACCCAGCATCAGCAGTTACGTAACAAGGAAGTAATTCAAGCAAAATGGGCAATGTCTTAAGTCATTATTAGCATCTAAGCAGTACAATAAAACGAAGAAAGGGGCACCAATAAATAACACTCATGTCTCTTGGCGGCGGCTTTGTGTAGTCTCTAGGATGACAGTAGGGGTGGTGAAAAAGAGGCTGGTACATTTTCTGTTACACCTGGCCAATATTTTCAAATTTGACAGTAGTATTGCAGCTCATTTTCAAAAAAACCACTAGTTCGAGTGAAGAAAAAAAGTACTTCAGTTTTGATGAATTTGAAGTATACAAAACTGATTTTTCACGCCTTGCTAATAATTCAGTTCTGAACCGGTTCACGAACCGGTTCAACACTCCGAACCGGTTCGCGAACCGGTTCGTGGATAGAATTAGTCGAACCGGAACTGAACCGGAACAAAATAAATTTACCTGAACCCGAACCGTAACCGAACCCGTATTTTTTTCGGTTCGACACACTGATATATATCGTGGGTCGTGGGTTCGGATCCCACCTGGCGGGCATTTTTTCTTCACTTTCTTTCTTTCTTTCCAAATTCTTAATCTGTTTCAATGATCTACCACATCCTCCCCTTTGCTTTCCGAGGTTTTCTCGACTGCCAACCCTTATTTCTATATATATATATATATATATATATATATATATATATAACCAAATTTGTACTCTTCAGAACCGGAAGTTCTGCGTGGCCGACCACCAATAAATCCCAATAAATTCTTCAGGTGGGTGAAGCCTGCCATCTGCCTTCAAAAATTAGTTTTCGAGTCGTTCACCAGATGCCTCCGCGGATACTAAAAAACGGGCAAGCCCTTCAGGGCTCGTTTATATTGGGGATTTTAAACTGAACCAATTTGGCGCAATTATGCCATCGTAATCGCCAATGCTCGTGGTTGGGTTCAGCAGCCAAGTGCTTGTTTAGTGAACGCGCGCTGACTGAAACGTGTTATTTGCCCCTTTGAAAATTGCTCCTACTCTGGCTCGGTGCCATGAAAAAGGTAGAATCTCGTTAGATTATAGTTTTTCTATAATTGAAGTTCCTTAATTGTTTCGATCAGCAGAATACGCGAGTATAGAGGAACCAAAAGGATTTTCCAGCGTGTAGAACAGCAGGTGTCGCACACACAAGCTGTTTTTTTTCAGATGTAAGAATATTTAAATGTATTACATTTGAGTTCAACATCATGAAGACATACTGCAATGAGCACACAATGCCGTAAATTTGCGTTGGCATAAAACATTACTTCGAATGTACATTTTTCAGACAAGATCTTCAAGACGGTTTGTAATTGTGACGCCATTTTTCTTAAACGCATTGAGCCTTGATTATAAACTGTTGTACACATTACTGAACCTCAACAAGTAGGCGTATTCATTATGTTACTTTTCCTTAGGATGTGGACATGACCTCACTCTCCACTCAGTACAATGTAACGGGTCGGTTGTCATCCACTCAAACGTAAGAATATCGCCTGTGTCACCCGGTGTGACATGCAGCCATTTAACGAAATTTTTGAGGTACGTTGTTGGCGGGTAATAAAGGATCTCTAAAGGCGAACTGGTAAATGAAGGATGAAGGTGTCATACAGAAAATTCCGCGTTTCTCCGCGCATTTCCTACCCACCTTCATAGCGATGTGACATGTTGTGAATTTTGCCGCAACAAAACGAGACCACTCAATAAAATGTGGCGAGGAAGCTAAACCTGCCACGCTCCCTTGTAGTTTCAGGTTGTGCTGCTTCGCATTCACACGTAGGCTACGGAGCGTACACACTGAACACGTTTGATGCGGCGCAACAGCCACAATGGCTGCAATGACTACAGTGTATATATATTTTTATAATGTCTAGATGGGTTCAATAAATTCTGAAGACGAGAACGCATCTCCTCTCTAATTCAAGCGCAGTAGCACATTATAGGTCAAAGAGCAGTGATATTGACAAGTTCACGAAGGCTCGAAACAAGATAGGGAGTTCGAATAAACTTTACTAAACTAAACAAAAATGGTTTGTGAGTCTCAAAGATGCTGCTTCACACATTGTAGTCAATATTCATTGTAAGTTCTGTCGCAGTTTTGTGTGTACCAGAATTGTTTTCTTGTCCTGAAAAGGTCCACAAGAAGGAGCACAAGACTTTTTGTTTTCGGACAACAACTGTAGACGCGAGCTTACGTTTTGATGTGTCCAGAAAGCTTGTGGGTGTCCCATATCACTGCTGCAGAAACGCCCTCACTGCGTCACTATCCGCAAGAGTTTGCTCAGCTGTGAATATTCCTTTGAGTAATGCACAAATACAAGTCTGGGTACTGGGCAATCATTGCGTTTACTGGTAACTACCCCATCTTGTTTGTCGACCGACTGAAACATATCTATATATATATATATATCTATATATATATATATATATATATATATATATATATATATATATATATATATATATATATATATATATATATATATATATATATATATATATATATATATATATATATATATATATACACATAAGGTAAGTGAGAAAGAGGCACTCGAGAAAAAGCATTAAGAAATAAAAGTTTAGTGACGTTTCAGGAAGAGGACTTCATTTCATCAGGCATGCAACCCTTCAGGTGAATGTAACATCAGCCGGATTTCGCCTATCCGAAATCATGAATTAGCAATGATACCAAATATTTTACTCACTATCAATGGCGCTGAATGTGTTCTGGTGAATGCAGTCTGACAGGGGGCTCCAGTTGCGTCTTGTGTCATTTTCTATCCTCTGTAAAGAACAAAAAAACAAAATTAAAAGGTGGGAATGCGTGCTTTTATGAAACGTTTTTGACGGATATAATAATGAGGCGTGAGGAGTGACGCGGTGATAAGCAAACTCTACGAAAAAGGCCAGGTACTTGCGCAGAGCACGTTTTTGTTGCTGGTTGTAATGTAATCGATGTGCGGCGTTATAAGAAAGGTGGGTCATAGTTACTCCGCCGGTAATTGAACACGTGAGAACGCGCCTCGAAGAGTGCTCGGCATCGTGCAGGCTTGCGCTTGGTGCTCGCAAGAAATACCAAGAAAGCAGTTTAGGTGCGTTCCGGACTCAAGGGGAGAGCATTAGACCGCACGCACTACTTGTGCTTATTTCGCCAAGCCGGTTGCCGCTGGTTGTAGCGCGTGCTCACGCGTTTAACTTTGGGAGAAATGTGAAAGCCTGCGCACAAAATGTTCCGGGCCTGGCAGTCGTTCAAGAGGACGGCGACGATGTAGATGTATATTATGACGACTACAACTACCACAGTGAAAAGCTACGACTGACTATGGAAATAAGCAATTTCACGCATTATTGAATGCGCTCTGCTGTTTCCTCCAGTAATTACATAGAAAGAAGTCCTTAAGCTTCGCTGTGGTTCAAGCCCTGCGAGATTTAGTTCAGTCTTTGCCAATTTTTATGAGATATTCCTCAAGCACAAAATAGCTCTTGTAATCTACCACACGCGCCCGGTGCATTAAGTCAAATCCAGCATGATTCAACTTAGGTTCAAGTAGAACATCCGATGAGATTTTTCATTGCAACTTAAGCAGTAGTTTCGGCAGTACTTACAATGTCACAATGATTTGGCAACTACAATTGTTTCTTTAAGAAACGGGCAAACAGAAATTGGATACCATAGTTTAAAAGTAGTATGAGGAGAAAATACAAGCTTCAATCATCCATTTTATTCTGTCCAGAAGGCATTTGGGTATCTGATATCATTGCAACAAAAACGGCTTAGCCGTAGTTTTCTCAGTGGTGAATAAAGAAATAATACATAAGGAAATAATGCCAGCATCAATCATCCGCGAAGTCGCATGTCAATTCAGTGAACAAAGGATGCTTTACTTCTAGAACGCTAAGAATAGGGTCAAACAAAAAAAGAATATAAGAAAAACGTGAGGACCCACGGTGCCCTTTCCTGCGGTGCCCCTATGCCATTAGAAGACTATTATTGGTGATTGGCGGCTTCCCACAAAAGCTACCACCATTAACCATTGTTTTTCAGATGTATTGGATAACCATTTATGTTCTGCCGTATCGCTTCTATGCTTGCATTGAGTTTATAGCAACCTCAACAAAGACGTGTGCTGATGATACGGATGGCATAACCTTGCGTTTGCGAAAAGTATTACGGTTTACAATTAAAAGACCATCCTTATGGAGCGACTTAGTTACATTGAATTATGAAAAGATCGCTGTTGCAAATAAAACAAAGTTTTAAGCTAACTTCACTGCCCTTTGCAATTTTTGATGTCACAAAATAAATAAAGTGAACTTTGTTTTTATCTTGGAGAGCCTACTAGAAAATATTGCGTAATCTCCTTCAAGGATACGCTTACCACATTCTAGGTACATAAATTGTTGGCTTGTTTCTTTATCAAAGGTTATGTTTTCTGGTTCTGGGCGGGAAACGGAAGGGGCACAAAATCTTCTTGAGGGACGTTCAGGTGTGATTGCTGGAACGGCTGTTCAAGATTTCTTGTGTCGGTTAATATGATGTCCCGTTTAATGCAACCCTAAAAACCGGTAATTAAAAGAAGCATAATTGCGCTTAAAACTTCCTATGGTAACAGTTCTTTGTAACCTTTTATCAATTGCTTGAGAAACAATTTAGCGTGCTCTGTTTTGTGTGTGTGTGCTCTGGTATAGGTAACAATTGATTGATTGATTGATTGATTGATTGATTGATTGATTGATTGATTGATTGATTGATTGATTGTGGGGTTTAACGCGCCGACGCAACGCAGGCGATGAGGCGCGCCGCAGTGGAGGGCTCCGGATTAATTTTGACCACCTGGGGATCTTTATTGTGCGCCGAAATGTCGAACACACGGGCGTTTTTGCTTTTCGCCTGGTATAGGTAACAAGATGACCGACTACAAAGAACAAGGGACTAGGCAATGAGTTCAAATATTTTAAAACAGAATTACGAAAGAGGCACTGCTTCTCTGACAATACTTTCCTCCTCGAGACATAACGTTCAACGTGAAAAACAATTTTTTTAGGTACACTGCTTTGTTAACAACAGTACGCTTAAAACAAAGGGGGCAATTTTTAAACAAAGATAAATGAGTGAAATGACACGCTATGCAGTTGAACCTAAAGTGCTACCACCTAAAATACCCACGGGCAAGTTATATTTTACGTCTTCCGCTTTACAGGTATTGTTCATATCCGGAGGACTGAAAGTTGCAAGGCGTAAACGCTGGAAAAAAGTGTAAAGTCATAAACACAGCGTTCCGAAAATTGTGGTCGCTACGACCTGGTTTGTTGATTATAGAAAACCCAGTTGCAGTCGTGTACAAGGTAAATTTGTAAAAAAAATTTGTGATGCTACAAACAATCATGTTCGCTGTTTTTCCCTCTTTTTGTTTCCATGGGAATCTAAAAGTTACATTAAAAACCGTTTAAAATTCCGCGTGTCATGCGGTCGAAGGGTTTAACGGCAATGTTTTTATTATTAGGTAAATTAATTTTAGTCGTAAAAATTGCTGTGTCACACCAAAAAAATATCTATTCGGTTGCAGTTCGGGTTTGGGGGGAATAATTTTTTCACTGTTAAGATCACATCCCACATCGAATCGGTTCGCAAACCAGTTCGCAAGCCTGCACGGGTTCGCGAATCGGTCCACAAAAATTATTTATAACACAAGTGTGAGAACAGTTTACTTCATCCGTTCCCGAGAAACACATTAGGTTAATTCTAAGACGGCATTGTCCCAATATCCATGATGTCAATCTTAATCTATAGTAATTAGGCTAGATAATTTCGAAAATGAATTAAATTGTTGCCTTTCACTAGGCAGCTTTTTCCCAGCCCTTATTACGTCACATGGACATATTAATAAATTCGCAGCCAGAGACGAGAATCTCCGCTGAAATTAAGTGTAAGATGTAGTGGTGCCTCCAGGCTTGGTTTACCGTACGTTTTGATTTTTAACATGCACTTAACGAGCTGATATTTGCTCTCCACACTACATCAGCACTGAGGTCGGGTAGATTTAAACTTCAGGGCTTTAAATACGTAGTATGACTTTTGGTGAAAATAACATCCTACCGGATCCAAAATAGCTTACAGCGAGTTACCACAGGCTGTTGTTTCAAGAATTCGTATAATACGGTTTATTTTGCTTTAACGGTTGCTTTAGCGTCCAATACAGAGCGTGTAAGTAGACACAGTTTGTCGAAAAGCGCCAACCACGATCTTAAGCGATTTTGGTACAGAACTGCATTTCACGGCCGAAAAACAGGGTTCTCCCTGAATTGATGTACCACTGACAATATACAAAAACATTCACGAAATTAGGAAAGTTGGCTACAATGGGTAAACATTCTTGCAGCAGTACTCCTATGTTACGAGCCTCTCAGAGTCAGCATCACCTCTACACAGCCGTAAATTTGGGGGGGGGGGGTGTTTTACACACTCTACTGGACTATAATTTACCAGGCATGATCGGAGGTTTAATATCGCAGTGTTAAAGCAGCCTATATTCCCCTGTATTCGATGAAACTACGAAATGCCAAAAGTAGGTACTTTTAGAGCGACGGTTGCTGTTGCACGGTGACGTCATCGGGTGCCTCTCCCTCAATATTTTCGTTATTACATTACACGGGCTTATTCTTCTACGAGGCAGTGGGTGCTTCTGCTCAGAACGACAAGAAAAGGCAGAAACAGGTCAAGTGAGATAGTATTCACCACCGCGTAGAGAGGCATAGATGTCCACCACCTGAGCAATTCCTCAACGATATTCAGCAATCCCCTTTAAACAAAGACGATCTCCTTCCGTAGATTACCATTGATTTATCCAGAAAGTTACCTACCCTAAGGCTCATCATATCAAGTCAAAAGAGCCTATTTGGCTACTATTCTATCGTTGGCCCGAGAACCTTCTTTGTTGCTGTCTGCCAATACCTAATATAGAGCAAGGGGAGGGTGCAATCATGAGCACCGACCCGTCGATGGAAGTTTTGACAGTGAGAAGTTGTATCGAACGTGATGCTTTTGGCAAGTGCGGTTTCGTCATCACAACCAGAAATCAGTGACGCACTATTTCATCCTTATTTTATGACGCGAATAAATATTCATCCATTCATAAGCGGGCCAATATAGTCGATCGACCAAGTATAAAGGGATAAGAAAAATGGTGCCTCAAAATTTACGTTTTTTGTTGTGTGTTTAAAAGTAAAATATTAAGCAACATATTTATCAAAAATCTATTGTTTTAAATTTTCTTGTTCATTTTGGGTAGATGCTGAACGGCTAGACCTGTTCATGTAAGCGTAAATGCTATGTTTCATATCGCCTGCACGTAGCTGAGAATGCGATTATCTTCGGGTGACTAGGAGCAACATAGTATTTCAATATTCGTACGCATTTATTTCGTCAAGTTGCGACCACTATAGACAGGACGTTGGTTGTGTTGCGGTTGATGTAAGGGTAAAAGTCCATAGACGGTCGCGAAGCTGACGGTACATAACGATAAAAAAATCCGCCAAAAACTTTCACCCCGCTTCAGAAACAGCAAATGGCGGAATTGTTTCGTCATATACTGGTAAAAATTATTTATTTTTCCCGTTGACAACCCGTTGGGGCTCAGCTTGGTAAAAAAAACCTCTACGGGCTTGGGATCACTTTGAGCAAAAATATCTTTTCCCTACCTGTTTTCGGTTCGGTGCCATTTTGGTTTAAGAAACTTTGTATGGTTTCCAGGTTCTATTCGTTTATTTGTTTTGTATATAATTGCCTGTGATCACAATGTAGGCAAGCGTACCGGCTGTATTGTTCTATACGCAGAAACACTACCACAAAACTAGGAAAACGTAAAAACTGCATGATACACAGATCTAGTTAGAATACCGAGTACTAATTTCTGGAGTAGAATAAATTCTGTGCGTGTGTTAGCGACCAGGAAGCAGCTGTTATACATCGTACATGTCTTCCGTCTAACAAGGAATGCCAAAATACTATAACCGTTGGGGTAACTACGCTGGAGGGCGCATGTGTAAGACAAAGAAAAAAGCAACAAAAATTTCACTGCGGAGTTTATTTCATTAGGTCAACATCGCCTATGTTGCCCACAGCAAAATATTGAGACAGGTAAGGACATACAGTTTTGATAGATTGGCGTAGCAATATTGTTTTAGCAGAATAGATGAGTTTTCCAAACCAGCACAAGAACCCAACACAGGCTGTGAAGGTAAAATTCAATTACGTGCTTTTTACGAAATTCGGAAACTGAGTACCTCAGAGGTTAAAGTGTGCATTAGTCGCGAAGAGGTAAATGTTACGTTTTAGTCGTGAAATACTTAAGTATTCGAGAAGGAACCCTAGGTCTGATCTAAGCCAATACACTGAAGACAAGATACAATACATCTGCTAAAGCATTTTTACTTCAGTATCGGTGCATCAACCGGAAGGACATTTTGATATCTTGTTCTTGATATTAGTGCTCAGTGCGTTATGAAGCGAACTGCCATCAGACAAAAAAAATACTTACACCGAAAAAAACCAAGGTAACTAGAGAAACTAAATGCAGAAAATTTCTTCGCGACGTACACTGCACTGGGGGTAAACGGGCACCCCTAACTAAAACACACGATACTTCCGCATGGCTGCGTGACCGCCAAAAAATTTAAACGAAGCACTAGAAAAATGTTACTCCCCAGCCGCATCGCCAAGGCAGTGTTATGCAAGACAAACACACCATTTAACTCTGCTTGTTAAAATTCTAACGGCAATTTGTTGTAAAGAGCATGGACAACTGACAGTTACCGATCATGCTGAACCTATACTTCCAAGGAACGGTATCCTTGCTTCCGCATTGCTTCAGCCTTGCTTCAGTTTAACCATAGCTTCATAAACACACGAAAACGCAACAAAACTATTCTCTCACATGCGGCAAGAAGACACTGCAAATATTGCCGACTTTATCAACCACTGATTACGCCAGCTATCAAAAGAAACATTGTCCTAATATTAGAGCTAAACCTTTTCCTCTATACCGGTGGAAGAAACCACAGACGTTGCGTTTTCCTTTAAGGATACAAGAACGTCCTCCAACTTGTGAGGCTAAGATCCGCAGCTAGTAGGTAGTAGGCGTAAGTGGGAAGAAAAAAGGTCATCATCCAAGGGCAGCCCGAGTTATTTACATGAGCGTACGGACTGTTCTCTTGGAGGTGGGAACAAGAGTTGGCGTTGTGACTAAACTGCCGCTGTTCAACATAATACAAGAGAAGCCACAGACAGGCTCGGGAGAAGTGGAACTACTCTCCATCATCCCAGAGATGCTGCTATTTCTAGAAGCCGGTCGCGCAGGCGGTGATGACAACACCGGCGCTGTGCTCGTCGAGGAGAAGAAAGCAACGCCTAGAAGCAGCGTCTTCCAGGACGACTCCCAGGAGTGCCATTAACAACGATAACATGTCACCAAGCACCGACCATTTTTTAAGCGGTGCGAGATCACCAGTTATATTTAGCTGCACTTCCGAATGCATATGAAGAAGTTTTGTAATCATTGCCCGATGTAGATGATGATCACTAGAAGAAGGTTAGCTTGGATGCATTATTTATGGTGAAACAGATTTCTACGATTCTTAAAAAAGTAGACAGGCAGAACAGATGGTGAGGCTGTCTTTTTTGTGTAACATATAATTTTTTGAGTGATATACAAGGTGTGATGGCGGGTACTGTTCTGGCTGGCTTTTGAGCTCAATAACACAAACAAGCATTTGGCGTTTAGGCCGACATTACGGATGAGAATGGAGGTGGATTTTGTCTGAAATTTTTATCGGATTTGGTCCTCTCATTTTCCCGCTATTTGCGATGTGAATATTTTTGAACTAATTTATATTTTCACGCCACCTGAGATATTATACTGGAGCAAGTGATGCGACCAAGAGTGACTGTTTCGTTCGATATTATGTATCTCTTAATTATCAGTTCCCTAAATATGTAGAGTGTGTATTTTTCTCAAGATATGTACTTAGGGCATATTTTACTTCTCAAAATTGTGGCAATTTATGTGACGTTTAAGCAGTGACTATAGGCCGTGCGAAAAATTATCATTTACCACTGTGGCACTAAGGTGCAGTCGAATAAGGATTAAGTAAGCAAAATTTGTCAGGACCTTCTTTCAATTTTGGATCTGACACGCTCCTCGAATTTACGGTATTGCAGCTAATAGCGTAAATTAAAATACATATACCTGATGAAAAATTCTTTCTCCAAAAGAGAGCACAAAAACCAGTAATTTTGCACGACATGCCAAATTCACTAACTATAATTTGTAAACTCTGGAAATGCATTTTTGGGGCAAATTGCAGTGTTCTTTACTTAGGCATGTGATAGAGCCGGTGATATTTACCCACTGATACTCCGAGGGAATCTCACTCATTACCGCTGCAACTAGTCCAAGATGTAGCTTTTGTAGCTGCAACGTTAAATACCAATTCCGCAATCTTTTTCATCCCATTGAGGTAGTACATGTATATTTATTATCCTTATATATAGGATCAAAATGTATGCCTAATATCATATGGAATATATTTTAAAGCCGCAGGTTTCTAGTTACCTTTTTTTTACATCCCGTCCACTGTTGCATTGCAGCAAGTATATTGGTGATGGGTACAAAAATTATCAATCAACCATACAATGCAACTTCGTTTTAGCTGGTCATACCAGTAGGTTGTTTCCCACCGCTCGGAGAGGGATTCAATTCTAAGGAAATAATTCAAGTAACATTCCTTCCCGAAACACCTACAGATCAATAAATATTCTAATTGGCAGATGACTCCAATATAAGACTCGGTATGCAAAGATAAATGCAGATTTACTATTCCAGGTAGCCTTTTTTCTTTATTGTTAGTTAACAAAGCAGATTTAACTCAGGTATTGTGGTGGCAAGCAATAACCGATGCAGTAGCGCTAGTAAGTACCAGGCAGCAGTAACCAGTCCTGGCAGCGGCAGTTATACTTGTGATCCTGGAAGAACCGAACAGCAAAAGAGCGCAAGTGTCGAAATTATTGTTTGATAACCAAACTGGAATGTAGAAATTATTCAGCGCTCTTCTATTACCGCAGCTCTCATAGCCTAAAGGTTTCTTTGGTGTGAACACCGTAAAATGTAAATTTGAACTCTCCCAAACAAGCGCAAAATCCGCAACCACATTCGGGCATAAGTCGGTACAATCTGTGTTCATCCAGTAGCTTATTAACAAGACAATAGGTAAACGTTCAACAAGGCAACTGCACGTTACTTTGTAGAAAAAGGCGACACCTCAGCCCGGAAATATATTAGGTAGGTAGCAGACTAAGAATTTGGTGGAAGCAAATAGGCTCTATCTGTAAGTGCAAAAATGCTCACTCTTATTTCGCTTCTTACAACATCTGCCAGATGTTATTTGTAGGTTGCTTAAAGAGGGCAATTACGGCTAAGCTAGTAGTCATTTCACGGCAGCTGGCCAAAATACTTTCAAAGGGTGAACGTTCGTGTCACGCGCCACGAGATGAAAGCCAAGAGAATCCGACCCCCACGGAGACAAAAACCCTGCAATTTCTGCGCGTCCCAGTAGCAGAATTACTTGCACCAAATATAAGGGGAGGTTGACTTTTACAAAGCAACAAACATCGCTTTGGGAATGTTCAAAACTTCAGCAGAATAAATTGTTACGTAGCGGCATAAGTGATGAGGCGATCTACGGTTCATGGTGAAATGGGCTATTTTCAAAGTAATGCGATCGACGCGTTTACAGTAAGTACAGATGCGTCCTTAGTAATTGGACCAAGAATTAGTGAATATCCACAAGTATTTGTCTTACTAGCTTTATGAGGGTCATTACCACTTTACAGGAAGCTTTCTCTATAAGGAAATACTCCTTTAAACGCACGCCAGTGCAACCAGGCAGCTTCCCAAAGAAGAAATTCTTGCAAATTTACAAGACCGTGTTTCAATTACGCTTCATTGCACCTGTACACAGCGGCCATCTCACAGCACGCGCCGACTCCACGCCAGCCACTCCTTCGTCATCGTCATCCCTGTCGTCATTGTCGATTATGTGCCACGACCCCATTGCGTATTGCCGGCCATGTTCCGTAATAATATTTCACGGTATTAGTAGTTCCAAAGCTTAGAAAGGGCTGGTACCACACTTCGCAAAAGCCAGTAATCGAAAATCGTGCATGTTGTCTGATGTACAATTTACCGCCAACCTAATGGTGACGCCACGGGAACCGGCGACGAAGTTCCACGTTGAAACGCCAAAAGGGTTGGGAACGCGCGCTCTCGATATTACAACTGCTTCACCATGCACGGCTTAGTGTCGCTGTTCATTGGGCAAATGAACGCTTAAGATTGGTCCTCCCAATGTGTTTCACATGTTTTCTACTCTTTATTTGCCCTTCTAAGTAAATTTGAAAAAAAATTCTTGTGAATGGCCACGGCTAAAAGTTTGCCTCTGAGGTATTGACGATGCTTTGCAGTTTTTATAGCCGTAATGCAATCACGTCGTTCAACTTTTTTATTTGCATTCACAAAATTTGTTTATATCCCTTTCAGACCGTTAGAATAGTGAACATCAAATTTGATTATTTCATGAGTAGGCCACCAAAAAACATTAAATTGATACAGCGCCCTCCGGAAGCAATAAGGGCTTCAGAGATTACAGGTATTTAGAAAAAAATCCAGAACGCTTCACTTTAACATTCAGGGGTGGAGCGCAATAGCCTGTCAAGATTCCCTCGCATCCCATAAAAAGCTTTTTTCACTGTTGCCTACATTACAGTATTGCTTGAGCTTATGGAGGAACGAACGAATTACAATTCCGGGTGCTTCTCTCGGCAGCGAACGGAATTGCTACGGCAATGTTCGCTCCCGCTTATTTGTTTCTAAATCGTCAATGCTTCCCACGACACCGCCTTTTTTGTGATTCCGGGGGTTTAAAATATTCGTTAAAAATTGCGTCGAACATATCGACACGATTGAATTAAAGAAAGGGAAGCGTGCAATGCACGACTTTGCGCACCGGAAGAATGAGTTACCTGAGGTGTGATCTCGGTGTTAGGCTTAGATGTCTCGAAAAGCCTACTCTTGCTTCGCTCTCCATCAGCTGCTTCCAATAAGTCTTCCAGTCCTTCGATATACTCGATGGCATTCCGCAGAATTTCAACCTGCGCAAAAGGAGTAAATATAAAATATATTGATACCGAGGGCTCCATTTCTTCCTTGCTCAAAGGTATTTTTTTGTTTACACTGTGAATAAACTTCAGTAATAGAATATATATTATTCATACAAATTTTCCATATATCAGAAAGATTTTTCTGGCGGTCATCAAGAGTTGTCACACTTTGGGAAACCGGCTTCACTGCACAGCAGAACATGCGCAAAGCTGAAACAAAATCCGTCTCTTTGCAACAACGTAATATTTTGCGAATATTAATATCTTCATACGGAACATCAAAATTATCCGAACGATTTTTGAAGATTTATTGAGCCTCTTTATTGAACAAAATTAAAATAGCGCTAATGCTGAGAACTTCGTTTTACGCGAACGCGAAAGCCTAAATGAATTTTTTATCAGTGCTGAGCTTTCTGTCGAACGTTGCAGCCGCGCCACTCACGACTTAACCAGCGCCTAGTACACCACTCCCGCTCCGCTCCTTCACCACCACCATGGAAGGCGTTTTTTTCTAAATAAAGCGGGTCCACCTTACTGTTATGTCAAGAACATGCGGAAGTTTGTTACAGCACAAAAATGTAACGTTGTCAAAGCTGATATATGATATATTTCATGTCAGCTAGGAGACGTTAATCGTCATAAGTAACAAAAATTTATGCTGTCAATTTGAGCAACATTGGAGTGATAAGCTTGTATTTGCTCATATTGACTTGAAACTCTGAAGTTGATGCGGAATTCCTATAAAATCTTTGTTGAAGTCGACTTTCGAGGATTGTGCAATAAGGTTTTAGCGGAAAAGGCATAAACTTATGCAGAATGGCTCCAAGAACAGTAGAACTGTATATGGAGGGCAGGTGAGTCATCTTTGCACCATTAGATACTCTTTTTGAATTCTTGCCTAGAATAATGTTCTTGGACACGCCTGAACTCACGTACGAAGTGCGCAGACTTTTAATTGCCTTGCCATGAACTCCTAAAGCGTTTCACAAGAAGGCTGTTCGTATCTTTTTCGCCTTAATAAAGTGGTTCGTACTCACAGTGGAGTGTGTGGGGTGGGAGGGGGTGATTTTTCAGGCCTTGTAAGGGGAAGCTATATAGTTATGTACTAAAACTATAAATATAGCAGTAAAATATAACCAAAGCTACTCCTAGGGACCGGAGAGTCAGATGAAATTATTGTTTCATCATTTCAATGAAATCTCTTTTTCATTTCGTTCACTTCTTCCGTTCACTTCGTCGTTGACGTCTGGGGACAAATCTTTCGCCGATCTCCTAATTGCCGTCGACCTTGAGTAAATCGGCTTTGACTTTGTATTGAGATGCCGCATTCACTGCGTATTTATGCTAACAAGCCCAACTTTAGTTTTAACATTTACCCACCTTCGTGTTGCTAGTGAATGACAAGATGGCTAAAATTAACGACTAAAAATGTGTGCATCAACATTCTTTTCAGGAGCCTGAATCCTCACCCGAAACTCTTAACGTGTTAGCCTTGGAGAGGCTAGGGCAAAACGCACATCAGTTTGCTCAATTGCTCTTTTCATAAGCATCTTACCCGCTTTCATTTGTATTTAAATGACAGAAAGGTGAAGTTTTCCCTTTGTGAAACGTTCCGTATATGTTCAGTTGTAGAAGTACGTAATTTATGCAGAGTATGATACTCCGAAGCATTACAAAAGCAGACCTTTTTTTGCAAAAACAACGAATCAAACAATTTCTCGCAAAATCAAAGGTTGTCACCGTTTTCGCGTTTCATGATCGCGTGGCGGGCCTCCACCTGGAGGAGCAGCTTCAGCTGTTTTTACGGGCGCAGCTGGCTGCACGGGCCGAGTATGTTCTGTGCCCAGTGAAGCAGTTCACCAAATTTAGTCTTGCTCAAATTAAACAATTGTTCCTCTTCTCCTGCACCCAATAAACGCGAAGTCATGCTCCATATGTTTCCTCATACTTCGTGCATACGCATGGTACAGAAGGAATATGAAATTACGTTTTACGGAGTCAAAAAAAAACTCTCAAATGTTTCTAACATTATGTTCTATTCTACAATGATGCGTACTACAGAAAAATGATTTTTGCATTAAGGACTGGTTGCAGACTAAGCAGGAAATCCTGTATTTGCAAAATTATTCATATTCATCATCACGGTACTCCACCATGATTATTACCTTCTGCCGTCGCCTGGAAAGAGGCCTAGCGACGCGGACGAAATAAATGTGGCTTCCGTTGCAAAAAGATGTCTGGTGCCGTCTAATTGGTGCCGTCTAACTGCTGGTGACCCGCGTGCATGGCGCGATTGCCATTGCACTTCATCGCCCAGAAATCGGCTGCAGCGCCTTCCAGTGACTCTTGTAGCTATTCTGTGCGGCCTAAAAACCGGCATTGTTCTTGTCTGTCGAGTTGGATTACTGTTTGATTCTGCGGCTCATTAGTTTTTTCTTCGATATACCAGGGCAGTCATTACCTGCAAGTGATTATGTGTAGACATTACGCGTGCCCAGCCGGCAGCTGCAGCCTAACAATACGCATTCAGGTGACGTTTACCTCACGTAGGACTTTTCCAATGCGAGCCACGTTTCGCTTCTCAGTGACACTGTAAGCACGCATCTCCAACTTCGCTTCGAAGGCCCATTCCCTGTACGGTAGCGTCACTCATCGGCCTACCGCGGGCACATCAGCGGCTACCGTGACACGATCGCTTTTGAGATGCTCCAGCCTGCTTAAACGACAAATAGGGCTCTCGACGCTCCTCAAGTAACAGAGGCTCTAAGCGCGCCAAAAATCTCGGATGCGCGCTCTATTGCTTCGCACGTTCATTCGCGAGTGCTGTGCGAAAGATCGTTCTCTCATTACTGACTGTATTGGACACTCTCCGGCGTCGCACGTGGGGTGCAACCTGTACGTAATGATTCGGCTGCGTTTTCTCTCTTATTGCTCGAACGCGCTCCGCTCTCGGAGAGAGCAAGTTTTGGACATATTAATCGCCACTGCACGCCACCATCATCATCACCTACCCTGTGAATACCAAAAAAAGGCTATGCACGCGCAGAGAATAAATAAGGGTTCCACTGGGCCAAGACGTTCTGTGCCATTTCTGTCTTGCCTGGCATGCGCTTTGCAATATAAATATAAAATAGTTTTGGAGGATGTGGATTTTGAAATATACCACGAAGGCCTGTTGGCTACATATTAAGCGAGTCGTGTGATGCGCTACGTTCGGACAGTGAGACAAACAAGCAGGAAATTCTGTACAATGTCACCATACAATGCTTACGGAATAAACAATTCGAATGGATGCTTTATTCCCTGTTATACATTTTATAACGGGGCTGTGAACATGCGACGAATATGCGCCGCGCACTTGACAGAAACAGCAAGCGCAAAAATAAGAATAAGCTCCGGTGCACACGTGACACAGATACATGATACAGATGCTAAAAGTAGATAGGTGGTCCCTGAATACACAGCACGTGTTAATAATCATTGTGTTTATGGAGCCGGATGACTTGACACGATGCGGACGGCACTTCTGACTCTGTGATTAGTCGCGCATAAAAGGCCTTCAGCCAGGAGCCGAGAGAGGAAACACACTGAACCAGGCCACGGACGAAACCTATCACATAGTATATTGCTGCATGTGTGATTGCGTGTGAAGGTTATATTGCAAATTTGGTGCGTGTATTTGGCTAGTTTATTGTATGCTTTGAGTGCGCCGTTAAGCAGCCATTACTAATTCGGCATTTTTGACGCGTGCAGTGAATTTTCTCGGGGACGGGTGTCGGAACAAAATGTATTTTGTTCCGAGTTATATTTCGTTCCGTAAATGAAAGTCCTGTTCCGCATCAGCTCCGGAAAAAATTAATGGTTTTTAACGGTTCAAGCCGGTTCGTATTTGCACGCCAGAAAAATTGAACTTGAACGTGTGAACTTAAAATTGAAAATTGTGAAATGTGAAAATTGAAAAATTGAACGTGTGAACTTATGTTGACAAAGCTTCAGAATTATGAAATTATGTTAGAAGGATTAAGGGAGGCATATATTTTTCTGAAAAAATGTTGGTTAAATAGATGGAATGCCCACAAAATATCCGAGGGCCCTTTATCTCTCCCTGTTGTACAACTTTTATTGGCGCAGTTGCGAATGACGCTCTAGGGTCCACACTGCTTCACAGAAACTACATGCCGGCAGTCCACAACCTGGCACACCGGTTTGATTGTATTGCCAAACATTGCATTTTTATTCGGCAGTCTTGAGCCACGCTTCAGAATTTCCGGGTTTATTCTCGTATAACACGCTCACTACAAGCATTCCGTACGGCTAATATGGGTATTTAAATGACAGAATGTAGAAACATAAATACAAATAGGTCAGTTAATCAAGAAGTGTAAATTAATTAATAAATTAATTGGTTAATAATTAATTAAATAATTATTACATAAATGAATAAATAAATAAATAAATAAGGTCCTGACTTCTGAATCGCACTCAGTTGCGAGCGGCGATCACTCGATGAGTTCACCATTGCGCGTATCAAAGCAGAAGTAAAGAGTACGGAAGCAAGTAACAAGCCTGCTGAAAGACAAAGGGCGCCGACTACACGACAATAAATTTATGACAGCGCATCGATGGCAATATCCCACCTCCTTGCAAAGGAAGTTGAAATGAATCCTGAAATACCAAAATTTTCACACAAACCAAAACCTGAAACTAATTTATTCTGTTTCGCTTCAAAGCGCAATAAAAAACAACGTTACGTTTTCGGTTTCCTTCCGGCCAAAAATATCATTTTTTTGTTTTTCGGTTCGGGTATTCAATTCCTTCCGAAACCCATATTGTGAGCAATCTTGACAAAATATATAACGCTTTGAGAGTAAAACGCTGTAACACAGCCAAAGACTTGTGGGTTTATGAAATGAATGACGGGGGCCTTTGTCATAGGATGGTGAATAATATTGACGCCGGCTTTAAGTCTTTTAAAGAAAAACTTAACAGCAGACTGATACTTGAATTCGGTACTTGTTTTCCGGGGAACTGTCAGTAGCCAGCCAACTACAATATGTATTGACTGCTTGGGGAAAACTATCAAAGAACACATTACCTAGATCTAAGGCCCTTATAACACGCCTAATCATATTGTGCTGCAAGAAGGTGTGACCACAAAAAAAGTAACCAATAAATACAGCGAACTTTCCGGTTCCGCTCAGCCCAACGTCACCAAGGATGACAAAAAAGATGTATCAACAACAAAATAATCACGGACCACTGCATCCTATGGCATGAGGCGTTCTGCTACTGAGCAAAATAGCGGTTTTCGTCCAAGGTGACGCAGCGGTTTTGGTGAAGAACGTAAAAAACGAAAACGCCAGCTCGTCGAGATATTTTTCATATTGAATAATGGTTATGCAAACAAAACCTATCTGTGCCACCGACACTGCGGCGTGGCTCATAGCCCAAGGATTCTTTCTTTGGGCGAAACACCCACAATTTGAGGTTCAAACAATAATCAACGTGCTCCCGGCCACAGCACCGTTATGCGATCTCCAGGAAAGACAAACAATACCGCTGCACAAACGCGTGTACTAGCGGCAGATCTGGCGGTCGCCGCCAAACGCTCCAGCTCTTTGGTGAGATCGTTGAGTCAGCGCATCAAAGTGGTTGATGGGTTGTTGCTTACGCTGCTGCGGCGAGTTAAACGGGGTGACTACCCTCTCACCTGTCGCTACATAGGACGTCATTTTAGACTACAAATGTAGCTTTTTAACCGCGGAGCTCTTTACGACGAGCAATGTCTGTCCGTCGCACCAGAAAACACCGACGTGTAACGAAAAGTGTCGAGGAGGCAAGGAGCCTACAAGAAGGTGTTTGGGGTTCGCACATCAAGAATGAATGAACAAAGCAACTTCGTCAAGATAACGATGGCGACTCCGCCGAAATAGTGTCGGGTCCTTCCTATGCGGGGCAGGAGCCCCACATTCGCCTAATTGGGGACTCCAAAGAAAAAAAGATAGTTAGGAAAGTCCCTAGAATCGAACCCCGGACCTTTACACTGGGAAACCCACAACCTAATAACTGGAAAACCCAAAGGCCCGAGGGTACCAATTAGGCAACGGCGGGGAACAACACGTGCCGCAGATTGGAAAGCAAAAAGAACGCTTCAAATGGTTGGAATCCAACTTGGAAACCTCGCCTCATGAAAGAAGCGTCTATCCGATTGACCTATCGTCGCATACTGTGCGTACAGCATTGGCATTGTATTCGTAGCGCGGACGTTGGCTTTGGACTTCACCGCGGGTGGTAGCGCGTGCGAACACGGTACACTTTGGGAGAAATGGGAAAGCCTGATGCGGGGCTGCCAGTCATGGACAAGTTTTAGCGGCAAGTCAGAAAATAAATGTCAGCTGGAGCAGCCAGGTCTCCGAAGAAGACAGAGGGGTCGGCAGCTCTGGTGTCTCTTCAGCCTTGCACCAGTAATGCTAGCTGCAGCAATTTTGTTTCTCGAATTTCGAGAAATTCGTCTTCGTCCTAGCCAAATCTGGCTGGATTGAGCAGGAAATCTCCTACGCATGCGTGGGATTTTATGAACATTTTGCCACAGTGCTCAGGTAGTTTAATAAAAATTTTCACGCGCGTATGCAGGTCCAACTCCGCCTGTATTAACATTGCCTAACGCGTGAGCGAAAACGGCCAAACGGCCACTCTCCTGCTTCTCTCTCTTACCCTTCCCCGCTCCGTAGCCTTCCTACGCGCTTTCATGTCCGCAAGACAGCGCCGCTTCTCGGAAACAATGCAAGATAGTTGACAGTTTGTCTAGCATTCTCCAGGCGGCGTTCCTACGCCTTGTTTCCAACATGACTGTCTGTCTTGGTCTGTCGCTGATAAAACCGCCTTTGCCACGGCGGTCGCAAAACCACTTGTGCTGCCGCAAGCTGATGCCGACTTTGCGCGCTTAACTACTTGGATCACGTGCCGCGAAATTTTCTTAGTGGGGCATTCCCCGTACTCCCTCTACATTTCGGCCTTATTTGGTCCGCGGTGTTCGCACTACGCCCCGGTACGCAGTTTTAGAATTGAGCACTGTACTGTAAAATGGACAGGACAGCGTAGCTGGAACCTTGGATGGCCATCCTTTTGTTTTCTATATTCTCCAAAAATTTACAAGCAAGTGACATTTTTTGGAAAGTAATGCCAGAAGTGAGCGCTAGAACAAAACTTGTGCACGCAATTTTTTCTTCACGAAGTCCTCCCGAGAGAAAATATATCAGTAAAATGAAGCCTGTACCATGCGAAAATTTAGTTTTTTTGTGTGCTGTTTGTCTGAAAGGCAATAATTATGTTCTTACAATATTTCATTTCCGCCTCCATCAGTCATCTTTCGGAAAATGCAGCAAGTATGAAGGGAGCGACACGTTGAACAAGAGCCCCAGTGGGCTCCCGAACTAGCACCCCGTGGCGGCTAAGATGTATGTGAAACGGCTTTTGATACCCTACGGGGAAGCTGACAGACACACGCAGTAGAAGTAGACGTGGGTGCAAGCGTTCACAACTCACGAGCAGTGAAGTAAAGCTTGACGTCCGCCGGCGCGCGCTACATAGCGGATAAGTGCCTGAACTAAGCGTCTCTACCCACAGCCTCCTGCTATATAGGAGGCTATTCCCTATCGCTCCCATTGAAAAGCCGGCGACACGTTAGGCAATGTTTATACAGGCGGCGTTGGCTGGTCGCACATTAGCCACACTTTTTTTGGGTGCTGTATTATTGCGAAAAAACAACTATATGCTGCGTTTTCTTTTATTGCGCGGCAAAAATTATGCCCACCCTTGCATATCTTCGAATATTTCTAAATAAATCCCCAATGGTTGATTTGATTGATTGTAGGGTTAACGCACCGACGCAACGCAGGCGATGATGCGCGGTATAGCGGAGGGCTCCGGATTAATTTCGACTACACGGAGATCTTTAATGTGCGCCGAAATCTGGTGCACATGGTCGTTCTTGCTTTTCGCCTTCATCAGCAAAGCGGCCGCTGCGGCCGGAAATCGAATCCGTCACCCAGTGCTCAGCAGCGCAACGCCTTAACCACTGAGCCACCGCGGGGAGTGAAGCGGCAACGGTGAGGAGAGAAGATAAATTTTATGAACACTTCGGCAGTCTTCATTTTACCGGTCTTTCTGGATGTTCGACAGCGAGGACGGGATGCATAAGTGCAAACTGAAATACAGCAATTTTTTGCGCATTTTCTGAAAAAGCAGTTGGATAGAAAACTTAGAAGTGTGCTTTTCTTTCATTCGGAGTCAATACTGTGAATCTGATTATTACTTCTGATTTGGCGCGTAGCCTTCTGTGGAACAATGTATTGCACCAAGTACATAGAAACTTAAGCGTAACTTCATTCACTTCAATAACGTCGGCAAAGCTGGAGTGCCTAGTACAACAGGACTTTTTTTGCCCCTTTAAAACACTGCTTTATTTGTTTTATGAGAGCCAATGTGTCCTAAAGAATAAAATCGGACACGTGTTAGTCGAAAAATCAATATTTCTCAGTAACTACCTTGGTTTATTTATGGATTTGCTTGTAACCATTTTTGCTGCTCACTTTTCAAATAAACATATTGTTTGCAGGGAATGCCTAATTAGCCTTTTTATATTAGCAGTTAAAGTAGTAATAATCACTATCATCATCATCAGGCTGGTTCTGTTCACTCCAGGACGAAGGCCTCTCCCAAAGTTGTAAGTACTTGAAGAGTATAGAAAATGTTCCAACACCCGCAGGACGCACGTATTACATTTGCAGCTGAATGCTTGGTATGAAAAAGTACGAGTCAAATAAGGACTGCAATAAAGCGGCAACTACAAAAAGGAGAGCTGCTATGGGGCGACAACTAGAAAACGCTGCGTACCTGCTGTCAGCTATGTAGTAACGCAGTCTCTTTTAATGTACAGTATTGCTGCCGCAGTGGCGCTGGTACTTCCAGATTTCTTGTCACAAGAAAAAAAAACATCTTTAAATACTTCGCGCAAGCTAAACCACGCGAATTAAAGAGTCTACCTTACCTTTGGCAACCTCTGGTTTGGGTTGGAAGAAGTGCGTCGTTTCAGTGCTTCGAAAGCTTCGTTCACGCGTCGCAGTCTTCGTCGTTCGCGCAGAGTGGCAGCTCGCCTCCGATCGACGGCCTGCGTCCGTCGCTTGCACGCGCGACATGCCCACGCCAGGCACCTTCGTGGCCCTTGGCCGCCGCCCGCCGTCACTCCGCTTCCCACTGCACTGCATGGTGCCAAAACATGGTGCTCGGACCCTGGCTGGGAGCCCTCGCCATCTGCGGAGCTCGGTTGTCTCGGCTCTGGGCTGCGGCCGTCGCTCACCTGCGAGGCAATGAAGCCGCCAAGTGGGAGTTGTGAACGGCACACATAGCGGCTCTCATTGGGAAGAAAGGCCATTGGGAGAGTTACAGGAAGACTATCACTCGAGGTATCTTTACTCGTAGCCGACCCCCACAACTTTCAATGGTTCGTTCTGTAAAAATATTCGAAGCTTTTTGTTACAGTCGAACACGGATATATCGAACACGGATATATTGAATTTTTGGCTATATCGAACTCGTAAATTATCCTTTTGAAAATCCTGTGTAAAAGTATAGAAATTCGCACGTTTATATCGAACGGTATTTATACCGTCATCGGATATATCGAACGCCACGCGAGCTGGAAGGTGCGCTTCGGCACTCGCTGCGCCCCGCGACCTTCGCCACCTTCGCGGCACAGCGCCTCCGCCGACACCCGAAACGCTTGAAAAACGTGAGGGCTCGGGGGCTCGGACTATGCTGTTGGGCGCCGGCGGCCTCCTCCTTTCGCCTTTTCTTCCTTTTTTGTTGTTGATGTTTTGTGAGTTTTGATCAGCCAACCAGAGCTCGCGCCTTTCGTTCATCGCTGCTGCCCTAGCAGGAAGCCCGGGTAGCCATCACCGCCATCGCGATTGTGCGCGTGCGCTTTGTTGGCGGAGTTCACTTCCCTTAGTTGTCGCGTACCACCGCGTTCTTTTTTTTGCGTGCGTGCTGTGCAAAGGCGCTGCGGACTGCTTGAATTTTCGACTTCTCGTGTAGCAATGGCCAGCGTCAAGAAGCGGAGGAACCTTGACTTTGCGACGAAGTTAAAAGCCATACAGCGTGTTGAGGCTGGCGAAAAAAGTTCGACGGTGGCGGACGACATCGGGATACCACGCAGCACTCTGAGCACTTTGTTGAAGAACAAGGCGGATATCAAGGCAAAGGCGGCGGAGCAGCGAACGTCGGGAGCCTGTCGTGTGCGTGCTACTTCCCACGGGAAAGTTGAAAAGGCACTCTATGCCTGGTTTTTGAAGTGCGCGCGAAGAACATTCCTGTGGATGGCCCAATGCTGATGGCTAAGGCCAAATGGTTTGCCGCTGCACTGGGTGAGGACAATTTCGGCGACAACACTGGGAGGCTTCACCTATTTAAGCAACGCTACAACATCGTCGGCAAAAACATTTCTAGCGAAAGCGAAGCCGTACGCAGCCAGGACATCCAGCAGTAGTTGACGAAGGAGTGGCCGGAAATCTCGGCGAAGTTTTCCCCCGCTGAAATTTTCAACGCCGTCGAGACCAGTTTATTTTGGCAAATGCATTCCGAGCAAGACTCTCGACGTCCGGGACAGCACGTGTCACGGCGGCAAAATGAGTAAAGTCCGCGTGAGCGTTCTGCTGGCAGCCAATATGGATGGGTCTCGGAAGCTCCAGCCCTTTGTGATCGGGAAAGCAAGGGCACCGCGCTGTTTCAAGAACTGTAAGCAGCTCCCCGTTCGCTACGTCTCGAACAAGAAGGCGTGGATGACGCGTCAGCTGTTCACAGAATGGCTGCAAGCGTGTGACGTCGAGCTGGGTAAGTCGGGGCGTCGCGCTTGCCTTCTTGTGGACAACTGCTCGGCCCACCACACCACTTGCGAGCTCAAAAACATCGAGCTGAAGTTTCTGCCGGCCAACACGACAGCGAAACTGCAACCGCTCAACCAGGGCACCATCAAGTCTTTCAAGGTGGGCTACAGGAGGCGACTCCTTGATAGGCTGCTGGTCAACCTCCGCATGGGCACCGAGCTGAAGGTTGACCTCCTTGGTGCCATTCAAATGCTGACGGGCGCCTGGCGAGACGTGAAGACGAACACAGTGGCCAACTGCTTCCGGAAGGCAGGCTTCGTGACAGCGGAACTTGCGGAAACCGGTGAAGACGGCGACGAAGAGCGCATAGACGACGCGTTTCGTGAGTTGTCGACACTCTTCCCGGCTGCCGTTCCACCCGAAGTGTCGGCGGACGATTTCGTGGAAGTGGACTGCAATGTTCAGGCTGTTGCGAGCCTCGCTGACGAGGACATTGTAGCTGCGGTCGCAGGGACCCAGGATGCCCAGGCCGATAGCCCAAGTGGCGACGAAGATCGTCCGAACGAGGCGGCGGCTACACTCGCGTACTCCGCCGCCGAACTGGCGGCAGCGTTCGGCTTGAGTCGCCGCTGTTGTGGCGACGTGGAGGGAACCGGGCTGTCGCACCTGGACAGCCTCGATAAGATCGAGGGCAGCGTCTTCACCTTCATTTCGAAGACGAGGAAGCAGGCCAAGATGAGCGATTTTTTTCACGGAAATAAAACATTCCGTTGCATCGTGTGTGCGGAATTAGTTGTCATTCTTGAATGCGCCGATTGTAGGTGATCGTCTGCCACAGGTAAGGTCTCAGGGCCTTTATTTTTTATATCAAATTTTTCATATATCGAACTAATTCGCAATCCCCTTCGAGTTCGATATATTCGTGTTCGACTGTGTTTGGTTTAAGTATTAAAATAAAAAAGTAGTTAGGCAGGGTTGACTTTCGGTGTTTCACTGGGCAGGTTACATAGAATTACGATTAAACCAGAATGCAGGAAACCGCTAGGTTATTAATTCCTGGATTTAACAAAGTTGTTCAAATTTTCAATGATACCATCATTGAAGCCAATCTGTGTCCTACCTCTATGCGACGAAGCCGTTCGGGTTTCAACGCTGATATAAACAAGTCAACAACCTGATCAGTCATTGTTTTTTGCCTTTTTATTGAAAAATCGACCAAACCAATTTATTGATTTAGCGTACACTAGAACTAGTGTAAGGAGCTAAAAGGCACGAAAACATCTAGAATCGTCTAAGAACGAAACTCGTCATAATGATGAGGAAATTTGAGCGGCTGGCGCCACCGCGTGCTAATGCATCTGCCATTGTGGTTTTGCTTGTGTAGCGCGACACAACACTAGGTAGCAAAGTAACTACACTAGACTTTGCAGCGACACCATCGCCATCGTCATGATGAGCACCAGAATCATCATCAGCGGTGCCTGGCAAGCGTCAACAGTTCCAAGCGACACCGAGTTCGAATATGACTGCTCTCCATGGGCGGTCGTATGCCATTGCCACTCTCCAAGTTCCAGCAGGGCCTAACGCATACTAAAATGTAGGAGAGCCACAGCGCATAACCGAGTCCACGGCTCCGTTTCCTACAAGTAGTGACCCGGAGGTTCTGCACCTGATACCCGGCCAGCGGCACACCGACATGTCGAAGTGGGGGGACCATCCGATACCGGTGTTCGACACACGCCACCTCAGAGATTGGTTTTTCTAGCTTGAGGCCTCCTTTTCCCGGAATTACGTCACCATCTAGCCACTCAAGCACTCGATCCTCTGGGAGACGCTCCCGCTAGAGCTCCGCTGCGTCCTCGCCATCCCACGGCCCAGCGAAACCCCCTACGATGACCTTCGCACTGCCGTGCTCCCTCACTACGGATTCGGAAATGACTGGTTTCGGCCTGTAGCAGATAAGGTACCCGCGCTGCCCGCGCAGGCTTCGCTGCCGCACATCGAACCTTATGCACCATCGGAGTCGTTTTCTTCCACGAGTGTCGCTATCGTAGACTCCACAGCAAGTGCTGGAGCGATACCTACACCGACGGGACTGGCAGCCGACGACACCGTGGACGTCCATTTAACACCGCCCACCTCACTCCCTTTTGTCACTCCACGTGAAGGTAGCGGTGAGCTACGCAATATCGAGGTGGCACAAGCCCATGACCTCTCCACCGCAACGCTGCTCCCTCAGTGCCAGAATACACTGCCGGTGCCGTTAACCACGAATGAAATACACATGAACACACCCACCATCTGCCGTTATGACGACGCGTCTCCCGTTCTGGTGAAGCAACAGCAACATTGTGACTCTTTCAGGCACGACCCCCTGAGCCGCCGCAACATTGTGGCCACAGTTACCGTTCCTACGCGCGACCTGCCCGACAACCAAGAACCATGTGGGCTAGCTAACCCTGAGCGATTGACGGTAAGACGCCTCAAAAATTGCGACGGATGAAGCTCTGGCGGCACCAGTGAGTAAGAACCTGGAAGGTGGCATTCGCACTCCTGAGCTCCTCCTTATCCACTTGATGCACTTGAATCTGATCCTTCGCCAAACGACGCCGTGTGTTCTGGCCCGAGTCAGGGCAGCTACACGCCAACGCACAAACGCCTTGCTCCTTGCGCCCAACTCGTCGATCCACATCAACCCAATGCTTCCATGACAGTGTGGATGTCACAAGCTCTGTGGCGGCGACATTTCGTCCGACCCCATGGACAACGATTCGTTCGAGATTGGAGGGCAGTCACCACTATTCTACGTGACTCGCCTACCTTTACCCAATATAAGCAGCGTCCCTTCATGCCACCACGACTGTCAATGGGCTATTAGTCGCCCATACTTAGGCGAACACTGCGCCACTAACGCCACGCACGTGGTCGAGCTCCGCGCAACGACAAAGCTGTCTACATGCCGGAGCATGTAGACAGCCGGAGCATGTAGACGGAGCATGTAGACAGATCGAACAGGGCTGCGCTCCAGGGGCGGTCGAATGTCTACGCTGCTCTCTAAGTTCCGGCCCTGCGTTCCGCACCGGAATAAATGTAGGAGAGTCACAGCAGCATAAACAATTCCACGGTCCCTTTCCTAGAACTTTTGTTTGCCCGCACCGCAAAATATCATGGGGTTTAACGTGTGAGTGCGGTCTCGGTTCGAGACATAAGTTTTGATGTGCTAGGGTGACGTGTCAGCATGCTGTCGCAGGTCTCCACTGCAATCTTTGTTATCGGTTCGTCGGTGATGAGTTCTCCTCATACGAAACGGCAAGTTTTGCCCTCCCAAGACAAGCTCACTCTTTTAAAGGGTATCTCCGCTGGCGAGACACAAATTTTCTCATCTGTTAAAGAATCCCAGCTAGCACCCTTTCAACAATTTTGGTTAAGGAAAAAAGCATCAAGTTCGCGAAAAGGCACCCTTTGAGCACACATTTGGTTCTTCAATGCGTTAAGGCACCGCGAAGTGTCAAAAGGCAAAAGTAATTCTTGAGCTGCCTTTTTCTGAATGCGGGAGTAAATAACCTGGATTCTTTGCAGCGCCAGGAAATACATAAGCTTGTACAAAAGCAGCAGGTGCCATTCACACAGTTTTTCACAGGGAAATAACTTCTTGAAGTCTGAGCTCACCTTCACCTATTTCCAACACTTTCGCTTTGTTCCTGCTTAATTCTCACAAGCCTTAACTCGCAGCCTGCATTTAACCAAAACTTGTATGTAACGAAAAATTGTGAACTTTTGCCGAGTTTGTCACATCCACGTTAACCACCTGCGGGGTATTATTCAGCGTCTAAGTGTATTTCCCAAAGTTTGCAATCTACAATGTATGATCTTTGTTGCCCAATACCCTATTAGACGCGTTGCGGGAATGGTACTCTTTAGGGGAATACGGTGCTTCAACTTCTCACCAACAAACTCGAGTAACCAATCAAAGCCGCCAGGAAAGCAAATTTAGGCATTCTGAGTAACGTGCGAACATTTTTATTCGAGGAGTCTTACATGAAGCAATATGTTCGTGTCCTAAACTGTTGGAGTTTCCGAAACAGAGTTCTGAAGCGGCGTTGCTGCCTTTACCATTGATAGTCGTCAAGATTTGAAGATGAGAATAAGCAGCAAGACTACGCTTGTGTAGCTCAGAACAGGCCGTGAAAAGCTGAGGCTGCGTGGTGCTGTTGGTAGTAAAGAGCTGTACACGGCACACGTACGTCGCGATACTTTTCTTTCGTGACTAGATAAAGCCACTGCTCCGAGAAAGCCCGGCGGCGGCATTATCTTGTCTCTAGCCTCCGCTCTAGTTGCGAGTAGTACATCTCTCAGTGACATAACGACGGTGGTCATGGCCTCAAGGCGCTTTTCGGCCCCCGAGCTTCAGATGCGCGCGCATGGACTCATGTACTGAGCCCATAAAAGTTCGGGAAATTCCATTTCCGCAAATCTAACGCTGGATATCGGGTCGACTGAGGATCCCCTACAATTTCAACTTTACAATCACACGTCTAACTGGAATAATTAACAAGTAATTACCAAGCACACGGTAGCTGGTACCCTCAGTAGTAAACGGAGCTCGTTGTATTGCGCCGCCATGGCCACTGATCACTTCACACAAGAAAAACAGTGTATGTAACAGTGTACAATGTATACTGTTGGGCTAACGAAGCTTACGGTAGACTTTACCGGCAAATTTACGGTGTTTCAATACAACGACGAGGCGTACTTTTGTCGCCAATAATTTCTGTTTGTATACAGAACATCTGTGGCGTTAGTTTAAACCAAAAGCATTATTCGGGTGAGTCAAGTTGGAATTGGTCATGTACTAAAAGTATACTTTTTTATGAACACGCGCGGAAAAATGAAAGCTATAAGAATAACAGGAAGTGACTGCGTGACCGACCGATCAACGGAGTGACTCAGTGACTTGGTGACCGTCCAATCAACAGATCAAGTAATTAATTGTCTGTGCGAGTAACTAACTGCCTAAAAGATAAGCAAATGCGGCATAATTCAAATGTTACGGAATAAATTCTTGCTGGGGTATTAGCATCTTGCGTGGTTTTTACGTCACAATAAAAAACCTTGCGTTAAAGGAAGCCCATTCCAGGACTAATTCACAGCTCCTATAGATAAAACATTTTAGATGCACAGTACCTTAGGACAACATAACGTCCGCCCGCGTCCGTGCGCATAGAATTTACAATCGAAAAAATCCCACAGGCACCGGCAGGATTCGAGCTTGTGTCTGGTATACCAGACAGAGTGACAGTCGTGTGGGCTACGACAGTGAGTCAGTGCCCAAGAGTCAAACTGCTTACTGCCTCGCCTGTAACGGCGCGGAGCACCTTAGGACCTCCTAATGTCCGTCCACGTCCATCCACGCGCACACCACCATCAAGCGAAAATCAAGCAAAATTCCATTTGAGCCGCGAGTTGCAGTCTCATTTAGGGAATAATCAAGGTGCAACTCACGACTCAAATAGAATGACAGTTGGGGCGCAAATGGGATGTCACTCGGGGCGCAACTTGGATACCATTTTGAGTCCCCGTACTCCGTAGCCTCACCATTATCCACAGAGTAGAGATGCTGCAATTTTTTTATGCCTATGCCGTTCCGGAATACGCCGGTGCAGATTATGCAAGCACGGAAGAGTGAAATTTAACAAGATGTGCAAAATTTTGCTATTTGTTTTTTGGTTTCTTGTATTGTGGAACAAGGGCGTGAGGTTACATTTTAAGTTTCGAATCATTGCCCAGCAGCTACTGCGTTACTGGAGTTTCGTCGAAGATATTGCCTTTTTATGTACCCATTTCTTCTCGTTAAGAAATGTCTGTGCCTGCACTATGCATCCAATCTATTATTCCCAATTTAATAACAAGAAAAGAAACTGAACAAGATTTTCCCTCTAAACCACCTGACCCTCTTCAAAAGAGACGGCTTCATTGCACGTTCGATTAATGCCAGTGAGTAAGTGAGCGTACTCCTCGTCTTTAAAACTTCTGTCGAAACCGGGGTGTTTGCAAAAGATTTAACTGTAGATCAGTTTCTTCCGCACTAATTAGGCGTGGTAAATCCAGGGGGGAAGTAATTGCAGCTTGCAGCAAGGAAACCGCACTCCAGCGTTTTTCCAACTACTAGACACACTGTCCTTTTTAAATGCATAGCATTTTAGTAACTCACAATGTCACGCGGCGTTGGCGTGCCTTGTCGTAGTCCGCATGCGCGCCTTGTCGTAGTCCGCATGCGCGTCTTGTCGTAGTCCGCAGGCGCGCCCTGTCGTAGTCCGCAGGCGCGCCTTGTCGTAGTCCGCAGCCAGGAAGAAATAACAGTTTCCGGCGCCCGGTTTCGAACCCATGACGCCAAAAGATGGCGACACGGGTCCCGCGATCGAGAGATACGACTTGCCGGCGCACCCCCTCGGAAATGCTGTGCATTTGATCGTGCCCCTCGCGAGGGGGATGTCTTTTTAACTGCTTGGGTACTCAGGCTCGACGCGCTCTAGCATCTTTGAACTTATCTGCCGCAGAAGTTCAGGCATACAGCGTCATGAAAAGCAAGTTAACTTCGCATTTTGTGCACCCTGTCAATAAAGTTCATGAAAGTTATCGTTTTCACAAGCGGACGCAGCAAGCAGAAGAAATCGCGGATGCTTTTTATTCCGCTTTGCGAAACATGGTAAAGAATTGTAACTAGGTCTCAGCGTCCGTCGAGGACAGGCTCTTTCGAGATCGATTTATCGTTTGTTTGTTGGATGCACACCAGGTTATCGGAACAGCTATGCCACACTCCGGACTTACCGCTTGACATAGCGCTCCTGCATGCGCGACCGCCCGAAGATCCCGAACAAAAAAAAAAAAAAAACAGGAACGCAAAACCCATTTATCGGCAGCAATCTCTGTTGATGCCGCAAAACACAGGCCAGCGCCAAGGCAGTCACGTTATAAAGGGCAACGATCAAGGGAAACGCCCCCCACGCCGCTCACCGATCGTGTCATTTTTGCGGACGAGATGCGCATCCACGGGAATTTTGCCCTGCCAAAAAAGCCGTGTGCAAGTTTTGCAAACGAAAGGACATTTTGAAGCTGTTTGCTTCGCTAAAAAACGTTCACAAAGCAGGCAGTCGCACGCTATCAAGGTGGATGCCGTGAACACCAGCCGCAAGGCGAAAGCCGAGTTTGTTCGTATTCAAGTGAACGGCGTCACGCTCGAGTTCAAGGTCGACTCGGGAGCACAACTCACTGCTGTTCCAAGCACTTTTAAAAGAACACTGAAATTTTCAAATCCGTTCTACTGTTTAGAATATTCTCCCATTCTTGAGAATCCTGTGTTCTACCCATCGACTGGAAACTGGGGAAGGTAGTTCCGCTTCACAAGTCTGAAAACACTAGCGACCCACATAATTATAGGCCCATTGCACTAACCATTGTGCCATGTAAAGTGTTCGAACACGTTATTTAGTAGAGTATCGCCACTTTTCTTGAAAACAATTATTTTTTAACAAGAGCTTTTTAGGCCAATCTTTGTCCGTCTCAGTTAAGGCATAAAGTTGGGCTAGTTGGTTATCTGACTGCATTTTACTAGCGAAAAATAGACGCGGACGAAGAAGAAGTACACAGGACACTAGCGAGTGTCCTGTGTACTTCTTCTTCGTCCGCGTCTATTTTTCGCTAGTAAAATGCAGTTTGTCCGTCTGTTGCCCTAAAAAACCTCTAAGCCAAATAAAAAAATGTGGTTGGAGAGTCCGCGGGAATCAAACCCGCCAACATTACGTCATAAAACGGGCAACCTAATCATAGGGCCACCCCAAAGGCCCGAGGGATACGCGGTTAGCTGCGGCGGAGAATAATAACATGTGCTGAAAACTGGAAAGAAAAAAAGGTGTCCCGTGGTGGGAATCCAACGTGGGCCCATCGTGTTCTGGAGCCGGCGTCTACCCGATTGGGCTATCATCGTATTCCGGGCGAAGAGAATGTCCTTTATGTTCGTAGCGCGGACGTTGGCCTTGGACTTGGCCGCCGGTTCTAGCGCGTGATAACACAGTCCAGTTTGGGGAGAGGTGTAAGCCTGTTGTAGAAAGGATCCAGGCCTGCCAGGCATAGAGCACTTTCAGCGGCAAATTAGGAAAGAAATGTGTGGTGCAACAACCGGGTCCCGGGTCCCAGCTGTGTTGTGTATGCAGCCTTACACCACTAGTACAAGGTGCACCGATCTTTTTCTACTGCGTGCAGCAACCGGAACATTCATCAGTGATTAATATAACCATTGCTTTTACTGTAGTCTGCAAAGGTTCCTTCTGTATCGTCTATCCGGCATTACGCAAACATTTGGGAAATTATTTGTACTCACTGATCTTTGGAATGTTTTCGGCAAAGACGGGGTTGTTCGTTCTACGGATAGTCTATCAACCCGCGTTTTTTGAGGTTGTGAATGTATGCACCCTACGGCATAGGAGGTGCATCGAACAAAATAGTTTTCGGCGGTTCAAGACAGTATCATTGCTGCAAGTTTTGGCAGAGTCTGGGCGCGCGTATTTTTAGTAGGTTTGATTATGGGCTTCAAAATTCTCTTGTTTGTATTTAAAGTGTAGAGAGCAATATAATATTAGGCTTGTAGATTAAAGCAGCTTTAAGAGTACAATAAGATGCCAATATCTGTTTTTTGAGAAAAAATACGACAGTTTAAACGTTTTGAAGGGAAGTTGCGCTTGGTATATGGCAAAGATAGACACAGGAAAAAAAATAATCATGGTGTGAGGGAGAGTTTTTAAGCACCTCGTACTACACGCAAACCCAGCATGAGATTCAGTTTTTAGAAACATCTCTCAACTAGAGCACGTGGACCAGCTTGGGTGTTCATACCCTACTCAATTCGCCATTGTAACTGCGCTTTCCCGTCCATCCTGAATGAATTTGTTATTCCTTTCTGTCTCTACTATTGGTGACTTAGCCTCTTAGAATAAATCAATGCGCCATCTTGACGTGAAGGTGTGGGTTTTTTCTGTGGCCGCATCTGTGACCAATACCCAGCGCAACTTCCCTTCGAGAGATGTTGCACCAACTAGACGGATACGAAGCAATACTCAGACGCTTATCTGCTCTTAGGCTGGGCTTCTTGGCTCGCGGCACATCCTAGTACCAACTTTCTTTACAGGAGCCTAATCAGCTCGATTTGATCGCTTTGTTTAGTGGTGAAACAAATTACGAAATTTGCAGCGTGTACGTTCCCGTTGTTTAATAAAGGGATAGGGAGTGTTAGCGGACCGTTTTCGACGGTCCGGTCCGGCATCGGTGGCCCGCTCATCGCAACCGGAGGCAATGCCTTTCGCGGCCATGCGCGCCACGCATTGCGCAATGTCGCTTCCGCTTGTTATCTGATTGGAGCGGACCGTGAAAAACGGCCAGCTAAAACCCGCTAATGTGTCTACGTGAGAAGCAAAAGTGTTCTCAGCGCTGAAGCATTCTCACCTTTGAACAATATTGTCAGTGACCTTTGACAGCTAGAACGGTTGATGAAGCTAAGCATAGCAGCATACCCAGCTACACCCAATATCTCCCTATGTGAATATGTGCTGCTGTAAAGGACGCTGATAAGCGTCCTTTAACAGCATCGACACTTAATCATCACTGCACGGACGATAAGCGAAGGGAGAAGACCTCCAAGTTTCATCTTGACAGGCTGCACGCCATCAACCTGCCATTGCGCCGCTTGTGTTTGTTTTGTAAATACATCTTTTGACATCCTATCTTAGCGTTGTCGCGAACCATCTTGGATGAAGGTGTGGGGTGTCGATCACGGTACTTCCGGTTTGTTGGACATCAACTGCTGCTAGATACTTCTATCAGCAGAGGTTCTTGGATTGCATGTTCTTTTCCAGCTTCACCACATTAGCTCGCCATCTTGGCACCGCGCGCACGGACGACAGCATCCGGCGGCGATATTACTGACCAGCGACATACCTGACTGTTCGTCTCTACGCGGCCGCACGTTATCGTTGCCAAGGTTGAAAAACGCCCCCCTTGCTTCTTGTCAGCCAACTGCATCTTTTAGACATACTCAACGAACCATTTAATCCAATTGTATTGAATATCAGGTCCGTTTACGTTGTCCTGATACGGAAGTAGTTGGATTGCGATAGCCACAAACTATGCTTCACCGAACTCCATCCTAAGGCCCCCGCCCTTATCCCCAAGTCGTTGGATCGCGGTATCCACAGGCTACCTCCACCAACACACGGGTTCCCCACGAACTGTGCTACAGATGTCGCCGAGTTCTTTACAATGTTATACTGCTTCACAGAGTCAGTTGGGTTTCATTCCCGGCCTCGTAGGCCCCTTTACTGAAGGAGACGAAATGTGAAACGCTCGTGTGTTTAAGGTTTAGGTGCATCGTAAAGATACCCGGTGTTCAAAATTACTCCGGAGCCCTCCCCTTGAGCGTGATTCATCGCCTGTGTAGCGTCAACGCATTAGACCTCCCAGCGAATCAATTAATACATGGTGCTCCTCGCTAGTTGCTCACGCACCGCGGCGTGTACTTTTTGTCACAGGTAGTGGGCGACATTTTTGCTCTGGTGAAACGAAGCAGAAACTGACGACCGTATACTCTCCTCAAACAAATGGACTTACTGAGCGGCTCAAAAAGAACATCACTGACATGCTTGCAAGGGGCGCCTCCAAAACCATTGGGATTGAAACATTACAGTATCATATTTATTGCCTACAATATATACTCGCACGACACTGCTTGAGATTCTAAATTCTTGGTTATTTTTGGTCGTGATGCTACCTTAGAGTTTCAAACCGCACTGCCTGATTTGACTGAGCCGACCACCCTGACCTCGCTCTCCAGGTTGCCCGTGCATGGCTCTTGGCATCACAAGGATCCCAGAAGTCTCAATACGACGAGCCCCACTGGCTTGCAAACTTTGCTCCGGGCTACTTGGTTCTTATGTGAACCCCTTTTCACCGCATTACAATGTCTGAGAAGCTCATGTCCGCATTCGCTGGCCCTTAACGCTTCGTGCGTTGCGTCCCTCCCGTAACCTACGAAATTGTGCCTCTGGCGCCTCCAACATAGTCAATTCACTTAACCCCTTAGCTCGTCCGCGTGAGCCACCCCAAACCATACCCCACAAGGGATCCACTTGCTGCTGCTTGTCTCCTATAACAGAAACCGGGACGATGCTTCTGCGCTCAGGGATATTTGAGATACCCTGGGAAGCTTGCTACAAAGGTTTATGACGCTAAGCATAGCCGCATATCCAGCGACTTCCGATTTCTTCCTAACTGGGTATGTGCTGCCGTTAAAAAAGCTGATGGCTTACCGATAAAACCAAACGAAGTCGGAGCATCGGCTTGATAGGCTACGCGCCATCACACTGCGGTTACACCATTTACTGGAGCGTCTCTTGTGTAAAAACACCTCCTGACATCCATTCTATGCGTTGTCACGTGGCATCATTTTGAACTCACAGCGACGAGAAGCACCAGTATAGAACAGTGGTAATAGACTGGATAAATAAGGGTGCGCAAATAGGCGAAGTCTTGACAATAAACAAGCACATTCTTTTGAAGCTTCTTGAAATATGCTGAAACCTCTAGTAAGAAGACCTTCCAGTTGGAAACAAACGCGGAAAAGTTTGAGCTAGGGTGACCTAAAATAGATAATCTTGAAAACACAGGGAGGTTCACAATGAAGACTGAATTAGGTGCTTTCTCAAACTCATAAGAAACCGCGCACATGCGCTCATTCCTCCTCAAGTCAGGGCACAAACGCTGCGGGAGTGGACCGATCCCGAAGGGTCTACAGAACACAGGAAGATGGTCCTCGACTCTCTTCTCGTATATGTTCGAGAAGCCGCCGTACAGGACCACATTTAGTCGGGACACTCACCCCCCCCCCCCCTTCCTCCAACTCCCTTCCCCCATCTCCCCCTCCGGTGATGACAAAGGTCAAGGCACGGAGTGTATATAGGATTAATAAATACATATTACAACAACAACAATGTTTCGTTACTATACGAACAAACACATACGTGTGGGCAAAACCGGGAGATGTTCTGTCTTTTATTTTATAAGAGGTAATATGGTTGGTAGGGGTCGATTATAAAATTTACAATCCACCATAAACTGTAAGGAATAACTTGCAGTAATAAATACCCATGGCCCACAAAAAGGGTTCAGGAGTTTTGGGCCCTCTTTTAAGAACAAGCCACACATGAAATGCACTTTCATTTGATTTCAACTTGTTTTCGGAACACAATTTTTAACAGAGATGTTATTTTATGTTTGTTGCATGTTTTAAAGCAGGAGCATGAGCTAATTTTTTTGTCCCAAGTGAGGGGTTTCATATTCTTTGCTCTTCTCTTTTGTCTTCTTATCGATGCGCTTGTACGGTATTGGAGGTTTATCTTGTACTCAAAGAGGAGGATGGAGTTAAAGCGTGCCTCGCTGTTAACAAAGCTAAGTTTATTTACAACAGCGTGAAAATAAAGTAAATAAAAATGCCAGACACGTGCTGATGTTTTGGCTTTGTACACGACCTTTGCTTTTATACGCCTGGAGCGCGGCCTGTAGGGGCGCCGCTGAAATCCCCCTAGCGGCCCGTTTCGAAAGCAGTCGCGGGAGTCGTCGGCTCGCTCACTGCGGTCGCCGTTGGTTTTGCGACACGTTCGCGACTGATATTATCCGTTTGTATGCGTTGGAAATGCATATTTATGTGGAGCAGTCATTCTGTTCGCAACTGTGGTGTATTTACGAGAGTGTAAATGTTTCTGACGCGATCTTAATGTGGTACATTCGGTTCGCATAAGCGCCAGGTGTGTGTCACAAGCCGGCGTCACGAAACCGGCATATATGCATAGAGATGATTGGAAATCCTCGGCTCTGAAATTTACTAACGGTACCCCCCTAAGCAGCGTTCGTTCAGATGCTCATGCATACTACAGCTATACACTGCGATGTAAATCAGTTTCGTGTGCTTTCATAATCTAGCGGAGCACTCATTACTGACAGCCCGTCAGTTACGCTTCCAATCTCGGATATTGATCACTACCCTGAAGAAGCCAATGTGGCATAACTTTCATGGACATTCTACGCAATAAGTACGATGGATAATGCAAAATTATATGCGGGAGTCAGCCCAAAGGATTTACGGCTGGGTAGTCTTGTGGCGAGGTGAGTTTGAGATTCCTCAAACAGTAATCGGCTGCATATATCCTCCGCTTATATCCGCGGCCGTGACTAAACGCTTCTTCGAAACATCATCATATGACACAGGGAGCCTGCAGAATTTAGCACAAAAGTGAAATCAGACAGCCTTATCAGATACCACACTCTTCCAACGACAGCTTTTATCGCTTGTGAACTGCATGCTTCCTTACTGTATGCTTCAAAAAAATGTGTCCTCCGAGGGACCAGCTATCAAACTCGAAAAACAAAATAAAGGTGAACGCGCAGCCTGTGTGTGATTACTAAAACAGTCATTGCTTGATTTCGCTCCGCATTTGTACACAACGATAGTTATGCGGCTTCCTCTTCCTCGTCCCTGCCTTGGAAAATATCAGTGCATTTCGCATCTCTTTGGTCTAGTGAGTTCAACCTTGCTGTAAGACGAACGTCTCTGGGATTTCCGAAACTGCACTGGTTTTTTTTTCCATTCTCACACGAGCTATTACATTGCTTCCGTACTTGGCAGACCATTTATTTTCCCATGGTTTCATTACTCTCCTTGGTCCATGCTATCAGGCGGGAGTGGGCACATATTTACCGACCCACAGACTTGGAATATAATTAACATGTTCGCGTGGTCTCTATTTCTATAAAAGGCACAAGTTATTGTCAGGTGTGAGGTAATCAATTCCCCGAATGATATTTTTCTCCGACGTGTACATTCATAACAAGGCCGAACTCGTTGTCCTCGCGGCAAAACGAAACCAACCTCTCATTGTGCCAGTATTATGTATAAACGAGGCGTCAATAGAATTCACTTGCGCCTGACGTATTCTTAGGTGACAGTAGGGATATGCCGCTGCCGTCGCTGACGCCCGTAAGAGCGGCGCAGAAGGGCGCAGTACCGCGTGTCCGTTTAGCTCTTTTTGGCGTTCGAGTTCTCTAATCAGGACGCAGCTGTTTTTGAAGTGCCCTAAACGTAGTATTTGCTTACAGACATCACCGTAACCAAATGTTGAGGGCGCTGAAGCCAAAAAGAAGCGAAAGAGACCCGAAACACTGCATGAGCCGCTATTACCTGCGCAGCGGACATCCCGTAAGCGCCGTGAAGAAGCGGCGGGAGGCGGCGCAGCGATCGCGAAGCTCGAGGCGTATAGCTTTTCTCACAAGATGCTCGTATTTACTACTTCACGTACCATACTACTCCAAAATTATATTAAATATTCCTGCTCCGGTTTTTTGTGATAAAATATACTACGCTATAACGAGAGCAACTGTAACTACTACTATGTAAACATCGCTTGTTTTGAATTTTTAGTTCTCAGTGTTTCTAGATCAATATGGTTAGATTTAACAAATTTTCGTACGCCATCTTGCCACACATTCAAAAAGATGGAAAAATCTACCGCAGAAAAGTATCTGAGCATTCTCCTTCCGTGAATTGTGTATGAAATCACTGGTGGCACGAAAGCCGTTGTTTAAACCTGTCCTTTCCTACTATATGTAAACCAATTGCAGTTTGCATCAGTACAGCGCTGAGGGTTAACTGGGGCAAATACATGTGAGTATACTGAAGATGGCAATACCTCTGCGTTCCTATGGTTATTAAAAATTTTCTTCACGTCACTACGTCCGTAGAAGACGAAGAAGGATAGAAAACGCATGGCAGTCGGCTTACCATTACAGCGAGCGCAGTAGCCCCGCTTCTTGCACAGCGTAGATGACACAACCCGCCGCCCTCCCGATCTGGTGCGACTCCGAAGCGGGACTGTCCCAAGGAAAGTTTCGCCGGAGTGGGTGGGCGTGTTTTTCGTCGCCGGACGGCCCATGGGCTGGGCTACGTGTTGCGGCCGCCTCTGCGGGGCTCAAACGCGGCGTGCGGGCCCGCTCCTTCTAAATCTTAGCCTGGGGAGAGCAGGAGTTTTTTGACACGCACACCTCTACAGGACGCGTTTTCGTTAGAGAGTATGGGTTTTCTTGTCATTTGAAGTATAGTCTCGATAAAGGAAGCCGGAATACATACACGCGATTTAAGTTCATTGGTTCCCCTTGGAAAATATTTTTTTAGCCTCTAAAATGCCGCGAGTCCGCGAAAGTGTTTTTTGGAGTTGCTATGAAGTTAGAACATGTATTAGTTACATGAGTGGGCTTACAGATACCGAGTAAAATATTAGATAGGTCGCTTCACTCAGTGTCTTCATTGCAATAATGGTCGTGAAACGTTTTATGAGTTCTACCTGTAGATTAGCAGAGCAAGGAAGTTGATTTGCGCTTCTCGGTTACGCGCTGTGGGCATCACCGATGCTTCATGCCATATGCGGATTGTGTGTTGTGTGCTTCGGTTTGCGAGCTGCACTCCCTCACCAGCATGTGATGGCTCTCGCTACGGCAGCCATACTACATTAACTATTCTGTCCACAGTACTCTACCCTCGCCCGCACTGCGTTTACCGGCAGGTTTACCATGACAATGGGCCTCACCATATCCACGCGGCTTCCGCAGTGCATTTCTCACTTCTCATTTCTTACTAATACATGAATAAAAACAGCAGCGATGAGGGAAAACGATAATATCGTAGAGTGTCACGGACCAGTTGCGACCTGACTGCTGTCCTCGATTGTCGAGCGTTTGGAGTTTGTGGGTTCAACAGAAAGGTAGATGCTACGATGAAGGAGGAAAACTGACAGGTCTAGGTTTTTTGCTAAAAAAACGCTTGAGAGTTCGGAAGTTTATTTCAGCGAATTTTGCGGCGAGGATGTTCAATCGAAAAGTACAAACCAAGTGTTCTTTTTGCTTCGATATTTTGTCCAGCGGATTGTTTCGTCAATTTCTGAGCCTGATTGTAGCAGACGTGTTACTTCGTCTTTGATAGGTATTCTCAAAATAAATGAATACAAGTAGTCTGCAGATACTTTCGTACCGTAGAGAGCTACCTTACGCGCGCTGTTTCAAGGCCCCGTATACCCGCGCGTTATTCGTAGATATATAAACTTTTTATAAAGTTTGTGTGCTCAAAAAGGCTGGTGTCGTTATTTCATAATTGAAGAATGGTGGAAAAGTTTGTGTATTCAACCGTACGCTCTCTATCCTCAGTTAGCAAAACGTGCGAAGTTGATGAATCACTAGGTTTATTCTTCTAGGTAGAAAATTGTTCATTTCGATATGGTTGTTTTTGGAGCTCGGAGCCAAATCGATGCGACTGCATCTTAGATCACCATAGACAGCATTATTTATTAGCTGATTTGTTGCGCCGAGCAAACAAGTTATGCGGAAAAATAGAGAAAAGTTGCTATAACGCCGTTGCTGAAAGAAGGGCGCAAAGCATGCAGCTAATACACATCAAGCCTCCAAAAAACGTTTTTTGCTTTCAGTCCTATTCTGTTCATTTCAGTGCTTTCTACGCCAGCACCAACACGTTAAATCTCAGCATCTTTCTCGCGTATGGTTTAACGTTGGAATAATTTATCGGGTCAAATACCTTCTCTGCCCTTTATTGAATCCTTCTTAGCCATATGTTGGCTTTGGCAGTTATTTCTCGTTTTTTATTTTGTCGTAATTTCTGTCTTCTGTCCCTTGCCCACCATGAGTTTAGGTTTTATTCATTGTACAGTTTATCGCTCACGTACTTTACATCGCAACATGTCACCGCTTGCGTCTTCTTCCATTGGCCCCTGGCCACCACTGGCAATATCATTATTACGGGCTAGAGTGTGCATAAATAAATAAATACAATAATCTCTCCTTAACTGAAACTCGGATATCTCGAAATATTCGTTAAGTTGAAAGTTTTTCTCGCCGTACATTTACCTCCCATTTGCGCTATGCATTTATCCCCGTTTACCTAGAAACATTTTTTCCGGAACCACGCATAGATAAAAATGTTGACAGATATAACACAAGACAAAGACTCCTAGAGGCAACTCGTAAGGTTTCTGTTTAACAACTTAGCTACCTTTACGGGCGAAGGCGGTCGTGCACGGCGAATTGACACGGACTACGGGCTCTACGAGGCCGATGTCCCCGTTACTAAAATGCTGTTCGGCGCCTACATAGATGGGATAGTTGTGGACGACGCAGCTGATCCTTCAGAAAATGAGGAACATCGTCAAGCGCCTACAACGACAGAATCAAGAGACATGTGCTGCAGCTGCTTCTCAAGAAGGTAAAAAGTAGCGGTGGCGACCTGCGATTGAGGCGATGCATTGAGCAGCTCGAAAGCCCCGTCCTATGATGAGATGCAAACACGACCCAGGCCAGGATCACGCAGTTCTTTCTTGTACAATAAGAAAAATGTTTTTTTCCTGCGAATTATCCTCCCTTGATTACAAACGCCCTTCACTGCTGTGCACGTTTTGTTGCCAACTCTACCACTTATGTGGGTGACCTGGCAAGAATTTTTGGCTTTTAGCTTGACTCAAAACACCACCATATTTTCAGCTTATTTTACAATGTTGATTGAACTGGTGTTTATTTGAAAGAATCATTTAAATAAATAAATAAATAAATAAATAAATAAATAAAAAATAAATAGATAGATAGATAGATAGATAGATAGATAGATAGATAGATAGATAGATAGATAGATAGATAGATAGATAGATAGATAGATAGATAGATAGATAGATAGATAGATAGATAGATAGATAGATAGATAGACAAAAAATAAATAAAAATGCAAATTTGTACCCTAGATCTACGATTTTTATAGGTAATTCTATCAAAATTTAATGCCTTTATAATATAGTAATATTTAAAAGGCCCCGTTTGTGTTGTGCTCAAGCGAGACACAAAGCAGCTGCTTAAACAATGAAGCTGTGTAGGGGCCATGGTTCCGTGTTGGAAATAGAGAGTGATCTATATACGGCGCAAAAGTAAGAGATAACTATAAATACGGAGCCAGGCTTACGTGTAGCGAAGCGTGGCTTTCACCACGTAAACAAACGCCCTTGTCAAGGCCTTAATAATGAGAGACTATAGAGGAACCACGCTGGCTTCGGTCATGGAGGAAAACAGCACCAAATATTTTGTGGCTTGAATGATATTACATTCAGGATCGCTAATGCATGGGCTTTTATGATAAGTTGTGTTAAATCCCCGCTTTTTATTGAGTCATTGCGGATGTTGTTGTTGCAAACGTTTATTAAGAAAAGAGGGGAGGAGAGTTGGGTTAAAAAGTGGAGCACCGGGTGGCCATCCTATTCCGGTAGACCACGGGCTGTGGCTGCAGTCTTCACCCGGAGATTCAGAGCTTCCTGTTCTTCGAGCTGGCTGCAGCGCAGCGCGCGCTCCCAATGCTCAGGAGAGGGGGAGAGAGAAGTGGGGAGGGGGGATTGGACGGACATGTCCAAACTAGGTGGGAAGTGGTGTTGGGAGAGTTGCAGTATGAACAGTTGAGTGGGTAGAGGGTGCGGGAGACATAGTGAAGGCGGGTATGATTGTGGTACGTCCGTGTTTGTAGGCGGCGCCATATGCGGGCGTCGGTGGTTGTGAGGGAGGGGTGTGGGGGGGGGAGGGATAGAGTCGTCGGGAATTCCGGTAGCGGGCTAAGATGACCGAGTACGTTGGGGGAAGGTGGGGTAGGGTTACGTCTTCGTGGGCCGGTACGTCATTTGTCTCTTCTGGGAATGCCGGGTAAGTGAGTTCGCGGGCGGTGGCGTGTGCCACCTCGTTCCCAGGAAGAGATGTGTGGCCAGGGATGCACACTATACGGGTCATTGGGACCGATGATTGGCGTGCTAGGATGTTGGAGCTGATGCGAGTGATGCATCCCGTGGCGTAGCGGCGGCAAGCGGACTGGGAGTCGGAAAGCACTGTGATGTCCGATGAAGCTGCGTTGGTGATGGCCAAAGCGATTGCAGCCTCGTCTGCGGTATCGATAGATGTGGTCGGTATTGTGGCAGAGGCTGTGATGGTGTTGCTTGAGTGGATTACTGCTGTGGCATGGGCCGGGTATGTGCGGTATGGGGCTGCGTGAGTGTAGTAGGTATCGGGGTCGGCGCCGTACTTTTTGAGGAGTAGGCGTGCGCGATGTTGGCGGCGACCTACGTTGTAGACCGGGTGCATATGTTTGGGTAGCGGAAGAACATGAATGACATCTCGGGCTGGTGTAGAAAGGCTGCAGAAGGTTTCGCGGGTTGGAGCTGTAGGGTGGCCCAGGCGTTTCAGGAGGTGTCGTCCAGTAGCAGTTATTTGAAGTTGTTGAAGTTGGCTGGTAGTGTGGGCTTCAAATAGTTCCGACAGGGTATTGTGGAGCCCAAGCTGGAGCAGAAGATCTGTGGATGTGTAGACCGGTAGGCCTAGCGCTGACTTGTATGCTTTGCGTATGAGGATGTCAATCTTTGCTGATTCTTGTCGTTTCAATGCCAGATTAGGTGCTCCGTAAGTAATGCGACCTGTGAGCATAGCTTGGAGTATGCGACACGTGTCTGCCTCTTTGGGGCCGTGGGGGTGAGAGCATACCCGTTGTATTAGGTGCTTGAGTTGAGCCACCGTTTTCTGCGGGCGTGGGAGGAATGCTGCCCCCGATCCATAGTGGTGATATTGCATTCCGAGGATGCATAGTGTGGGTAATTTAGGGACTGGTTGGCCATCGATTGATATTTCGGGGTCTGGTGTTGGTTGTAGGGGGCGGCCCCACGTTTTACATCGGAGTATTAGGAGGGCCGACTTGGCTGGTGCGCAGTGAAGACCACATGCGCGGAGATATGAAGCGACGGTGCCTGTAGCTTGCTGCACATTGTCTTGTTGGAGGCCTGGCGAGCCTTTGTTGGTCCAAATTGTAATATCGTCCGCATAGACTGCGTCGGAGATATCTGGGATGTTTGAGAGCAGTGGTGGGAGTCCGGCCATAGCAATATTAAATAGCAGGGGCGAGATTACTGGCCCTTGTGGTGTTCCTTGGGCGGGTGTGCTAAAGCGATCAGACCGATGGGGGCCGATGCTTTCGTGGCCGTACGATCGGTTAGGAACGCGCGGACGTATTTATAGGTGGACTGGCCGCAGCCTGTAGTTTGTAGTTGATCGACGATTGCGCTCTGGGACACGTTGTCGAACGCTCCTTTAATGTCCAATGTCAATGTGGTGCTTGGGTGCGTCTTGCTGAGCTTATCGATGATATTCTCTTTCAGTTGTAGGTGAATATCTTGCGCTGATAGATGCGCCCGAAAGCCAAACATGGTGTGCGGGAGTCGTTCTGTATCGTTGAGGTGGGCAGTTCGGCGGCGTGTGACAAGGTGCTCTAGTAGCTTGCCGGTGCATGACGTTAGAGAGATTGGGCGTAGGTTGTCCAGGTTAATGGGGTTGTTTGGCTTGGGGAGTATGCTGATGTCAGCATGGTGCCATTGGGGAGGGGGGGTGCGTGCCATTGGCCCATTCGTGATTCAAGGAGGGCATCAATGTGTTCTTCGTCCAAATTGCGAAGGAGTTTGCAGGTGATGCGGTCGTAGCCCGGGGCTGTGTTGCGAGTGAGGCTGGATAGGGCCCGTAGAAGTTTGGTGCGGGGGAAAGGGGCGTCTAGGGCCTCGTTCGGGGTTCCCTTGTAATCTGGGTGCGGCGAAGGTGTAGTCGTTGGGAAGAGTCGGTTTCGTAGCGAGGCCAGTAGTCTGTAGGGCAGTTGGGGATTGTTATGAATGAGTGGAGAGATTGTTTGGTTGGTGGCTGTTTTAGAGGTGCTGGTGCCCATGAAACCTCGGAGAATGTGCCATGCTCGTTTCGCCGTGAGCGTCCCGGCGAGTTGATCGCAAAAGGTGCGCCAGTTCTGATTATGTAGTTGCTTCGCATAATCTAGAGCGGTTTTGGTAAGATGTGCTATGCAACGGTTCAGGTTGCGGTTATGTTTGTTGCGTCGCCAGCGATTTAGGAGGCTACGTCTCGCTTCCCAGAGGTGCATCTGAACGGTTTTCTTGTCTCCTGGGATGCGTGTGCATCATCGCCGAGGAAGCATTTCCTTCTGCCTAATACGATGCCATTCATGCGGCAACAAATTAGGCAAGTGATAATGTCGACAAAACTGAACTTTAAACCTAATGTTGTGATAAAAGATACTAAAATTTTGCTGCAAAAATGCTATTTAGTATAGCCAACTTTATTTGATGATGTTGATCGCAGGTAAACTGAAAGGAAAAACGCTGGGGTCATCGCGTTATGACGCCGATGTCTATCTGATTGCATGGTCCCGATATGGTCGATGCACTTCGTATTTGGAGAGAGGTGATTTAGCGGGCACAATTAGACGCACAAATTATGCACTCTTCCTTCTAACAAGGACTATAGTTGAACTCGATGCTTTTGTCCTTCAAAATCTATTTGTGAAAGGTAAAAGCTGCTGTGATGAAAATTTCAAAATGGGTGCGAGTCAAAGTCAAAGCTCAGCGAGTAAAAACTTAAAAAGAGACCAAATAAAAGAATCCCCCACGAGAAAGTTGGTCCTGCAAACATTGTCGTCGTTGGATGGAGGAGTGCGCTATTTTTTACAGGACATTTTCAAAATCGAGCACTTCACCGCACAGCTACTTAAGCGGTTTGAAATAGTTTTGTAAAAAAAATCATTCGTTGCCATTGGAGCAAGCTAGTTGCTACAGAAATGTTAAAGGGAATATTTTTCGTCCTTAGTTTGGACATTTTTTTACTGATCCCTGAAACTCAGCCGAACCATGCATTCAATGTTCCAACCCTTTCACTTCGCAAAAAGACTATTTATTCTAAAGCTCCCGTGCATTACATACACTTTTAAGTCAGGGTTTGGTTTAGTATTCACAAGCCCCTGCTTATGTTGTCGACTTGCGTAGCCATATTCGTACTCTAGAGGCGAGCACCCAGACCCACTTAGAAATGTTTCCTACCGTGAGCTAGACTGGCTGAGGTTGAGCAGTTTCGCGTGCCTCCTGGAGGGCCGTGATGGCATGCGCGATGACCAGTGACGTCACACGTCGCACAGTACGTTGCTCGCTGCCTGGCGTCTCCCCAAACCCCACGCGCCCAGGGTCTTCGCCGAACTCCGTTCTACACGTGGTGGCACGGTCCACTTTATGATCATGCGAGGGGTGGCCGGGTGTGTAACCGATGGATTGTGCGTCGCATCAACACCGGCGTGCGCCTGTGGAACCATCTTAGCACTGGGGCGATTGGTGTAGCTGCGCCGGAGCCACTTAATAAATGTACATGTGCCACGTAATGCGCCTACCGTGTGTGCGTCATTGAAGCACCAGTAAGCATGATAATCAAGCTAATGCTATATAACCAGGAAAGGTAGGAGTAACCAGCTGAACCTTAGGTCACGCTACGTATATCCTGGCATAGCCGAGCTACGCCACTGCTAATTGTTTTAACCTAAGCTGCTGTGCAGACTCTTTGAAAGTTTATTTTCTGTAAAACGATTTGTTTCATAACTCCCGAAAGAAGCACGCCGCCAAAAAGTGCTGTTTTCATTTTCCGGCTTTGATGTCACACTTTCGTAGGGTAATATTTTGAAGATATGAACGCTGAACTAACAGTTTATTTTGAGCTGAGCGAGTCCCACAACACTTTATTGCTCCTGGACCACGTTCTATATTGACTATATTGCAGTGATGTACCCTTCTTTGACAGCAATAAAGTTTTATTCTATTCTATTCTATAATGTTATATTCTAAATAGTGAACGTAACAATGCGCGCGTTTTCACTTCGTTTGAATGCGTCCAATGTTATGTTCTTCTAAACACAAATATTTGCAAACGAATACCACATGAGCAACATTCAGGGCATTAGATTCCCCTATATAATAACAAACTGATAGACGGGTTGTGCTAATGCGTTTCCGAACACCGTAATGAAACGGGGTCAATGATAAGTGAAAGTTGCGATCCCCATTCTGAACGACCCTTACGAGGTCAACGCGTCTGCTGCCAGCACAATTCTTTTTTTGTCCCAGAAGTTTCCGTGGTGCCGAACAGTGTCGTACGAACGGCGGCTCGCTGAAAACGTCTTACCTTCGAACAAAAGCCGTATCAAATTGCGTTCCATGCGACGTATTGATGTGCACGCCTCAAAGGCGCGTAAGAGGTACCTTGAGCTCTGAGGGGAATTTGTAAATGTTTATTCACGTCCCGTGGCGGGTACGCGAGCTACTGCCTTCAGCTCTAGGTGAAGGAAGTGTAGATTATTAGCAGTAGGCGGTTGCATGTGATAATGAATAACCTCACTACAGTAGCACATTAGATTAGCTAAGGCTAATAGTAGCTGTGCACCGCCAATGAGCGAAAACCTGCCTTTTTACTTTGTTCACACCTAAACTTTACCCCGCACGTGGTACCTTGATTAATCTTGGTGGCGGTGAGTGTTGACACCGCGTACCCCAATCTCCCATACTTAAAGGCCAACTGCACTCAAATTTTATGTCGATCCGATTTGTTTTTATGTGTAGTACGTACCACCCAATAGCTGGGACACGAGTGGTGGCTTCGTGAGACGTTTCATTAACCAGTTACAAGCATTTGAAAAAGCTCCACAGCGGACCACGCTGCATATGCTAGCGGATCGCGTAAAAAGCCGTGACGCGCCTGCGATCCTCCGACCATCCGGGGCGTCTTCCTCTGGCCAGCCACACAACTGGAGAACCCATCGAGCTCTGCTGCGAACGCTGCACCCATTTGCTGGCCCGTGCGCACGTAGAGTTTGCTCGCAGGCTTGCTCCCGAGCTGCTGACCTTCCGGTCGCATGCTGGACGGCTGACACATTCGGTTTTAAAATCGCCAATTTTTGCTGACCGCTTGCGGCGTACATGCGCGTATTTCAACTGTTGTGTTTGGCATCTTGCTTTCTTTTCAGCCAGACTATACGGAAATAATGTTGCGAGGAGGTCGAAATTTCGAGTACAGTTGGCTTTTAAGCGGTTACCTACCGTGGCGGGAAGTGTAAAGGTGAATCGTTAGAAGCCGCAAACAGTGGCCTTCGGAGTAGTGGTCAAGCTCCAGAGGACGCGCTCCCTGTCTGTTTATCAGGCAGGGGGATCCGGGACTTAGCTGACCATGAGGGTAACATGAGTGAACTTACTATTCCCTACGCTCGTTCATACTAAGCTCTGATATATTTGTTAAATTTGTCCTTCCATGTGATTGGGCCCATAAAAGGGCCCGATCAAACCTCGTAATCTTCAAACTGTAATCTTCAGATGTAATCTTCAAACCTCGGTCCAACATGAAGTTTAACACCCTGGACAACTTTCTCCGCTTCTTGGGGATACAATCCAAAAGTAAGGAATCTCCAGTTGCCGGTACGTAAGTTTTCCTAATTCCTAAATCCATTGACATTGTAGTCGGTGCGAACTACGAGGCAAAAAAAAACTGACGTCAGGTGACGTGCTTGTTAAATTATCTACTAATAAACAATCAGCCAGTTTTTGAAGCAGACCGAATTACTTGGCCTTGAAAGAGCTGTAACGCCGCATCGCAGCCTGAACAGCTCGCAGGACGGGATTTCTGAGATGGACCTGCTTAATGAAACTGACTCTGGCCTCGTCCAGGGCATGCGAGACCAGTGTCTTACTCCAGTAAGAATAACGATCACAGGTGATGGAAAAGAGATTAAAACCAAACATCTGGTCCTGCCGTTTGACTGAAGTGTCTTACCGACACCCGTCTCTGTGGGCTTCCTTTATTGCAACGTCCGAAATTACATACCGAACCCACGCCGCTGTTTTAAGTGCCAGTGGTATGGGCCCAGTCCCACTAACTGCTGCAGAACACCCACATACGCGAAGTGCGCAGGACATCATGACACCTGTGAGAATTGTGCTACCAAAGAATTATACTGTGCTAACTGCAAACAACCTCATGCTACATGCTCTCCGAATTCAAAGCAGAAAAAGAGACCACAACCGTGCATGTGCTGAGATTACTGAATTGTTTTCGTAGAGAAAATTAACTGAGAAACGCCCAAGTGCACATGCACGGATTTTAAAACGTTGGACTTTCTGCAATCATATTGCAAAGAAAAACAAGCGTCGTTTCGTGTCACGGGTGAAGTTCTTGCGCAATTCACAAATATTGCGTTGCAGAGTTCTCCACTTTCAAGGTATAAAACTAAATATTGTCACAGGTGAGAGAGATGGACTCACAGGGTCACACAAACAGGAGCTCTGTTTTTGAACAAGTGGCGCACCGAGTGGCGAGCCAAAAACTAAGCGACCCCCTTCTTTTTTCACCATGGGTCATTCGGGCGGCTTGGCGGCCTTGCCAACTTCACCTAGGTAGCGCATACCCCTGTGGGTAGTGGCCGTCTATAGTGTGGCGTTACTCCCTCGCTCACAAAAGCATCGACTCGATACGTACGAAAAATAAAGAAAAAAGTCCGCAGAAAACTGTCACAGTCAGTAAAACGTAAAGTCAATGTGGAAAGTTTCCGGACAGTTCTATCAGTCCAGTATCGTCTTGGTGGGCAGGCGTTTATCCTTATGCAAGGTAAGCCATAATCACCAATAAACGCGCGTGCAGTATGGCTACATTCGAGGCACGTGAACTACTTCCACAACGACTCTCTGAGAGCGAACAGTGTCTTCGGGTAGTACTTCATACGTAACCTCGCTCAGATTACGCACTACTTTATAGGGGCCAAAGTATCGGCGGAAAAGTTTTTAGATCAACCTCGAATGCGCACAGGGCTTCAGACCCAAACTTGATCACCAGACTGGTAGACCACTTCCCTGTGGCGATGGCTGTATGGGCCTGAGCGGATTTTTTTTGTTGGCTCATAATTCGGCATTTCACAAATCTCGAGCTCTTTTGTTGCAGTGTGCGAATTTGTCGCTTGAAGTGAGCGGTTCAGTTCCACTAGGCAGAGGCATGGCATCAAGCATTGTCGTGACTTCGTGACCACGGACTAGCCGAAAAGGTGTGAAGCCTGTTGTTTCTAGTGGTGCCTCATTATATTGAAATATAACTTAGTGTAATTAATTCATCCCAGTTGTTGTGGTGATCGTTCGCATACATAGAAATCATGCCTGCGATGTTCTTGTTCAGGCCAAACGGTCAAAACGTTGGTGTGGGGATGGTATGCCATTGGGCGGCAGTAAATGGTGTATGTTAGCGTCGTGATCTCCTCAGTAAGCGCTGATGTAAACGCGCTTCACCTGTCGGGAATCACCACAACTGGGGCACTATGTCGAAGAGCATTACTGCGGATAAAAAAATGCGCAATTTATTCTGATGTTCCTCGTGGTAGGGCTTTATTCTGATGTTCCTCGTGGTACAGCTTTTGCCTCGCAGTATCGCGCGAGGTAGACAACAGAGGAAATTAGTGGAGCAAAGTCATCCCGTTCTGTGGAAACGGCTGGTTTGGTGGCTCTATGGGCTTCAAGAAGCCCACCTGCTTATCAGGTGTTGTTTTAAGGCGCTGTCAATTACGACACGCTGTGACGTAGAGTCTGACGTATGCGAGTACCTTTGGCCCGTAATACCTCTGGCGAACTCGGACCGTGTGTGCGAGTGAAGCAGAGGTGTCCTGATGAGGGTACGTGGTCTATGAAGTCGCGGAGGCACTTTGGAACTACCAGAATGTGGGCAGCTCCTGTAGAGTCAAACCCTTTTTGGTACCGCACCCCGCAATGAAGGAACAATGACTGAAGGGAACGCGTGAAGAGTCTCCGAAAAGGCGAGTTACGTCCCTCAATGTACTCGATGAGTGGCGGAAGCTCGGAATCGTCTCATTGTTTCTGAGCAAGGTCTGAGTCTTCTATGGCATACAGGAACGCACTGTCGTTTTCGGAGTCATCAGAAGTCCGTTTGGGAGGAGCACGCGACAAGCAGTCGGCGTAGCTGTGGCGATTCCCGCATTTGTACATGATGGTAACGTCGAACTTCTGATGCTTCGGGCTCCACCATTCGACGCGGCTGGTAGGGTTTTCAAGACTTGCAAGCCAGCATAAGCAGTGGCTCTTTCACTTACAACGTGAAATGGTTGACCATACAACAAGGGTAAGAACTTTGTGACCGCCAAGTACCTCTTTTTTGTCGTCGGTAGTTTGTCTCTGAACGTTTTAAAGTGTGACTTGCGTAGGCAATCACCCGCTCGACTCCATCTTGCCACTCTACCATTACGGCCCCAAGGCCCAAAGTGGCTGGCATCTGTGTGCAGCTCCGTCTGGGCATCTTCGTCAAAGTGTCTAAGTATTGGGGTTGTTTGCAAGCGCACCTTGGCCTCCTGAAAAGACGTGCGCTGCTCCTCTTTCCAAACAAAAAATACGTTGTCCTTCGTCGGACGAGTTAACAGCTCGGCTCGGCGATTTAAAAAAATGGTCACAAACTGGCGATAATAGGCACAAAGATCAAGAATCGACTGGCGGCAAGTGAAAGACTTTTCTGCGGCAGTCTTCTCATGGTCCCTTTCCATGATTTTCACCATTTCGGGGTGATGTTGTATCAGAAGACACTTTCCATCATTCGTTGAAATCTGGCTGGCGCAGAGAACAGGCCAAACGGGAGCACTTTAAACTCATTACAAGCCGTCGGGAGCAATAAAGGCAGTTTGTGCTCGCTCCCGTTCAGTTCGATTTGCCAGCATCCGACTACGTAAGTCGATGGAAGAGAAAAATCTGGCATCGCGTAGTAGGTGGAGTGAGTCGGCCGTGCGAAATAGGGGATAAAGATCCTTTTTCGTAATTTTGTATAGCCTTCGGTATCTACGCAAAAGAGGAGGGTACCGTCTTTCTGATTTGTAGCGTAATAGATGCAGGATTTCTTACTATTGACAAAAGGGTTGCTCTCTTTCTTCAGTGATAATACAATATTTCCTGAGCCCCGTTCATTTCACCTTGGACGAGATGGCAAAATAGTCAATGTAAGTCAATAGTCAATCTAATCTCGCACTCCTATCCCTAACAGATTATATTAAAAATCAATAGACTCCGGCTTGCTGGTAGGCTCAGTGTTTATAGATTTCACGAAGGCTTTCGACACAATTAATCATAATATTTTTTTTTTTTCATAAACTTGATATGTACGGCATAAGGGGCCCGCACGTTCTTTTTTGAGGAGCTTTTTAACTAATAGGGAAGGCAAGGTTTACAATGGTGAACATTATTCTGATACCAAAATTATAACTCAAGGGGTCCCTCAAGGGTCCATTATTGGCCCCTTATTGTTTGTAATTTATATTAATGACATCGTTGATCATCTTCAATCAGATCATTGTGTTCTTTACGCCGACGACACCAAAAAATCTTGTGCCCACAAATCGATACCGCCCCTTGTTTCATTGCTAAATGGTGTCACAAGAATCACCTAATTATAAACCCCTTAAAAACTAAATTTGTTATTTAGATCGGAACAGAAGCGCGTCTCCTTTAAACCGGTGATAAATCTGGGTACCGACACTATTCATGTCTCTGACCATGCCATTTTTCTTGGCGTTCATCTTGATTCTCATCTCAAATTTCGCAATCACTTCAATTACTTAAGATGAAAAACTGCATATGGCATTAGAGCCCTCATTAAGGCTCGTCAGTTTTTTCCACGTCACGCGCTTCTTTGTATTTTGCATTTATTCACAGTCATTTGACATATGAAATCGTTGCGTGGGTAATACGTATAATTCTCACATTTCATACGTCCAACATGTCCAGAACCAGGCCATCCGCATAATCACAAATAGCTCCTTCTATTCCAGCGCTAGCACACTTCTTGCTCAAAATAACGTGTTGTCAGTTCGCAAACTATTCCAATATAACATTATTACTTCATTGTTCAAACTACTGACTAATCAACTTCTTTTCCACTTTGTTGAGTTAGTTTGTCTCACTAATTCCAACCCAACCAGATTCGCTGCAAACTACAATTACTTGCTTCCTTCAGTTTTAACAAATTATGGCAAAATGATTTCGCATTTGTACGCTATTGCAAGCTGGAATAGTCTGCCGGATTCAATTAGGTCACTTTCTTCTTTATCGCCATTCAAAAAGCATCTAAAGAGTTTCTTTTGCAGATCCGATTCGTTCACAGTAGTTGTACGAATGTGTAATTTTTCGTGTGTTATCTTTGTTGTTGTTACATGGTTGTTTGTTCGCGGTTTTATTGAATATGTGTGTGTTTGTGGTTTTGTATTGCTACTGGGATACAATTTTTTTTCTTCAGTGTCAGCTACATTCCAATTCACTTTGCTCATTTTATTTTCCACTTTCTTTTCAACGTGCGCAATACTCGCCCCTTGAACTGCGTTAGTTTTTGTCCTCTCTTGGCATAAATTCTTTAGAGATTTCGGTTAAATGCCCTATTTCGTCTATTCGTTCTTCCTGCACATTCTGAATGGTTGTTTTGCTTTAAATTATGATTTGACACACAATACAGTGTAGTGTGTCAAGTGTTTCCTATTTTCCTTTTTTTCCTTTCTTTTTTCTTTCTTTTTTTTGTTTTTCTTCGTTCCATCTTTTTTTTATTTTTTTATTTTTTGTTTCCTTCTCGTTCTTTTCTTTTAATTTAGTCTGTCTGGTAATGTTATGACATAAGTTCTTGGTTTGCATTGCTGTGTTGTTACTTTGGCTCTGTAAGTGTAACTCTCAGACTTGTGATTATTTAAATTGTCTTTAGCTGCTTTCATTGTATTTTTTCTATGTAATTATATATCGTGGGTCCCGGTGCAGTATCAACTATTGGACCCTTGTCTGGATATATCTTCATATGTAACCTTCCTTTTTTACAAGAGTCAATAAACTTCTTCTCCTCCTTCCTAAAGAGTTGATGACGTACTGTAGTACGTGTTGTTGCCCACATTGTAAATTGGGACTGATTTCTTCTTGAACGGTCAGTTCGGAAGTAGCTGTGGCAGCAGAAACGTACACAGCTTTTTGCCGATTGCGTGTACAGGTTCCAGCTGATGCACGTTCTACGGCATGTACATCGACGTCGACTACTCCGTCAAGATAAGCCACAGCCTTTTTACCGGCTAGACCATATGGCACGTAACTGAAGCTCGTTAGCAGAATGTCAGCCCGTTTGTTCTGGATTTCGACAGCTCCACAGTCGTCGCCGATTGCCCGTTCAAACAACATGGACACGTTAGCGTCGGCTGTTCCGCTTAAGATTTCACTGTCGCATTTCACCGAAACAAAGATAGTCGCGTGTGGTGACAGCGTCACGTGACCATCGAAGTAACGTGAACGTGGATGGTCCGGCTTCGCCTTAGACAGCTCGCTCGGACAAGAAAGTATCTAGCTTCTCGCAAATGTCAATGATCGCTCCATACTCGTAAAGCAAGTGCAATCTGAAAGAGTCGTTAGGAGCACTCTCGCAGGACGAGGAAGCAAGCCGGGAAATACGTGTCTCAGATCGTAATTCTGGCTGTCCCCACAACGATCGGTGTCAGGAGATGACCCCTGCCCAGTGAATGTGTGGGTCATGCCATGACGTTATTACCTTTCGCAATTAGCTAGCAAGCCGGTTGTTCATTACATAAAAATTCGCACCTGTGTCCACCAGAACTGTGAGGAGGCAGTCGTCGAGAGAAATCGGAATTTCAGCAGAACCTACGCGAGCATTTTTATGAATCGTCCAAATTGATGTCAAATCATCGGTTCAAGTCCTCAAATAAAAGTCGTCTCCATATTCAGGCCGCAAACTTGTAGGGCCATGTTGTCATAGCATACACGTTTCGTCATAGCGTACATGCCTTATGGTACGGCCTTGAAAGGTGATGTCAAATGATTAAAACTTCCAAAAAAATGAAATAAGCTTACCCTTGTCGCTACAATGCTAGAGTAAAGGTGATTGCAGAAGCGAGGAAGAAGCAAATCGGCTGCACTCACGCACTCAAACCTTCGTCATGGTATTAAAGATTGTCTACAGCTTCGCTACCTTCAAGTCTTGCGCATTAGGGTGAGCTTCCTTTCTTTTATAATTCAATACTTTGCGGTGATATATGTTTTTTTATTTCTTTCTCTGCTCGCAGAAGGGTTGGTAATCATTCTTCACTCGGTAGAATGACGCTGAATATTACTACTAATAAGTATAATCAGCGCCGCACCGCAAAAAAAAGGACTACAGTCGCTTTTGTACTGCACAGAGTTTCATAACGCGCGATGGTTAAAAGCACTGTAAATTTGCGTAACGTCCGCAGATTTATACATAACAAAATTCATAGTTTCTGTGTTCAAAAGATGTGGTGTCGCTCTGTCATAATTTTAAACGGTCATAAAGTTTTATGCTTTTAACCGTACCGTCTCTATCCTCAGGTAACATAACTTGGGGAATTGATTGAAATCATCACGCTGATTTTTCTTGTATGAAGTGGTTAATTTCGATATGGTTGTTTATGAAGATCGAAGCCAAATCCAGACGACACTCTTTATCTTAGGTGGCGCTTGAGATCACAATGTAAAAGGAAATTTGTTTTTGCTCAGTGGAAAAAAATCTCGCACAAAGATAATAAAAAATTGCTGTTACCGTGTTGCAGACGACGACCTTGAAGCATGCAGCTAATACACTACAAGCCTCCAGAAAATTGCCTGCCTTTCAGTGATGCATACGTAATGTTCGTGCTTTATACGGCCGTGCTAACTTGCTCAAATTCAGCTTATTCCGCTCGTTGCCGAAATTTGAAAGAATTTACATGATCACATACCTTATTTGTCTTTGAAGGAATTCTTCTTAGCCATGAACACCCTTTGAATGTTTTTTTCTCGTTTGTTCTCGATTCTGTCGCATTTCCTGTCTTTTAATCCTTTCCCTCCTTGTACTTCATGGTATAATTTATCGCTGAACTATTTTACAGGACATCATATTAGCATAAGTGTTTTGGCACTATCCACTCTACACTCTTGCCATTTTACTGAATTCGGGCGGCAGTATGTAGAAATAAATGGAGAAATTTGCATGTACACAGCACATACAATTTTTCAAAGACAGGTTTAACATCATTTAAAGCCATTCGTTTGTTGCGTTATTTCAAACGCACGTTATTTAGTGGACGCAAGAGACACAGCAGGGGCTAAAACAATGGGACTCCCTAGCGCACGTTGTTGCGTGTTAAATGTTTATTGTGGCCTTATACGGTGCACGTGTGAAAAAGCCGGATCTATACAAAGCCAGGTGTTGCGTTCGTGTTGCCAAGGGCACCTTTCACCACCTGAATAAATACGCTTGCGAAGCCATTAAACAGACAGGAGACGGAAAGCACGTTGCCTGATGTCATGGACGAACGGCAGCACATAATAAGCTGTTGGTTGGGGGTTATTGCGTGCAGGGTCGCTTTTACACGTGCTTGCGACGATTAACTGTTGTGAATCCCCGCATCTAATTGAGCTATTGCGCGTCTGAACGGTTTTTGCTTGTTCCCTCAGGCGCATGCGCATCCGCGCGGGGAAACCGTATGCTTCAAAGATTAGGCCGGCGTTCAGCAGGAAATAAATATGTGAACTGCTGAAATTGGATAAAATGAAAGTTGAACATAACAACTTGAAATAAATCAAACGCTTTTTTTATTTAACCGTGAACAATACGCTACTGCCAATGAATGTAACTGTGCTTATACACGTCTTAATTCAGGTGTCCTCCAAGGATCAGTTTCGGGTACCTTCCTTTTTTAACATATCTCATTACCAACCTGATAATATATCGTTTTACTTAGGTTTATTGCTGATGATTGCGTAATTTACTGCGTACATTGATGCTCTAATGACAATAATGCCCTGCCAACTAAGCAGGAGAATATTTTCTCGTGGTACACTACCTTGTCATATAGTACTTAGCGTAACCAATTTCGCATTGATAAGAATCACTTGTAATCAATGAAAAGCTACAACCAGCACGTACCGACTTAACAACTCCCATCTAAACAACGTTTTTATCTTAAGCGCACCGGGGTGTTGCCATCTCTAACAATCTCTTGTGTAGAGTTTACGTTAATTACATAACAAGCAACGCTAACCGCAAAGTGGCTATTTAGGTAAGTTTTTTCCCGTGCAGCAATAAACCGGAAACTTCTCTACAGATAATTATTGCGCTAAGACATTTGTGCGTAATCTATCTGCCATAATTTACCTAATACGCCATTCAGAATAGCTCTGCACGTTTTGTTGTGTTTATATTATTTTAAACTGCCTGTTTGACGTCAATGAAGAACAATATAGTCCTGTCTAGCCTTTCATTACGACGCAAATGTTTTCGTCTGTCACTTCCACACGATCTGCAATACTATACTCGTTCACCATATTTGTTGCTATACAATACTACTATACTCGTTGCAATACTACACTCGTTAAATTCTGTCACTCCATACGATCTGCAATACTATATTATACTATACGACCTCTATACTTGTTGTTTGGGCCCCAAAGTGTATTATAATCAGGCAGTGATCACGAACCCCATGTTGGTATTCCTTTTGAAGCAAACTAACCCATATTGAAACTTCTCCGTTTCACCTGACGCGATGGCTTAAAGGCTAAGGCGTTGTTCTGCTGAGCCCAAGGATGTAGGTTTGACTGCCGGCCGCTCCTGAGCTTTTCTTAAAAAGTGAAAAATACTTGCGGTGATGGGAACCACCTTCCCGCAACCGTCCCTTCGATCACGAACGACGACTTCATAACGCTCACTTGTAAGCCTGAATTGTAACGTGTGGTTACGCTGCGTTTTTAGTGTACGTTTTTTTGTTAGTCTATTTGTCTCAGTGTTGGACAGTCCTGTGTAAGTAAATAAAGGAAATAAAATAAAGAATTGAGCTCATTGATTCTATTGCGGTATGTTGCTTGTGATGTTCAATTGTGGAACTAATGTCTATGCTTTTTGTCAGCAAATGAAACTATTTATCACTGTTACAGCCATTTGTTTTATAATATAATTGGTAACAAAACTGCGAAAAAAATGCAATACACTGCAGATTATCGAAATCGAGCATGAGTTTTGCTTGTTATAAAACCGAAGTCTATCCGACTGCGCCATTTCAAGACGGTCGAAGCAGTTTGGATCTGGACACTCGTGCATAAACGTGAAAATTAGAAAACTCCTGTCTCCTTTGTCTAATGACGACGGTAGTTGAAGAAGAATTTTCTTCTGAAATGGAATGGTGAAGAGTCAAAGCCCAAGCTCCTGCTGTCAAAGGTGTAAACGGCGGGCAAGCCAAGCCAAAGCTCAGCGACTAAAAGCTCTAAGTGTGTGCGAGTGAAAGTAGAAGCTAAGGCGACATTCGATGAGTTTCCTACGACGAACCTTCGCGTACAACCATTGCCATCGTTACACTGAGCAGCACATAATTTTTAGAAGGCATTTTTGAAATGCAGCACTGAACATCAAAGGTACAAAAGTATCATAAACAGCTTTTCTAAAAATATTTTTTTTTGTTTCAATAGCAGCATGCGAGTTCTTTCGATACTGTTAACTGCAATATTTTTTGTAGTTTGGCCATTTTCATAATTTCTTCCACAATTTTAGACGAACCATTCATCCAAAGTTCGAACACTTTCGTCAATGCAAAAAAGAGATTTTAACCTAAACTGCGCCAGCATACTCATATGTTTTGAGGTCAGTGGTTGTTTCACTAGTGACAACACTGTGCTGCCAACGCCGACTTGTGTAAACATTGCGGATACTCCATAGAGTGAAAAAAGTTCTAGGTTATGCTGAGTTGCGAACTCTTTTAGGTATTTTTTTTGAAAAGCAATTATTTTATTGTCTAAAAAGCACGTCCAAGTACCGTTGTTTTTATATTTGGCTTTTCTGTCTCACCTTCTTACATTTATATTTGGTAGTTACGAACGCTGTCACTAAAAAAAAGTAACTGTTATATTATTTGGGGCTGCTCCATATTGTGAGCTTGTCAGTCTGCATCCATTTTCACTTCGTTTGAATGCCTGGGATATATGTTCACTTATACGCACATCTTTGGGAACGAATACCACGCAAGTGACGCTCACAGATTCCTATCTCCGAATATACAAAAAAACTGGCAGACAGGTTGCGGTAATAGATTTCCTAGTGCCGTGATCAAAAGGGGTCAATGACAACAGGAAGTTACGATCCCCCTTCCGAACGACCCTGACGAGGTCGACGCATCAGCCTTCGGCACACTTTCCTTTTTGTCCCGGAAGACGCGACGATGCAGAACGGTGTCGACTGAAGGTCGGCTCGCTGAAACCATCTCACCCTTGAACGAGAGTAGTATCGAGTGGCTTTTAGACCGAGGCACAGAGCTACGCGCTTTGAAAACGTGTGACGGGCTCTAAACGCGGTGAAGTGCATTCGTGAATGCCCATTCGCGTACCATCGCGGGTGTGTAAGCTACAGTCTTTAGCTCTCGGCGATGGCCGTGTAGATTATCAGCTGTAACTGGTTGCATGTTATTTCTGCATCATCCCAAAAAATTTCAATGGTTATATGTCGCTAAAGGAAAAACGTGTCCTTTTTTCATTAGCCGATTAATAATTGTAAACCATAAGAGTGAGATACCGAGTCGGCATACCAGAATAAAAATTTGGCACGCTACATTGAAGAAAGAAAAGAGTGTCGTTATAGCTCTTAAATTAAATCACCTGAAGAAAACTTGTGGCTCCGGATTGTTTCCAGAAGTATAGTAATATGCGCCTGCAGAGTATGTAGTTTTTAACGGTAATTTTGATTTTGAGAACACCTTTGTTCACGCATAACCGCGCCGGTTGGTCTACACGGGAACGTTATCAACGTGAACAAATTTTTGACAAGGACTATTGTTGGCAAATACAAACCGCCAAGAAGAGTCAGCGTCTGCAAACATGGTGGCGATTGGGCAATGGCTACCGAGATTTGTGTTGAGCAGCTTTGGCTTGGCGCTCAACTTAACCTCAAGGCTCATCCCGCGAAGTGACAGAACTCCAGCTGGATGTCCGACAATTGTGAGTTTCCCGTTTGTTTTGTTTTCGTTTGCATTTGAGTTTACTTCGTCCAAGCATGATAAAATTTACGCACTTAGTAGCAGTTTTGCTTAAGTTGAAGGGAAAGAAGCACTGTTTAAAGATGTGTTCAGTTTAATTGGAAACGAAACGTGCAAATTATGCACCTCGCTTGTACGAGAACACATAAATAATGGTTAATTTGGCCATGTGGAAATATTTTTCACCCAAAGTAGTTTGGGTGTTCTCTATAAAGGCATTCTGAAGTCACTCCACACATAAAACACACCTTTTTGGAAGTAGCTATAAGCTCTGCGCTTGGTCTACAACCTTGCTGGTGCCTTTGAGCTACCTAGCAGTGGATGCGGTGATTAGTACAAACAAGTTGTCTGCACACAATTCCCAATGTTTTATGTCAGCTAGCACCAACCCGTGTTTCTGCAACCTTAGCGTGTCACTTATACTGTGCCTCTGTGTTGCCCTGATCGGCCAAATTTCGGATATGGTTGATTTTTGGATTGCACAAGCCTAAGCTGTGCATTGGTGGTGAGGCCCGCCGTAGTGGACGGCTCCGGGTGAATTTTTACCAACTTGGCAGATGTAACATGCGGTGAAATATGGACACACAATAAGTTTTGATTTTCGCTTCGCAAGAAAAGTGGCCTTCACGTCTGTGTACTGAACCTGAGTCTTTGGGCTCTATCACTAGAACGCTTTAGCCACTGAGCCAGTGCGCCGGGTGCAATGCGGAGGTATTGACAGGTACAACTTTTTTCCGTGTTCAACAAGAGCTGTTTATTTTCACTGCAAAATTTTCGCGCATTGCTAAGTTATGAGCAGCGGGCGCCGCGGCCACCGCAATTAATATGTCACAGCAGCTACTGGAATGCTACTCCCATTAGGCATCGAATTTACAGGATCAACCGCTTGTAAAATGACAGTGCCAGTTTTACGCATTTCTCGAATTAACGAACTATGTCGCGGTTCCCGTTCCCGGTGACTTAGTTACAAAAGCAACAACTCTAGCTGACAACATACGAGAGCTTAGTTTTTTACGCTCCTGTGAGATGTACTAAGATATAGTTAGTAGGAATATGAAACGTAATTGGAGATGGCGAATAAATACAGCCCGCAAAATATTACCCATGGTGATTTCGGGTGAATATAAAAAGCAAATATAAATGACACCAAGCTGCAACCAAACTATAATGACTTATTCGCCGAACTTTCACCTGAGATAAGTGTGAATACCTATACGCCTCGAGCGCGGCCTGTAGGGGCGCCACTGAAATCCCCCTAGCGGCCCCTTTCGAAAGCAGGCGCGGGAGTCCGCGCCCCGCTCCCCAGTGCCGCCGCTGCTTTTGCGGCACGTTCACGACTGAGATTTACCATTTGTGGGTGTTTGAAATTCATGTTTGTGTGGAGCAGCCACTCTGTTCGCAAATGGGGTGTGTTTACGAAAGTGTAAATGTTTCCGACGCGATCTTAGTGTGGTATTTTCGGTCTGTATAAGCGACAGGTGTGTGTCACAGGCCGGCGTCGCGGAATCGGCGTATGATGAAGCCGATTGTAGTTACACTGACCTGAATTTACTAGCCGTGTCTCCGTAACCACCGGTTCCTCATATGTTCATGCTACGGCTATACACCACGATTTAAATCGGTTTTGTGCGCTTACATAATCAGCGGAGCGCTCATACCTGACAGCACACCAGTTACGTTTGCCAATATTATACCTCAGATATTGATCACCAGCATTTACAAGCCAGTCTGTGTTAATTTCGGAAATATTCAGCACACGACAGAGTCGTCTTGTCGTGAGGTGCGCGCCCGCAGACTTTCATGTGCTATATATCTTCTGCGAGCAGCGCGGAGACGGGCTTACAATATAATCCGCATCCGCGACCAATTGCTTCTTCGAAATATCGTCATATGGCACAGGGAGCCTACAGAATAAACCGGAAACTGAAATCAGAGGGCCTTATCACATACCACACTCTTTCAACGACACATTTCATCGCTTGTAGAACAGCTAGCCTACCCTGTATACTTCCAAAAATGCGTCCGCCGTACGATCGGCTCTTCGTTAAAGTAGAAAAACAAAAGGAAAGTGAACACGAGATTTATGTGTGGGATTACTAAAACGTCAATTCATTGCTTGATTCCGCTCCGCATTTGTACACGGCGTCCCCCTCCCGCCCGCCCCCACCGATTTCTCGCGAAATAGCAGTGCATTTCGGGTATAGTTGGTCTAGTGAAACCTACCTGGCTTATGTTAAGACGAACGTCTTTAGCATGCCAGAAGCTGCACTGTTTTTTTTTCTTCATTTCCGTTAGAACTATTATGTTTCTAAATTCCGCATTGACACATTCTGTGGTTTCATTTCCTTGGTTCTTGCTATATGGCGTATGCGGGCACATATTTAACGACGCACAGGCTTGGAATATACTTTACATTTTCGCATGGTTTATATTCTTATAAAAGGCATAAGTTATTGTCCGGGATTGGGTAATCACATCCTCGAAACATATTTTTCTGCGGCGTATATATGCGAAACGAAGCCGCATTCGTTAACGTCCACGCTGCAAAATGACGCCAACCTTTCATTGTGCCAATATCAGGTCTAAACGAGGCGTCAGTAGAATTCATTTGTGCCTGATGTTTTGGGGGTGACATGGGTGATATGTTGCTGCCGTCACCGACGCCCGGAAGACCGGTGACGAAGCGCGCAGAACCGCGTCCCCGGGTAGCTCTTGCAGGCGATCGCGTACTCTACGAAGACGCAGCTGCTTTTTAAGGGACCTAAACGTACTCTTTGCCTATAGTCGTCACTATAACAAGTTTTTTTTATGGCGCGGAAAGGCGAAAAGAAGCGAAATAGAACCAAAACACTGCACGAGCCCCTATCAGTCACGCAGCGCAAATCCCGTCAACGCCGCCGAGAAGCGGCGGCAGGCGGCGCAGCGATCGCGAAGCTCGAGGCGTATACTACACAAAGAAATATTTGTCTGAATTAATGTCCGAGCTAGTTGGTACTTCATCATGGGAACCGGTTAAGCGCCCCTTTCCTGTCTGTTTCACTTCCTGCAGTTGTGCCTGGCGCTTAACCTGTTCCCATGATGAAATATTTCTCTGCTGGTACATTCTGTCTTTTTTCCGACTTTGTTGAGAAAACAAACATATAAAACTGACCAAGGAAAAATGTGATAAAAAGCGAACAAACCAAAATTCATGTCTCTGAGTCAAATGAAGATTTTGAGGGAAAACTCTAGGTTCAAATTAAGGTTATATAATTGCCGAGATCGAAGTGCCAGACGAATAATTGGCCGCACTACTGAGAGTCAGCAAATCAAATGGGGTTACGTTAGGTAAACCAGTATTTTTGGCCCATCTCAAGAGCTACCAGAAACTCTTCATTATTTTTCAATCATGCTAGGCTAGGTTCAATTAGCATAGCGCACTTCCAAACCCGATACAGTATTGATAAAAAAGGAGACTTGCAGGGCGCGCCATAACGCTAGTGGGAATATGCGGACAGGTAGATGCTCGTGCATAATAAATATTCGCTATTCCGCATGATATTCAGAAGTGAGAGGGTTGCAATAGCAATTAAGCATAAACCACCGACTACAAGCATTATTTTATGCGAAAAATTCGTGAGCAAACTCTCTCGTCAGAACACAGTAAATTGTAACAAGAAATACTAATATAAAGATAGTGTTATACTTTGGCTTGCCATCCTAAGTTTCAATGCGATGATTCGCTGCATGTCGCTTGAGGGACAGGTGCGATTACATGGAAACACTAGAAAAATGCTCGAGTAAAACATATTTTTCTATCGCATCGAATAAAACCAGCAAATTTGATACATTAGGATGCATAGTGGGTTTAACATGGTATGCCTATACGAACATATATCCCATACATTTTCTGCACTGCCCCGCAAAATACCCTGAGTAATTTCCGTTTTTATCCTATGTAAAACAAAGTCAGTAGAACTTGCCTGTAAGTTTAAGAAGAAACGCTTTTAAAGAAATGAGGTGCCTGTGATAATCGCAGCGCATTTAAACATTCGTTTACATATTACTACGATTAATGTGGCTGAAAATTACGCTAAAAGCCAACCGTCCAGCATTTTGTCCTGCATCCCGGGTTCACATGCCTAAAATATTGGTCGTTGGCTTGCTTGGCACCCCTTTTATCGTAGTTCAAAACAAAAACGTTTATATGCACTAGCCCGCAAATAAAAAACCTGGGTTTGTTACTGCCACAAGCACATAATTGCAGCTTTTTTTTTTCAGATTGACCATCCCCTCATTGAGCTATGTCCAAAATCCTGAATTGGCATTTTGAAATACGGGGTTCAAATACTTACCCAAGTGTGGAGATGCTTTCCGACTAGATGCATTACGCTCAAAGGTCATGCGCATAAATGTAAAATTTCTAATTTTTAGGCTTGTGCTTACGACGTTGAAGTAATGAAAACAAATAGGCAAAGCCGGCATGATAACAGGAATTACAGAAATTACGCCGAACTCTAACTGTCGAAAAAGTTCAAATTGCCTGGCTTTATGGTCGATGTAAATAATTGGTTAAGTTTGAAATCAGATGTATAGGTTACAACTATAGGCTAAAGATTTTTACAGAACGAAGGGAATTAGAGTTGGAAACGTTTTGTTAAAATCAGCGTTATCTTTTAAAGAATTACAACAGTGTAAAAAAAAAAATCCGTCTTGGGCAGGTGCGCACGCATTTTATTGCATATGGCGGCGTTCTTTTTTTCGAAGGTTTATTTTCATAATTATTCTGTCTAATCTTTTTCTATAAAACGTAGAAAAGGCTAGTTATTTGGTTGCAATTCCTAATAAATTATATTATGACCGAGCAAAAGGCCACAATCTTACCTTCATTTAGCTTTATAAATAGAAAGGAAAAAGCTAGTATTGCGTTTGTTGTGACACACCAGTGTAAAACATAAAAAACGGCTTGCAAACAATTGCTTACGGTGTTTTCCCTGTAAAAACAGTCGCACGCCCTCCCCCGAGAATTTTTATGTCGTTACTGAGACCATAGTATAACCCGTACACGACATGAGGATATAGAATATTGAGTACACGAGTACAGGGGTTGTATACGTTCAAAAGTCCAACACTTATTCACACTTTCTCGCATACTTAGAGTTTCAGTAACTGAAATTTGATTTCCAATATGTGACTTAAAATTGTGGTAATGTGGTTAAATCGAGGGCAACGCTATTATACATGCTAAGAGGGTCAAATAATTTAGTGAGTTCGTATGGTGACATCCTAGAAACGATGCAAGAATGACGAGCTGAATGGAGTGTCAAAAATAGGCACCGTTAAGCACTGAAAGATGTCCCAACGGAGCCGACGTTAAAACTAGGTCTTTACTAGACGGAAGCTCCGGTGTTTGGATATTCTAATGTTATGTTCAGCACAAATCTAATAAACGTCAGATGTTTCAGTGGGGAGCTGGCGCTTCTCTTAATTACCAAGCCACCGTTGAAATGTTTTAGCCGGCGCAAGACATTTTTACAAAGCGAAAGTTTGCGAAATGGCACTTAAAAACATTAAAATTCATAACGCCTTTGGCTAAGTTATCTTTGGTTATAGGTGCATACAGCGTTCCACAGTACTCCACAATTTGAACAGCCGCGAATAAAACTTTTCCTTACACTCTTACATTGATAACAGATAAAATTTTGCCAGTTTTAGCGACAAAGATATTTACCCAAACATTTTGAGCATACACTTTGTACAATTTGTGATTTGCTTAATCAGAAATGCATTATGCTATAAACTTATTGGCGTGTAACTATTATTGTACTGTTGAGAGAAAACCAACCTTCAGTTGCGCCAACATGTGACTTTAGATACGCTGTGGGGCACTAAAAATTACAAAGACAGTTATTGCAGTGACAAAATGTTATAGATAAGCTAGGACGTAAGATTACCAAATCCTAAACAAAAGTAACTTGTCCTTTTTTTGTTAAAAATTTAATTTTACAAGGTTTCATAATTCCATCGATATTCTGTACCAATACATGGACATGTTCAGTGTCTGTCTCTCACGGTGATCTCCATTTGACATGACTATGAGAACTCGTTGGGTGTGTTCAATTTAAAAAAATTACGTGGCCCTTGCGTACATAAACATTTCCTTGATGGAAAGATAAAGATATTGAGAATAATTTAAACTCGCGAATAATTTTGATGTGTGTGTAAAGGTGGGACAGAGCACGTGTGGGTTGAGTTATGCAGGACACCGGGAAGAACTTTGTTTATGAGCTACATGCATGCATAACAAGATCAAAATCTTATTACTGTTCATTTTCTCGATATGTACAGGAATCTCTGATCCGAGAAAAGGGCTACCCATTTGAGACCCACGAAGTGACAACGGAGGATGGCTACCTGATTGACGTTCATCGAATACCGTACGGAAGGAACAAAACCTGCGGTTATGGGAATGAATCCGGAATGGTAGAATGTGGCAGTCTTGGCCCGATATTTGTAATGACGGGCCTTCTGGCGGACTCAGCGTCTCTTGTCCTTGACTTCCCGGGCCAGTCACTAGGTAAGAAGTTTAGTGTTTGAAAATTGCAATGAAGCATTAATGAAGTACAGCACCTCAGCCAATCAGGTTGCTTTGTTGTAGTGTGGTGTAAGCTATTTAGGTTGTGAGAGCGGAAGTTATGGGAATGCACCTTTTGGATAATAATAAAACTCCAGGTGTCAATGTTGGCAATAACTTACGTATACACTTCTCTTTAAAATGTGGCATAAAGCTGGAATTCTTAACCATGGCTGTTCTATGGGCGATGGTGAGCACACTGACAATGCTGGTATCATTCTTCTCAAAAAGAAAAGGAAAAATTTGGGCTATAGTTTTCTGTTTGTTGGCGTATGCAGCGTATAGCGAAGGTTCTGCAAACAAAAACAGTATTTCATTGTTGGAGATTTGCACTCCACACTGAATAATTGTTTACGACAGAACAGTGACCTGAAACAGAGCATTACGTCTCCTGAACTGTGTAAACAAAAACGGAACTGGTTGACCCATTACGCTAGGTGAGGCACCCATGTATTCACAGTATTAAAATAAACTATCTTCACAGTAAGCATGCACGTGTACAAAAAAAATTAAATTTTAAGCATTACACTCTCACTTATTTGCTCCTATGGCGAGTTAACAGTTGCCTTCGTCCTTAGGTAGGTTGTAAAAATTCAAGGCCTAGATGGTGTAGCTGATTTTTTTAGAATAAGAGCAGGATAACATGCCATTTGCGTTGCTTGATACGATAAAGATTCATTTTAATATCGTATGCAGTTCCCACACAAATTATGCGAAGCGATTTGTTCAATGATAGGTAATATTACACCAGAACTTGCCGTAGGTCTTCCTGTCCCCAGCTTTGTCGGTCAAAATTCTGTATTCACAGGAACCTGTGGAGCAATTGCAGGAACGTAGTATTTAGTCTGGATCAGGGAGTCGACTTGGATATGAGGGCTGTTAAGATAATTTACCGAACTCTAAATAGTTTTTACGTTACTCGCTGTCAAAAGGTTCCTCCCATACGTTTATAAGGGATAGTTTGGTCTGCTCTGAAACGTGATTGATTTAGGCGAAAAACTTGAAACTCTGCACAATCCAAACTCTTGACCTCAGTATTACTAGTTCCGAAATTACTTAAAGTAGCCTAAATAACTCTAGAGTAATTACTTCTGAAAAAATTGCAATAAGCCGGAAAGCTTCTTCTATCCAACAAAAATTACGGATGCGCTGAATGATAAGAATATTGTGTATGGTTTTACATTATTCCGCATCAAAGAGCGCGTACATGATAACAAATCTTCAGATATGTGAAAACGTTTAACTATCCTTTTATTTTACTTCACTTTTAGGTGCTGTAGAAGTAGTTTCTTGCGATCCCTAAAGGTGCCATTTCGGCGTTAGAGGTGTATACATTGTTATTGCCTTTAAGTAACGTTGAAATCCTCAAGCCTCATAATGATGTAATCCGTAGTTCACCCAAAAACCCACTGCAGAAAAGCAAAGCTTCTCTGCGGATGGTGACGATTGGGGTGACGTAAAGAAACACGGAAACCACTTCCCGTGGACGCAGTCGGACCTTGGTTCATCGCGTCCTGAAGGCGATGCCTATGCCATTACGAAATTGTGCTGCAATCAAATCAGTTTTAATGAACCTCTACCTCTATGTACGCCACGTGAACGCACAAAACGCACGTGCGGGACTGTGGCGGCCACTTGAGCCCGCGATATAGCCGGAGGCTTGGCAAAACCTGCCTCCACTGGCGGGCGGCCCGCCCTATGGAAGATCCGAAAAGGAACAATTTTTCCTCGCCTTGCGCTGTCGCTGGACGCCACAATTTAGGGGGAAGGGGCGGGCTAACGAGGATTTTCTTGGCATCTGTATCCTCTACAACACCGCCGCGTACTCTACGGTAAACCGGCGACCGGTAATATACACTATCGGATAATAGCAACACTGTGCGCAGTTTCTGAAGGATGGTGCTGTTGTGACGCGTACCACGAATACATCCTTAAGTAGCGAAGACGACTCCAGAGGAAACCCACACGACGGCGCTAATTCGCAAGTGTGTTTTATACGTAGAAATGCAAATATATACTCAGAACGAACACGTGTACAAGTCAACCTCTCGATAGTGCGTATTAAAAAACACAAGATTACAATGTCGACATTCAACGAACAACTAACAAACGCCTCAGTCAATGCATTCGACAAAAAAAGTTCCTTTTTATGAAATGGCGCAGACGCGTGGCGGACCCACTTTCCATCGTTCTTTCTTATGGTAAATGCTTCCATTATCTCTATTGTAATTCGTGATTTTGCTGCCACAACACACTGGTGTTGTGGCGATTGCACTTGGTTCCTATCAGTGTGGGTCGCACAATGCAGAGTGATGTCTACATGAGGATTATTCTGGAGTGACCTTCGGTGTTCCATGAGTCGAGCATTGATACATTTGCCTCACTGGCCATTATAAACGTAATCACTTGAAAATGGCAATCAGCACAGAATTCCCGTGTAGCATGGGACAAATGGAGAAGCATGCTCAACATTACAAAGACTTCGGTCCAGACAAGTTCCTTTCTACCAATGTACAAATCTTTCCAGGCTTATTCAGAGCAGAAAAAGTACTCTAACCCCGTAACTTCCAGCAACATTGTTCAAGCCATGCGATTTTTTTCTGCTCGGAATATGCTCGATCAGATTTTTATTGGCGTAAAGACGGTTGTCTCGACATAAGACTTTGTAATGTTAATCATGCTTCTCCACTTGTCCCGCGCAACACGGGAATTGTGTACTCAGTGTCATTGGCATCTGAAAACAATTATATTGATCAGGCAAGCAAGTGCATCAATATTCCACTCACTGAAGACCGGAGGTCACCCCAGAAAAATACTCATGTGCACATCACTCGTAATAGCCCGACCCCCACAGACAAGAGACAAGTGCAATGTTACCAATGTTCGCAAACACCTGCTCGTTGTGGCGTCAGGATCACGAATACAAAAGAGAGGAAATGGACGCATTGTACAGAAGAAAGAATGATGAAAAGTGTAGCAACCACGCGTCCGTGGCACACACAAAAACAAATTTATTTTCTTATCAAATGCAGTAACTCAGGTGTTTTGTCGGTTGTATTCTTGTAAACATTGTATCTCGGTTGTAAACATTGTAATCTCGTGTTTAGGAAACCGCAATCTTGTTCTCATTGCAATCTTGCGTTTTTCTCACCGCACTATCGAGAGGTTGACCTGGGCACGTGTTGATTCTCAGTATATATTTGTGTTTATGCGTAATAAAAAGACTTGTGAGTGTTGTTTTTCTGAGGTTTCCTGTTGTTCCGAACGCTACGTAATGACATAGCAACACTAAATAGCCCAACTGTCGACTTTATTACATCAAGAATGTTTTGAGGGCGTTTTTGTGTCGGCTACATACCCACATAGTCTGATTCATTTTTCTTTTCGAGGTCCGCCTACGCAAATAGCTGAATCAGGTGGCGTGTACACCACCTGAACGCTTGTCTTGTCATCCTCTGTTTTTCGGGCTCGTATTGTAGTACTGTTCCATTTGGCCGGCACTTTCTGAGCCGGTTCACGCTGAACTTGTTCAGCGCAGGTGCGGCCTGTGCAGAACCGGTCGTCCACTTTTTGTGTATGCTTCTGCACCTGTTTCATTGGGAGTGCAGGGAAGGTCGGGAGCTCATCCGGCAGTCCCTGCACCGTCGCCAAATCGAACATAAAAGTGTAGAGGCCGGGTGCACACCTCAAATATCAAGGAGTTCAGTGCTCCATTGCCTGAACAAGCTTAGCGAGTGCAGCCAAACCGAAGACACTATTTAAAGCAAAGCTTTCTGCCTGTACGAGCCAATGGTCCTTTCGCGGAGTGCGGGACAAGAAACTCACAAAGCGGCTGCGGAGGGAAGGGCGGATTTCACTCACGGAGACAGTGTAAACGGCACGGTGAATTTACCCAGCGTTCCCCGCGCGCTCACGCCGACGGGCGCATCGGCGTCTGCTTTAGCGACGGCTATTTTGGGCCTGTTCAGGCACAGCTTCGCGTCCATTGCGCGCTTCCTTCACAGAGCTCGATTAACTTGTTCGACATCCCCTTCTTCCCCCCCCCCCATGGATAACACGGGCAGGACGGAATTAAGTGGTCGTAAAGGAAAGGTACGTTCAAGAATAGTTTTTCAGGGAAAGTAAACAAAATGTAGAGAACCACATATAGATTTCTGGCCGCTAAACAAACACTACCGTTTGCGCACTGCTTGCCACGAATGGGACTTCGTTTCATAAATTGGTGAATACCAATTCGGTTATCTTTCAACAGGTATTAAAAGGCGAGAGGAGCAACAGGTTCTGATAACTACCAAATATGTGGGTTGAGTCAGCTTCCTCGCAATTCTCAAACTTACAAAACTAACTAGTTTAAATCGGTATAAATGGGAATCAATAAGCTTGCAGACGTAATTATGTCGCTGTCCCCACTTTTGTGGCTCGTTGGTGTGGTTTATATCATGAGGAAAGAAAGTTTTCTGAATTATTTTCCGAAAAAACTTGTTGCCCCCGTTATTTATAATTGACTAGCACTTAAAGGAGTTGTTCTCAGTGGGGATTCAGGACGACAGGGGGTCCGGAAGGCTATTTCAGGGGTACGTAAAGCACTGTTTGAAACATCTGGCCCCCTCCCCTTCATTGTTCTATCTCCTTTTTGTCAAACCTCGCTGCAATGCGACGAGGTGGCTTCGCTGCACGACATGTACGCAAGTGTTTTCGCGCAGCATAAGTTTTACGTTGCCTTTTTTAGGTGCGGAGCACCTTAGGACCGCACAATGTCCCTCGGCGAACATGCGCGTAGCAGTTACAATCACATAAATTAACACAGGCACGGGCAGGATTCGAACAAGTCTCTGGTAGACCAGACACAGTGTCAGTCGTCTTACCCATTGGGCTACGACCGTGAGTAAGTACCCTTAAGTCAAACGTCTTACTCCCTTACCGGTAACGGTGCGGAGTACTTTAGTACCTCCCAATGTCTGTCCGCGTCCATCCGTGCGCACACCACCATCAAGCAAAAAAAAAATTGATGCGAGCCGTGAGTTGCAGCTTAATTTAGGGAATATTCAAGGTGCAATTCATGGCTCAAATTGAATGATGGTCGGGGCAGAAATGGGATGTCCCTCGGGGCACAACTTCTATGTCATTTCGAGTCCCCATACTCCGCACCCTCGCCATCATCCACGAAGTGGATAGGCCGCCATTTTTTTTGCACAACCCCAGATGTATGCAGAAAATGCAGACACACAAAATGCAGCATGGTGGCATTTCGGGGACTATATGCTGCAAAATCAATTTATTTAATAATTATACAGACATCAGCACAAAAATCAGATGCAAACGGGGTCATTGATAAGAATGTTTGGGAATTTAGCTGCATGTGCAAATTATTTGACATTGAGGCATGGAGAAACATAGTTTATCGTGGGGTCCCCCATCACTTTTGCAAGGCCAAAAGGGGTCCAGAACTCACTCATGCTTCAGAACCACTGACTTAGATAAAGGAAGCATGCTACCACCAGGAGAACACGTTTGTTAGCAAAGGACAGGTCAATTTCTAGGGAAAATACATGACAGATTTACTAGAAGCGTGCCTTTGGGTGTGGAATTGTAATCGCTACAATAATTTTGTCACAGCAATTCATTGAGTGCACTTTTAATTTCAACACCTAACAAGTTACCCGAAATATTCATGTGGACATTCGCATTGGTCCTCTGCTAATTATCACAACGTATGTTACGGCTAAATTAGTAATCGTACTAAGTTTAGGGTCTTCAGCAAACTGTTAATAGGTAGGCCTAATATTTATCGGTAACAGCAATGTTGCATAAAAATGTGTGTCTGTTTTCAGGTTTTGTTTTAGCAGACAGTGGATACGACGTGTGGCTCGGAAATACGCGTGGAAACACATTCGGCCGGAGGCACCAAACACTAAGCGTTGGTTCAAGGCAATTCTGGAACTTTTCGTAAGTAGCAAATTTTACGGCTATAATGTTAACAATTTCTATGAAGAACTGTTGCAGCGCCTACGTAAAGAATTACTTTCATGCATTTTTAAACCATCCAAATTAATTTCAGAGCTTCCAAGGGTGTAGTTATGCAAGCACGTAGTACGTATATGTGTAGCAAGTTTGGTGTGCCCATGCATGGGTATATCTATATCGGTAAGAAATTGGCTGATATCACTTCCCCTTTAGTATTAGTTTATATGGGCAAAATTATTAGTGCGGTGAACTATCGTCAGAGGCTTCCCTACGGAGTTGGCACAAAGGGGGCCTGTTATATGTGTATATATATATATATGTATATATGTATATATATATATATATATATATATATATATATATATATATATATATATATATATATATATATATATATATATATATATATATATATATATATATATAGGTCGAAACTTGGGTCACTTGGAAAACAATGAACGAGGGTTTAATTGTTGCCAACAGTTTCGAAAGGCGAATCTTTCTTTTACGGGGGTTATCTTAGAATAGACAGAAAAACGCTTATACACACTTTGCCTCCGAGGGCTTCCCTTTCTTCTCACCCTCGTCAATGAGAGCTCTTGGGGAGAGTAAAAGAGCGGGAGAGTAAAAATAACACGTCGTAACTATACTGACTATACTACAGAAGGTTGGAAAAGAGGAAGGGAGAGAGGAAAGTATTTTTGTTGCCGGCGCTTTGAGGTGGTAGCCAGCGCCACTCGGACTACTAGGGGTGAAGGGGACATTCTTTTTAACCCCCGGTCCCTGACTCGATTGTCTACGACATGTCGAGAGTGGTTGACCAGCGTTGAACCCTCGTAAGCTCCATATGGCACCAGGACTGCCATAGGTTTTCTTGAGTGCTAACACTTATTTCTGTCTCATTTTAACTAGCCCCTCATTTCCTATTTTGATTCGCTACATTCATAGCAAGGGCCTCTGTTCTGGCTGTCTTGGTGCCATAGGGAGCTTAAAACGGCACAGTTTGACCCACGTCTCAAAAAACCAAAACGAGACGGTTTACTAACGTTTCTACTCAAGGACAAGTCTTAAACGGAGTAATCATACAAATGAAGACCGTTTATTATGAACCTATTCATAATTATGTAATATCTGGTTGCGAATACCAAAAGTTTGAAGTTTAGTTTTGATGTTGGAATAAAAGATTCAAAGTTGTTCACTCGGAGGCCATAATGCAGGATTCCTAAATTCCCGGTCACTATTTTTCAAAAACATTAATCACACTGGCAATAACAGCTTTTCGGTTTTTTCACTGTTGCTCTCGGGACTGTTATCCGGCATTTTCACAGCCTTAAGTCTGCATCAATGTTCAATGTACATGCATTATTATTTGTATTTGAGCATAGCCGCTATGCTTATTTGCAGTGCAGCTTTACTAGGTGTTTTTGTATTTTGACCGCACTTCGATTTATGCAATTTGCTATTTTTATCGGAGTTTTGGGCGTTCTAAAGAAACAGGTGATTGATGTTTCCAGATTTGAGGAACATGCCTTCTATGACCTGCCAGCGCAGATCGACTATATACTGAACGAAACCGCAAACCGACAACTTTTCTTCATCGGTATTTCCCAAGGCACCCTCACCTTCTTTGCCATGATGTCTGAGAAGCCTGAATACAATGCCAAGGTATTTGTTTGAAGTATTCAGCCTTTCCATCCCATAAAGAACACAGCAGTGAACAATGGTGTGCGTTATGTATATCGACCTACATATTCAAAAAATGGATACTTTTCTGAAATGAAATTCTGAATGAGATGTTACTACATTTCATTCAGAATACTTTCTTATTAATAAGCGGTATGAGACACAGAATGGTTTGCGACCTTTTTTAAAAAGCAAAAATGGAGGTGTTTTTTTCACCAGTAAAACCTAATGTATTTACCCAAAACGTCAGTTATGGAATATTTTCAACCTCACTGTAACTACGTACTGATGAAAAGTAGATTGCTTTTGGCGTAGTGATACAGTCGCGTGAGCAGCTGATTCTCACAATACGTATTTCGGCATTGTTTAAGTTATGTTGCCACTACAGCCATGCGAACTATAAATAAGAGGTATTATAACTCACAGTAATATTAAATTCGTCTTATTGAGTACTTTCGGTACATTATTTTTGTGACATCTCTAGCATATGGGTTTCTTTTCAATCGGTTTATTTCCCAGAAATACTACTGGAGGGGTCCATGGGGTAAAAGCAGACCTAACAGCTTGACTGGGCCCGTTAACTTTTACCCGACTGTCGTAGTATGAGGCAGGAACATTTTATACAAACTAACATTTCAAATGAAACATATCGATAGAAAACTGCCTTTTACACAATTTAAAACACTGGATGTAACAGGTTCAGTAAATAATTTCGCGAAAATGCCATTTCACTGGTACAAACCAGATGCAAATATACGACGTCAAAACGCTCTCAAGTATAAAAACATTAAAATGTATCAAAATTTGTAAGTGTATAAAAATGCATCGAGAGAATCTATACATGGTAATGGGAATGGAATATGTAAAAGAAGAAATACCCAAAGAAATAGGGTAACAGCAAAACCTTTTGCGCTGCAAGGAGTAATATTGTTTACGTTTAGCAATCAACAAATGGTTGTTTGCAGTTATCTCTTTGGTGGCCAAAAACAATTTTAGCTGTTCTAAAAAAATTAGCTCCAAAATCTTATCTACTCCGAATTAATGGCTATTGGTGCTCTAGGGATTGGAATTTGTAGTTATTGCGTAATTTTACCTTGTGCCAGTTGTCGATGTTATGGGTATTTATAGGGTGAGTTCGGACCAGGAGTGATGCCGACTGTATGAGAAAGTTTTTTTTATTGGCAACGAAACAAAGTCGAAGGCACGCGGAATTCGAAAGTCGTACTTGTAATTTGCCTTGAATATGTTGTAACGTGGGAAGAATGTCCGAGTGGAAGAAGAATAATCAAGATTTCAAGATTGCGAACGCCTTTTCTTTGTCAGATAAGTAGTTTATTGATATTTTGTTTAGTTGTAGTAGTTCATACTAAGCTGCAGTAATCTATTAAAGAGGAAAATAAAGCGTGGTAGATGTTTAGTTTAGCTTTCCTGGGAAGAACCGTCGCGGGCGCAGTATCTCGCGGGCTACAGAAAAGAGTTTATTACTGGTGTAATATATATGTTCTCAACATAGCTGCGATTGGAACGTAACACCGAGGATTTTATCATTATTTACATATTCTACATCATGTTTGGCAAAATTTAGCGTATATTTCAGTTCCACTCTTCTGTTAATAACTCAAAAAAGAATTGCTTTTGTTTTCGCCATATAAACTTTATTTAGGTTTCAACTTGACCAATGAAATAATTATTTTGAGCCGCATTACGTTTGAGCATTATAATATATTTATCAGGGTAACAAAGAAGTATAGTGCTGCCTTTGGCATATATTTCAAATGTTGCTTTTAGGCCAGTGTTTGCAATATCATTTATATATAAATTACAAAGCAAGGAACCTAGCACGCCTTCTTGAGGAACACCATTTAGAATGGGTAGAAAAATATACTGTTCACTAGAAATACGCACTCACTGCACTCTGTTTTCCACATAGGATTTCATAAGTGTTACGGGCTTTCACCAATCGCTGATTGCGTTAACTTTTCAGCTAAAATATTATGGTTTAGGCAGTCGAAGGTTTAACTAAAATCAATTAAAAGTGCTAAAGTAAACTTACTGTTTTCTATATTTGACAATATGGGCTCTCTAATAGCAAGGCTGTTTAAGTGACCTTAATCTCCGAAAACCGAATTCTGTGTCCGTAATGATATCTTTTTGTTTCCAGATAATCCAGATATAGGCCTGTAATTTTTAGGATCATTTTTATTTCCGTGCTTAAAAGCTACCGTTACTCTTGCTCGCTTCGTTTTTACCAGAAACGCAGCATTCTGAAGTGTTGAATTGTAAATATTAGTTTATATTGGGGTAATAAATTCTAGGACATACCTAACAGGTTTAACCTAAATGTTGTCTATGTGTAATGCTTTGCTAATATTTATGCTCATGAAAGTTCTGTATACTTCGAAATCATCAGTAGGCTCCAAAAAACGCTTCAAGTAGGACCACTAATAGGTATTTGGAGAGGAGTAGTTTCCCCTGCTGGTAAGTTGAATTAGGTTTTAAGGTGTTCTAATTATTTAACTTTTATTTCAATCAATTTCAATTGCGTGGGATTTCTTGTTCGTATCAGCTTTTCCTGCGCAAGACCAAAGTCTCGAACTTCGTTCTCCCCCGTTTTTGTTCTATTTTTTATTGAACAGTGGCAAGTTGCACATCGTCCACCCTTCTCGTCGTCCTATTGGTGTTACTATACCCAGCGCGATTCAATATGACGCACTATAAACTAGTTCCATTCTGCATCTGTTTCAACATCAGTTCAAATAAAATGGTGTTTAAAATGGTGCACGATGGGATGCCGTTATCATAGCAGAGGTATTGTAAAAAGTACAATTTCATGCAATAAAATCTAGCCGGGTTAAGAAACTCCCAACCAATACAAGATGCTTTCATAAATTGGAGTATTCGGTTGTATACAAAATAGTCATAGAATAGTACACACCAAAGAGTCAAGAAATTTCACAAAAGAAGTTTGTACACTTCAAAGATAAAACGTTTTCTTGTGTCTTCGTACTTGAAACGCTAACTCCAAAGAATGAATATTTTTCAGTATCAAGTAAAAACCCTTAAGTGTGCATACAATGCCACTGTTTATATAGCAATAGGTATCTGCCCTCTATTAATGCGCTCTTTTAACCTAGGTAAAGGCGTTCGCTGGGCTAGCACCGTTCTACAAGTTGGCTAACATTGCAGTCCCACCTTTGGCAATATTTGGCCCGTACATCGAGAGGCCATTGGTAGGTATACTTTTATTTTCTACATTTCGGTAGTTTTTTGATATCTGCCCACATAGGCAGTAAAGGTAAGCTGTTCTAGGCAGTTTTTTGGCATAAAACATTGCTAGGGGTTAGTATACCAGTGACAGGGTATATGCGAAAAATCCACCAGTGAATACGTGCAATTTATCTGATGAGGAAGCAGTACTGCTTGAGTAAGGTAGGAGTGCTGAAATGGTGATCGCAGAAACACTTGGAACGTATACTGAACTGCTAGAGAATATATTGATATTGTGAGAGGATACACCGGTCTGCGTTCTCGATTACCAAGAAATTGTCTATGCCACGGAGTAGGAATGTGGAAAGCAAAAACGTTTCTTTAGAGAAGGTAACAACACATAGTAGGCCATTTAATATCTTTACTACCGTGTATGTGGCGCCCATCACAAGTGAAGTGTTGTTTTAGGCTATATATTTACCTTAACACAACAACAAACAATCCTCTGAATGTCTCGGTACCACAGGATGTGTTTTCTTGTTATTTTCTTTTTTCAGTGTCGCTCTTTGCACCCGATTAAGAATGTTGTACACTGAAAATGTTTTTTGCGTGCGCGCATAGGCTCCCGGCTTTTTCTTGTGTTTTTTCTTTTGTGCCTACTCCGAACTATAGCAACCATTTGGTGAGCGTCGCGTCCGTATATATGGTTATCTTTGGTTGCTGTCTTCTTCATCTACTAACCTAATTGTATTCGGTTCACTTTGTAATTCATGTGCGTAAATTTTGTGTGTGCACTATGCAATCGACTTTTATTTTGTATTGTTATCTTCCTCCGACTTGAACTTTCATTGCAAACATCGGCGATAGTAGTTGTTCTGCTATGTTTTGTAAGGCGTGAAATAATTCTGTATGATGTGTAACACTTGCTTTTTTTACACCCCTTGCCTAATGCCCTTTTAAGGGCCTCTAAGGTATATTAAACAAACGAATAAAATCAAATAAATAAATAAATAAATAAATAAATAAATAAATAAATAAATAAAACTTATATAACAAAAAAATAAACAAATTATTAAATAAATTAATAAATATTTCTGCTTACCTTTATGAAGGTGACCGCTTCGCGACACTTATTAGGAACGTTTAGTGGCTACCTAGTTTCGCCACACTTGTTCACTTTTATTTCTTTGGATTTTGGTGCGATGTACTTCTGTATTTTTGCCTGATTCTGAGGGCATCCGTACAACTGTACGCTTCAGTTTGGTATTCTTTCAACGCGGATTACTTAAGCAAGCGGACTTGCACACGCCACAGCCTCCCTGGCACAAGGGTTCTGCGTGGTTGAAGTGCAGCTGGTCTCACGCCAAATCGCGCTCGGTTGTCACCCGGCGTGCACTCTTCTAGGACTTTTACATGCCCACTTCATAGTATTTGGAATTTCTAAAGGGGCCACATTGGTGGCACCCGCTTCTTATTTTTGGCCAACACCCCAACAACAACAGTAACAACAACAGTCCCCAAAGGGCAAAAATAACAATTGTTCTACTACAGCAACTGCATATTCTTTTAGGCGGAAAAGAAACGTAGAAATAATGATTTGTAAGCTACCGTGCTGGTCCCGTGAAGATGCTGTGTTTTATTTACTCGTCTAGGAAAAGGCAAGTTTTTTTAACCGCCAACTACAGCAACCACAGAGGCAATGACGCTTTGCGTGCAATGATGCCATTTACGGGCTTCTCTTTAATAAAAATCACAAGAAGAACTGCGCTTTCGCAAAATGAATCACTTTAAGGTCTCGCCTCAAGCCAAGGCTTTCCACTCGGTGCCGGACACAGTGCCATTTGGTGAATCCGGGGCCTATAGCAAACCTTACATTCTGTGTCCGCAGAGCCACGTGTTCTATCTCTTTGACATAAAATATTTTTTCAATTATGCAGACAAATCATGTTGCCAAAGAGCTTTGAATCGGCCGAACAATTTGCCCCTGGGTAATGCTTGTTTCTGCTATAAAACAAAAACTAGCAGCCGGAATTTTATCACTCTTGTTTTAGGTGCTTTCGCCACTACATTTATAGGTCACTCTAAATTGAGAATGTTGGAAATGCGACTAGCTAGTATTTGCTTCAGCCCGCCGGAACAAAAGCAGGTTGAGAACAACCTTGCTGCAGACCAGGGCAATGTATTGGGAAAAAGAATAGCCAGTTCTCGCGCTGAGGAGCGTTAAATATTACTTTGTAGAAGATATATCAATGCCCCTCTCTGAAAACGCAGCACACATTCCTTGCAGAACACTGTCTCCCAGAAGCTCCGTTCATCAGTGTGCAAGGTGATACGCCTTTAGGTGCATTGTAAAATATTACGCCCATCTTCCCGAGAGGGACCTCTGGTGTAATGCGACGCATCGGGGGGTTCAATTGGTGTTTCCGTTAGGTTGATTCTCTAAATCGCGTGAAACGTGTTGTGAACGCGTATGATGCATTTCCATCGCATGCGGGTGTTCCTATACGCGGGACGATGGGCGTAATTGTTGTGTCACACCACTCACTGAAGGGACCGTCGCTTCCATCACGTCCTCATCGGAAGAATCAAGTCAAGCACGAAGTAGCCAAAGCAAGGTCACATCAGTGCGAGAGTGAGCGCTTGACTGAACCGCCGCGGCGCGATACCCGTTTTATATTCACTCGATTGAAGAAGAGGAGACAACGGAGGAGAGTCTTACATGCGCGCACTTGCGCGCACCGGAGCAGGTGTTAACGCAGCGAAGCGCGCGCCAAACAAGCGCGCCAGCTGTGGTATGCTAATGAGCCAAAGTGAGAGTGTTGCACACAGCTGTGGGAGAGAACTGAGGGATGCGGAAGGACGCCGCGACGACGACGCAGGAAGGGCAAGTCCGAGAGCAAGAGATGCGTCGCATCTAAGAGCGTCAAACCAGGAGTTACATTCTATGAGAAGCCTGGTCGCCGGCGGTGAGGTTTCGCTTATTACTGTACCGTCATTGTCAAATTTTTCTAGGCAACGGCTCCCGCGGCCGGAGCGGGCGCGTGGCGGAGCAGCTCAGCGGTCACCGCTGGGGGCTAGTTGCGCTGCTAAAAAAAGGGAGGGGAAGGTTCGCACTTGCTTTCTTTTTTTAGCATGCGCAGCCACCAACAGTGTCGCGCAGCCACTTCCTCTGCGAGGCACTTCGCAGCAGGTGGCGTGCTCAAAGATTCAGGATGAATTGGGAACTACACTGTTTCGTGCGCAGCCACACACTGTCAAGCTGTATCTTTTTGTCATAGACAGCACGCAAGCGCTTTTTGTGAAGCATGCGCAGCTGGTTCTTGAAGTTTTTCCTGCAGGCATAAAATACACATTGGGGGTGGAGGGCGGGGGCACCTTCGAGGGCGCGCGATGAAACAAGCAAAAGAGTCGTGTTATGGAGGCGCAGATTTAATAGGGTAAAGCAATTGGCTAAGCTATCTAGCTTCCATATTGGACACCAGTGTCAGATTTGTTTGCAAGACAAATTCCCTGTCAAATATTTTTCTTTGCATGCAGGCAACTCGCGACGGCACAATTGCGTAGTGTATGATCATCGCTCTGCGGACAAAGCCTTCGCGGGAATGCCATATTAGTTCGGTTCATCTTGGGCCCTTGGTGTGATGAACCCCGTATCGTGGGAGCACGCGGTCAGCTAGTGTAGGCGGTTGGTTTAGTTACGCGGTTGAACGCTTGGTAATCACGAAGCGTCACTGAGGGGGAGAGGGTGCGTCACACAGCGAGGGAAGATAAAACGAGTGATTAAGATCACTTGAGAACTCCAAACTCTATTGTTGAGAATTTTGAGATCCCTCTAATATTGTTAGTGGCGTCTTAAAAAATTAGTCTTTTCCTGAAGTAGTCTTCTATTACGTTGCAGTTTCAAGACACCACGAGAAGACAAAAACCAAATTTAGGACGAATAAAGGAAGGAGAGAAAACATTTACATGAACTGTATACAGCGCAAAATGTCAACTGAGCATCAATAAAAAAGTAGTGCTGTTATATTACGCACTCAGCATAATTATATCACCAGCGTAATATAGTTTAATTATGCTGTGCTGGGTGATTTTGGTGGTTGTGATTCTGGGAATTACTCACTTGACTACCCGCAGTGCGTTATGCCCCCGGAATGCTTGCCATTTACTGAACCTACTATACAAATTCTGCAAATTCAACAATGCAGCATGACAAACGAACGAATGTTTCCGAAATGAGCTAGTTGCCGCAGGAAAAACAAAATAACGTGTTGAACTTTTACCATTTTTTTAAAAACACACTACCTTTAACTTTGCTACAATCGAGGCGACGCACTGTGAATAGGTCACCGACCGTATTTTGCCGTCTGCTGTTTTTGTAACGAACACCTGTACCAGCACAAAGATATAGTTTTTTTTGTCTAAAGCTATCTGCCTTTTATGAAAAAAACCACGAAGCAGTGGGCTGTGAAGGCCATGTAAGCTTTCGGCGGGCGGAACGCGTGTTCGACACGTGGGGTTATAGTATGATGGGTATTTGGTCACGTATACGTAAAACACAGGTCGGTGAGTTTCATTTTCTTAGTACCTGCAAGCACTACGAAACGATAAGTAAAGAGAGTAAGCTGAAAATATTAGGCTTAGGCATAGGCGGGAAGTCGCGTGGGGAAATTTCTGCCGAAATCGCTGGGCCAGGGCATCCGTAGAGGGGCTTTTGAGGGCGTAAAAGCATGAAAAGCGAATCGCGGATGCAGCAAGAACCGGGTGACCTTCGTGGACTTCCACAGATAAGGACCTCGCCATTACAGCCGCGGTTAACTTGGAGCCGTCACTTAATCTGTCCCCGATACGGGGGTGCCTTTCCTTCCAACTGCCCTTCGCACCATACGGCACCGACTGGTTGAAGTTTGTTTCGGTGGCCGAAGTGCTCCTCTAACCGCGCATCACTTGCAGGTCTTCTAAGGAATACATTAACGGCGGACAAAGCGTTTTGGCTTAATTGCGAAAACTGTAAATGAAGAAAATTACTATTTATATAGGCGACTTATTTTACAGTGCACCATACTGATTATTGTTACTTCCGACCTACTGTCGATTCCTGTATTGCTAGAAGATGTTCTAACTAAAAGATAAACTCGTTACATTTTGAATTTGTGGAACATTGCACAATATATTGGTAATGTAAAGTAATTTTGTATACTACAGAAAAAGAGGTATTAGTTACCTGTGCAGAATTTGAAGTGTTGCGAAACTCCACAGCACAGAAAAAAGAATAGCAAACAGATTTTTTAATATGATAAGCCTTTATACTATCGCCTGCATTACTTCTCTCAGTAAAGTTTTGTTTTGTTGAATTATAATGCTGGATTTTTCGGTATAAATACAATTCTGCAATTTAGGCACATGTGACCAAATTGAAAGCTACAAAGCTTAGCCAATGTGTTTTACCTAATAAAACACTCGCCTACATAACACGACTTGACACGAACTATTTTACTTGTTTTAACTGCGTGTCCTCAAATGTGCAAGGACCGAAATGAAACTGTGCATCCTGCCCCAGGTGTTTCACGCCTACAGCAAAACCTAAAGAACAAGCTGCGCGTGCTTCGCAAAACGCGTTCACGCGCTGTCTATGACAAAAAATTCACCCATTGCAGTGTGTGAGGATGGATGACCAGTGAAGCTGGTCGCAGTACCCGAAATGTACAAAAAAAAGCCAGTTTGTTTTTAATTTCCGATTGAGCAACTAGCACTTAGCCCCGTGAAACTTTGAAGGAGTCGAGACTTATTCTAGCGGAAAAAAATGAAGCTGTCTCTTTCCTTCCCGCGTCGTATACAACTTACTGTCACCGTAAAACGCCAATTCAGCCCGATCGATAACTGGGGACAGCTTGAAGTTTGCTTGTGGCGGTGGACGTACAAGTTTAAACGCCAGCACAACGGACATGCCATCAGCGAGGGCATAAATCCTACATCTGCCCATGCTCGCACCCTCCCTTCCCTCTACTCCCAGGTGGTACCTAATAAGCCGGCAGCCAGTGATGTGCACGCGCCTAAGCAAGGTCTTAAGCCTGTCAAGCCTAACAACAAATACTACCTCACGTCGACGTTGCTGTTCATCTGAGAAAGATTTTCAGCTACTCCGAGCGCTGGAACTTGCGGTAGAAAGGGTGTAGCCAGCGGATTTTTATTGTTTTCGCCCCAATTCACACTTCTGTTGCGGCCGACTTCATTCCCTCCTTCGATTCCCGCTGTCCTTCCTCCGAGAGAACGAAAAGCGTCCGTCCAGAAGGAGTTGAAACCTGGAAGGACTCGAACGTTGTTCTAGGTGAGAAAGATGTGACTGTCCGTTTGCACCCTGCGTCGTAGGCATCTCACTGTCTGTGTAACACACCAACCCAAACCAGAACCGCTCGACCATTGAGGACAGCTGACAGGTCGCATTCACCCGCGAGATTTCCATGTTTAAATTTTCATTCAGCACAACGGGCAGGTCATCAATATCGGCACCAAAAGTAGCTGTGCATCCATGCCCGCCTGCTTCCACCACAACCAGCGCAAGCATCTCCGGTGTTTTAAATCGCCTTGTCATAAACCACAGAAGTTTTGTGGATTTCGCCACGGAGTGGTCTACAGGATCCCCCTGTCATGCAAAAAGTGCTACGTTGAAGAAAAAGGCTGGTGCCCCAATGTAAGGCTCAAAGAGTACCATGAAGCTGGGAAAGCGCCGATGGGGGGCCGCGCAGCTGGCTGATCGTTGCCGTAGGTGCATGGGTTGCACTCCCAATTTCTCCCAGACACGCATCCTGTACAGGTCTTCCTCACAAACAGACCGATTAATTGTTGAGGCTTACATGATAGACCGCAACTGTTTGGAAATGACGTTACCCTGCTAAGTAACTCGGGCGGTGAATCGCAAAACATAATTACCGCACTGGACAACCAGAGATAATCATACGGCTGAAAATTAATATGCAAAAAACTAGAGTAATGCTCAATAGCCTCGGCAGAGCACAGAGCTTTGAGATAGGTGGCGAGGCAGTGGAAGCGGTGAGTGAATAGATCAACTTAAGCAAAGTAGTGACCCCGGATCCCAACCACGAGGCAGAGATAATTAGAAGGATAAGAATGGGGTGTGGTGCATTCAGCAGGCTTTTGCAGACAATTAACGGCAGCGAACCATTGTCCCTGAAGAAGAAAGTGTATACCAGTTGCATCTTACAAGTACTCACCGGCGGGGCAGAAACGTGGAGGCTGACTAAAAGGGTTTAACTTAAACTAAGGACGACGCAGCCAGCAATGAAACGAAAGATAATAGGTTTACGTTAAAGAACAAGAAAAGAGTTGAGTGGGTCAGGGAACAAAGAGGTGTTATATTGGTAGGAATTAAAAATAACGAATGGGTGTCCGCGGTGCATGTAATAAGAAGGAAACATAATCGTTAATCATTAAGGTAATACAGGTCATCCCTAAAAAAAGCAAGCGTGGCAGGCTGCTGCAGAAAGTTAGGTGTGCGGATGAGACAAAAAATTTGGGGGGATAAATTGGTCACAGTTAGCACAGGACCGGGATAAGTGGATATCTGTGGTAGTGGCCTTTGCCCTGCAGCGGGCGTAGACAACATGATGATGATGCTGCCGCGGTTGATCATGAAGATGATAATGACATACTGCTAGGGAAAGGGAAAGGTGCGTCAGTGCACCGTCGTTTTCGCTGTCCCCTGAAGAATTGATTTTTTTAGGGGTAGTTGGTTGCACTAAGCGATTGGTGAATTCTGTACACACTTGTCGGTTTAATTTACGCCATACGCTATAGGCCGGCGCTGTGGTGTAGCTTGTGATACAAGCCGGTGTGAGAATTGCGATACTGGTTGGTTTGTTCTTGCCGTGTTTTTTATGAGCCCCTGTTCTACGTATCATATACATTAACGTGTTTCCGTGTGTCTGTGGCATAAACGGAGTTCTTGTTCTAGCGTGTGTTTTGTGTCCCCTTTATCTTTGTCCCTGTTTTAATGTTCGCTGGTACGACGAATTCGCTAGGTCGCACATGATGCTAGGCAGCAAATTAAAAAAAAGCAACTTGTTGCTAGGACCGAAACGGATCTTTTTATACGGCAAACGTATTGAAAGAACTATGGGAGTAATCTCTAAGACAAAACGTCAAGGAAATACCATTTGTTTACTCGTTTTTTTTCTCTTTCTAAATTATATTTTCCCCCGCAAATCCAGCCATTTACCGCACATATATACAGTAGACTCGATATCGTTGGAAGTAGTGCCTATAAAATTTTTAGTTTAGAGGAACAATGGGTTTCCGAAACATCAATGACATGAGGAGTCATGTAAAAAAACCGCATCGAGGTGACCTAGCGATTTTGGTATTGTTTCATTTCTTGTCCTTATTTACCCTACGTTATGGACATTAAAAATGTAATTTTATAACGTAATGGTGTTACCAGCAAGGGGAAACAATAGCACGTGCTGCCATTTGTAAAGAAGAAAACAAAAATCTTCCATTGGTTAGAATCGCCCCTGGGTTCCTCGCCCTTTGAAACCGGCATCTCTCTGACTGCGCTACAATCCCATTCGGGGCGCACAGCATTTTCTTTGCGTTCGGCTCCCAGGCGTCTGCCTTGGAATTTGGTAGAGTTGAAGTAGACTTTTGCTTAGGACTTTGGAAGGGGGGAATGTGGTCACCAAAAGGCTAAAATATGGGCTTTGATGTAGCTCAGTTTGCACAGAGAAAGCTTTGTTTTCTAACAATCTTTTTCTTACGAAAGGGGGAAGACTTTAAGAATGAAAAGTTAAAGCTAGTAAAGAGCACTAGCTCTACCGCTTTCCAAGTCTCTCGCCTCTTAATGGCGAAGGTGGCCAAATTATTAAACCTCAAACGGTTTTCGGGGACACTTTACTGTTGGGTGTTTCCTGTCGACAAATATCTTTTTACTACAGTTGATATTCAAGAGAAACCTGTGCATGCTATGTTTTAATATGCAGGCGCACAGCATAACAGCCATAAAAATAACGCAGCACACGTTGGTCAAAGAAATTAAGCCACGTTAACACCTCTGAGACTTTTGGTACTTTAGAGCTTCGCAGCACTATTTTCTCATTTCACGCAAGCATTTTGTTCCCTTGGAGTGTATACTTACAAAATATGTAATGTTGTTCTCTTGGGTCTTTTACTTTGTAGGAATGTGTATTATAAATGGTAGGAGGTTATTTCGGGATTTAAATCCCGTTTTAGTTACACGTAATTCTGGTTTTTGAACACATTTCCATGGCATGTAGTAACGGAAGACGATACGCTAAAAAGGAGAGTATATCGAGAAAAAGTGCGACTTTTTATTCTGGTACATAAAAAAACTTCTCTGGCCAAAGTGTACGAGTATTAACCGTCCTTCTTATATCTACCATCAGATATGACCACTCATGCCAACGCCTGCCGCCTCCGCCCCCCCCCGCCCCTAAAAAAAACAAAAAAAAAAAACGAATTGAAGTGTTTTAGGAAGCCTGCACTGTGGGCGGAATATTTGCTGTCATCAAGTTCGGCCCATTCGGCGGTCGCTTCTGTGTGTTACCATACATGCCGGCATGGTACTATCCCACCACGAACCCCGCATGGAAGCAGATATCTGGCTTGGCGCTTGTGCACACTGTTTGGACACAAAAATTGTACTTTTAAGTGCGACCAAGAAAAAAAAAAATCGAGTGGCGTTCTCCCCGTGGAGAGCTTTCGGAGGAAACACGGGAAAAGAGCGTGGTACAAGCGATCACCCCCGCCGTCAGTCCAGCTATCAGGTGTCCAGGCAAGATTCTCCTCCGGTCGTCGCACGTCCAGCATCGCGCACCCAGATGGGGAGGACCATAAGGCCACATTTGCTTGTGTGTTGTGTAGCTTCTACAGCATATATTGCGAAAATACTTTGTTCCCGGGAAATATTTCTGGGCACTCGCTGCTGGGCAACATTGTTAGTTATAAAATCTCTTCCCCTCCCTTTTAATGCAAGCTAGGGGGGCCCAAATCATAAGTAGGCATGAGTAGAGGTCAGCGCGTATTTACGAAGGATAACAAAACGACTCAAGAGTAACCGCAGTGCATCAAGATGAATCAATTCAGATAGCTGCATTAGGTTAATTAGGATGGATAAAAATAGTTCAGTGAGGAAGACAAAACAAATAACTGGACTCAATGCTGATTAATACAATCAAAGTGGAAAGAAACGCTCATGTAAATAAATTACGCGATCTTCAAAGCACCGAATGTAAGACCAAGGACAACAAACAGTTTACAAGAACAAGCGCTTTCGTAATACACTGTCATAAACAGTGCCTTTAACAGTCATCAAATGGAATAACAACTCGCCGAAACATTCGCCTAGGCAAGTGAATTAAGACCTATCAAAGTGTACTAGGGTAATATAAATTGATAGAATACCAAATAAACTGAATTGAGATGGATCAAAACGAATTAGGGAGAAGTTAAAGCAAAAAAAGAGGAATAGAATAATTAAAATTTTAGGGGTACAACGCGCCGAATTATGCCAATGAGATGTGCTGAACCACGAGTATCGATTATTTTTCGTGAGCTGGGGATTATTAACGTGCGCCGAAATCTCGACCAGGCCCCATTCGCGCCTTTTGCCTTGTTCTAAAATGCAGCCACCATTGACGGGTTTCAACCTGCGTTCTTGGGCTCACCAGCCCAAGACCTTAGCCACCATGCCACCACGGCTGGAAAATAAGAGAAACCAGTGTGAATTAGGAAGGCAAAAAATATCAAGAATGAAAGCAAAGAAAAGTGCATGTATAATAGTAATAACAGCAAATAAATTGAAATAAGGTGAACATTACACAGTCAGGCTTCACCATGTTATTGCTTCCAACCGATACTCTGTACCTTGCGAAATAAACAAACTGGGCCGAGAATATAACTGTCTTTTTTCATAACCAAATATTTCGATTCAAATGCGCGGTCAGTAAACAACAAGCACGATGAGTAGGGTTTGCTCTCATCTTGATATTGTCGTTTAATAAAATGTTGATATAAAAATGCGGTTATATTCTGGTATTGGTTTTCTGCTTCCTTCATTTTCTACTTTTACTCTCAAAATAAGTGTATGTCGAGGTGGAATTGTTTGTATTCTGGTTAGCAATAAGTTTAAATTTGGCTTAATATGAGAGTTTTGTTTATTTAATGCCAATTTTGTAATCGTATTGGTAGTGAGCAGCACTAAAGTACTGTCGGTGTTCTACACACCCATGGGGCTGATATCCGTTCTATCGTGGAGTTCATGGAAGGTAATTGTAGTCGCATTACTAAGCACAAATATCAAGCCAACATAAGTGCTTACTTCAACACAGACAATATTGCGTAGTGCCCCAATTACTACAGATTTTGATGTGTTATTGAAATGATTTGATTTTCTCGTTTCGACCAGGCGGTCCACTCGCATCAATTTGGCAAAAAAAACATTGATTTTTCTTGTATTGCAACAATTGTCTCCTCGCTTGTACAGTCGGGGCTTACATGTTGCAATTTCACTGACCACCTAGGCTTTACCTTTATTGCAGTAAATCTATTTATCAACGTAAAGAACTTCACGGGTACTCACCTCACTGTGTTATACAAAAAAGACTCGAGAACGCTTTCGCAGAACTTCAATAAGAGTACCAGAGTAACGTGTACCCTGAATTGGACGTTCAGAAATTTTATGAAACATTTCCGTCGAATTGTAGCATGATGTACCGGAAGCACTTCTTCAAAAACACGTAGAAATCTGAATCATTTTCATAAAATCATAGTTTTTACGAGAGTTAGGTAGCTGCATCAAACCAAGAACCAGGCTATATTAATATTTTCCTAAAATAAGAAATCCCGATACCCTAATTCAAGAATCTGAAAATAAAGTAACGAACGTCACAATGCAAGACATCATTCTTATGAAAAACTATTTCAATCACACGATCGACCTTATCACCTGGGGAGGTAGATTCGCTCGGTGGATGCAAAATTTACTCATAACATACCTTTGAAGAACAATCCATGCAGTGGGGCCGAGTACATTGCCTTTGAGCTTGCTGATGCTTTAAAAACGTTCTTCACTCCTGAATCTAACCCGGGCACGAAACAGGTGAATTTTATCTACAAAGGTGCTCTAACAATACATCTCTAGTACGGTTTAGGAAAGCACATCAGGTCTTTGTTTTCAGATATTAATTATAGTTGCGGTTGTGATGCCCACAATAGTTACGTTCGGCCTGTTAAACATGTTATTGACACAATTGCGATTGTGTGTACTTGTATATTGAAATGTATGTATAGAGACAGCCACTGGTCTTCCGAGTATACAACTAGCAAAAGTAACGGTTCTTTATAAAAAAATGAATTCCGGAATTAGAGACTTATTAGCATTGTACCAGTATATTCAAAAGGTTTACGGATGAAAATGTTTAAACGATTTGACGCATTTTCCTACACCCAAAGCGAGATTACAGGTTGTGAATAGGGATGTAGGAACAACAGTTCCTATTACGCATTTAGGAACTCTATTGCCGTCTGTATACGGCGCGAGTGAAACGTGCGTACAGTGGACGTTATGGAAACTGAACGCAAGCTGACAATTCTTCTCCCAGATTGTAAAACGTAGGGTCACAAAAAAGCTAAAACTCTGTTTAGCTTCCAATAAATTTTACCTAGTGCATATAATCTTAAAAGTCAAAAGGAGGGGAATGCTGCGGATCTAGATATTGGACTATTGTTCGAATATTTTGACTGTGGCGGGCAGAAACGTGGCCGCCTGAAAAACCGATGTTTCCGGTCATATCTGTGACGCGTCGGTAAAATAAAATGCCCCTGAATAAAACCTGCATTTACCAACCGCTGTTTTCTCGAGAGTATTGAAAATCACCAGGAATTCCGCTAGAGTCAACCCAATTTCATGCAAGCTAGGGCAACTCATGGCTTGAATGCACCTTCTATGCGAGGCTGGCTCGAGTTTGCCCTATTCGTTCAACTCACGAAAATAAACATGAAAATGGTTTACCAGCACAGCAACGTTCTTTGTCCTGCCAACTATTCATCTCTACCCATGTCCTGCTATTGAAACGAGGGGCAACGCCTTGTGTCTGACAGTCACGCGCTGCGCTTGCATTGTCATTACGAGTCGGTAGATCCGGGCGCGACCGTCAACGTTGCCATGGAGAGGTCGGCTTTTTTCTTTCTACATTTATGCTGCATAAAGAAACGCTGACGCAGGAGTGGGATTTTAAAAGCAAAACTTCATGGTGCACGTGGTTGATAAAGCCCCCACTTCTAGCCATCAGCCTGATTGCTGTACCCTGTTCAGCTTTATACACGCACCATACGGCGCCAGCATAGTTCACCTTACTGTTTTAATAGAGGCAATAGAGGTTACTTTTTATTTGTGGTGCTTTTGTACATAGTTGCAGTCTAACAGTGTGCATCTGTGTGCTATGCAGAGCCTTGTGGAAAGAGTAACGGGCTACAATGAGATTCTTCCCAAGGATTTTGTACTGATGGGCCTCATCAGGTTCCTGTGCTCATCGTTGACCATACGAACTTGCGCGTTTTTGGGAGATACGTTCAACAACCTTGGGAGCAAGTACATTAACAAGGTAGGTACTGTGTTTAGCAAGTGATTTGTAAATAGGAAAACGGCCCAATAAAAATCTGTCGCTTCGCAAACATGGTTCTAAAATGACCAAGTTTGTGAAAAAACACGTAATGCGAGTTCACTTGGAGTTACAGATGTTCATCAAGGTAGGTTGAACGTATTTGAAAAAAAAACAAAACAAAAATGAGTGTGCATTGCACAATCCACACACGAAACGCTTCAGAAGGAAAAAAAAATTACCAGGAATAATTAGGTAATGATGTGGTCAAGATGTACACAGTGTTAACGTTTTATTACAAAACCTTTGTTGCGGAAAAATGATACCAAGGGATCTGGAAAAATTTATTAAAGAGAAGGAGGTATGAGGGAATTATAGTGAAGTATCAGACTACGGGCCTTTAAAAATAGCTTTGCGTCGTCCTCACTGGAAGTCGTTGCTTGCAAAGCACTAGAATCAACATTTATATATATATATATATATATCATCCCACTCGGTGTATAAAGAATTTTCCGTTGGCTATACCAGCAAGATACGGCTTGCTCCAAGGAGAAAAACTGGACGCGGCAAATTTGCACATACTGGACTCATTGCTTCAATGGTTTCTAAACCTGAAGGGCCAACTGACGACCGTAGTTTAAGTTGTGGTAATGAAGATTTTTCGGCGTTTTACTTAAGTGGTTTAGCTGGCTGGGAATATTTTCAATGTAACTGAAAGGAATGACCAAGTGTGCCAGATGTTGGAATAACGACATGGTTTCCATACAACGATGGATACCTTAGCAAAAGGCGTCGCATAGCGCAAGGGCAAACTGGGTAGTAGCGGGCCGCGGCCGCACACGTGAGTACGCTGTAGATGAAGAAAGCGGAGGAATGCGGAAAAAGAGCACACAGTAGAGCAGCCAAAAAATAGAAGCCATCCGAAAGCGTAAAGGCAGATCACACAGCAAAGCGTCCTGAGTTTCGACAAATCAAATTCGTTGAATAAGGTCAGGCGTGAGGGCGGCATCTGAGGTGTTCAACTGGACATTAATAGTTTAGCATTTACAATCCACTGAGAAGTTCTCAGATGTCCTCACACTTTGTGGAAAGGGTATTGTCTGCGTCTGTCCAGTAAAGAAGAATATTTTCTGTACGTGTCAAGTGAAGAATTCCCTTCACCTATCTTATACACGCCAACAGGACAATGAATATATATTTACTTATAATACAAGCAGTTCTCAGGAGCTTCAAAACGAAATTTCAGAGCTTTTAAACGAAAAACGTAACCTATAAAAACTTAATGTTCGTTTAGGCGAAGCCTGTATGACCGTGATTTAGGATTTTATGGCGTACGCAGACAGGCCTGGAAAAACTCAATATGAAAAAGCCCTCTTAGAAGTACCTGGCTTATTCATAAAGGAAGCTCATATTGCCTATAGCATGGCGCCAGAACTTTCCCCTAAAAGTGCGAGTGAAAAAGCCAAGTTAAAAAAGAAACTCATATCGCGATCGTATAACAGCGAAAGGTTCCCCGAAGGTGAGAGCGAACAAACGATAAGGAGAATGCAGGTGCAAGCAAAAAGTATGAACGCCTTTTACGGTTGTTTTGTAGGTACGAGCCTGGGAATCCATGACATAGTGCGCGACGCATTAATCGCTTGATGAAACTAACAAACAAGCGTGCTTAGACGGGAAACGTCCCATTTGCGTGCCCTAGTAAAACGCAGGGATCACCAAAGTCGCAATACATGCAAAACAAGATATCAACACCAAGGTCGTGTCTTATGTGTTGGACAAAGATATGATGTGGATTTCTTATCATTATAGGCACGCTAGTCAAGTGCAGTATAGTCAGCATGAAAATGCGTGCGTGTATTTCTAGGAATGACCACGCTCAACGAACAAGAGCAATAAAAATTTCATAATACACTCGAGGTTTTTGCTGTTTTCTCTATGTTGTGTGGTAAACAGCGTTGCGGAGCATTCATTTTTACAAGGCGGGAATGCGGCTTAATTTTCTAGCCATCTAATAATAAAGCGGCCGCCACACAACGGATTTATTGAGTTGCTGCAATATTAGCTACCATAAAAGTGCACATTTTATTTGTGTCATTTTTTGCACATCTTTCTATTCTATGCCGCACGGGAAAATTTGCGAAAGTAGTTCTGCCCTTTTATGGTGTTGTTTATGAACTTTCATCACTGAGATTTCTTCGCAACAAAGCCCTCGCACGCAGTGTTTCTGAAAATTGTGGAAAGGGGAAGGCAAAATTTCAATCAGATTACCGTTCTAGTTTAGTCAACGACAAAATGAAACTGATTCTTTGAGGATGGTGTAAGCCGGAAGGGTGCCTTTAGTGTTCGCAAAAGCCAATCTGCCATCCTCTCCGCAGTCACAACAGAGGTACTGGAGCTGTTCGTGTTATGGCAAAAATTTTAGTTTAGAGAAGGGCTCGCTAATGACTGTCCGCGTAAAAAAAAATAAAGCACTGTTGCTAAAAAGGAGAGACTTCTTTCTATATGAGAGAATAGTATTTATGGCAGGCCGAAGAAGCAGGCCGAAGAAGCAGTTGTGACTGAGTTTACGGCAGTACAAAAAGTGTATTTTCTTTTTATTTATTACACACGACATAGCTGTTTTATCCACGGCTACGTTCACAGTTAAATTAAGTTCACAGTTAAATGCTGACGTGGTTGAAGAGACACGCCTGCGCAGTAGAGTGTGAACGGCGGACAACGACAACGAGGGAGGGAGGCACACAGCCCCGAGCATGAGATGCTTCGCATCTAATAAACCAACGTGGGCAGCCTCTTTGAGTACTAAAATCTAGGCTTTGATGGATGACCGTGTGGTCGGAAATGCTCATATAAGACATAAAAAGAAGGCGCCGAACACAGGAAGAAAATAAAAAAAATGAGGTTCTCCTCCCCTTAACTCTGAACTGAAGCCTTGTTCACACTAAAATCTAAAAAAGCGATTTAGGAATTTATCTACGCTGAAGCACGTAATATTAACTCATTGCATAAGGGTAGGGAAGATTGCCGTTTGTGCGGTTCAGACTGCTTTTTGGTCGTCTGTGTTGCTATAGATTCCATATGCAGCCTACAGGTCAAGTCCTGGGTGGCGAAAACACGTGCCTTGCCCCAGTCTATCTCATGCTTAGACTATTGTGCATAGTTCGCGAGGGCATTAGCGGATATGTTTCTCCTGTTTACGTTGTTACAATGCTCTTTTACCCGGTTTTTGAAAAAAAAAAAAAAACAGATTCCCCTATGTATATTCTATCGCAATTTGCTCATGGCCCTTCATACGCAACACCGGGAAATCGGTTTTTTGGTAACCTGCCTTTCTCCGTCACAAGAGCGTTCTTTACTTCTGGGTAGGAACATCGTAAACGTGCACTTCATACGTGCGCAGAACATTGGCCAAAGTATTATTCCCTCAAGGCACGCACGGTATGCCGCTGCAGAAGGGCGATCCAACCTTTGTTCCCCCGAATTCACGAAGGAATCTGGGTAACCGCTTGCAGACAGGTCCCGACATGCACGTTTGATGTTAGCCGAGTCGTCAGAAGCAGTGGAGCAGATAGTGCGGATGCGTTTCATCAAAGAAGATTTATATGATTGATTGATCGATTGATTGATTTATTGATTGATTGATTGATTGATTGATTGATTGATTGATTGATTGATTGCTTGACTGTAGGGTTTAACGCACCGACGCAACGCAGGCGATGAGGCGCACCGTAGTGGAGGGCTACGGATTAATTTTGACCACCTGGGGATCTTTGAGGTGCACCAAAATCTCGTATACACGGGCGTTTTTGCTTTTCGTCTCCATCAGAAAAGCGGCCACCGCGGCCGGAAGCGAGCGGGCCACCTCGTTCTCAGCAGCGTTACGCCTTAGCCACTGAGCCAGCGCAGCGGGTTTCATTAAAAAAGAAATCACGGTCCTCTTGTGGGATCCAGGCTGAACCGCCTTGAAGTTTAGGTAGCGCCCCGTGTGTGCGCTTTTTGTGAATGCAGGAAATGATGGTGAAGTACCCCCATGGTGTAATAGAGCGTACAGGAAAGGCAACCTCCCTTGTTTACTTTTTCTACTATAAACTGAATTGATCTTTCACTGAATTTACAGTAATGCGTAAACGAGTACAAACCGTCTGTTTCAATTATTTAAAAGCAGTAGTCAACGTAGAGCACAAATATTCTAGGGGATGAAGTGAAGGTCAAAAGCGCTTGTCATTCTACAGGATCCATTGTCAACTTGCCTGCTATGACCTAAATTGAAGACCCAATGGCTGTACCGTGAACGTGTTTGTAGAAAAATTTGCTAAACACGGAGAACGTCTCCGAGAAACAAAAGAATAAAATCCTTGCAAGGTCGGGCATCTCGATGGGCGTTCTTTTCGGGAGAACGGGGTCAAAATCGACTGCGTCTTTGCATACTTGATACAAGTAGCCGGAAATACTGTAATTGGCAACCGGGTGAATTGCACGATGTGCTGTAACGGGGTACCGGACTTGTAAATTTTGGGAACGCCGTAAAATGCCGGAGCCGATTAGTTGTGGGATGAAAGCTGGTGGTAAAAGGGCTGATTTTGCTCTGAAATAACCTCGAAGACGTCAGCAAGCAGCGTATAAAAATCCTTTTGTAGTTTTGACGTAGGGCATTTGTCAAAGCGAGTAGCTGTGTCTCCGTCAGAAAGCAGCGCCTGAACACTTTCGTCGTATTCACTCCTGTTCAGCAGGACACTCGCGTTGCTTTTATCTGCAGGTAGGACAGCGACGTCCGTTTTATCGCGGAAGCTCTTGATAGCTCTGCGTTAATCTCCAGGGGCCGAGATATCCAAGCACGTGGGCGCAGTTCGGAAAGAATACCTAATGCTCGGGTGCGGGCTCCGTCACCTCGGTACGGTTCCACACGGGTGACAGTTCTGAAAAGCCACAGCGACTGCTGCTAATTTGCACAGGAGATGAGGCGTAACCCATAATAATTAAGAAGGAATACTGGTCAACCCCCACTATCCTTGTTCCGGGTAGAAAATGATGTTATGCGGGGCATGGTGTAGCTTCAAAACCGGTGGTACATCGTATTGGGAGAATGGCAAGTTAGACAGTTGTAAGAATATCTAGTTGGAGATATACGATGAAGGGGAAGAGTGTTGCATGTGTTTGGTTGTGGAGACTGTGCGAAAGGTGGCTTTTACAGGAGTGGACAGAGGAATGAGGCTTGGGTACCTGAAGTAGCTGTTACGGTAGCGGTGGTGTATATCCGTGTAACGAATGGGATTGAGATGGTTGGGGTGGTGGTTGCTGCCATTCACCCGTCCAAGCATTGGAAGCTGCCAGCGATAGGCTGCCTCTGAAGGGTTGCAATTTTTATGGGCAAAGATATCAAGCTGTAAAGTTCTTGCACAATACCCTCAGACGGCTGATATTGAGGCATTGTAGCTTTGGGTTAAGAAAGCGAAAGAAAATTGAAAATGTCCACTTGAAAATCGCCTGTTTTGTTCAAAACCCACAGACCCGGATGCGGATCTACTTGTGCCACAACCCAGCAGGAACATCCATGAAAAATGTGATACACTTTGGTCAGGTCTGTATAAATGGCTTCTAAACGTTCATTTTTTTGTGCATACAAACGAGATGCTTTTATTTACCTAACACTTTACCTAAATTTCCTATTCAGTCATAGAAAATATAGTGGGCGGCGGCGACCCCCTTCACTGAGATTCCGTCTGCAGTAAACTAAAAGAAGGCTTGGATTTTTGTATCTACAGTTTTTTCTGGTTGGAGAGAATTTTGTTGATTTTGTTAAGAACATTTTGTATTTAGCGACTGTAAATATTGAAATATTTATTTCTTCACATGTAAACGTGTGAACTGGAAAGTAGTGGTTTTGCAGGGTATTTTAGCTAGAGGTTACTTATATTCCTCGTATTTAGACCTATGATACCGAAGCAGCGTCCTCATGAACAAAGTAAGACTCAGTCAGCACTAGCGAATTTTCCAGACTACAATTTGTTTTAATCAAGAAAGTCAGCGATTCAACAACAGCATGCAGTAGCCTCAATATATTATCCGTCGTGATTATCAAGAGGGGCACACGATTTTTTAAAACAGGATAATAAGCTAGCTATCTACGTTTCTGATTCATCGAGGAAGGTGGAGACATGTCAAGGTGTGGTGTACGGAGTATGGTTGCATTTCGTCTTTTGCGAAATGCTGCTTTGGAAGTTGTGAGTTGCACTCGTAGCCGTTGATGTGCAGTTTTTTTGTAGCTGAGAGATCGGTCATCATTGTTATTATATTAGGTAAATTTGACTGTATTCCTGAGGTTCTTATTAATTAATGGCAATGTGATAAATTTCTAGTTTATCGTCTTTTGTTCAGGCACGTTTGTTGGCAAGAAGGGGTAAAGGCGAAGCCGGGTTAAACAGATACAGCAGTGTAAGGCAGATGCCGTACGTAGATTGGTTATTGCGGTAATGACAGCTCCCAAAAAGTTGCCCGCACTCTCCAACGTAGTGCATTCCTCGCGTTGTTCTCAGCGCGCTCACGTCTATGGCCAAGTACGGCAATATTTTGTGCCGTATGATTGGGGCTTGTTACATGGTTGTGATCCAGAAGACGTAACAAAAAATGTCGTTTTATTGTGTGCCAGCGGTTTTATACGGAGCATCACTGTAACAGTGCCAATAAATATGCAGCAGGTGCAACGTGTCTTCCAAAGTATGTATCAAGTTTTAAGACGCTCTTTATATTACAGCTCGTAAAATCTAAAAGGTCTCAAAAGTTTGATTATGGGGCAGCAAGAAACATGAAGGTGTACGGACAGGTAAGAAAATTTGTTCACCAACTGCTCTTTGATACAGGCGTCTCGAAAGCTTTCCAGTTTAGTATGTTGCTTCAAGAAAAGTATAATGCATTTCAGCCTAATCATCCAAGAAATTTATGTATTTGTTATTTTTAGTTTTAATAACACACCTCTGTTTTGGCGCAAAATTAGGGTAAAAGGTTGCACTAGGCATTCCAACCATACCCTCCTTTTCCACTTAGGAACGATAACAACAATCCGCAAAACTAAATGGATAACTTTGAATTACCTGCCAAGTAGTAAAAGAAACATTAACCGGGAAATAGAGGAAACAGGAGGGCACAGAACGCAGGGCGCTCAAAGTTGCAACAAATCAATCATTAAAGAAAATTAATGAAATTCTATAGAAGCTTCATAATAAGAAGCTCTAAAATAAAAAAAAAACAACGAACACGTACAAATGTAACATTTAGGGCTAAAGAGCACGTCACAATAAAACACATCTTTGAAGCAAAAATTGTTTTCTGTGTACTGAAAATTAGGCAATTTACAGATTCGGTTGTTTATAGCCGTTCACCGGCAGATTAGAATAGGTTTGGTTGCAGAAAACAAGTTCTGTGGTGGCCATGCAATCTGGTGGGTTGCTTGAACACAGGCTGACATCTCTTGTGCCAGCAAATCTTGCAATGTTTTGTAGGTATGGACTGACGTGAGAGAGAAAGCTGATAAAAAAGTTTCTTGTTCTGTTTCTAACTACGCAAACTGCAACTGACCTCGGCATAATTTGTCTTTGTTCAATCTTCGAGACGGGTTCTTTGTAAACCTTTGAGTTGTTTAGGGGGCGACATTGGCTCTCTCGATGAAAAATCATCTAAAGCGGACCTTGCAAAATGCAATATACGAATTAGGCTGTTCACGTTCGTTTCAATACGTCTTTATATCATCTTGTTCACAAAAATGTTTGCATTTTCGCCATTACTATATCACTGCTTAAATTTATTTTCTAAACCTGAAAAATTAAAAAGACAATCTTACCGAAAATTTTAGGCGAAATGTTTGATAAACTTTTTGCTTTATTGACAAATATTTTCATCACTTGACCGTTTTAAACGCAGGCGGTTCCTCCTGAATACAACCTTTCAAGGGTGGCTACGAACATTGGACTGTTTTCTAGTCAAGGAGACCAGTTTGTCACTCCAAAAGAAGTCGCCGACTTGAGAGCTCAGCTTGGTAATAACGTGAAAAAAGATGTATTTATTCGGGACCCAAACTACACCCACGTTCACTTTGCAATAGGGCTCCTCAATCAAAAATACTTGTTTAACGATCTTTTGGGATTCCTTGGTTCGTATAGGTTAATTATTGTGCGATCAGACGTCACCGATGAAACGACCACCATTTCTGAGACTGCATCATTACTGACACCTACATTGTCCACAGTGTAAAAACGCTGAAATAAATGTTTGCACACTTAATGCAATTCGTTTTTTGAATACAAGGAGTTCATTGCAATTTGCTGCTAAAAATAAGAAAGGTATTTCACAGCTGTATGTGTCTTTGATAATTTTTATTTAACTTAGATGGGATAAAACAAGAAGCCCTACAAGTATGGAATGCATGTAAAGCGGGAAACAAAGTAAGCGACAATTATTTTCAGTAAATATATTGAGACATGACATAACCTTGTCAATTCGCATACTTTGCCTATTTAGTAATGAGAAGGTGAACTATCATGAAGCAAAGGAGCACCTTCAACTATGTCTCTATTAAAGAGTTGAGGTAAAGAATACTTGAGGTTAACGTTGATTACCAGGCTAATGTTAGCTTAGGGTAATCTCGAGCGCATGTAGAAGAGAGGCACGTTTGTGAGCATATTGTTGCACGCGGTTGGAGACCAAGAATGTTGTTCGACATGGATATTTGGGTGGCCAAAAGTAGATTTTAGGAGCCGAACACTTTACCTTGCGTTGGAAAGTTTCATTAGCAGGATTGTCTGATCTGAAGATTTTGCGGAAGTGATGCTAACTATAAGCCCGGAGGTCTTGGTAATCTAGGCGTTAGATTTTAATATAAATTAGTGCAACTGAGCGTGAATTTATTGTGTTCACATATAGTATTCGGAATTTATTTTCGCCATATAAAAAATGGTGTTACACAGCTGCTTCACGCCTACAAGCTACAAGTTTGTGAAGCCCTCATACACTGTTCGCAGTGTATAACATCGCTATCAATGCCACCTATAGTTGCCACAATATCTTTTAGCCAACGTCGCCAAATGGCAACTAACGGTTGAACCAGTTTTATTGTTGCAAGTGCACTATGCTTGTGCGTATTTGAGTATAGTTGTGATGAGGGTGTTATCGTTTCCGCCAGCTTTGCGAGACACAGTCCGGTGAGTCGAAGTGCTAGGGCATGAATCTATATATTTTAAGGTAGCGAGAATGGGCTGTAAACCGCCGCGGTGGCTCAGTGGCTAAAGTATTACGCTTAGGCACACGTTAAAAATCCCCAATCGGTCAAAATTAATCCGGCGTTTCCGCTACGGCGCTTCTCATCGCCGGTGTAGCGTCAGCACGTAAACCTCATAATCCACAAATCATTTAAAATGGCTAACAAAAAGAAACGCCTTTACAAATAACCAAAGGAACCTTACTACCCTGGGCGCTGCTTTTCCTTTAAAGCTGCTCATTATGCTTACCTAGAAGCACTCACAAAGGAAATAATACCTTTCTGCAGAGCACATTACCACGCCTATTACCAATGAAAAATAAAAGGTTTGGCGCACGATAAATCCGTGTAGTAACTACCATTTAAAAATTAGCGAATCTGATGGATCGGATAGCCCTTCTTACCAATGTGCCGCAGCTCTTGATGCCGCATATACAAGCAACTTCTGCCGAAACACAAACCCTTCGTTTACTGCCACCCCTTGCTATGACTTCGTAACAATGCCAGCGGTTATTATTGACATTGGGGGCGTAGAGAACTCATCATATCACTGAAACAATCCCCGGCTTTCTGTTGCTACGCGATATGCCGAAAGGTTTTAAATAACACGCGTACCTACTCGACAAATACGCTAACAAAACATTTACAGCAAAAACTCGACGAAATCAATTCAAAATCGGGGCGGTGGTTCTCCTACTTTAGTCCACTAACACGCATTCTCCGCTCATTTACATGATCATTTTACTAACCAACGTTGCATGTAAAATCACTGAGCACATCCTCTTTATGAATCTGAGCAAATAACGTGAGTCAAAGTAATTTTTTTATAAATCACAGCATGGCTTCAGAAAGATTTACTTGTGTGAAAAGCAGCTTATTCTTTTACACTTAAGCTTAACCTCATTAAATACAACAATTACATTTCTGACGGATTTTTTTTTCAAACTTTTCCAGAACTTGCGATTAAGTTGCTGCGAAATTAGTCCTACGGAAAGTATGCCCACTTACCTTAAATGACAAGCAACTAACATATCTTGAAATGCTCCTTCCTAACCACTCCGAGTTTGTTTCAGTTACTCCGAGCCGAGCGGTGTTTACTCAGCTGTTACCCAGGGCTCGCTATTGGTTACTCTTTTCTTCCTAAGTAATGTTAAAGAGCGTTTTGATTTTCTTCCGTCATCAATTTGTTCGCGGACGATTGTGTAATTTACATAGAAATGATATGTTACAGAGGCGTCACATTAATACATGTATATCTAAATGCTGTGTCACCTTGGTGCAAAACATGGTTCATGAAACCAAACCCTAAAAACAGCATATATATGCTTGTGACCCCAAGTATTTAAAAACTGCCGTGGTACTCGATTAATACCTCCATTTTAGAAAACGCGTGAAGTTGTAAATAGCTTGGTGCGCACCTGCGATTTGATTTCACCTGGAACATTCACGCGGATTATGTTGTCAATAACACTAACCCAACACTAGGTACATTCGACGTAATTTTTAAAAGCACCTTCTTCCCTAAAACTACTCCTCTTCAAGACGCCGGATCGGCCAAACTTGAATGTGCGGCATCACTGTGGTACTCAAGGAAAGTTACCCTGACCCAACAACTAGAAATAGTTGAGAATAACGCCGCCCGTTACATACTCTGCGATTATACCCGCAGCGACAACGTCACACACAGGAAATCGAGCCTATCGAAATACCAATCCTAGCATCTCGTCGGAAACTTTTTCGCCTGCGTCTTTTCTTTAAAATGTTGTATCATCCCGACATACATAGCAAATTTATGCTAGCGCCTCGGTACGTATATTCTCGCCTTGACCACTCAAATAAAGACAAGATACCTCATTCACGGATGAACGCCTTCTCAGAGTCATTTTTCCCCCAGACGGCATCAGATTGGAACCACCTTCAACAGCCAACTACCTGAATGAAAAATCAGGTATATTTAAATAACGCCTTCGCCTACAATGTATACAAAAAGATTTTGGTATTTATCCGCGTCTAATTACTGCTTCATATATTTATTTCAATTTTCACGCTAGAGTTTACAGCTCACGTTGAATAATTAGGAAATAATTTTTGCTTCCTATCGTCTTTAATTTCACTGATTGTTTTTATTCGCTTCATTTGTGTACGCACTCCCGTCTGTAATGCTTTCAGGTGTTTAGGGCAATAAATAAATAAATAAATAAATAAATAAATAAATAAATAAATAAATAAATAAATAAATAAATAAATAAATAAATAAATAAATGCGGGGATAGAGACCTGCTCTAGCTGGGCTATGGCAGGTTTAAAACCAATAAAAAATAAACAAATAGGGCGAAAAGCCAACCAAACATTTTTAAGAAAAAGCCATTTTGATGATTTAAAAAAAAAGAAAAAAATTCCCCGACAAACCGTTGTAACAAGCCAGGACCATGTAAAAGCCTGCATTTGCACAATAAACGGAGAATTTCCGGAAATACCACATTTCATTGCATAACTCCTTGCATAACTCCATTATTCCTTTGCAAAAGGAATTTTGCGAAAACAAACACCAGAATAGAAAACCAAACTCTAAAGAAATAAACAAACAAATTATGTACGTTATCCATCTGCTCCACAAGAGCAGAGAATAAACAGGAGAAAAACATTGAGAAGAACGTTGAAAATAAGAATGCAAATATTGAAAATAAAGAAACCGTATAATACCCTGCCTTTATAGAACAACGCAATATTCGCGGAAGTAACATACTTTATTCACTCGGGATACTTAAATGAATATAAACCCCCTTTTTTTGAAGCTGCTGCGCACGGGCGTGGCCCTGGCAGAGGTAGCAAAAATAATTCTGGCAGAGATTGTGCGGTCTGTTCAGAGTTTACAGACGTGTCGCCTGCTGCTATAACCGAGCCCGTATAGTGAGTTACCGGGTTGGGCTCCTATCGAAAAATGTAAATGCAGTATGTTTTACAAATGCAACTGTCGCGCAATCTATAACATGAAGAGTGAAATTGTTGTTTCGGTCGACATGCGCTACCCTGAAAAGGAGTGAGCAAGTCAGGAGCTTTCCGTCAGGGCACCTTTCATAAACTTGCCGTTCTGTTTCCCGTAGCAGTCACACAAGTTATTCATAGAACCGGTGACGACCGGGGGTGCTATGCCAAATCCGGATATCGCCTTGTCATTCTACGCCCAAAACGACACGAACACACTGGGAGACCGAAATCCGCCGTAGTATCAAGGGCTCACCCACAAAGGCGAATAGTCGTCCCAGACAAAATATAGGCGGCAATGAATTCACGTCTAGTTTGTAAGCTTGTTGAAGGTAGCAAACTTCCTATGGTCAACGAGGCAAAGGTGCCTTCACAAAAGCTATGCGATCCAATTCTGGCACTGGACACTTAACTGTCTTTGCTTCAGAATGGCGTGCACAACTGGCATGCTTGTAGCAAATGTATTGTATGGTAATTTCAGAAGAAGAGATACTGAAGCAATTTAAGACACAAGGAATCAAGCTCAACCGAAGCTCCTACCATAACGCGCAAAAGAAAGGTAGGAAGAGCTCTTTGTTTCGAAAGGCGGACTCGTGATCTCTTCGCGAGCAAAAATTTGCGAACGTATTCGCTAGCTGAATACGTAACGCCACCTTTGGGTCATCAGGAATATTAATTCAAAGCTTTGTACCTATACCTGCCACCGGTTCTTTCCTGGCGTTCGGGACAAGAAGCTCCCAACGCGGCTGAGGATGGGGGGGGGGGGCGATAATTCTCACACAGCACAGTGTAGATGGCGCGTCGATAGGGCGCTATTACCCAGCGGTCGTCGCACGCACCTGACTGCTAGCACAGGCGGGCGGGTCGGTGAGATGGCTTTGTCGTCTGCTTTAGCGACAGTTGTATTGGGCCTGTTTTGGCACTGCTTCTCGTTCATTCCGCGCTTTTTTGCACGGCTTGAATAACGTTTTGGACAAAACTTGCTAGGTAACCCGGACCAGACTGAATGAAGTGAGCGTACGGCAAAGATACGTTAAGGATTGCTTTGCAGAGTGGGAAAACAAAATGCAGAGGGAACATACCGGCATCAGGGCGTTAGCGTAACATTACCTTTTGCGAACCGCTTGCCATAAATGGGACTCCTTTTTCTGAATCGGTAAATACCAATGCGGTTGTGTTTTAAACGTATTATAAAATCCGAAAGGAGCAACCGGTTATGCTAAATAGTGATTATAAAAGTTTCCTCAGCTTTCTCGCAATTCTGAAACTTACTATACTAACTAGTTTAAATCGGTATAAATGGGAATCGCTGAGCTCACATGCCAAATTATTTCAGTGTCTCCGCATGTGTCACAGGGTGGTGTAGCCGCGAACCAGCACATCAGGATGCCTATCTCACCTTTTAAAAGACGCTGTTCTCCGCTTTCTTTCCGCCGACGCACGGCCGGGCTACAGTGGCGGCGTTCGCCCTTCTAGCCCGTGCGTGGACGGCGCTGCTACTTTGAGGACGCCACTCTCACAAATTGCAGGAAATGGCTGGCGGAATATCTGGTTTCAGTCTTTGTACAGTCACGTGTGTGAATTCAGTTGGTGTGTCTTGGGTAATTCTTAAGGGTGTCGTTTAAAGCCTTGCTTTCCAACCACCTAAACAGGGTGGATTGGAGCCAATTTTTTGGGTTTTGCAGAATTATTGGGGAAGTTTTGTGGACAATCAGTATTCTAACAAAACAAGGTAGTGTTTCATAAATACTATAAATAATGTTTTTGGAGAGGTGCGAATTGCGAGACGTCACTAAATCTCATCAGAAAGCTAGCGTGTCACCTTATTCCTTCAGAAGCGTGTTTAACGAAAGCAAAGTCGAAAGGGCTGAGTCAATATCTCTACATGCGGGCGCGGAAACATCGTTTGCGGAAAACTCCTCTAGATATCGCGTTTTTTAATCTCGCTGTATGTGCCCTAGCCATGCAGTTATGGAGTCCTACCGGCTCCCGAAGTAAGATTCATCCGAATAACTACGGGGATAGTGTCAGAAGGTTTAAGCATGCTATTAAAGCTCTTAAGAGCATAAACAGCACTCCCTCATGAAACAAGAATCTGGCCACCCTGGTGTAGTAGTTAGCCGCCACTTCCCATGCCTGACCAACTCAACTCTCGGCTCACAGCCGCAAGCAGCAGTAGAGCACATGTGGGCGGTGGTGGTCGGAAGAGCGTTACTGCAGAGCGTTCTGAAAATCTTTGGGTGCACACAGGCCGCATTTGAAAATTTACCTTAGAAACCTCCAACGCACGCACCTTGTATAGTGAGAGATGCTTACCTGTACACAATGTCCGAGCTGTCGTTGGTAAAGCGGGATATCCTAGGTTTATTCGAGGTTAGAAGAACAGGACAAGGATTCATGGACCACAATAGTGGTCATATTCTATAATATGGTCTATAATTTTAAATTTTAATAATTTGGGTGCAGCTTGGTGTCATTTCTTAATTTGTTTTTTTGTGTTCACCGGAAATAACCTTCAACATCATTTTGCGGGCTGTTATTTAGTAACCCCAGATTTGCTGATGACGTTGCCTTGCTAAGTAACTCTGTGGACGAATTGCAAAGCATGCTTTCCACACTGGACAAACAGGGTAGAACGATGGGCCTGAAAATAGTATGCAAAAAAATAAGGTAATAATCAATAACTTTAGCACAGCATAGAGGTTTCAGGTAGGTAGCGAGGCAGTGGAAGTGGTAAGCGAATATATCTACTACTTAGGCCAAGTTGTGACCACGGATCCCAACCATGAGGCGGCGACAATTATAGGGATAAGAATGGGGTGGAGTACATACGGCATGCATTCTGAGAAAATGAATGGCAGCCTACCCTTGTCCCTGAAGAAAAAAAATTCCCCGCATTTCCCCGAGGGGAAGAATGTGAAAGTGCGAATGCACGAGTTGAATTTGCGCGGTTCGGTAATGTTCGCGAAAGAGAGATCACACACACACACACACAACTACAAAGAAAGAAAGATGCATTAATTCACAGACACCTATTTGTGTTGTCGTTGTACTTGATTGCTAGAGCGGATCTCAGCTTTGAAATTTCTTGTCAGTACTCCTTTAAGCAGGTGCATTAGCCCTTCTCACGCCCGATTCTTGGCCAATCCCCCACGTGGGTATGTGCCATGTCAGCGGCCAGGCAGCGCGCGCCCATCTCCGCCCGTTGCCAAGGAAGACGAGGAGATTCCTGGCCAATCCCCCACGTGGGTATGTGCTATGTCAGCGGCCAGGCTGCGCGCGCCCATCTCCACGTGCGCGGACATCGCCGGTGGACGCAGGTTCAGGGTCGCTTAAGAAGTGCATTGCACTTAAAAAGTGCATGAGAGCTGCACTTCACCGGTACTCACCTACGGGGTAAAAACGTGGAGGCTCACTAAGAGAGTTCAACATAAAATGAGGACGACTGAACGACTCAGCGCGCAATGGAACGGAAGGTGATAGGTGTAACATTAAGGGACAAAAAGAGAGCGGAGTGGGTCAGGAAACCAACGCCTGTAAAGGAGAAATTAAGAAGAAGAAATGGATGTGGGCAGGGCATGCAATGCGAAGGCAAGATAACCATTGGTCATTAAGGGTAACAGAGTAGCAGGGGGTGGCAGAAAATTAAGTGGCCTGATGTGGTAAAAAAGTTTGAAGGGATAAACTTGTCGCACTTAGCACAGGACCAAGATAATTGGAGAATTGGTAGGCTGGTGATGATGATGATTACCCCAAGAGAAGAAAGAATAGGGGGTGGGATTGTTAATCTGTAAAGAAATAGCAGGGAAAGTGGACGAGATTTTCAGCATTAGGGAGAGAGTCGCGCTTGTTGTGACCAACCTAAACAAGTGATAGAGGATAATGATAGTACACGCCTATGCACCAAACATGTTTATGATGATGAAGCTGTAGATAGCTTCTTCGAGGACCTCGAATCAGCAACAAAAGTGGCAACAGCGCAGTTCACTATTGTTATGGCCGAATTTAACGAGAAGATCGGCAAGAAGCAAGTGGGTAAAGATAAGTGGGAACCTTTGCAATAGAGAATCGCAACAGCCGAGCAAATAGACTGGTGTGATTTGCAGCGAGAAATATCCTGAACACATTCTTCTATAAATGAAGGAATGGCGAATTGACATGGAAACGTTCCGATGGTACAACCAAAAACGAAATTGACTTCGTTTCATTGCTTGGCAGAGTTTCGCGTGAACGCGTACATTTTGTGGCAACAGCAGCTAAAAAAATGCGGTGTTCGATTGTATGGGGCGTCATGATTCGTGAATGAGAATGCTTCTGCTGGGTTCAAGTAACTTCTCTATTCATCACCCAGCCCTCCAAGTGCTCGAGGTTGCCGAAAGTACACATGGACACAGAAAGCTGAAGCGAGACCGCTCACTTGACCTACGTCTGCGCTTTTTTCCAATCGTCGCCAGTTTGCATAATCGGGATGGGCTAGCGGTTACGTCGAAATGCCCGACTGGAGTCCGGAGAGTTGAACGAAGTCAGGAATTCTTAGCGTAAGTTACCGCGTAATGAAGACCATTAGGCCTACGAAGGAAGCCAGTAGGTCACTAAGAAAGAAGGAACGAAGTCATACTATTCGTCGCGTTAGCCAACTGTGGGTGCGCCAGGCCTGTGCAACACAAACGAATCAGCACGGTGTGAAGCCGCCGCATGTTGGCTGACATTGTAACAGATGGTACACCAAATACATTTATATATATATATATATATATATATATATATATATATATATATATATTTATTTGGAAATGAGGGGCTCACCCGCCGCGGTGGCTCAGTGGCTAAGGCGTTGCGCTGCTGAGCACGAGGTCGCGGGTTCGATTCCCGGCCGCGGCGGCCGCTTTTCTGATGGAGGTGAAAAGCGAAAACGCCCGTGTGTACGAGATTTCGGCGCACGTTAAAGATCCCCAGGTGGTCAAAATTAATCCGGAGCCCTCCACTACGGCGCGCCTCATCGCCTGCGTTGCGTCGGCGCGTTAAACCCTACAATCAATCAATCGAAATGAGGGGCTCGTTAGGAAAAACAGAAAGAAATGCCGGCAGTCTCCAATGCCAAAGAAGGCATAGGGGAATGGTTAGACTATTTTTTGCCGCTAGTGACGTTACATTATTATGTTTTATTAATTTCGTGATAAAGAAAGAAAGAAAAACACGCACCCAAAGTGGGGACCGAACCCACGCCTTTCGATTAGATCTCGAATGCCTTACGAATTCGGCCATCTGGGCACTCCGTTCTCCTTCACTTTCTGGGGTATTTATTTTACTACAACTGTATCTGACGCTTGAGGGTGGTAGCCAGCGCCATTCAGACTACACGGGGAGAAGGGGACCTTCTTTTTCAACCGCCGAGGCGTGACGCGAACGTCTACAGCATGTCATAAGCGGGTAACTGGCGGGAAACCCTCTTATGCTACTTTGGCATTAAGGCTGCCGGAACCGAGGCCCTCGCTAAGCTTTCGCACGACAATAGGGTTTGGAAATGAGGGGCTCGTTAGGAAATACAGAAAGAAATGCCGGCAGTCTACAACGCCTAAGAAGGCATAGGGGAATCGTTAGAGTATTTTTTACCGTTAGTGACGTTACATTAATATTTTTTGTTTTTTTATTAGCGAGGGCCTCGGTTGTGGCAGCCTTAATGCCAAGGTAGCATATGAGGGTTTCCCGCAAGTTACCCGCTTATGACAGGCTGTAAACGTTCGCGTCACGCCCCAGGGGTTGAAAAAGAACGTCCCCTTCTCCCAATGTAGTCTGAGTAGCGCTGGCTACCACCCTCAAGCGTCAGATACAGTTGTAGTAAATATAAATACCCCAGAAAGTGAAGGAGAACACAGTCGCTCAGATGGCCGAATTGGTAAGGCACTCGAGATCTAATGGAAAGGCGTGGGTTCGGTCCCCACTTTGGGCGTGTGTTTTTCTTTCTTTCTTTCTGCGTAAATTATTAAAAAATATATATATCTTCACTAACGGTCCAAAATTGTCTAACCATTCCCCTATGCCTCCTTTGACGTTGTGGACTCCGGAATTTCTTTCTGTATAAAAATATATATACTTATATATATATATATATATATATATATATATATATATATATATATATATATATATATATATATATATATATATATAGATATGGTCTTGAAGTAGAGTCCTTAGTTGCTGCAGGAACACGCACAAAGTAGAAGTACGCTCTTCGGAGACTTTATTTCCAACGTTTCGACCTGAGACAGGACTTCCTCAGGAAGACCTGTCTCTGGTCGAAACGTTGGAAATAAAGTCTCTGAAGAGCGTACTTCTACTTTCTGTATATATATATATATATATACATATATATATATATATATATATATATATATATATATATATATATATATATATATTTATATATATATATATATATATATATATATATATATATATATATATATATATATATATATATATATATCTATATATATATAGATATATATATATATATATATATAGATATATATATTGCAAAGCGGTTTATTGGAAGGAAGACAGAGTCCCCTGGACAGGGATCCTGAGGCAAAACCATCCAAGGTGAACCAGCCAGAGGATTCGACTCGCGCCGCGCGATCACGCACTGGTGATGACAGCAGTTGATCTGTGCTACATGCTCAATCGGGGATTGACCGGTGGGTGAAGAGGGATTGGACGGTGAGAGCACTTCAAGCAATCCCCATTACAATTGCCCCCGGTGAAGCAGGAGCCATCCTGACGATTTACGGCGGTGAAACGACTGCGGGGTCGTAGTAGGGCTTCAAGCGACTGACGTGGACGGTTTCGCTGCCACGACAGCGAAGGTCTGTAGAGGGCGTCAGTGGTTCTACTGTGTAGTTCACAGGAGAAGTACACTTGAGGACACGGTAGGGGCCGTGATATTTCGACAGCAGTTCGTATGATAGACACGGTGTTGTAGCGGCGACCCGCAGGCACACAAGGTCGCCAGCACGAAAGGAAGATGAGGCGTGGTCGTTGTCGTGAAGATGTTTCTGGCGACCCTGGTCATTTGTTGTCAGTGAGCGGGCGAGCTAGCGGCACTCTTCGGCTTGTCGGGTTATGTCCGAAGTAGGGTGGCACTCAGAAGAATCGGGGCTGTGCGGCAGTATTGTATCCATTGTACAAGACGGCTCGCGTCCATAGAGAAGAAAAAGTGGTGAAAAGCTAGTAGCGGTCTGTGCGGCGGTGTTCTAAGCAAACGTTACAAAAGGTAGCACCACATCCCAATTTGAATATTCACGAGCGACGTACATGGTGAGCATGTCTCCGAGTGCGCGGTTGAATCTCTCGGTCAGGCCGTTCGTCTGTGGGTGGTATGCGGACGTAGTGCGATGAACAATTCTGCACTGAGCGAGGAGGGATCCAACAACCTCAGAGAGGAATACGCGCTCTCTTTCGCTGAGTAATTCGCGGGGTACACCATGCCGCAAGACAAGGGACCTCAAGACAAACCCAGCAACATCACGCGTAGTAGCGCCTGGCAGCGCTGCGGTTTCGGCGTAGCGGGTTAGGTAGTCTACTGCAACAATAGTCCATCGGTTGCCTGAAGGAGTGCATGGCAAGGGGCCGTACAGGTCGATGCCGACACGATCGTAAGGACGAAGAGGACATGAAAAAGGCTGCAGAGGGCCGGCTGGTTGCGGTGCAGGCGTCTTGCGGCGCTGACAGTCAGTGCATGCACGAATGTATTTGCGCACGAAGCTGTACATTCCCCGCCAATAGTATCGTTGGCGGAGGCGAGTGTACGTTTTAAGAAGTCCAGCGTGAGTGGTTCAGGGATCAGCATGGTAAGCAGCGCATACATCCGCACCTAAACTGCGCGGAATTACAAGAAGCCACTTCCGACCATCGGGCATATAATTGCGGCGATAGAGAAGGTGGTCATCCCGTATGGCGAAGTGGGCGGCTTGGCATCGAAGAGCCCTGGGCCGCGTAGGAGTCGGTGTAGTGGAGAGAAACTCGATGATCTTCGCAATCCATCAATCCCTGCGCTGCCGGGAAGCTATGTCGGTGAAGGTCAATGACGCTACCAGCGTATCGGTTCCCGCAAGACGTTCCGGGTTGCCAGGCAGCGGAGAGCGAGACAGTGCATCCGCATCAGAGTGCTTGCGGCCGGATCTATAAACAACTCGAATATCATACTCCTGCAGGCGGAGCGCCCAACGAGCAAGACGTCCCATAGGGTCTTTGAGGGACGACAGTCAGCACAGCGAGTGATGCTCGGTTACCACGTCAAAAGGGTGGCCGTAGAGATAGGGTCGAAATTTGGAAAGAGCCCAGAAGATGGCAAGACATTCTTTCTCGGTAACCGAATAGTTTTGTTCAGCTTTTGCAAGAGTCCGGCAAGCGTACGTGACGACGTACTCTTCGTAGTTAGGCTTGCGTTGAGAGAGCACCGCACCGAGTCCTGCGCCGCTGGCATCAGTATGGAATTCAGTAGAGGCGTTCGGATCGTAGTGCCGCAGTATGGGTGGCGAAATCAACAGACGCCGCAAGGTTGTAAACGCTTGATCACACTCGTGGGACCACAAGGGCAGGTCATTGTCACGACCGAGGAGCTTGGTCAGTGGCGCTATGATAGACGTGAAATTTCGCACGAAGCGCCGAAATTATGAGCACAGCCCAATGAAGCTGCGGAGGGCTTTCATTGACGTCGGTTTGGGAAAGTCGGCGACAGCATGGAGCTTCTCGGGACCTGGTAGGATGGCATCCTTCGACATGACATGGCCGAGAATAGTCAGTGTGCGAGCGCCAAAGCGACACTTTTTAAGGTTCAGTTGGAGCCCTGCAGCTGTTAGGCATGTCAATATTTGGTGCAGACGGGTCAGGTGAGTCTGAAAATCCGAAGAAAACACGACGACATCGTCTAGGTAACAGAGACATGTCCGCCATTTGAGACCACACAAGATATTATCCATCATTCTTTCGAACGTGGTGGGCGCGTTACATAGGCCAAACGGCATTACATTAAACTCATATAGGCCGTCTGGCATGACAAAAGCTGTTTTTGGTCGATCAGACTCAGCAACTGGGACCTGCCAATAACCGGAGCACAAATCAAGGCTGGGGAAGTATTCAGCGCCGTGCAGACAATCCAGGGCATCATCTATTCGAGGCAGGGGATAAACGTCTTTCCAGGTGACCTTGTTAAGGCGGCGATTGTCAACACAGAATCGGAGGGACCCATCTTTTTTCGTTACTAGCACCACAGGCGACAACCAGGGGCTTTGAGAAGGTCGGATGACGCTACGTCGGAGCATATCATCAACATGCTCACTAATCACGCGACGTTCCGATGCCGACACCCTATTGGGCCACTGTCGCAACGGTATGTGGGTACCTGTGTTATTGTGATGGGCGACCGTGGATGTTCTGCCCAAAGGAGCTTGCTTGCAGTCAAAGGAAGGCTGAAACTTCCTAACAAGAGCCAGAAGGTCTTTCGTTGCGGGGGTTCTAAATCGGAAGCGATGGACTTCTGGAAGATGTCGTCAGAGGTGGGCGTATCGGTTGGACCAATCGCATTCAGCGAATGTAGCTGCTGTGAAGGTGCGTTGTCGGAAACGTCGAGGCTGAAGACGGATTCGGCAGGTTCAATATTGCCGACAGTTTCACCACGAAGCAAGCTGAAAGGACGGGTCGTCTGGTTGCAAACAAACATCGGGGTCCGGCCAGATAGGAGTGTCAGCACAGCAAACGGAAGCGGCAAACCCTTGCGAGCAACGAAAACGTTTGATGGCGTTAATAAAACAGGTCCACCCACCATAGTACTGCCGGAAAGGCGACGAGAACTGAGCTTTGCGGCGGGATATCCATGTCTTCGTCTACGGCCAGCTTTTCCCCGTTGGTAGAGGAATCGTTCGGGGTCGGAGCGTCATTTTGCGAACAGAATTCGACTTGGGCGGGGGCGCAGTCAATTACGGCGTTCTAGTTTGACAAAAAGTCCCACCCAAGAATAACGTCGTGTGAGCACATGGGCAAGACGGCGAACTCAATCGTGTAGAGAATATTTTAAATGGCGACCCGAGCAGTACACGCAGCCAAAGGTGCAACATGTTCTAAGCTTGCAGTTTGTAGAGAAAGTCCAAGAAGTGGCGTCGTGACTTTCTTCAGCGACCGACATAGTTTAGCACTGATGACCGACACGGCTGCTCCGGTATCAAGAAGCGCCAGCGCAGGTAATCCACCTATTAACACGTCAATTACATTTTGCGGAGGTAGGTGAGGGCTTCGGTATTTTGACGGGTACGCAGTTCGTGCCTCAGGAAGTGCGCGAATCAGTTTCCTTTTGGAGTGGGGGCGTAGTGGCGGCGCATGGTGGATAGGGAGCGGCTACGGGGTGACGGTGATCGGCGGCCTTCGAAGATCTGACGGTCAGCGGAAAACGAGGTGGGAGGTGGTCCGGAGGACACGTTATGATGTGGTGGTCATGCGGCGAAGGCGGACGTCTGGGGCACACGAGGAGATGAAGCGAAACGGCGGCAGTAACGGGCAACGGGACCGGGGCAGCAGCAAGAAAAACATGTAGGCCGGTTGTCGGGAGTGCGCCATGGATTACCGTACGGCAATAGCTGGTGGTCTGGTCGGTGGAAACTGTGGAGCGGGCTGCAAAGTGGGAAGGGCCACTGCTGGTATCGCTGGCCGAAACGACCGGAAAGATGGGTGCACTGGCTGTGCGAGACAGTCAGCGTACGTCATTGGCATGACTGCTGGAGCTGCAGCGACTGTAGCTGTGAGCGTCGCCGCGACTGTAGCTGCCACCTGCGGAACGGCCAGGGGTGCGACCGCTGCGGTAGCGACGTTAGCAGGCGGGAGGGCCTCGGCAACCTGTTCGCGGATGGTCGCCTGCAGAGAAGAACGCAGGCTGGACGAAGCCTGCTCAGTAAACGGCACCAGCGATAGCTGACGTGCTACCTCCTCGCGGACAAATTCTTTGACTTTCGCCTCGAGCTGCAATTGGTTCGAAGAGAACCTGAGGCTCGAGAGAGATTCCGTCGTCGGCAATGAATGGCGAACGAAGGTCCTTTGCCGGCGCAGTTTCTCAAAACTTTGGCACAGGCCAATCACTTCAGTCTCGTTTCGAGGGTTCGTAGACACAAGCATGTGGAACGTGTCGTCGTCTACTCCTTTCATGATGTGTTTGATTTTGTCATCATCGGACATGGACGAGTTGACGCGCCGACAAAAATCCACAACGTCTTCAATGTAGCAGGTGAAATTCTCTTCCGGTTGTTGCGCCCGTGTACGCAGGCGTTGTTCAGCGTGCAGTTTCCGTACGGCGGGTCGATCAAAGTCACGAGTCAAGTTGTTCTTGAAGTCAGACCAGGTCTTGATGGTCGCTCCGTTGTTGTTGTACCACAAGATCGCGGGTTTTTCTAGGGAAAATGCGACGTTGTGCAGCTTGGTAGCGTCGTCCCATTTGTTGTAAGCGCTAACTCGCTCGTAAGAAGGCAACCAATCTTCAACGTCATAGTCACCTTTACCGCTGAAAAATGGCGGGTCGCGCTGACGGAGCGCCCCAGCGCAGATGACTGATGGCACGTGCGGAGGTGGTTGGTCGGCAGCGGCCTTGCGAGTGACTGGCATTGGTAGCTTCCGGCTGCGGAGTTCCAGGCTGTACGACGGTTCACCTCAAAACCCGGCTCCTCCACCAATTGCAAAGGGGTTTATTGGAAGGAAGACAAAGTCCGCTGGACAGGGATCAGGAGGCAAAACCGTCCAAGGTGAACCAGCCAGAGGATTCAACTCGAGCCGCGCGATCATGCACCGGTGATGACAGCCGTTGATCCGTGCTACATGCTCATTCGGGGATTGATGATTGGACGGCGAGAGCACTGCAAGCAATCTCCATTACAATATATATATATATATATATAAGAGAAGAAAAACTTCCAACAAGGTAAAAGCACGATTGTGGCCTACGTTTCAGCAAAGAGAACTTGCTTTCCTCAGGGCAGCCAATCAGGCAACCAGGCCCTGAGGAAAGCAAGTTCTCTTTGCTGAAACGTAGGCCCCAATCGTGCTTTTACCTTGTTCGAAGTTGTGTTCTCTACCATCTTCAAAGTTTATATATATATATATATATATATATATATTGTGAGCAACTGCGACACCGGTAGGCAGGTTGATGGAGCGTGGCGAGTGAGCCAGAGAAGAAGAAACCGTCTTTAGGTGGCCCATGGTGACCGTAGTAGTTGCTAAGAGAGTTTTTAGGAAAAATGGAGGTGAGCTATCCGAGCAGCAATTTGAATGTCCACAGAGGAACCCCCAACAGTATGTATGGGTTGCGAACATGAGTATAAATAAACGGAAGTTGAAAAAGGAGCTTTTTTTTGAACAGTGATACGAGAAACCCGTAGATCCTGCAGTCACAAAGGAGCACAAACTCGCGAGAACGAAGAATTGTTTACCTTGCTTCTCGAAGTGGAGGTGGCTCCAGTTTAGAGCAAACATCCAGAAGCTGCTAAAAAATCGCTCCGCCTTGCAACAGAAGCAGGCGTGTCCAAAACAATTCTTCATTCCACCTGGACTGATGAACGTTCCCATTCGTTCAACCAGTCATTCCTACTCATGGACCCGTATAGCGAGACCTGACCAGCAAGAACCCAAGAACTGTTGTGTTTTACACCGATTTCATCATGCCCAGACAGATACCAGACACTGCGGGAAAAGAAGATTAGTTGGTTTTCGATGAGGCCGAGCCGTCTCAAGCTTCACGGCCAGCGCTGCTGGAAATACAGAAAGAAAGAGAAGGGGCAGAACTGATCGGCTTCTGATGGCATGAAAAAACAAATAACTGGATGACTTCACGCGCACGAGTGCTAAATTACGAGTCCATACCCCAGTATTAGTAAGCTTCGACTTGCCACAATCTGTTTATGCGAGTCACTCCAACTGCATCACCTGACATTTCGGCGCTTTGTGAATAAGTGGGATTTCTCATCTTACGGTGTGATTTTTTCGAAAGTGCGTTGCGTGCCCCCAGCTTTCTTAAGGGGGCAGCCCTGTGATAAGATAGAGGACAACGGTGGGAGCTTTGTCAGCCAACGCTCTTACGAAGAGAAACTTCATTGAAATACGATGACGGACCATTGCAATCGGTATTAGTGGGAATGCACCGGAGGAAGGAAGAGATTGAAGAGACAGTGGCGGGGGTAAAATCAGGGGCGGATTCCGAGGGGCAAGGTTTTAAGGGCTGCCTGCTATATGGGGTAGCCGTGTTCTCCCAAGGCCTTTGAGGAGGACACCCCGAATCCCATCCAGGTTGCGGAGCTAGCAATATCTACCTGCTGGTCGACTGCCGCGCAGTGAATCGCTGGCATAGGCGGAGCAACGCGGTGTTACCGAGCCAGGCTGCGGCGCCGGCAGGTCTACGGCCTTCTTGTAGGCCGTGCAATAAAATCGCTGGCATCTACTGTGCGACGTGGTGTTTCCGTGACGAACCACCAACAGCTGCCTCATCGAAGATATTTAGGCACCGCATCATGCGCGCCACCACACTTGAGACGTTTTTTGACTAGCGGTTTCGGAACTGCACTTGGACGCGTTAATTTTCCGATTTTTGCAAAACTTTGTGTTCGGAGTATAAAGGCGAATTTAGCATTCTGTATGTCTGAGGAGCTAACGATATGAAGGTACAGTACCTTCATATCGTTAGCTCGTCTCGTCGAGATAAATGTTTGTGTCCATGGTCATAGAGTGTATCAAGCACATACCTCGCGTGTGCGATGCAAGTCTGAAGTGCTAGCACTAATACCACAACAATAAGTCTCATTCTGACTGTATATAAAGCCTTTTTCTCAACCTTGGCCGGAGTATTTACGCCTACTTATGCTGCCATCCCCGGTTGCCTATTTCTGCGTGTACGGGTTGTTCGGTGAGGGGACATGCGGACATGCACGGACATCAGCACCTTATCCTTGTACCGATGACATACCAGTTGTGGTGGGGTGGATTTAAACATCGGAGGTTCATGGCTCAATGCGCCCTGCTAGCTCTCCTCCGTAATCGGACGGTTCGGATCTAGGTTTTGAGTTGCACAGACAATAAGATGCCTACGACTGGGCAGCGAAAGGTACACCCACGTGTGTGCCCGCCAGAATAAAGGGCGAAGCGTTCGAGGTCTTAACTCGCAAATGTGACGGATGCATGTCGTCCGCATGTCGTTCGCACAACTGGAAGAAGCGTCAGCCCGAACAGAAGGGTGGATGGGTACGAAAGCAACAAAAAGCTGCTGCTGCCACCGCAGTCACCGCCTCAAGCTCCAGCTGGTCGAGTAGCTGCAAATCTGTCATGGGATAAACAGCAGCTGGCTGCTTGGAATGATGACGTGGGTCGATATCACTTGCTCAGTTTTAATGGCTTTCTGAGCAACCTGTTCAACGGGCTCTTTCACTTCTAAGCAACCGCTCATCACCATTTGCCAGTTTTTGACGGCACGGGTTAAGAGGGGGTGAACAGGAGGTGGCACGCGCAGCTTAAGGTTTTCGGCCCTTACTGATGAGATGCCTGTTGTATTGGCGTGAGGTTTAAACGTGGTTATGAAACGGCGCAATGCGACCGGTCAGGTGTACTCAGAGGTTTAGTGGAAAGGGTTGGATTGTTAGACAATCAGTAAGGTGTCAACGTTGCGGGACACAAAAAAGACCGCTCTACGTTTGTCTGCTACGATAAAGGTCGGGTCTTTACAAATTTTATCTATGGAATTGGCCATGGAGTATGCTTACTTGTATAATAAAAACAAACAAGTTATTCCCATACACTCCGTGAAAGGCGTGCAGTTTCGCAGGTCATCCATTTTCACAAAGTGTAAGCGCACAAATTTTGTTGATTCATTTTTACATAAATGAATTCGAAAATCTTTGAGTAGTCCCGGTATAACACAAGTTTTACTGGGACTAATTTTTTTAGAAGTTAAGTTTTAGGAGTTACAGTTGTCAGCAGGGCGGTGTAGTAATGCTGCTTTTGCACCGGTTATTCCGTGGCTACACGGGTTTGTACCATGTCTGCACACCTGGCACTTCAAGCATGGGGGCGGATTGGGTTCGTAGGGACATACTGCACATCTTAAATGTAGTTATATTTAGGAAGTGTGGAGCTGTGCAGATAAAGAGAATGTGTTTTGTTGGGATTGCTGAAAAATCTAGTCTGATATCGTGAAATTCACTGTCCTAATAGCCTAATTGTTCTAGCCTTCCAGGAGGATCCCACTGCTGTCCGAAATCAGATATGCCTTGGAGATGGCACCCCGAGAGCTCCAAATGCTGCGGTGGGGTGTGACCTCAATCTCTAGAACAAACATTCAGCGTTTGAGGAGGTCTTGCTTATTTACCCCTCATAAGATTTCTCCAGTACTCAGAATTCTTGCGAGGCTTGACTGACCGATTATGCTTTCCAGATATATTTCCATTACGATCGCTGATTGTGAGGAAAGATGCATTTTTTACTTTATCAGCATTTATTGTGAATAAACGTGAGTAGGTTAGTGGCTTTGGAAAAGTGATGGTTGGCAGGGGTGGAAATGAGTTTTCTGTGCCCCTATTTTAGTGGTCCGAACAATGGGCTAACAAAAATCGTGATACACCCTACACCACGACCGAAATAGGAGGGAACGAGTAGTGCATGCTCAACTAGGAATACCCTAATTACATGCAAAGTCATAGAGCCCTCTGCCTGATCAGCAGACAAGCAGCCTATCGGCTGGTCTTTTAACTGGGCTATGAAAGCCAACTTTCCAGGCTTCTTCCCCACACCTTTGCACATAGTCTCTGCTGGTAACAGCTTAAGTAGGCGGTCCCGGAGATCGTGGTGTTTCTCCTCACCGTCACTATGAATACTGTAGAAGTGACAACTGGGCTAGTTAATGTTGGATTTGGAACATCGTGATGGTAGCGCACTTACACGCGTACACACAGAAAACCGTCTCTTTTTTAGTGTCCCTGTGTAAGTGGGCTGCCATCAAGATGTTCCAAACCATTATTACTCCCGGTGCTTCGTGCAGGGTTTATAACGAACTGAGCTTCCTCCGCAGCAAAATATGCAATGAGTTCATTGAACTTTATTTCCGGCATACCCTAATCGCTCTGACGCTTTCAATCGATGAGCAACCGCCTCTTTTGCACTGGACGGGTGAATGAACAACTGGAGTAGGGCGATTAGAATTGTGTTGTCCTATCTCTGTAAAGAGCATCCACCTTCAATGAAACGATCGGCTATCGGTTAGGTGAATTCAAGAGGCGATTGTACATCTCTATCGTTTTCTTGTTTTCTAGTTTTCTGGCCAACACTGTACACATGTGCCTAGTATTTCGGGCATTTTCTCGCTCTTTCGCCGCTACGATATTCACAGTTAACACTTCAAGTGTCGATTAGGTGACCGACAAGTAGATATCTTCGCACATACAGTCGCTGCTCCTTGTGTATGAGCTCATACAGATAATGCAGCCACCTTCAAAGCGTTCCTAGTCCTGCGTGGGGGAGTATACGTTTGCAGCCTTATCGGGAAGGGTCTTACCTTTGCCGTTTATTGAAGATTTTAAACAAAGCCCACGTGCAAAAAGATATTCTCAATTCCACCATACAGTTCTCGTACGTATCAAGTAAAACACTTTTTCCCAGATTTACCACCAGATGTATTGAGAAATATCCACCCACTTTAACAATTCAGCTTCAACCAAAATTTGCACACACACTGGTGGTCAAGTTAGAAAGTCGATATGCCCGAGGAAGACGGAGAGAGGATTGATACTTTATCTCAGTCAGCTTTCGCTTTCCTTCACACCAAAACTGTTCTTTTAAACAACAGGAACACCTCCAAATTGTTTACCTTGCGAGCCACAACCGTCAATATTTGCAGAAGAAACCATTAGCTGCAGCTGCAGCCCATGTTGCGTTATGCAGAGATTCTTTGCAAACACCCCTCTTTATTACAAGAATACTACTAATGGGTGGTCTGACCTTATGATCTAATTCACGGGGATGAAGAGTGCTTGCTTAGTCATATCGTTGACCGGACTGTGTCTGCTGAGTGCGAAAGACTCACGAGGACAGTGTCTGGCGGACTTGTTAGACACTGCAGAACACAGGTGGCTTCATCCTTTGTTTCAGTTGACCATCAAATGTCTCAGCTTCAAACGACCGGAGCGTCTTCAATGAATTAGTTTATATTATGCAGGGGTGTCTTGTTTAGCCTAAACGTCCGCGCGGAAGTCTCGAATTGTTTTTTTTCTGTACCACAGCCCCTTTGCTCCCCATAGTTCCTGCTGACTTAAAGACGTGCTGAAAGATTGTCACTTTGGAGTCTCTTGGACGCACGATTGTTGCCACGGGCGCAGTAAATTCTGTGCCCTCTGCTACTCTGTACGACCGTACACCACAGCGTGTGACTTTTGCCGGTTCTAATGATGACTCGTACACTTTCAGCAGGCCTTTTGACCTAATAAAGGTTCCACGAAAACCTCCTGAATGTGTAAGATTAGACCTTTATGGTCTTTTTTTGAACTTTCCTGGCCTTTTGTTGTTGGGGCCCCTTCCTGAAACAGCTCCATTACTGTTGCTATCTATGGTACGACGCTCTGCGACGTTACAGGAAACGTTCCAGAATTGGTGACAGGGACTTCGCCAATCGCTTATGACGTTGCCGAGGAGCACGGGTTAATGTCGCACACCAGAAGCATGCGTGGAGAGTATAAAAAGGATGGAATTCTGGTGAAATCCTGTGAAAACACTGAACGGAAAAGGGTAGAGCCATAATTACTTCTCTGAGTGGTTTTTAGTAGCTCAGGATTTCCCGTTTCTTACGCAAGCACCTGATGTCGCTTAGCATTGCCTGTTGCGTAACAGTACGTTAGTCCACTGAAGGAAGTTTTTTAAAGAACCATCACTACCTTCGGCGCCCCGAGCTCTGCGTCCTCGGCGTATGTATTTAGTGGGAGCAAATTAGGCTGATTAAAAAGCACAAAAACAACCTAGCAACATTATACAGAATGGCCAAAAGACCCATTCCTTGATGTTTTTTGCCTCCAGGTTAACATTAGGAAGTAGTAATATTGTGCTCAAGACAAATATGAATGGGGCAGTATAAAGTACAAAGAAAGTATTTTGCAGTAAATATTTTTTGAATAAAGTGCATAGTTTTTATCGTATTTTTGTCATTTGGAAAGAGGTGTATAATTTGTATTTTGAGCGTAACACCTAGCGTTACACCTCCTTACATTTGGAATGAGCGAGCTATACGGCGTTGCTACTCTACATGGTAAAAGCTGCAGTTCTCGTCTGGATGTGGGAGGAGGAATGCCGTTCACAAAAAAGTGGAACCCCCTTTGATGGCACTTTTGTCTTAGGCAATTGGTTGTCTTTTGTTGTTCGATTAGGGAATAAAAACGTAGTTTTATACTTTAAAATAGTTTTAAACGTGATGTTTGAATTTTATCCTTTTTGCGATGTTATGTTCTTTTGCATATTGCGGTATTTAATTGCAAATATCGCAAATTTTTTTATTGCTTTTAGTTTCGAAAATTATGTTGATGTCTTTATTATTTTCTCAGTAAATCTCTTGATTTGCAGCAGACAGAAGCGCGCTGCTTCTGCCGATGATTGGCATCGGTACCACTTACGAAAACAATAATATTTTGCGTGTGCACAGGCGTGTGTGAGTGGTTGTTTGAACCGCCCATAATACCCTACGCAGTAGTGGTACTCTAGCATCATGGGCTCCGATTTGAGACATCAGCAACAAGAAAACCCTGCCTCTAGAGCTAAAAAATGCATGATTTAAAAGTTGAAGGTGCACTCATCTATTTTATTTCGAGCAGGCTTTTGTATATATTTGGTAGGTGTTTCGGCCACACAGTGCATTGAACACACCGAAACAAGCCGGAGTGTAGTAAGGGCCTTGACGGTTTCCCTTCATTCGAATCTCACAAATGATCCACCTTTCATATTTCCCTGAAAAAAGAAAACGGTTTTGCATATCAGATATAATTTGGCACCCTACCTACTTAAATAATAAGCCGCACCAAATCAGTACTTATATTAAATAAAACTTACCATTCGATACTCCCGCAACTTCGCAAAGGTGGTGTCTTCCCAGGGTAGACATTTTTTACGTTGAAGAAGTACTATTACACTTCACTAAAGCACCGTAGAGAGCTAAGGTCGTGTCGGTTTTCTCCGAACATTCGGACAATTGCGAGAGTTGTAGGTGCTAAAAATTTGTTAAAATTTCTGATAATGCAAGAAACATTCGATGTCCTTTTAGGTGCTATTTTCATGTGAGTTTGCGACGTCAGAATATTGTCAGAAAAATATTCTGCGAGATACGTTCCTCTCCCTCATCAAAAGAAAGAGAGAGGCAGCGGTACATTATAGGCCACTGCGGCCTCAATAGCTACATTTAGGTGTCGCTTTCTTTCAGGCCGACGTTCTATGACCACTACAGGCTGTATCAGTGAGTCTCGGAACCTATTCCTATTCCTGCATGGCGCAAATCATAGTGCAGACTTACTAAAAGGATCGGCGCACAACCCTTCCGAAATTAAAATGAAGAGTACAACTCATGGCGTGGCGATTATTTTACCTTGCACGATCACCACCAAGGCGTAAATTTCTACCTTTTCTAACGTCGGTGCATACCACTTCTGCCTCACACTTTTTCGTGACAATAGCTCAGCTGACCGTATATATATATATATAGATATAAAGGCTTTTCGCCTTCTATGGAATTTTGTGATTTTCAAAGTCACGGTGTCAGCTGAAGTCCAGGCGGCAATCCGAACCCACAAAAACGCTGCCAAGGGCTACTAATCGATAAAATGTTTGGGCAAATTATTTGGCTGTTTGCGACAAATAATGACCTGTGCCTACGCCTCAGCACTGCTGTGGCCTACGGACTAAAGCCTAGAATAGATGATGTTTGTCCAAAGCGTGTAAACAAAATTTTTCTGAAAAGTTCTCTAATCATGGCTCAAAACATAAATGTCCTTACATCGTTTTACCTCTTCTTGCGTACTAATGTGCCCAAGATTTCGTGGGTTAGTCAGGGCATATTTCTGTGAGCATGGCACATTCAGTCAATGCCTTTATAAAAATGGGCAGGGGTAAGTCTGATTTCGGTCGCACAAACTTTGATCCTTTTCGCTGAAAACTTGCCTGGGTGGCCTCCATCTGTAGATATACTTTCGGGCGTGTTCGGTACTCACAGACCATACTCCTCTTATGTAAAAATTGGTATACCCCGTACAACGTAGCACCACGACGGAAGTTACTCCGAAGCCGGATGTTACTCCGCGCGGCCTAAGTAGTGCGTTAATGGGAATATTTTGAACATAGCTGGAATCGTTTCCGTAATTGTTTTACTTAATATGCTTATAAACTACTGCAGCAATGACAAACAAACAATGTGAAAAAAAGTGGATGATATTTTGAACTCATTGCCATCTTCTTTCAAACCGCGCGGGCGTGTTGAGATTCCGGCCCGTCGCTTGACGGAGTCACACCCTACATAAGCTATTGCTGTTATTACCTTCCTCCCGAGCACAGGAGATGAATGATACCAATCGAAATGAAAGAAAAAGAGTGTGTATGTATCTGCAAGGCACTGCTCTGCCGTGAATGCTAAGATCAAGTTTGTGCAAGAAGCTTCCTCCTTAGACCGTGTAGCTTATCTTCTACGGCGGCACCTGCATGCTTAAACGTAAAGCAATAGAGCTCAGAGAAGAATTTGGGATGTCTTCTCCCACTTATTAAGACTGAAGTTATTCTCACGCTCTTTCCAATGGCAAAACACTTGACCATGCGACGACTAGCTTTTATTTTCAAAATTTGTAAGGTACGACAGTTAAAGCAAGAACAATAAGGGTTATCTTTAGCGGTCGTGTGCTCGGACTTCTGTTGGCTGCCCTATATAGTTACAAGCACGGTTAAGTATTTGCTGCCGTGATTCGCACACACCGTCAATACTTATTGTAATCGATCGCAAGTGATTATGTGAAGTGAACTAGACAGAACCTGGCATTCAAAAGTAAGGGATGGTCTCGTGGAATTCTTTGCCAGGCAAACAATTACCATGGCTATTTTGTCATTAACTAGCTTCAATTTGGTGAAGAATATAAAGCTTTGGAAGTGTACGTAGGAGCCCATGATACAGAAATCGCAGGGGGCACTACACTAGTACTTATATCAATAGGCTTCCTTCTTGTCCTTTTCACCACATTGCTTTATGACCAGCTTTTCATTACATGGGGTTAAAAGGCACACTCATTTGGCAGCGGTCTCTTAATTTAAACTTTTAGACCACATTTGCTGCCAAATATTTATGATAACGTGAAAAAAGTCAAACAGGTTATATGGACAGGTTTTCTTACCCTTTAGGTAAACATTGCTTTCTTTATAACCATATTTGCACAATATTTACACCCATAAATCCAAAATTTACATTCCTCATGGAAAGCCGTAAGGTCTTGCTTCCTGAACCAAAAAGGCACGCGAAAACTAAATGGAAGAGGATTTCCTATCACAGAAGATTTCTCTTAGCTACCAGAATATAAAACAAAACTGTACAAATTTGCCAATACGACAGAATATACCAAGTTGTGACTTTGGGTCCTGTAGCGGCGGCGCGATGCTCAGAAAGAGGAGCAACACGTCTTCATGGAATGTAGCTTTAATGGAATCTACTAAAAAACTGGGCGCGAGCTTGCGCAGCCACGAGAGCGTGCGACAGCTCGTGAGAAGCAGAATGAAATGGTGGTGTTTAGCGTCGTCTGTCACAATGGTGGTGAAGTGGAAGTCACGACAGTCTCCCCCGCCGACAGATGACGATAGGTAGCTTCCACAGTGTAGAGTATATCGGCACGGAACAGTTGACGCATGGCTAACGTACGATGCTGGACCTGACGATGCTATTGTGTCCACCGATGAAATTTTAAACAGTTGTCTTGGACGCTCGGTTGTACCGAGTAGCCTACTGTCTTTCTTAAATAAGTTTGCGTTTTTCTTGGTTACAGATGAAATTTCCTAGAATCGACGCTCTAGCTTCCACAGAGCACTTTCTCCGCTATCGGTGTTTATAGCGTCGGACTTGTTACACATTAGAAACAGTCCTCTGCATTTAGCAAGCCAGGCTCACCTCGTGGAGTTCGGAGTGACAGGGGTTTCTAGACCAAGGAAGTTCACTGTAAACGGAAACTTTTGTTTGTAGGTGTCGAATCTCCATTAAATGCGGGGTTGTGCAGCCTGATTTTGGGGTTTTACTCCGCGAAGAGTTTTGCGTTTCAACGTTTGTTCTCATGTTCCGCGTGTGGGGCTAGGGTTTAGGACGAAAAGGTCATGAAGCGAGGCCCCAGCACTCTTAGGGTTCCGGAAGGCGAACAGAAGGTTTTTTCGGCAACGTCATTCTCTGTTCTAAGGTTGCAACTACAACAGGGTCGTTGCTGGCCGGTTTACAAAAGTTCGTTCACGCTTCTTCGACAACGTCTGTTTTCTTGTTCTGTATCGGTTCTTTATTATTTATTAGTGTCGGCTCCTATGTGCGGTTCGTGCGTACATATCGCGTATTGTGTAGGTCGGTCTGCTAGTGGATGGCGGATTTCGCCGGGTTGAAAGTGGTGCTTCTAAGTCGCCGTCATGAGTACCGGGGTTCAAGTAGCTCCAAAGGGCACCAGAGCCATTTTTCACACGCGGAAGTCGGGAAGTGGATGGTCTGGTTATGGTGAGTTCCACTTGTCTTTCGCGTGCAGTTTTGTTCGGAATTCGGCAGCACCAAATCACTGCCAGTCACTCGTCTCTCTTGGGTATTGATTCCAATGCTTTCAACGTCCAAGAAAGGAGGGAAGCGTTTCGTGACTACTCCATCTTCGTTGGAGGAGCACAGCACAACAGCACTGCCCACTGAATGGTGTCGGCTGCAGCAGGCAGTGGACCTTTAACATTCCATTCTAGTTTGGTCACTACAGCCTTTGGTCACTAGTTTAGTAACTAAAGCCGAAACTACTGAAGCATTATGAAGGAGGCAGTTCAAGATAGGACAGTCCGATAAATGTCTGGTTATTAGGATTACTACTTAAGCATAACCGAACCATGTGCTCTCCCAAGCGCAACTACTGAAGCATTTTGAATGAGGCCGTTTAAAATGGGACAGTCCCGTAAATGTCTGGTAACTGCTATTACTACTGAAGCATAACCCAGCCTTAAGAGCAATATTAACTTTAAGCACCAACCACTTGCCACGAAATTTTCACGCTGCATTAATAAATGCATTAACATCACCCAAATAAACACATTTCTGTTGAAGGACGCACATATCGATCAAACAGATTACTCAACCGAATTAATTTCTTCCGCATGTATGGGTAGACACATTCTTTTAAGACATGCTAATTGTTTCGGGCCATCAGGTTGCGGAACGATCTTCCCCATAAACTGGCGTGTCACAGCGATTGACGTTTCCACCGTAACAAAATACGCTTTTATTTCAAGTAATAACTTTGTGTTTCCATATTTGTACTTGTATGTATCTGGCATATTTAGCGCCCTGACACGAATAATCAATGGTTTTATCCTAGTATTTTTGCGGTTCATTTTTTTTTGGTTTTACCCCGTCTGAAAACTGTTCGAAATTTCTGCAAGCCCTCTTATAACATCGGCTGTTTATAATGCCCGCCTTTGTTGCAATTTTTGTGACAGTTACTGTACACTTTTCGAAGTTTTCTAGTACTATGAAATGCTTCTTTTTGGTGTTCAGTCAAGAAGTGTGAAGCTCGCTAATATATATTTAGTTTTTAATGCTACGCCACTTACTATAGCGCCAGCTTTATTTGCGATTTTCACACATTACTTATTGTACTCGCTACAACGTGTGATTAACCACCCAACTGAACGCCCTATGCAAGGTCCTGTAAGGTACTCCAAATAATAAAAATAAACAGCCACAGTGTAGAGCAATGAAAGGTCAATTTAGGAAACACGGTTTTCGCACACAAGGCACTGCACAAAATTTCCTTGTGGCAGCCCTGTAGAAGCCTAAACGCACAATTAAATACGAAGCTTTGCATGTGGAAAACAAATATGGCGGTTTTTTCCGGATGTTCAAAGGGGTTTCAGGACTGATCACACCTCCATGTTCAATAACATAAAGTCGCATTTGATATGCATTGTCGGCATTAAGAAGTTGTTTTTCTAACAAGGGACGCTCGCGTTATTGAAAGAGTTTAAAAGTGCAAAAAAACGAAACAATTTACAAAAAATAATAAAAGATCACAAATAAGAAAATAGTTAACTTACAATGCTTATATTCCTGGGAGAGTGGGGCATCGTTAAAAGTCAGAAAGACGCCACACAACTGCTGATCATCTTCGTAGACCACTTGCTCTGTAAATTCATTTTGCCGTGCTGCAATAGAACAAAATGGCATCATTTGAATAACCAAATTAGCGGAGCCTGTTTCTGTACACAAGTTTGCCATATTTGTGTGAAGCACCCGTGGCGTCAGTTCATAAGTTTTTAGGAAGATAACCCCTTTGCAGAAAAAGAAAGGGACTGGGCCATGCGGGCTACAGTGATGGGCCACAATGGCGGTGTGCAGGGTCTACACAAAAGTATTTTAGGGCGTATAAAGTGGAATGAAAAGCAACAAGCCTCAGCCTGCACCACTGGCCTATAACAGGCTTAATCCAAGTGGTAAAATAAACGAAATGGCTTGAGCAAAAGGTAACTTTATCACCAGATGGCAAAAAGGTAAAAATACACAGCAGGCACGCACAACCATACAGCGCAGCCGTTAGTTTTGATTACCACAGCAATGGTCCGTAAATCGGAAGTAACGCGTGCAGACTGCCACTGAAAAATAGGATTTCTTTAAGTTTGAGATCTTTGCAGGGGTTTGCTCGTCCTCGATGAGTAATTAAATTTTCAGGAATAGACGAAACCACGTTAGCAAAAAGCAGAATCAACCATCAAATAGAACACGTTTTGCGTAAAAGAAAAGCCACTATTTGACTTCAACATCTCTGGATTTGTTATACCTAACACGTGTTCTAGGTTCACATTTTTTTGCAGGAATATATTGAGTTTCATAGATACCCGAGACGCCCATTAGGTTTTGCTACTATTACGTCCCAGCGCAATCTTTTTCTTACAAAGATCCTCGCAATTCCAACTATATAGTAAGCAGCGCGTAAACCCTAATGTTTGTGGAAACCTCGCATTCAAACGAAACAATATTTTCCAAACATCTACTCAACGTTTGCTTAGAGAAGTTGAGAATAGCGTATAGTAATGTTATTTTCAGATTGATTTAGGACAACGTATTTAAACTTCGCGCCTGCGCCTACACTTGCCAAAACAAATAAACTGGCGAAGTAAAAAGGTATTTTTCCCAATTCGGAAGGTCATTTTTGAATATACATTACCTGACCCACTTATTTGCATAATTGTAGGTCCATAAGGATATGATGTTGAAAACCGTCCCGAGTCGGTGTCTACAAACGTGCCTTTCAGCATTTGTTGCCTTTGTGGAAGAAAAAAACAGACCTTAAAAGTTTTCTGCGCATCACTACTGCGACATAATAAATTACGGACAACTTACCCTAGCCCGGATACGTTTCTGGTGAACATCACCTCTTTGTATACCTCGTAAAGCGGGTGGTCCACTTTGCAGAAGGTGTTAGGAGCTGTTCCAACGTATGTCCATATGTACCGAGTGAAATTATAAAACTGCAAAAAAGGAACATCTGCTATTACTACAAATGATTGTGATATTTTGCAAACTAGCATAGAATGCTCAAAACAATTTTTTTTATATTTTGTTTGCTCTTTGGACTGCAAAAAAGGCGTAACGCCTACGATTTTGACATTCTAGAAAGGCGTTTTCTTGTCTACGTCCTTTTAACGTTATCGTTGCGAAAACTTCCACAATGTTGAGAGTGCTTTACGGGTTACAACGTAGAATTATCGATTGTCGCGAAAGTTTTGAAAAATCGCAGGTGATGCGCGTACTCTGACGAGCCTAACCGCTTTTCTTGAAAAACATGGTACTACCAGGATTCTTACGTACTTCTGGAAGTAACAAGCTTGCCCGGTTCCTTCTGTTTTTTTCTAGTTTAGTGTAGTTTTCTTCCTCAAAGAGAAGTTATATAATATATATAATAATATATTATATATATTCCGCAAATACATTGTTTTGAACAAAAAAATGTTTCAGTTTAATATTTTGAGCCGTTTAAAAGCTTCGAGAGATATAGATGTCGATAAGAATTTGCTGGAAAATGCGAAGCGAATTTTCCAAATATTGGACGCCCCCTAATCTGAAGCAAGCAAATCTTTACCAGTTTTTACTGCCGAACATTTCAGGGGTCTTACTGTCTGGGCACAGCACGCCTTCTGTGAAGTTGCTTATGTAGCGGTGAAATATCGTAAAAACCTCATAAATATTGGTAGAGCTATCGTAAAGCTGATGGCCTCAAAAATGTTCGCCGACTATTTTGAGATTTTGTTTTGGAAATTTTAGCTTTGGTCACCACATAGTATACAATGACGGGCAAGAAAAACGGCACAAAAAATTGAAAATTGCACAGAAGTGTGCACGAATGGTCAGTTCGTAACGTAAAGCATTCGCAAATACCTCCCGCAGGTCCACGATAGGAAAGAAGTCGTATCCAGCTAGTGCATCGTGAGGGAAAACAGTGACAGCGAAAAAGATTCGTACTATCATTGAAAGCTTCATGTTTGTGACAAGGAAAGCGTTTGTCCAAGACAGCTTATACCTCTTCAGCCTCACAAAATAAAAAGATCCAAGTCGTCCTTGTGAACCTAACAAAAGCGCCGTTTTCGAACTGAGTCTGCGTCAAGCCATTGCCTACGCTGCAGCAGACACCGAATTACTGCGCTTATGTGGCCTTCCATGGTGGGGTAAGGCCACATTCACTTCTCCAGAACAAGACATGAAATGGACTGGTAGCAGCGGCTGGTCTATAAAATGGTACAGAAGAATGCTCTTACGGCACGTAAATATGACTAAAAAAATATCATTTGGGATTATAGCGAAAACGCCTTTACACAGCAGTATTCAGTGTGGAAGGCGTGCGTGCTACCAAAACTCACAAAGAAGCCACTCAACCTCGTAGCGTGGACTGTTGTATGTATAGTTGGTCACCCGAAAAGGTTTTGAGAAAATATAGCAATAAATTTATAGACAAATACTCGAAGCGGCAAGACCTACATGAACACTTCGTTCAAATAAAACTACAATGAGTAACCCAGACGGTAATCGAGTCCCACATTCGTGGTTTTTTTAGCCACAGCCTGCCAAGAAAACTGCTTACTTTTTGTGAGAAGTGAACAAATTGTTTACATAATACGATTACTGACTACATTAGCCGCAGCCCAAAGTACAACCCTGCTATGCACAGGCCTCTTCAAAATTATATAAAGAACGTACAAATGTGCCACATGGAGTACGAAACATTACCAATATGACTATTTAGAGCACAAAAATCTCACGCATTGAAATCGGAAGAGCGAGGCACGGGTAAATAGCACTGTTGGGAAACTGTTTTATTGGCAATTATATATATATTAGGACTTACGTGTTGCTATAGTGGTGCATTTGGTATTTTTCTAATATTTTATTTCAAATGATAAAGCCGGGAAGGGCACTCTCTTAAAAGGGTTCTGAATTATATACGTATTCGCAAATGGCCTTCAGAGCCCCTCGTGGCAGATTGTTGGAGTTGGGATAGCCCGAGATATAATTATGGTTATCAAGGCTGTAAACTTGCAAATGCCGCCCATTTTGAATATTGCCTTCTATATATAAATGATGGCAAAACTTGGGGTAGCGTCGCAAGCTTCACATAGGCATCAAACAACGTAGAGAGCTGTAACATTTTGTACTAAACCAATGCGCACTGAAAGCGAGAAAACGTGCCTTACAGTATTAAAGAGATCAGCGGTTCCCGAGTTAGTACTGGTTATGCATTTTCAATGGCTGCGTAATGCCAGAGGGAAGGAAGCCCACAGAGCGACACTGTACTCACAACTAATTTTGTTAGAAACGCAGCACAGCATACCTAGTACAACCAACCCACGCGCTCAGACCTGATGACATACAACTATATTACGACAAGCAGATGTTACACAAGGAATTATACAATAAACAAATCGCTTATCGTGGACTTTATAGTTGGCTCACTAATACGTACTTCCCCCTTTATCCAACAGGATATGTCTCAACAATTTCTATAGTGAGTTGACGACCGTACACTCAGAGGATGGTGGCTTTATAAAAAAGCGGAGCGTAGCCGTGTTCAGAACTACGCATGGTGACGTGTGAATATGTTGTGTTGGAATGAGTTACTCTGTTTCAACAATTTCTTATTGATATGTACACCTAACACGTGCAGATGTTTATATGTACTATGGTGGTCACACTTAGTGGGAACATGGAAACGTGTGGCTCGAGCCATACTAGAGCATCGTAAGGGCGCTTCGCGGAAAGAGCACGCATGCGCGTTGCGTGGTTAAGGAGAGTACAGATCTCGTAGCGCGCATCCTGTCATCAGGTGGCAGCGCGTCATCTGCTTCTGGCAAGCTGCCGCCGCTCAAGAAGCCGTCGACGTTGCCGGTGGCTGCCGTGAACCGCAAAAATAAATGCTGTGGCGCTGGAAAAAAGTTCAGAGATTTTTTTACGCGCAAGAAAAACGGTTGATGCAGGGATGCAAGAACAAATCGCGCTCTTTTTCCACGACATGCAACGCTATTCTGCAGCCCTGAAGATCGCTAGGACGAGCCGTCCCTGCGAGGTGTGGAATGTTTACAATGCTCCATCAACCTGACGATACGCGACGCATTGTCTGCAGCGGGCGTCACAGTTTACACAACTTTCATCTGTGTGGGCATAAAAAAGACGAATCTCAGCTGGTTAGGGACCTCGTTTGAAACCAAAAAAGCCAGTGTCGGATTTGCGATGCTTCGTTTCCTTATTTTCTTGTATCTTCGCGCGTTTTGTGCACTATTGTCAATAACAGTAGCTCCTACTTTGGTTCTAAATTTGTTTGATTTCTGTCATCTGCTAGCTATGCCTGGCAGCATATCTAGCTTTACTGCAGGTTGAGAAGGACCTTTTTTCAACTGGAGAAGCTAGCTAATCTGGGAGAATATGCTGTGTAGTGAAGCCCCCCAGCCCGGGGGCACTACGAGGAAGCCAGCTTCTCGATTTCAATAAATTTCTATTTCATGGGCTAGCACAGCTTACATCGGTAAACAACCACGACGATGTTGTAGTGTGCCGTTCTTGGTTTTCTGGTAAAATACACACGCAACTTCCTCGTCTGGGTTTCAGTGAAAGTATCATAACTTGTGGAGTGAAGCCGCCCGAACGCTTTCCACTATCATCCGCGAAATTTGTTAAGGGAGGTCGCATGGTGACTAAGAATACATCGTAAGTTTTTTGCGGAACTCCAAATTTAAGTATTTTTACAGTGTTTATGTGCACCGGGGTTGGCAGCAGCGCTCTATAATAACAACAATGACCTATTGCCGCAGGCGATATACCGCAAGTGAACTGGTACCAACATCCGGCCCACGGGCAGCGCGCATCTGCCTAAACCGAAAGAATACAGCAAATGTATGGGCGCAGTTTCAAATCTCGGGTGAGGATACACAAGTCTACGCTAGCCCGATAGGCTCGGTCGTCATTCCATTCGCGATTTACGGAAACTACTAGTACAAGTCATGGTGCACTTCAGCCACCGACGCCTGCTTTAGTGTTTTTTTTTAGCTTACAAATGGACACACCGAAAAACTGCGCTGTAGTTTCTTCAACCACGTTGGTATGACGTATTGCTACGCCTATGCGGGTACAACTTGTCTCGGAGCTTGCAGTCGTGGCTCGGGCTACCGATTTTCGCGGCTGCAGAATGACGATGCGCGCAGTAGAAAAATACTCAGGATTCGTTCTTGCTTCCAAGCACCAAAAGTTTTGTTTGCGCGTGAAAAAATCTCTGAACTTTATTCGAGCGCCGAAGTTTTTGTTGTTGCCGTTCACGGCGGCCATGGCAGCCACTGGCCACTGCTTCGTGAGCGCCGGCAGTAGGCAAGTAGCATACGACATTCTGCCGCCTGATGACGTGATGCGGGAGACGGGATCTCAACTCTGCTTGCCGACGCAACGCGCGTGAGCGTTGTTTCCCCGAAGCGGCGTTAGGATGCTCTAGTAGTAGGTCGCCCCACGCGGTCCCGTGTTCCCACTAAATATACAGTTTTAGTTTGGCGTTTTTACACTCCGCTCCGCTTCGGGTAGCAACGCTAAGCTGCAGCGGAGCGGCGAGCTATTTTCTCGTTTTAGTTACGCGTAATGCGCAGCGGAACGGACCTTTCGGACTAGCAGCGCCGTCTGGCCAAGTTTGGCGTAATGAAACAGAACCGAAAATCATTTCGCCAATTTAACAAAGTAGAACTAGTACGTATACCTTATTTTTTTATTAGGTATTGACATGTGCCGTCGTATTGCGTTACTAGTCAATTGCAATGGATGAAAATAAATTATTGACACGATGATAACCACGCAATAGTCAACAAAGTTGCGTTCCCGATCCATTCGAATTCCTTTAGACGGCAACGATCCAACGCGGCGTTTAGTTACAGTGAACTAGAATAGTTCTGTATAGTTTTCAAAAGGGTTCGCAGTCGCCACTTATCGCAGCAAGCACAAGCCCTCGTCGATGCAGAACCCTTTTCGCGGTTTGTGCGTCAAACAAAACCTTAAGCCGCGGCGCTCGTGGCAGGCGTGGCAGCCATTTTAGAATATGCAAAGACGTCGCAAGCGCACGAGATGGCGCCCGAATCGCCCCGCTGCGCTAGTGGAGAGGGCCGTGACGTTCCGCTCAGGCTGCGTTTCAGTAGACCATGCTTCTCGCTCCGCTAGCCCGCTTAGCCGCCAAGCGGAGAGCGCATACGCAGTCCCACTCCCGCTCCGCTTAGGTGCTGAGCGGAGCGTAAAAACGCCAAACTAAAAGTCTCTAGTGTGACCGCTATAGTATAGAGAATCGTATATGTACTTGGGACAAACCGGTCGCTGTATGAATATACGATTGGTGGAACACAAGAACTCACTGCAACACAAGACGTATTCAGACGACCCCAAGTGCAGTTCTGAACACGGCTGCATTGTTTTTTTTTGTGTTTGCCGCTATCATTTTGGTGTAGGGCAATCAAACCACTAGAGAAATTATTGAGGCACATCATGTTTAAAAAAGAGGGCAGTGGTGTATATTATCGAGCCGACATTAACATTTCAGGATAAAGAAGTTTGTTTGTGGATTGGTCTGTGTGCTAATATGGGATTGTTGTAATCTAGTTTTATGTCGTAATGTTATAGCACAAGACTAGTTGTGGTACCTATGTTTGTGTTGTGCTTTCAAAAGTTAGTTGTGAGTACAGTGTCATCCTGCCTTCTTCCTTCCCGCGTATGCCTGTCTATGACGATGCGGCTAAAGACACGTATTTCATCACGACTCAACCCGTGGCCTTTGAGGGATGACAAAGCCAGCAGGTGTTTAAATTGTGTACGAGGGGTACGAAACATCAAAACAAAGTTTCGTTATCAATAATTGATTGACGGGCCGTAACAGCAATAAATTTTACGCTGTAGTTCCAAGTTTGGCATTGATAAAACCATGTATGGTAAACCAAGAAGGATAGTTTTAACGGCTTTTTCCTTACCAACAATAATTTTGGGCAATATCGAATGAAATAAACCTAAAGAAAATGGGTTGAGGTGAACGTGCTCGCTTAATAAAAAAAATTAAAGAAACCGATTTCCAAAATATCTGAGGAAGAAATTTTGATAGTGGCGGAAACATTTGACAACAGGGTAAGGAAAGCATGATGGCCACAGTTTTCCGTGTGGGAGACTAAAGATCTCCTAGTGAGAAAACAGTGGTCACTGGTGAAAATTTATTGATTGAAGAACAGTAATACCCAGAGGAACGAATTATCCTTTGGGGTGCTGCGCTGTGAATATAGTGCGAAACAAGAGGAGCAAAATTGTTTTATCACAGCAGACAAACTGCTCCTATATGATAACGTCTGACCAAACACTTCGCAAATTCGAACCTGTATTTTGAGGTTTGTTCATGGTTTACACTTTAAGCGTTATCTTACTTACCAAATTCACCGATAGTATTATAAACTTACAATTGGAGTTATTGTACTTTTTTATCAAAGCATAGGGGTGCATCGCAGACATAAGAGCTCGAGGTTTGGTCAACAATAAAACGGAGGTCACTGATATTCAAAAAAGCAGTTTGACGCCGAAATTAATTCCGGGAGACGGGTCCTGGTTATAGCTAGAGCACCGTGTCTTCGAAATCAATTTCTCACAATATTTTGAGTATGTTTTTAGGACCTCTCGGTCTGATTCGCTCACTAGTAGGCTCTGGCGTGTGGGTACTACAAACAAATTTGAGAAACTCAGAACCCTGGCCGTGACCTATACAATGGGTGTCCGCTATTTTGTAAGAACAGGTCCTCCTTCTCAGATCCCTACTTCTGTGCTACTGAGTGCGTTTTACATCGTGCGCTCTCATTTTCGAGAACTGCCAAGGCAAACTAGAACAAAAAGTACCAGCCTTTTGTCTCAAAAAATACAATATTTCAACTCGTTAACAATTTTTTTTAACATGATTATTTCTTTTTATCATTGGGGAGACAGCCTGACGTAAGCAGCTGCGTTTTACAGCTGTTTTCAGCTATACCGATGTAGGCAAGCCTTACGTGAAGAATACGCCGTGTACAGTTCTGTTCCGCTACAATCCGAACAGGTTTGTAAAAGTCGCGAGCGGATGATATTCAAACATTCTGATACCATAACAAGATTCGTGTGAGAAAGCTTTCTTTTTACCTTCGGTCAGGCAAGAAAGTGCCTAATGTACGACGTGCGTGTGTGCGCCAGCAACGCGTGGGAAGTGCTTTCGCAGAGGCAATAGTATGCACACAGTGTGTGAAAGCTTCGCACACCAATCTTCCTTTAATATCAAAATGTTGGATTTTGATTCGCTGAGGTATTTTTAGAGTTTGGAAGGATGTCTTCTGCATTCGCCACATGGCCCAGAAACTTCATTGCTTCATACACATAGATTCATATTTCCACGTCGACGTTAACAGCGACGTTGTAATGGCCCTGGGTAGCTCCATTTACATACAACGCTGTAGTATCTGCTCTGGATGATTTTGACATGGCTTTCAAGCTAGATGCCGCAAGTTCGGTAATATGTAGTGACCTATGCAGCGTTCACTCCCACTTAAACGCTTTGAGCGTTTCACACAACCCCAACAGTATAAATGTGAACTGTACAGGTCTGTCACGTTTTAACCGTAGCCATTTATTGGCTGGATAGGCCGCTTTCAATTTTAGGCAGGCGTTTTAAGGATAGGTTAGGAAAAGTACTTTGACCGTATTCTTGGAAAAAAACCTATTATCCATCTTTTGTAGCAGTGGTTTCTTGTGGTGTTCTTCTGTCATTATTACTCAACGCAGAACCAGAATGCACCAGCTTTTCCCATCACCAGAACTGTGCAGCCTGGGATCTTTTCCTTCGTTGTTCGGTGTAACTACCAAATATGCCTTAAATTTGCGACAAGAAATAATTGCGCTGGCAGTCCGCGTCGCTAAGTGACTATACGAACCATCCTTTGCTGTGTTTTTGATAATTTGGGGTTTTAATTAGGACTTGTGTAAAGCAGGTGTACGCCGCCGAAAAAAATTCAATTTAGAGATTAAGCAGAGAGCTTTTCTGTTTTCTGCCTTTATGCGACAACTCAACAGTTCCATAAAAAGGCTTACCCTGCCTGGCAACAATACAATATTTTTAAAGCTACTGACAGTGATCGCTGCTTTGGCTTCCTCATTCGCTTTGACAAATGCTGCAAGTGTGCCCAAGGTCGACCATTGTTGTTTCTTAAGAAATTTCCTCACATAGTTTCGGATCGTCGTCTCTCAAGACAATACACTTGTTTTCACAAATGCATCTTGATATAGAAGCAAGCTTCTCTCTGTTTTCACAATGACGTTGCTGTCATGCAGAGCATATTCACAGGAGACTACTAGTAGCAGGCTTTCCATGAGAGACGGGGGTACACAGCCATCATGAACCCTTTGAGCTGCGTGTTGATTAGGCTTTTTCTTTGTTTGGTAATCCTGATCTGACCATGCAAAACAACTTAAGTTGACCTGCAGGAATATTTGGCGTCGTGCCTACAACAGTACATTTCTTCAATTGAGTAATGATGGCACTTGGTACTGATAGTGAAGCAGCACGGTTTCTGGTTCATGTGTGCTGACACGGGAGTATCATTCTTTACTCTACAAGGACGTGGGCTCGTTCTTCGCCTATGTGCTGAAACTAGCAGCTTGCCGTAAAGTTCTCAATTCACATGCGAATGCATGGACAGGTGAAGTTTCTTCAACATCGCCAACCTAAATACTGTTTATGAATATCTGTACGTCGCACGTAGTTATCTCTCGGTCCCCGCATCGAGCGTGTGGCCAGTTAACATTGGTTCAAGTTTATCGTTCGTGTAGCTTCTCAACAAACAGATGATGAAAAATTTCGTCACGTGTAATGCGCGTCATGCCGTATGGTCATCATGGTTTTCAACTATGGGATGGGACTCCGCTGCGCGCTTGGGCTTTAGGTGTGACCACTAACCTTGAATGCGGTTTTAACGCTATGTCATTGCGGCATGTCCCGTCTTTTTAAATATAACTCTTCCTTGTAATGCTTCCACTTCAGTTGTGATCCGTCACACTGTGTACCTTACAAACGAGAAGTGCGTAGCATTGTACTTGATGCAGAGTTCTGCACGGTATTTTGTCTTAGAGAACAAAATATGTGGCCTGTCTTTAGCTGCTTGCAGACAAGTAATTGTCGATCTCACTAGGCTACTGACCTTGCAAGAACTGTGCTTTTTGATAGGCAATCGTTAATGCCGAGTGTACTGTTTGTAATAAAAGTGATGAAATGTACGGGCTTCTCCGCAGTGTACCACGGAAGACGGCGATGAAATGGCTTCTCCCTAGTCTTCCTGAAGGTGGGGTTTTGCAACGTAAGTACCGTACTTACCCGATTCTAACGCGCACCTTTTTGCGGCAAAAATAGGCTGAAAAATCGCATGCGCGTTAGATTCGGATACGAAACCGAAACTGCCAAAAACAGCTGAAATTTTGTTCCACCCATCGCCATCACCATCTCAAGATGGCGCCAAGCAGCTTTTAGCAACAATTTTTCGGATCTAGGCGCCTAGGCTTTTCTTTCGGCGTTCACACAAATTGTAAAATTATTCCACTTGCGTGCTTGGTCACAGCAATGGCAGCAGGGACCGCCCGCGTTCACAAAGAGCGGTTGGCTGAACCGTATGCCTCTGGAGAAGCTCGCGGGATGAGCATGCGAGGCGTGGACCACGATCCCACCGAACATGGTTGAACGTTCGTTCAGAAGTGTGGCATCGCGAACGCGCTTGACGGCACCAATGACGAGAGATCGCGATCAGCGGAAGGCGACAAGGAGCTCTCGGAGAGCGACGAGGAGTGAGATGAGTGAGATTACTTCGGGTTTCTCTCGCCTTCGTTTTTCTTGCTCACAAAATTTCTTTGCGTGTTACAAACTGAGGTGCAAGTTTTTTTGGTTTTTTGCCTCGAAAATCGGGTGCGCGTTAGAATCGGGTAATTACGGTATTCGGACAGGCGACCACGACTCTATTGCGGAGCTTCGAGATGAACAGTTGAAAGTGGCGGAGAGTGACACGCAGCAGGAGCAGAAGCTGGTGCTTCCGGCTTACTGTGTAATGCAGCCACTCAGAGGCATTTAGTCTTCTACCTCGTCCTGATGCTTACGGTTTCGGAGGCAACATGAACTTGTTTTGTCGCTGCGTACGTTTTAGAGGTTTGAGAAAAGATATCCCGACTGTTTTTTTTGTAGCCGTATGTTGCTTAGAAATTATCGCCGTGCTGGTTCGACACGCACGAGGTACTTTAGATCTGACATATTTCCTCTGCCATGGCTCAGAAAAACAGAAACTAATTGATGGTCTTTGCAGGCTTTTTTGATGGTCACAGGGTGGGGTTTGGCGCATTGTGTACATAAAAATGCGTTGCGTTTTTCTGTCATATCGAAATTAGCGATGTAATATACTGTTCGTCTCCTCCACGAATACATGGGCAATTGTATAGCATGTTCAGCGCGACTAGGCAGCAACAGGTCAGCACATTTATTCTCCACGTTTATAGTGATTGTCTAAGGACACAAGTTCTATTGTTGTTTGGGGGAAAGTGTACCTATTGTCACTCTGTTCTTTCAACAAAAACAACAGACGCTGTTAGCAGTTCTTTTTTGGTGTTTTAAAGTATATTGAAACTGAACCAGCACTCAAAAGTTTATTCTTATTGTATACAAATTAAATGCGAAAAATATTGACATATTTTTCTGATACGTTTTCTTGGATTGATAAATGGCACAGGAGGATCAATAGTACATAAAAAAACGCTGTCTTTCTTTAACTTGAAGCGGCATCTTTTACTTACTTTGAGGCCAGCCGCCGAAATAGCTGTTTTTATGCCATCTTTTTGATTGTCTCGTGCTCCTATTTATTGTAAACACTTTTTATCTTATGTATAAAGCGCAACATCCAGTGAGTGCTTTTCCTCACAGCATTTTGGCAATTTATTTGTAACTGCTTTAGCGCGTTGCATTGGTACAGAATTATCTACGTGATTTGGAGGAATAGGGTCAGTATTAAAAATGCTAGTTAGAACAATAGCTGCTCACACGGAAGCACCGAATTTTCTCATCAAGCTGGGTGTTGGGGCTTTAAAAGACACCAATAATTTAGGCCAATTACATGTTAAATCAAATACAGTATGGAAACCTTTGTCGGGTAATCTATAAAATTTTGACAAAAACTTAAGTTTGTGAAACTTCTATGTGTGTACACAATTTGAAGTACAAATCCATGAGAAGAGCATTGCAATTACTCTGAATTATTTATTATAAATTTCCCAGTTCGTACTACGACATTTTTTGTGAAACATAGGACAATTATGGCTCTTCAACGGGCTCGAACATCAAACTGTAGGTATAAAATGCTGCGCTATTGATATTCGCATGGGACATTTCACCTCGTATGCGTATAGGAGAAATCAAAATAATATTTCCTAATAAAGAGCGGTTTATGCCAGAAAGCCATAATATTTGAGAAATCCCTGTAACGTGTCGAAAGTGTGCATCTCATTTTAAATAATCATAAGATAAACTGTTTTTTACTGTTTGGAATTGCTGATACTGAAATTACAACCCCGCTCTATATCGGCTTTCAAGTTTCACTTACCTTTTTTTCAGACAAATGAAGGTGTTATGAACTAGTATATACTTTTTCGCATATATACGACTAATCCTTCTGTGAAATGGTAACTAAACGCTACTCTGCTGCCGCCATAATTATATCGGAGCCTTTCTATAAAAAGCAATGCAAGAATTGATACAGCCCGTCAAAAAATTGTTGTAGTCACTGAACAAAGTTAGCCATTTCTAGTGCGTTACTAGAAATTGTTTTAAATAGTGCTTCCTACCAAAACCGCTAGACAGAAAGCAAGCTCCCCAATTTGCAGAAGCATACAACTTTATTTTAGAATAATAATATTATTATCATAGCGCTTGTAAAATGCAATGTTAGAATAAACCTGTGCGAACTGTGCTTTTCTTTCTGAATATCGCTTTATGAAAATTTTCTGTGTTTGTGGCGCTCCAGGAAGTCTCACAGTCGTAGGCTGGTGAGGAACCTCCTAATAATAAGTACAACCAAAAAGCACCCCTTATGCCGTAACAGCAGTACAATTCCTAAAAACGCAAACGAAGAACATGTTTACACACACAACTCAAATCTTTGTAATATTCAATATTATTACACAAAACCGGTATATGAAGGGTATATTCACACCCGTAGTGCATATAAAAGTATATAATACGCATTCCAAAATCATCCAGGGAAGCTAGGCCCTAAAAATGAGCTTAAGGGGATGAATTAGTGGTAGGGGTTACCGATTTCCAGAACGATGTCACTAAAAAGTTCGCGGTTAGTTTGCCGTAGTTTGTAGAAAGTTTTCGTAAACGTTAAGTAAGGTGGTGCGAGAATCGAGTTGCAGCAAGATGTGGGGTTTGGTTTTTATATATTGCAAAATTAAATTTACTTAAAAGAATTTATATTTTCGTATGCAAATAAAATGTTTGTTTAACTGACCAATTGACAACATAATAAATCTGCGCAGCAATGTCAACGGAATAGATTACAAATGGCAGTAAATTAATATTCTTAAACCTTTGTTTTGAATGTCCTGAAAAGGGTCCAAGTGAGTTATATATGTGTTGCCTTGTAAATAAATGCAACTTGGGAAGTGGCTCTGAAGAAGTGCGAAGTAAAGGCAAGTTAATAGGCGTTCATTATTATGGTGTCGGACTCTCGGGCCATAAGCCGCTTTAGGGGTCACTATAATTGTGATTTGTAATTTTGAAATGATTGTGGAGTTAGACGCCGCGAACTGTAGCACGGTTTATGGCGTAAGCAAATTCGAATCAAGGAATAAGGATGGCTTTCCCGTAACAGTTTTAAGCGGGAAAAAAAATCAAACTGTGTGCGGGAATTTTATTGAGCATAATGTCACTGAATGAAATAACTGTTTTAGCGGTATCAGCATTTAGGTGAGATACTACCTAAAGCAAACATGTCTCCCAAGAAAAACCACGCGTCTTTAGCGTGTAAAATACAACTAGAATGTTAAATTTTGTCTGGACGGTCGTTAGTGCACATGAGAAATAAAATGGGTTCGATTAGTGGGTCATTTAATACTCCAATGTTAGTGAAAGACAAGAATGAATACCGGAAATCTAGACCAGATGGTTTTCATCACACCAGTAACTGTGAATTAGAAAAGTGTAGGGCCAAATTCACATAGAGCATTAGGTTTTGCAAAACGTACGTCGTGATTTATTGTTTTTATTGCTTTAAAAAGTAAATAAACAGGACACCGGTAACTATTTCTTTGTCAACCGCCGTTTTAAGATGCACAGTTGACTAATGCGAGCTCATTCAGTTGAGTAACCAGGTCGATAGTCAAATGGATTAGCTGACGGAATACTAAATTTTGAGGAATAATAGCCTAAACGTAAAATAAACATTTGTTTCAATAATTTACCGATTAAAGGCAAACCAGCAATGGGCGGTAGTTCATTAACGAAGTTTTGCTACTCTTTCTGGAACGCAAATAATTTTGGAATCATCACTCAACTAGGAAAAACCCCAGTTTTGAAAACTTTGAAAACTAGGTATTACTATGTGTGAAAGTGTGTCAGTGATGAGATGAGCTATGGTCTTCACATGAGAAGAACGAAAGCTTTCTAAATTACCACCCTTGTTTTCTAGCCTCATAGTGATCATGCTCACTTCTGTGGAAACGGGACCGAGAAACTGCGTGGCATTCAGTAATAACCATTGTCAGTTGAAAGTTGAGAGACAGTACTTATCAGGATAGAAGGAATCATCGTTAGCATTAGCTATGGCTGACGGATTATGCGTATTATTTTCTATTTGTTCACCACTTCAATAGCAGTAATAGGGGGGATGGACGATGCTTTAATTAAAATTCGTCACCTATTTTTCCCGAGTAAATAACAACTCAGCTATCTCGAGGGAGATTCATGATATGCTGGTTACGTACCCCTGACCTCTGCGGCAACCGTGGTTCCGGCTAAATGTACTTCCTGATCACATTGCGGCGGACAGTGCCTGCCACACTGCATTTGTTCCACGACCATTGCCTTTACTGACACTGCATGCCCCCGTACAGTTTCGCCAAAGAAAACAAGGTCTTCGTCGCGCTACACGAGCTCTTCTTCTACCGTGTGGAACGACCTCACTAGGAGACTGGCTCACTGGAAGGAGGTCTTGCACGAAGACTGCGTGTTAGTGTAGCCCTTTCTCCCATGCTTACACGGTTGTGGCCACCACGCTGAAATTCCCCGTTCGCACAGTACTGCCCCTCTTGCAAGGCTCCTGCCGAAGATGGGGGCAGAGAACTTTTCCTATTGACGTGCCCTTCATTGAAACCGGCCCGAACACGACCCCTTAAAGGCACAGGCCTCCACCCTGGCAGACCAGCTTACCTTCATTGGTAGATATGGGGACGACATGATCGCTCCCTCCTTGCGTTTCTTTGCGAAATGGGAGTTCACCTATACTTGCAACGTAGCATTTATGGCAACGAGTTGGATATCACAATAAAAAATTACTTATTTCTTATTGCGCTCTTGAATCGTTGCCAGCAGGCAAACTTTCGTAATATTTCGTCTTAGGGTTTTTAAGAAGCCTAATCAAAACAATCCAGTAGCACTTGCAACGCGCCAACCGAGTCAGATTGAATGGCTTCTTTGTGTTTTATTTTTCAGATTATCTTTCCTACGGACGCATTCGTTAGTCATTTGTAAAATAAATATATATGCAAGGGGTTCGAATTCATTGAAGTGTTGCGTCAGTTTTGCTATGTGGACATCACTGGCTTGGTACTGAGAGTTGAGCTGACACAATGTTTGCAGAAAATTAAGCTAACAGAGCCTGATGCAGTCTCTTGTACCTGACGTGAATTTTTCTGTTGACAGCTGTCCATTGAAGTTTTCATGTGAATGGACTTTTCACTCTTTGGAGTATTATTGCGGGATGCGTTTTGACCACAACACTTGCGCAGGTATTAGGAAAACAAAAAGACAGTACAGTTCTCGCGAAAAACTACAAAAAAACAGCTAACAGATAGAAATTTCAACTTAAACAATACTGTCGGTGTTAGCAAGAGTAAGAAATAGACAAAACGAACGACTTCGCACTAAAGGAGAATAACGCTAAACTATCAAGCCCTAAAGTAAATAACTGCGCTCGAGTACACGACAATGCCCATACTTGTAGAAAAAAAAAACTACTAGCCTGCAGTTATCATGAGTGACATCAGGCGCACTCATCGTGATGAGGTCAATATTTTTCCATAAATTTTGGCGCGATCATGATACTGAGACCGGGTAGCGGCAGTCAGTGTTCGAGGTACTCATGTGTCGGTACAAAAGCGCCGCAGCGGTGCTTCCTTGACTGGCAGGAGATTGCGTAGGCTGAGGCTCTGCAGCGCCTAATACGTGTGCATCGCGGTATAGGTCGCGTGCTTCTCCCGACGACGTATAGACCGTTGAAGTATTAAACAAAGGTCAGTCAAACCGGCGCAAAGCTCCAGAGCCTGAATATCAAGCATAAACAGCTGGTCTGAATTACTACGCAAGAAAAACCTTGCCGGGAGTAGGTGTCGGCGTCCTGTTTTTTTTTGCATGCTCGCCTGGGCATTCGTGCTGGCAGTTACTGCGCCAGGGTACACTCGAAGTCGCTCAATTCCGTCCTTCCTGCAAGCGTTTGGACGTGCACGCCTTTCCTCCCCTAAGCGCTTTATGAAGTGCACACCCGCATGCGGGTGAATGTCAATTTCCCCCGTATCTGCGACTGCTCCATCGTCTGTTCCAGCTTTTTCTGGTATGATTACAAACTTTCTTTATTGAATATGACGACACCTGAAGATACTGGTTCATAAAAAGTCTGAATAAGTCCTCGCATTGTAACGTTTAGTTCATGTCGTTCGTCTTTCTAAGGCCTACAACGGCAGAATACCATACTATCAATTATGGCAGTACTGCACTACAACTTGGGAACATTTTTTAACAATTATTGCACTGTTACCATTCTTATGATTTAATTGATCTTAGTAGTTTAGGAAGCAAGAGCGCCACCCGATTTTTATGTAATAATTATTTTCTATTACTAACATTTCGCACTAATTACGGTGACAAAGTATCTTGCATCGCAGCTGTTAAATTGTGGAATATATTGCCTGTTACGGTCGAATTATCGTCAGCTATTACATGCTCTAAAAAGTCTTAGAGTTTCTTCTGGTTAAATACGATGCTGCTTTTATTCGTATATATAATTAGTATTCTGTTTTATTTGTGCCGTCATTTCCTTTGTGTTACTCCACATTGTTTGTATAACTGCTTGTATATGTATATCAGGCTTACAGTTAGGTGCATGTAGATTGCAGATCAACTTCACTTATCTTTTTACTATTATGATGAGATGTCACGCCCAATCGCTGCTTTCATAAATTTGTTTGCGTATTCATAATCGAGGTCTCCCTAAAGTCATTTGACTACGGTACCCTCGTCTGTATATGTTTGTATTCTTTTTTATGAAATTAACTTTGACTTTCAAAAAAATATCCTGGCATATTCCATACCATTTCCGGCAATACCGCATTTATTTAAAATCTGTATAGAAGCGCCTGTTAAGAGATTTTAAAATAAACTATTTTGAGTACTCTTGAAGGAGTTTGTTCAAATATATGTTGAATAACGTTTCGTAACTTTATCGTTGATGGTTTTTGTATACTTATTGCAATGTTAATACCCTTAATGCTTTGTCTCTGAAGAATGGAGCGCGGACACCTCGTTAGTGACTTGTAGCTTTCCGCCATTTGTCTTGAAAATTGAACCTGCATTTTTAACTAAGCTTTGAACCTTAAAATATACGCTGCTTCATTTTTTTAAATCTCCTTTCTTGTTGTTATCATTGGTATGTTCGTATATAATGACGCAATCCCTTGCAGTTTTTTTTTACGGTTGTATTTTAAGTTTTAATAAAGAAATTGTGTGCCCTATTTCCCCCTTAAAGTGCGCGTAAATAAATTGCAGTGATGTGATAGTAAAAAAATTTGCACCCATGAGCTAGTATTTTGTGCTTTATTTATGCTGAAAAGTTTCGCAGCGACATTGCCAAGCGTTCAGTTTCAAGTCAAAGCCTGCTGACATCCCCGGTTGCGGTTGAGCCTGGAGGACTCCGAAGGAGCATTAAATCAGGCATGCAGCATGGCCGTTCGGGTTGTGGGTGATTTAAATGTGAATGTGCATTTCAGGGGCCATTACGTTAGGGGCCATAACGGTAGAGCCGTTAGGGTTGACGTGTGACTAGAATATTGGATGCCTACGATGGCGAAGGGGTATGAGCAGTCTCATGTTGGGCTGCTAGAGTGAAACTGTAATTCTTCCTAGTTTTAATGAGACAATTTGCAGTTATTATTTTAAAGTTTACACCACGAAATTTTTTTATGCCCTTATTGGACTTTCTGGTGCTTTTCTCGTCATCCTTCTTCAAAGTGTGGAAGGTCAGACAATAGTTTTTAGATGCGAATCGTCTCATGCTCGGGGCTGAGTCACTCCCTTTCTTGTTGTCGTTGTTGTCCACCATCCGCCCTCTACTGCGCATGCGCGTCTCTTCAGCCCCATCAGCGTTTGGCCTGATGTCAGCGCAGTCCACTATAAAAAGAAATAGTTAGGCGGCGCCCGGGTTCGACCTCACGACTCTCTGGCCGCAGCGGGAGGTACGTGGTTCTCTTCCCACTGCGCTACAAACCGAGACGGGAGCTTGTGCTACGAACGCGCCTTATGTCTGTCACTCATTCAAACTACTTCACGAAGCTACTGATGCAACGAAGACATGCGAAGCTTAAACCGAACGAAAACGACGAACTGAAAACTTTAGAGGAGGATGTTGAATTTTCTGCGGGAAAGCTTTACGGGAAGAGCCACGCGCCTTGCAGCTCAACCAGAGAAGAGGACGAAGGCGGGCAGTGGGGTAGGAGCGTAAACACGCAATAAAGAAAGGCGAGAACCAGGAGGTGTTCGATAAGGTAACTCGGGTGTCGGTCTCTTTGCTGTCTCTACATTTCTCTACATTTCTCTACATTCCGCGGTCTCTACATGGGGGTTCACACTATGTTCCCATTCATGCTCCGATAAATGAAACAACATAACGGCAACACAATGGAACCTACACGAACCCCCATGATGTTTCACATCCTCCTCATGGTTACCCATAGGAGGATGATGTAATTTTTTATATCAAGCTGTATGCGCACACTTCGTGCAGAAATTCAGAGCTCGTCAATACAAATCGTTTAGAGAAAGAAGTTTGGCCTGCCTACACCAGAAGGTGCAAGCACCAAACTCACCACTAAGGGCCTTTGACAGGTTCGGTTTCAGCATAGAGTGCCTTTGTTTAGCAATAATTTGACTCGAATACAGAGTTGTAGAAAACTGGGGCCTCAAACTACAGCGAAGACGATTTATTTCAATTCAGTGTTTCATTTTGTTCTGCTGTAGGGGCCTGACGTCAGCGGTGCGGCGACCGGCCGTATGACATTTTTTTCACTGAAAAGAGAGGCGATATAGGTTTTCTGTGAAATTCGGCAGCGACCGCGGCGGGTGCTGTCGTGTGCTGTTTCTTGGCACTCGTCGCTGCGCAGCTTCTGCTTCTGCCTGCTATACCAAAAGAATCAAATGGCGTGTAAACACTTACTTGCAAAAGATTATCATCCCAGCTCAATGAGCTTGCCAAACGTGGCATTTTAAGGTATCTGGCGCAGTAGTCGATGATTCTAAACTACCACTTCTTGTTATAATAAAATAGCTCCGTAATCACACGCTACCAGGGCCGTTCCAGGTAAGTTGCACGGTGAAGAAGCCCCTATCTATTTATCGCGGTTTCTACGGATTTTGTACAACTCAGAACCGTTGCTTCGACGTATGCTGATAACCCCGGTTTAACAATTTTACAATCAGACTTAGCAGTATCTATGAAATTTTGAAGTTCGCTTCAAGCAGTAGGCGCAAGACGTGCGGATTGTAGACGGCTAGAATTTTACTTTTGTTCCGTGCAATAGGTGACCGTTTCCAACGATTTGTTAACAGCGAGGCTGGTATATTTGCCTTCCCTCGTGGAGTAGGTCTTCGTTTAAAAGGCCAAAAATATTGGCACGCTGGCAGCGTGGCACGTTTTTCGGAGAAATCCCCTGCCAACGAGGTCTTGAAGGTATCTTTGCATCCACACACGAGTGCAAGTTCCTCTCTGTCTATCTGTGCGGAGCACCTTTTCTTTCTTCCAGACTCGTGCAGGCGCAAACAATTTCTGAGAAAGTTCCTAGTTATTTTCTGCTTAGCAATAATTGTGTTCAGTCAGAAAGAGGAAGCATCTATCGTGTATATTGAATGTGTTGCGCGTTCGTAGACAGCAAAAAGTGGTCGAATAGACCGAACATTCTTCCACTTGTTGCACGGTTATTATTGCGACAGCATAATAACAAATGTTTTTTGACAGCAGCACTATAAAGCGCTGCATGATTTAGGTGGGTGTAGACGTAACCAAACCCGATAAGTAGAAATACAAAGTATGCTTTGGAGCACCATTGTGTTGGAGGGTTGTGTCATTTCTCAAAAAGCCGTTACATATATTACGTTATTTCTCGCAACTATAACAATTCTTCCACGCAGAACGTGTATTTGCTCTGGTTGAGAGCGGCTCTGGTTTCCAAGATTCTCTGCAGAAGGTGATGAACGTACTTAGGTGATCCTCCGGTCTGCCACACCATACAAGGGTGGCGCTATGTGACATATCACTCTGGTCCTTCGGTGCGGGATGGTGGGCATGTGGCTCTGGAGGACTTCTGTAGATGTGGCGATACCAAATAGGGGTCGGTTAAACTTAAACCTTCTAAACGGAATAATGAACGTTGTAAACTCCCTGCTCTCTTCTTCAAGCTAAATCTGACAAAACGTTGAGTTTTCGTCTAGCTTTGAGAACAGTTTTATCGGAGAGAGAAGCCCGAGTGTTGTTAACTATTACGATCGTATGCTAATGCCGGAAAACAAAGTGCTTAGACTGGCCCTACCGAACACCGCAGAGAGAATCATGTTCTCAAGAACTAACCAATAGAATATACCGTCTGGCGTAATCGCGTAAAGAGTGAAGTTGCACCTGAAGATCTCGAGAGGGTGCTGACGCTGCTGAAAACGTGTCAGGATTGCTACGACATGTATCTGCTTAGTGCCGATAAAGAGATGCGGAGTGCACAGCGGATAGGATTAAGAGCTCTAAAATTTGCCACCTATCTCCCAGCATGCACCACAGGAGGCGACGTGAACTTTTCCAATATTTGGCCCACAACAGCTCAAAAAGCCCCAGCAATCAAAATCCTACACAATTACACTTTTTCTGGCGCCTACCCCTGGAATATTTTTTACATTTTCAAACAGAACGAACCACTTTCACACAAAACAGTGAGTGGTCCACAAGGCACTTTGAAGAAGTAGTTTTGCAAACGTGTCCATAAATTACGCGAACTAAATACAGCTTTAATTTGAAAGCTTTTCACAGGGTTCGGGGGAATTTCAATAATGCTCTGAGATAGAGGTTACAGCAACAGTGAGGACAGCTTGGTATATGCGATATGTTTCAAAAGCATTTTTTATCACCCTTGATGGTTTGTATAGAAAGTGTCCCTTTTACGGTGCACTGTCAAAGTGCGTGCAGAAGGAGGGATTTCCCATTCATTTACATGAAAAATTGTTTGCAAGAAAACCTAAGGCATGGAGCGGTCTTGCTTGAATCAAAAATGGCCTGAATTAAAAAAACTTTTTTGTAACTCTTATTACGGTACGTTAAGGCACTCATAGACCAAAATTCCCAAACAGCTGCAATAAATCACAACTACATTATAAATACACAGCCGATAACTTTTTTCTTTGTTGTTATATCTATAAAAGAAAGATGGTGATTTGTTGTCCTAAGTGTATTTGGTGTCCTAAGTGTGCGGTTGGGGAAAGTTTTTGACTGCGTGTATTTTGGCGGGATCGGGCTGCACGCCGCGGGCATCCACGACGTGACCGAGAATTTTAAGTTGGCGTTGGGCGAATCGGCATTTGGATGAATTCAGTTGAAGACCTGCGCGACGGAAAACAGACAGGACCGTGGATAAACGTTCTCAATGCGTTTCAAAGGTCGGAGAGAAAACGATGACGTCGTCGAGGTAGCACAAGCAGGTGGTCCATTTAAGGCCGTGAAGGAGAGCGTCCATCATGCTTTCGAACGTGGCAGGCGCGTTACATAGCCCGAAAGGCATTACCTTAAATTGGAAGAGACCATCCGGTGTAATAAAGGCGGTTTTTTCTCGGTCCATTTCATCCACGGCGATTTGCCAATAACCCGAACGTAGGTCGATGGAAGAAAAATAGTTTGCTCCGTAGAGGCAATCAAGGGCGTCGTCAATTCGGGGAAGAGGGTACACGTCCTTTTTCGTTATGTGGTTCAGGTGACGGTAATCGACGCATAATCTCCACGTGTTGTCCTTCTTTTCAAACAGTACTACCGGTGACGCCCAAGGGCTGGAAGAGGGCTCGATGATGTCCTTAGCGAGCATTTTGTCGACTTCGTCTTGTATAATGCGACGTTCAGTTGCGGATACGTGGTATGGCCTGCGGTGGATCGGGCGGGCGTCACCCGTGTGAATACGGTGCTTGACCACACTTGTCTGGCCGAGAGGGCGAGTCCCAAAGTCAAAAATGTCGCTGTAAGAGAGCAGGAGGCGAGAAAGGGCTGCAGTATTCTCGTGCGAGAGATCGGGTGCCATCATTGTTTTGAATGCATTTTTCGGTGAAAGGGAGGTACACGAACCGGCAGCGGATGCGGGCGAGGCAGAAGGTAGGGTCAAGAGGTCGCACTGGTTCAATGGGTGAGCCATCGCGATGGTCTTGCCGCCAGGAATAATTTGCGGACAAGCTCCAAAATTAAGCAAAGGGAGAGTAGTGCGGTTGTTGCAAACACGCACCACGGTGTGCGGGAGGGCCACGTCTCGGCTGAGTAGAGCGTCAGTTTGTGGGGTAAGGAAGTAGTCACCGTCGGGAATAGGGGGCGATGTAGAAAGCAGGACATTAGTAGCAGCTCGCGGGGTGAGACGAATGAACTCCGTCGCATGTAAGCGACATTGCACTTCCTCGGGCACACTTTCGGGGCAAGGTAGATCAAAGCTGGTGGCGCCTTCCGAACAGTCAATAAGTGCAGAATGTTCCGAAAGAAAATCAAGGCCCAGAATGAGGTCATGGGGGCAGTGGGGCAAAACAGTAAACAAAGCGGGGACTGGGTGATCGGCGATGGTGACGCGGGCGGTACACATACCGACAACGGTAGGGGAAGTTCCATCAGCAACACGAAGAACACGAGATGGGGCAGGAGTGAGCACTTTCTTGAGTCGGCTGCAAAGGTTCGCACTTATTACAGATATGTTCGCGCTCGTGTCAATTAGCGCCTGGACAGGAACTCAATCAACAAGGACATCAAGAAGATTGCAATGTGCAGGTAAAGTGGGCAGAGGATTTTCGGTCGGGGTCGTCGATGCAGCATCACCTCTGAGAGCTGCACGATCTAGTTTTCCGGGAAGAGGCGGCCGCGGCGGGATGGTGGCGTCGCACGGCGAGATTCGGGGGACAGGGACTGGCGACGATTTGGCGAGTACGAACGGCTAAGTCTGGGGAACGAAGAAGGGGCGTTGGCGCTGTTGGTATCACGATCGGGTGAAAATCGTCGGGCAGCATTTTCAGGTCGCTTGGAATACGAAGTACGGACAGCATCGTAAGGGCGATTGCGGCAGTAGCGGGAGACATGTCCGATACGACGGCAACAAAAGCAAATCGGACGGTCGTCAGGGGTCCGCCAGACAGCGGGTTTGCGGAAACGACGAGGTGCGGTATGATAGATGGGTAAGGGCTTTTCAGAACCGGGTAGACGTCCTGACGATTCATGGCGCAAACCGGGTGAAGGCCCAAGTTGTCAAGTTCTTGGCGGACGACAGCTTGAATAACAGAAATGGATGGGCTCTCACCGCTTGGTGTTGTGAGCGGCGCTGGCGACATGGCCTCAATTTCTCGACGAATTATTCTGGTGAAAGTCTCAGGTGGAGCGGGTGGGGCGACGTCGCGTGGGCGAAGCCGCACATCGTCGCAGAACGAAGTAGCGGCTGTATTCGGAAGGCGGACGAAGTTTTTGGCAATACGGCGGCTTTTGGCTTGCTCCAAGCGTCGGCACTCTGCAATAATGTCACCCACGTTCGAGCTGTTCTTGAAGACTAGTAAATTGAAAGCGTCGTCCGCAATGCCTTTTAGGATTTGCCCAACCTTTTCTTCCTCAGGCATTGCCCGGTCAACCTTGACACACAGAGGAAGTACGTCGTGAATATATGCGCTGTACGATTCGGTTGAACTCTGGACACGAGACGCAAGGTTGTTCTTGGCGGCCAGCTGATGGTGAGGAGCGTTTCCAAACGCTGCCCGTAGCTTCTCCTTGAATACGTCCCAGCTGGTCAATGTCTCTTCGTTGGTGTCGTACCATGTCAGTGCTGTGCCTTTCAGGCAACACACAGCATTGGCCAACATCACTGTGGGATCCCACCTGTTAAGTCGGCTGACCCGCTCGAATATACGGATCCACTCATCAGCGTTGACTCCATCGTTGCCGGTAAACATTCCAGGTTCTCGAGGGTGAGCCACGATGATGGGGGGAATGCAGCGCCTGAAGGTGGGTCGATGCTGTTAGGCATCCTGGATGGCGGAATTTGACGACCGCTGCGGAGTTCCGTGGCAAAGGGGAAAAGCCCGCAACCTCCACCAATATGTTACGAGGCAGAACCACGCAAATGCAGTGTATTGACGAAAATTACAATGCTGAGCAATGCCAGCGAGAGAGTACAGAGACCGGTAGCTGTAAGCCCTTCGTCCTCTTCTAAAGTTCAGCCCAAACGGCACATAGCCGTAGCTGCCCTCATCGTCTTCTTCCAACTGCTCCGTGACAATATCATGACTTTTAAGGCAAGTCAGTGAACTTGAAGGAAACGCTAAAAGATGCTTACATGTAAAAATTCGAAAACGTGAAACAACTTTGTGCCTTTGGGATTTTATGTCTGAAAGTGTGTTTCAAGAATGTAAGTTTTGGTGTGAGAATTGCTTTTTTTTGTAATAGTAATCTGCCAATTGTATGAACATCTAGCCGCTATGTTTGCCGTATTGACCGATGGTAATAGTTTTACCTCCAATAATCAGGTAAAACCAGCACAGGTCAACAAACTTGTGGCGTTCGTTTTTTTATGGTGAATTGGCGGTGTTTTCTGAAGCACAATGAAGTATTATAAATATTTTTTAGGAAGTGAACCAGATTGATTAAAAATTACTGATGGGTCAAAGTTGGGGCGTCAATTTACTATACGGTCCATCGAAGACAACGACTGGACGCCATTTTCTCACACAGTACTGAAAACACCGTCAGAACGCATCAGGCTGGTGTTGGTAACAGCTATTTTTGACACAATATTTAACCACCTGCAGTCATTTTGATTATTGTTATCATGTGATCTTTTCAAACATACGTTTTCAATTATTGATAAGTGCTTATAGATGCGCTTATGTAATAAAATTGGGTCGAAACTTCTGTATAGACACCTAGAATGGGAGTCAAAAACCCAGATCTTCTTTGTTACTAATGTGTTATAACCACAAAGGTAACCTTGCACGTAACAATTATATCGGGTTGAAAAATGAGTTGCCAGCAATGAAACAAACGATATTTGTGGTAAGGGTTCTGTTTTCTGTCTCTGAACACTCAAACATTTTTCTTTGGGGTGGCGAAGATTGAGAAGGAAGGAAATATACCTATGTTGCATACTTTCGCTCATCACCAGTTACTTTTTTTTATAATAATTATAACATCGTCTCTGATAGAAAAACCAATTTTTAGGATCTCTAATCGTCTGGTATAAGTATTATTGGAAATACTTTGCGCTATATTGGCAAAAAGCTGAATAACAGTTATTCAGTACCTAACCTAGGCGAAAATTTGAGTAAATATTCTAAACTGCTAAAATTTACAAATAAACATTCTAGAATTTCTCTCTGTGCGTGTTTTGTGCAGCAGGATTTTAGAGGAGAAAAAGTTTGAAGAAGAATCATGATTTAGTGCAGAAACTTTGTTGAATAGGTTTTGTGCATCAAGCATTATCGTTGACAAAATTTTCACTATTATTCATAAGGGCATATTTTCATACGGTGCATGCATTTTGCGGCGAAAAAGCCTGCATTCACTTTGGTTCATAAATATTAACTGAATTTTCAAGTGGAGGCCAGGTGATATAGTTACCTATAGACTTACGAATTTGCGCCTACTGCAGTTTTCTATTGGAAAATTAAAATAGGAAACCCCACAACAAAAAGGTTTTATGGAAAAGATTTATGGTGCTACACGACTAAGGTGGGAAACGCAAACTCTACATTTAAACGTTATTTCTAGGTGTCTTAAAAATGTGCATTAATAAGTGGTTTGCCCTCAGAAATAATTTTTACTGGGTAATTTTCATAGATGAGACAGTTTTCATAAAAAGACAAACCGTTCTAAAAAATTGTTTTCGTCAAAACCCATAGCAGGTTACTAAAAAATTCATACATATACTGGAACACTTTTATGCATGCAGAATGACGACAAAAAATAAAACACGGATCTTATGATTTTATTATAAACAGCGCTTTGTGAAGATTTGATACGAGTTTTTGCCGAATAGTAGGTTGAAGGTCTTAAAGCAGTCGGGAATGTAGTAGGGGCCTTTGAAGTCCCCCTTCATTCTCACCTCACAACCGGCCCACATTTCGTACTTATCTAGTGAGAAAAATCATTTGGCTTGTTTTAAATCTAGTGCCAAATATCCTATACACTGAAAACCGCCGAGAGGGTTCGCAACCTGTATGACAATATTCTCTTTTTTTTTGTTAGCTTGAACGAACTTTTGCGCATGGCAAAATGCCAGTCTTGTTTTTACAAACTGATTTTTTAACGTAACAATAAACTCCGTAGGCTTCCCGCAATTAGAAGAAGATTGAGATTTAAATATGTATACAAACTGCAAAGGTTTCGCAGTCCCAAAGGAATTCAGTAGGAATGCGCACCACTTCACACAACACATCAGAATAAGACGAATGAATAATGTTGCAAGCACAATACAGACGCCTGATTGGCTACGACAGGTTGATCCGAACTTTATACTAAACTCTATAGGGAAGCCTACGGCAATACCAACTGAGCATACTGAGCACTTATTAAGCGACCTTAAAAACCACCATGTCATAAGTGCATGACGAGGCACATACACCAATTGCTATCCAACAACAGTATCTTTCTTTAGAAAAGGTCTTTTAAAACTTACCTAAACGACTGAGTTTGTTTTGCTAATTCCTATTGTCGTTTATTGAATACTCCGGGTTTTAAAATTAATAGTTACGAACCATACGCTGTAATCTGTACGATCACTCAAGGAAACGGTATCCTCATATATTTCATATTTGGGCTCAATTCCAATGCAAATATTTGAGTTAAACGCGTTCAGTTAGCACAAAAGCGTTGTTGAATAATTGAAATGATAGTTTGTCTGTTGCAATTTGAGGAGTTTTATTGAAGAGGTGATAAAAATATATATGCCGTTTTGGCAGGCACGTTGTACTAGAAGAAATTTCGAGTTTTGTGCAGACTGATGTTAATAAACAATGCAGGTCACAAGGCGAGGCCACATCTTGCTCTACTACACAATCAGAACAATTTGAATTCGAACATTTGTTTTGTACATTTCGCGCTGACTCTGTAAACATCTTTGCTTACTTGGCTGCATTGCCCAACTTCAACTAACGGAAATTATCAGGTTGGGGCAAAAACACTGTCGTATGCCACTGAACACTGATGCTACCTTAAGAGACACTTACAAGAGACACACTTAGAAAGAGGCCCTTAAAGAGACCCTTATATTTTGCCTACAGCAGAAATTTATTAAAAAAATTCATGTAGCCCACATTGCGCTCAAAAGACAAAACGTATTTGTAAATGCGGTATCCCAAAGTGTCTTTGGGAAAAATTCTATTGTAGCGGGATAGTTTCAAATACAATGATTTTTATGTAAAGTACTTTTTGATGTTGAGGATCTGCAGGATCTTCAGTTTAAGCGTGAGGCTTTGAAAATATTGAAAATATCAGGTGTGCTTGCCTGAGAGAATATACTTTTGAGGGATACAAAAATCAGCAATTATTGCTCCCACTAGAGGTAAATTTTATCTTAATTTTTCAGGAAAGCTGTGTACTTCTGTTCCAAACGTTTCATTGCCGTGGGTGTACACGCATGGGTCAGGCTAAACAACCTGAGAGCATAGGGCTCAATATTTGTTTAAGAACACCACAACCGGAGCTAGAAATCGGCCTAAGGCTGATAAGGCGTCTGTGAACGACCAGACCCCCCCCCCTCCCCATGTGTTGCTGGTAACGATTGCGTTTGGAGATTATGTTTAGAGGTTAGGCAAGGCTAGCGTAAATAAGTAGAGGTGTTCTTACTGGAGACGCCGAGAGGATGCGTCAGGTTAGGAAGCAACTAGAATTTGCTGCATCTTTGGACAGACTTCTGCTGAAATGTTGTTACGCGCGTTATATTTTATTCAAATTCCGAATGACGTCGGTAGCGCTGCCGCAGAGCAGAGAGGTCAAGCTAAGCCTACAGGAGTTGACTGACAAAAACACATAAAAAACAAACTTGTTGCGCTTATGAACGGTCGCAGTGTAAACGAATGCCCCGTAATGCGAAGAGACCATTGATCATTGCGGCGAAACCGAAGGATAGCAGAAATGAGTGACGATGCTCTACACACTTGTCTGGTGACACTAGGAGAGCGCAAGCGACAAGCCTACCAAGACGACGAGAAACATGTTATACCGTCCTGTATCCCCTTTTGTATTGGGTTGCTGGAAATTCGCTACAGCAGAATGCGATGACGACCAAGTTTTATTAAAGACATTTAAAAAGATCAGCTTAACTTATCCAGATCTCTGTGACTAGCAAATAGAATTGATTCCGGAATAAAGTCCTTTTTAATATCACCAACGAAAGTCATAAGTAGAGAATAATTAATCAGATAAAACTCTTTCTTAGGAATTGCTCATGTACCAACGTATTTTTTCTGTGTCATTTTCTCGATGCTGGCACTTTAATCTTAATTTACAAAAAATGGAGCGCAAACTAGAGCGAGCCATGAAAATGCAAATAATCAGTTGGTTTAATGGTTGGTTTGCTGCTAAGAGAGTAGATATTCTAAAGAGGTATTCCACAGCACATTCACTACCAAAGTAAATAAAAGGTTTTCCTTACTATGCTTATACTTTACTGAGAGTGGAGCATCCGGAAAGGTCAAAAAGACCCCACATAGTGTCCGCTCATCCTGAAAAATTATTTGTTCCGTAAATTCCCCCTGCTCAGCTGCAAGAGACAAGCAACATTAAAACACCAAAGAACCTCACAGCAAATATTCTGAATATGCCTGCATTATGTTTAACTGTGGATCACATAACTATTTTTCTTAAAATATACAACCGAATATCTGCTCACCTGCTCCAAAATTCTATTCAGAATAACTTGTTTCCAGCATTAGATCGCAAGATGTATTGTAATCAGTTCCCAATAAATAACATAAGCCGAATTAGCTTCGGCTTGCCAATCGTGGTAGCAGCGCTATCGTTGTAATGGTTTCTGTTTGGGTGTCAGTATTACGAATAGAGTTCATGGATTTGTCTTTTTTAACCAACATATTACTCTACAATTTTCTTTCAATAAAGTGTGGGTTATCACTGTAAACAAAGCCATTTCTTTTTCAAAACTGGTGGCTCGATACTGATCATCACTCCAACTTGAGCGCACAAAAAGCGAGCACTGAAGGAAAAAGACACGAAGATCAGCGCAGTAATTCAGGCCACCTACTTAGAACAACTGCTTAGCACAGCTTCTTAAATCATCATCATCATCACCAGCATACCTACGCCCACTGCAGGGCAAAGTCCTCTCCCATTGATATTCAAAAACCCCACTCCTGCTCTAACTGCGACCACTTTATCCCCGCAAGCTTCTTGATCTCATCGGCCCATCTAATAATTCTGCCGCCCCTTGCCACGCTTGCCTTCTCTAGGGATTCACTCTATTACCTATAATGACCAACGTTTATCTTCCCTTCGTATTACATACCCTGCCCTCGTCCATATCTTATTCTTAATTTCTACAAAGATGTCCTTACCATGCGTTTGTTCCTTGGCCCACTACGCTCTTCTTGTCCCTTAATGTTACAGCTATCATCTTCCGTTACATTGCGCGCTGTGTCGTCCTCAATTTAAGTTTAGCCCTCTTAGTGAGCCTCCAAGTTTCGGCCCCGTAGGTGAGTACAGCTAAGATGCGGCTGTTATACACTTTCTTTTTCAGGGGCAATGGTAGGTGGCCATTCATTATCTGAGAATGCCTGCCGTATACACTCCACCCCATTTTTATTCTGCGAATTATCTCTGCCGCATGGTTGAGATCAGGGGTCAGAACTTGGTATAAGTAGATATATTCGCTTACCACTTGCACGGCCTCGCCACCTATGTCAAACCACTGTGCTGTCCCGAGGTTATTACTATTAGTTTTCTGCGTATTAATTTTCAGGCGCACGGTTCTACTCTGTTTGTCCAGTGTGGTAAGCATGCTTTGCAATTCCTCCCCGAGTAACTTAACAAGGCAACGTCATCAGCAAATGTAAGGTTACTGAGCTATTCTACATAACCCTTTCTCCCACCTTTTCCCAATCCAATGTTCTGAATATTTCTTGTAAACATGCTGTGACTAACATCGGAGAGATTGTGTCTCCTTGTCTGATGCCTTTACTTATAGGTACTTTACTGCTCTTCTTATGGAGAAAGGTGGCAGCCGTGAACCCACCGTAAGTATCCCTCTGGTATTCTTACATAACGCTCGTCTACACCCTGGTTCCGTAACTCCTTAATGACTGCTGAGGTTTCGGCTGAGGCAAATGCTTTACGATAGTCCGTGATGGTTATTCTAGGGGTTCAGTATACTCCGCGCACTGCTCTATCACGTGGATAATGGAGCGATTACGGTCCATTGTTCAATATCATGTACGAAACCCTGCTTGCTCATTAAATGCACTGAAATGTAAGGTGGCAGAAATTCTGTTAGCTATTACGGTGGCGAGTACCTTGTAGATGACTGATCAAAAGCCCATCGGCCTGTAATTTATCAAGTCCTTCATGTCACCTTTCTTATGGATTAGTATGATGTTCGCGTTCTTCCAAGAATCCAGTACGCTCGCGGTCCTTAGGCATTGCGTGTACAGGTTTGCCTGTTTTACTAGTACACTGTGCCTACCGCCGCTGAAGTGTTCTGCAGTTATCTGGTCTTCACGAGGGGCTTTGGCCCCTTCATTTCATTCAAAGCCTTCCTTACTTCCTCTGTCGTTACTGGTGGGATTCTATCTCCTCTGAACTACTTTCGCTTTCGTCATTATCCTGGATGTCCCGGCTACTCTACACATCTCTATAGAACTCCTCGGATACTTTGACTATTTATCTTTTTTTGTGAAGACAGTGCCTTGCTTGTCTTTAGGTGCATACATCTGATTTCTCCCCACACCTAAATACCTCGTTACAGCTTTCAGGCTGTCTCTGTTCTTTACAGCATACTCGATCCTCTCCTTATTATAATTCCGTTTGTCAGCTGTGTTATGGCTATTGATTACCTTCGAAGGATCCGCTAGTTCAATTCTCTCAGCTTGGGTGGAGATCTTTATAATTTTTCATTTCCTAAATATATCTTTCGTCTCCTGGAAAAGTTTGCCAGTATCCAATCTAACCATATTGCCCTTGACGTCTACTGCACACTACATGATAATGCGTGTAAGATTGTCGCTGGCTTCCTGTATCGTAAGCTCTGCTTTCTCAGTAAGAGCTGAATATAGGTTCTGCAGCGCGATTCTGAATTACTGATGTTTACGCCTTACGGTTGGCGTATACATCGGCTTCTTTCGTACTAGCTTGGTGCGGTCCCTCATAAAATTTACCCTCATCCTAGATCTCACTATACGGTGGTCACTACACCTTACCCTTCCGAGCACTTCCACATCCTGCACGACGCCAGCATTATCGTATATTATGTGGTCTATTTCATTTTTATGCTCACCACTCGGGCTCCTCTGCGTCCACATGCGTCTCTTGTTTGCAGAAGAGGGTAGTAATAGTGAGTAGACGATTCCGTCCTGCGAGCTCGACTGGTAGGTCTCCCCGGCTCTGTCTACAGCCCATACCGTAGTGCCCAACTGTATTGTCACCAGCCTGATTCTTGCCTACTTTAGCATTGAAGTCTCCCACAACTACGGTATACTGAGTGATTGGTCATTGCTGATTGCACATCTCCACAGAGGCTTTTAACTTCCTGGTCGTCATGGATGGATGAGGGCACGTATCCCTGTACAACCTTGAGTTTGTACCACTTATTAGGCCTAATCACAAGACCGGCTACCCTTTCGTAATGGTATAGTATTTGTTTATGTTGCCAGCCATGCTTTCATTCACTGGAAATCCCACTCCCAGTTCTCTTCTGTCCACTAGACCGCGGTAAAATAAGACGTGCCCATTTTTCAGCACCGTAGGGCTTCACCTGTCCTCCTAACCTCACTGATTCCTATGACATCCAATATAATGCGCTGTAATTTCCGGAACAAAAGCTCTAGACTCGCTTTCCTAGATAAGGTTCTCGTGTTAAACGTTGCCAGGTTCAGATTCCAATGGCGGCCTGTCCGGGTCTAGGTATTTTTAGCACCCTCTGCTGCGTCACAGGTCTGACCACCGCCGTGGTCAGTTGCTTCGTCGCCGTTGGAGACTGAGGGGGGTGCGTTCAATGACATATCCATGGCAGGTTGTGTCCATTACTACACGAGGGTGGCCAATCCTGCTCTAGTGAGGGGTTACGTTACCGGCAATGCACGCCGGCGTCAGGCCGCACCCAAGGCCTCACTTTGAAATTCCCTCAACACGCGGATTTTTTTTTTCTCGTGGGAATTGTCCGGCACCGGGATTCGAGCCACGGCCCTTCTGAGCGCGAGGTGGAAGCTCTACCTCTGCGCCACCGCTGCAATAAGCTGCTTGAATGCGTACCATCCAACATGTTTTGTGTTTTGCTGGGATGTGTTTTGTAATCCATAGTTGTAATTAGTGCTTTTAAGCTTACAAAATAACAACCGTTTTTTGTTTGCAGTTGCAGCATTGTTGATAAGATTCACGCATTCACTCCGAATGCCTCACGTTACTCAAAGTGGGCGCTTCCAGGTGCTGGTGTTCCACACAATTGCAAGGAATGTTCAGTTTCACAATTCTTTTTGAAGGTGCAATTTGCGGCAGAAACAATATAATTGGTGACTGCGGCTGCATATCGTCGTTGCTCTAACTAAAAAATAAGAGTGTCGTGAAGCAATGCTTATGTGCATGTCGTAAATATTCGAGCAATGTTTTTATCTTTCAAAAGATAACAATCGCAAAAATAAGGCGCATTGAAGTAAGAAGATGCGCCAAGGTGAGGGCATGCCCTATGAATGTTGGATATGCGTTTCGTAGTTATAAAAGATTTTAACAAATTTCAGGTGGGAAAATTCCTAACACAAGAACAATGCTTTACGAAGTTGCTTGTCTAACAAGACTGACAATGGCGGCCCGACTACAGCAAGAACAATCAGATGGCCTATTCTTGATTAGGTAATATACAAGTTCCCAACTATATGCAGGAAACAGTAAAAAATTCCCCCGCATTTCCCCGAGGGGGAGAATGTGAAAGTGCGAATGCACGGTTGTCGGCCCGCTTGCGGCGCTTGCGCTCGGCCCCCGCAGCCCACCGCCTCGCCGCCTTCTCTTTCATCTCTTCCATCGGGTTTGTAGTATCACGTGTACACCACGCAGTTATCAAGCCGCTATAACGCCGCTGAGTCGCCAACGCACGCCGCTGACGACGTAGTTTGAATGCGTTAAAGATATAAAGCGCGTTACTAACACTGATATCAGCGTCGCGTCCGTGGCTTAGTCGGTAAAGCGTCGCGCTGCGGCAGCAAAGTCCTCGGATCGAAACCTGGCGCCGGATGCTGTTTTTTTTTATATAGAGAGAGGAGGACTGCGGACGCCGCCGCCGCCGGCGGTGGATGGTTTGGGGTCGCTTATAAAGTGCATTCGCACTTAAAATAAATGGTTGGATAGAGTATGGTTTAGTCACTAATGTGTTTTCTTTCAGTCAGAAATTCCAAAAATTATTGAATTTGAGCGTTCTTAATGCTCTGGTGAACCCAACCACAAGAGAGAAATCAGGCAAAAAAGGGGTATGGGCTGGGGAGAACTCGGCAGGCACTCCCAAATAATGAAAGGTAAGCTAGCATTGTCACTAAAAAAAAATCTCGTGCCATCTCCGCTAACGTAAAAACTGGTGAGGGTCAAACAATGCAGTGTATATCAGTATTCTTGGCGCCTTGGCGTTTTTGCGAACGGGGATGAAACCTCAAGGGGGGGGGGGGCGGAGTTTGGGGCAAAAGTCTCTTTTGTTTGAAGCATGAAGCTCTCTAGCATGAGGCGTAAAAGAGCGTCCCGGTTTTTAGTACGCGTTACACTGTAGCGCAAAGTGTAAACGAGTCTCAAGGTGTTTTAGTACCGTGACTACAGGAGACGGATGACGATTACGAAGACGACGAAAGTTGACGGCAATACCCCAGCCCATCAAGAGCTTCGACCCAAAAGTCTACAACCAGTGCGTACAGACGGTTAAACCTCGGTCTATAGAAAACAGCTAGAAAGCAGGCTTAGGTTGGCCCAACAGGCCATGGAAAGAATAATGTTTTGAATAACACTCAGTGACACGAAACGAGCTGCATGGATCATAAGGCAAGTTAAGAAAAAGATATGAACCTGGGCTGGCCTATAGTGAGACAAACCGAAAACTGTTGGAGGATTAGCGTTGCAGAGTGAACACCGAGAGGTGGGTCTATAAGAGGAGGATGCCATTATTTTAATAAGGGGATGACAAAGGGAATTTCGGTAGTATATTATGGACTAGAGCAGTGAGGGAGATGAGCGGTTAAAAGTCAATGGAAGTGGCTTTGTACTGAAGTTGGCCAGAGTAGGCTGATACTGATGGTGGTGACGATTATAATTAAAACAGCGGAGTTTTTCAAAGGTGCTTCAGGACAGTGGCAGACTCAATACAAGAACGTCATGTGCACAACAATTTCAACGAAAAAATTTTTCGGTTTAAATTGTACATAAAACTGTATTGCCAACAAACTCAATAAGATGGCGTATTGCTGCACAAAACGTTTTCGACCTTTTCTCACAAGTGTTGGCAATGTAGCAGACAGATGAACAAGTCAGCAAAATATGTTATATGCGTTTTAGTAGGCTTAAAAATAAAGCGGTAAAAATGTTGGGTAAAAAGCAGAAATTATAAAGTATTTTTTGAAAAAAAGGGAACTACATGTACATTTTAATGCAATATAAACCAGAAATACACCCGTGTATTGTTAATACGAAGGTAAAAATTGCAATATAAACAAGTAGACATATGAAGAGGTAAACAGAAGTGGCGTCCTATTCTCAAGGCAAAGACAAACATTACTGTATATTAAAGTATGTACCTAATATAAAACATTATTTAGAATTCTTCAGAACTCAAATGAGTGACAAGTTTTGTTAAAAGAAGCATCGCTAAGGTAGGTAAGTAATTTGTAGATTAACATTTTCGTTCGTTCAAATTTAATAATGAACGACAGTTTAAATATTTATAAATCTCGAAAATGTAACATAGCCATTGTAAGCTTATGTGATATGTCAGGAAGTATGGTTTGCAAGAATAATATGTTTTTCAGCAAACGGCAGTAGATTGGCTAAGAGCGAGGTGAAAAACTACCTTGTATGCTGTATTATTTTGTCATGGAATGAAATCAGGTTGATGTTTAGGACATATGGCATTTTCTGTTATGAGCATGGCGAAACAAATATTGTGGGTTAGTTTTTTGCGATACAGTTTTTTTATTACAACCACATTGTTGGAATTGCCGAATCATTTCTGTACACTTATTGATAATAGTGTTAAACAATTTGCTTAGTTGATGAGTGTCGCGCTTCAGAAGATACAGTTTAAAACTGCTGATTGTTTAAATATTGAGTCTGAACAAAAGGGTTGTGCATATGTCCTTGGGACATTTAAAAATCAAAGATTATGAGATTTTTTTTTCCTCAGAAGTACGAGGAGGCAGACAGAGAATAAAGGGTACCATGCCTTATAGAGGCCCTAGCCCCCTTTGGTACAATAGGAGAAAGAATTGAAATCAACCAATCTGGAAATTCTAATGTTTCAGTTAGAAAAATACAAGCACCATGTAGATCACCAGACGTTATAAAACAATACGGGAAAGGTACAGTAATGAACGTTAAATACACAAATGTAAAGGAAAAAAAAGAGTGCACAATCTGGGTAGAACAATAGTTGCGTTTTAAATATAGAGACAACTTCAAAACCTGTGCAATAAAGAAGTTTAACGAACAGCCACAGTTCTAGTCATTAGGCAGATAATCTGATTTAGGAGGTGTCCTTTGGCGTGTGTTTTAAATATGTTTTTACTGCATTTGAAATCAATGTGGTCTAGAAATTTGATGAGTATCTCACTGCGTTGAAATGGAGAAGATTGCCTGCGCGGTTTGTTGGCAATTTCGGTTTGCACCTCGCTCGCGCTTATCAGACTTGCTTAGATAGCGTTTGGAAGTTGCGACGGTTCCAGTATAGCGTTACTTTTACCTCCAACGATCTCCGCAATGTAAGCCCCTGCTTTAATAAAATGCCTATTTATTGCGATTGCCATTTTAGCTGATTCTACCCACCTACCGTTCAAGCCAGCAACACGCGACTGCGTGCTCTTCTTCCCGCCCATTATCACATTCACTCTTTCCCATATCTTTTCGGGATCGATAAGTATATCCTCAAAGAAGCGTTCATGGTATCTGAGCTTGGCGTTGTTCAGGTCGCTCTGCAGTTTGTTTCTGTATTTTTTTCGCATTCAAGAGGCAGGGTATGGTCACGCGTTCGCAAAAATGGCCATGCATTGAGTTTTTACTTTTAATCTGTTTAAGAAGTTATTTATCCTTCCAGGGCTTTCCCACCTTTCGGAATTTTTTGTTGTGCCGCTGATTGAAACATTTCGTCGTAGCGTTAGTATGTGCTCTAAAATAGGCCACAAGCTTTCTTTGAGCCGTTTTCATCGAAAAGTTCCTTCCAGTCGAAAACTTTGAGAAGGTTCTGAAACTGTTCCAGTCCCCAACCGGTTACTCTACACCGAAAAATTCTTCCACAACTATTGCCACTTCAAGTAATTTTTGTGTTGGCAAGGCAAAACACGAGGAAATGATCACTCAGATGAACGGAAAATAAGCCAGCCTGGATTTCAACGATTTTTATACTAAAAAAGACAAATATCTAGAAGGGAAGCTTTACCAGAATATCCCCTACTCGGTGTTTCTACGGGAATTGTGTATGCATGGCATGCCAATACCTTTTTTATTTCCAGAGACCACTTACCCTCTGAACTCATGTCTATATTGATATCCCCCATAATAATACAAAAGTTGTTCGTCCTGCTACCAAACAGAAGGAGTCGTTTAAGAAAAATACTAAAGTTTTGCCTGCCACCATTTAGGGGTCCATAAACCACTGACGCTGTGGTCTTTCCGAACCAAATTGCTACGTACTCAACATTGTTATTACTCGTACAGAAGTTTTAGGGACCCTATACGATATGGATTCATTATGGTAAAGTGCAAATCCACCCCACCACCTGGCCTGTGTGAAAAGTTGTTTCGATCAGTATCTGTAAAGATTAGAATTGTGTCATTTCTATTCAACGAATTTTCAGAAAAACACATCAGATGAAGGTCAGGCCGAACTGTTTCAAAAATAATAATGTCATCTAAGTTGTTTCTCATGGGCCTGGCATTTATATGCATCAAATCTTGTTCACAACAACCGCTAAACTCTTCGGAAAAACTGTCAGTGTTATAGTGTGATTTACCACTTTCCTTAGGTATCGTAACGAGAGCACTTTGTCAAGTTGCTTCTAATACTGCAGTCCGTACTTCCCCGACCAGAGCCCTAAACGCCCCCTTCCCGCCGTCTTTCGCGGTTTTTGCTTCTTTCGCTCAGGCATTTTTGATCGTTCAAAGTTCGAAGCTAAATACAGTAGCGATGACACGTACATAGGTGCTCAGATGGAAGCTCTTGTTTGGCAGTTCAAACATTTTCTTCTATGAGCCTACTCACACACTCACAACATGTGTTCAGCGTTCTTCGCCACGCGCCGGAGGTAATTCCGGCAGTCATGGGAAGAGAACGCATTGCGCATGGCAATATCCTGTGATTTCTTGCCCACCCAGCACAAGGTAGGCCTTCGTATGAGTGGTAGTCGTAGCACCTGGAACACTTTCAGCCTTATGAACTGCACTATTTCTCCAGGTTTACGTAGACTGAACAATGTCTGGACCATGAGAGCATTGTATTATAAAAAAATACTCGGTGTCCACGAGATGTTCTCATGACGTTTACCCAGCAGTGAATCATATGCCTTTTTCTAGATTGGAAGAATGTCTGTCTTGCATGGTTTTCCTTTCCACTTTGCATTGATCTTGACATCATCCTCCAAACCCTCGAGATAGTTTTGCGTGATGAGACAATGTTTGATGTAGTCTGTATCGATGTCCTCTTCTACGACGACGGTTTTGATTTCTCAGACTTTTGCCTTCAGAACGTTTGCCATGAACTGTTTTTAATGCTGCCATGTGTGTTGATAATTTCGTTAAGCCTGTCTATTCCTATTTTACTAGTAGCGGAGATGATTACCACTTCCATTGACGGCCTGGTATTAACAACCTTGAGGCCCAATTCGGCGGGGTCAATGGTATCTTTGATTTCATCAATTACCTTCACCAGAGGGAGGTTTGACAGCTCTACATGTGCAGTTTTTGTTTTGTGCCTTGTTGCAGATTCGCCTGCCTCAGACTCTAGGAAGTGTTTCTTGGGCCATATGGGAGCTCTTAAGACAGTGGCATACGATTCTTTGAGAACCTTGACCTCTGTTTGTCCAACGTTCCTTTCTTGGTTTGCTTCAAGCACAATCGTGTTTATTTAGCTGTGCACTGAACTAGACCATACCAGTTCTTGCCGACCTGTAGTTCGTGGCACTTGTTTGAAATTAACATTCGAATTCTTTATTAGAATGTCAAAATAACTTCGAGTAATAATAAATAATAGAAATATCAAAAAGTATATTCTCTGATCTCAACGTAAAAAGAATATCCCGTGAATTGTTCGTGTTTTAGTTTAGGTGCCCATAATACGCACCTTTTTTGTAAGCAATAAATTTCGTACAGTGTAAAAACATGTTGCTAAATTATTATTTCTCTACAAAATACCAAACGCTCGTCAATACGCCGAAGGACTCGCAAATGTTTCTACATGTGTCGAAAACGTAAACTTGTAGGAAAAGTGGTAATAGCACAAACCCCTGGGTCACAGAGTTGCGAACACTGAGTAAGAATTGTCCTAAAGTTTTTGCTTATTTGCATCGGTACTTAGAAAATACTCACTAGAAACATTGTTCTTCGCCATAGAATGCACAATATTCAAAGTTGAAGCATTGGGTGCTAACGGGACAGAATAATTGGAAGCCACCGGCACATCAAATAACATGGCTGCTATAGAAACATAGTTGTGCTGCAAAAGCAGCACAAGAATAATATTAACAATAACTATGTTTTTTACATTCGCGTTTCGTTTTGAGTAACAAGTTACAAATGCGCCACCATATGCGGAAACGGGTACGTTCAAGTACCATGCAGATCAATAAATTAATAAAGCAGCACACAGCTTGGCACAGGAGCTGGGTCAGTGGAAATAAAGTCGTCGGGTGTGCGGAAATTTCTAGTCTTCTGGTAGACAACGTGATTCTAGTGATTGTATTTTTAATAGCATTGATATTATTTTGTCAGAAATGACTGTGTGGAACCTACGTTGTGGAACCTACGTGGTTTATGACAAATGATATACCAGGGCTGCAAGTCGAATTCATGTAGTCAAATAATTTTGCCCCTTTATAGAGCTACGAATGTTCCTCTGACTTCCCTCCAAAAATCTACCGTTGCTACAAATAGTTAAAGAAGAAATGTGTGCGAAAGAAACGGCAACCTAATTCGATTTTCTATTTTCTTCCGAAACTTTGGTTTACACTGAAGGTTTTCACTCTTGTCTGCCTTTTGTGTTCCGACTTAGCGGTTCAGGCTAAAAAAAGAAGTATTTCATGCTTTTTACCAGGCTTTGTGGTAAAGTTAAGCTCCTAATATTGAAATTCGATTTCACGAAACCTTATCCTACTTATGATGATGTACAACCAAGTTTTGCTCTAAAACGTGTGCAGATAGATGCAATAACCCACTTCGAATTGATTCAAGCCCATTCTGGACACAGGAAATTTACGCTTTAGTTCTGGAGCGCTAAGAAACCCTACTCAATTAGTCAACAAAACTCCAGCACAAAAAGAATGCATGCGACGTAACAAAATTATACAACTCGGCGGCACCGCCAAAAATCCTCTTCAATACCTATCCTTTTCAATATTCAATAACCTGAAACTATAACCGGCGAACAGCACCTGCAAGAATAAAAACGACATTTATTGCTATGTGATTTGTAAATTTACTGCAAAGTGCAGGTGAAGTACTCCATGCGTTTTAAAAAAAGTTGACATCATAGGCAATAATATGGTTTGCATAAAAGTTGTAATAACATTTGTTACCTGCGGTACTTAACTGCATCATGGTAGGTCCATAAGGATACGTCGTTGGAAAACGACCGATTTCTGTGTCAACGTACAGTCTTTTTCAAAATTTTGTGGGCCACGGCGACCGTGGCTGGAGCAGGCGCGCGGCCGAGCAGGGGCGCTGCTCTTGCCGCTGTCGGCTGGTTACGCGGCTAAAGAGAGGGAGGGGAAATTTCGCGCTTCCTTTCGTAGTATGGCTGGCGCGATAAGTGCAGCGGGGCCGCTTTCTCAGAGAAGGCGCACTTCGCTTCAGCGCAGGCACTTTGCGCAGCACTTGTGGCGCCGGACACACTACAAAAGCAAGAACAAAAGTTCCCCTCGCTCTCTTTAGCCGCGCAACCAGCCGACAGCGGCAAGCGCAGCGCCCCTGTCTGGCCGCGCGCCTGCTCCGGCCACGGTCGCCGTGGCCCACAAAATTTTGACAAAGACTGTACGTGCCTTTGTACATCTTCCTCCTTTGTTTAGGGAAAAACACAGCTTTTTATTTCTTGAGCAATAAAAAACTGTTGTTTGTAATAAAGGTACACAACCTACCTCAGGCCAGAAACGTTTCTGATAAACATTGCCTCTTTGTATACGTTGTACACTGTCTTGTCCACCTTACAAAATACGTTTGGAAACGTTCCTACGTATGTCCATATCAGTCCTGTAAAATTTAGGAACTGCAAAAAATCATGACTGTCTATGACAAAGTTTTGGTATTTTGTAATCTTTATAACAAAAAGCCATTACTACAGAAAATTTTAAAATTTTTTTGTACTATGCGTTTCCATACCACAGCTCCATTTTGCGTGTCTTTCAGGCAAATAACGCCTTGCTAAACCTGCGTAATTTTTCCCAAAAGCGTTATGCCTAAATATGACGAATTTGAAGTGTGTCATTTGTGCTTATGCACTACAGTCTGCGCATCCCAATATGGAAAAGAATACATGGTATCTATATTATTGCATAGTTATTTGCTTTAGAGTGTTGCGTTAAACAAGGTTAAGTTACCGTGTACTTTAAATATTTGTGAAGAAACTGCAAGGAGAAAAATATTTATCAGCGGCATCTTCCGAATTCTTTCCGCCAAGAGCAGTTCTCGCTTCAACATCAGTTGGTTTTGACAACTTGTAGGCAGCGGCCTGTCCTGAGGCTATTGTTCTGCCTGCCCCGTCCTTCGCGCTGTGATTAACTATAAACACGTACCAACTCGCCCAACTTGCAACTGTCCTTGTCATATTCGTATGCCAATGCATTTGATCTTTTGAAAATGAAATAAATATGTCGAAACTGTGAAACATTTTCCGTGGTTGCTTTTGTAACCTACAATAGCGAATAGCAGCATTAGTACCGCGCGAGTAGCAATGCGTCAAAGCTACGAGTAATAGTTTTGCGTGATGTAAGAAGCAAGAAAATGCTTACAAGTTTAGTATTGAGAATTCTGAATGGAGTACAAGCTACCTTATGTACTTGACTAAGTATACCAATGAAAATGTTCTCTAGACAGGCAGACAGAATACAGAGAAAAAAATATACAACAAAAGTGTAGGTGTTGAAAATATAAATTTAGGTTGGTGGCCACTGGTTTGCTTATATGCCTATTCTACTATTAGGTGAAATATTATATATATAATGCATCTAGTTTGCTTATTTTATTAGTCACCTTTGAAAAAAGTTATATAATTACCTCCCTAAGGTCCACTACGGGAAAGTCATATTGCCCTGCAAACGCAACGATTGGAATCACAGTGACCGCCAATACGGCTGGCAGAGAGACTGAGAGCTTCATCTTGGTAGCTTCGATGGTAACAAAGAGGGCCTAGACAATGTGTCTTGAAACTTTCTACTCGCTTCAAAAAAGACACGGGCTTCGCGTTCTTGGAAACAGACCGAAGGTTTTATGTGGTAACGTTACTTTTGTTCGGTGAGAGCACAATCTTACAGTCAGTAACCTGAAGACTAGGGTTACATCAGGTGAGCTTGCGATTCATACGTTGAGGGCAAGATAGTCTCGAAAATTGTCTGTCAAGCTAAAGCTGTTTGGTGTTATAAACCTAAGAAGATTGGCGGGCAGTATTACTACAATTTACAGCTACGGAAACACGCACGTCCAGCTAAAGGCGCATACCCTATTTATATAAATACAAATAACTTAAATGCCTATATGTCTTTATGTGATCGGTGTATATAGGTATTGCACAACGAAACAATTGAAGCAACAATGGTGATAACAGCCAAAATTATATCTTCTGGATATGAAATTATCATTTCTGGACACCATTTCTTGCTTATACTCGTTGCGTGGTGTAAACATTACATACAGCCGGCAGTTAACACAGAGATATATTTGCCGTCTCAATTTTTTTCAGAAAGCTACACCAACCCACGGTACTTCAAGAAGATATTTTAGCAGATTCATCAGAATTATATAAAAACACAACAAGACATAAACGACTCATCGAAGGCACAAAAATTGTATGCTTACTTGTTATTAATATAAAAAGCATCAGGAAAAATCAATCGACTAAAGGCTCTTGCTAGGAACATAGACAAGAATATTCACCGAAGGTGAAGAATCATTCAAAATTTTGTTCGAAGCAATCGGGATTAAGAACTTGCGATCTTGAAAAACGGAAAGGTGCATGGTAGCCAAAAAATTCGTGAAGGCTTTTGGGAGACATCAGTAGTGGTCAGGAACATCTTCAGGTTCGTATGGAGATTTGTATTTTGTGAGCATCGCAACGCTGTCTTATGCAAAGAATTACGTCTGGCGAACAAAAGAAAAAATACTGTTTCCCTCTAACCCCCCCCCCCCACCAAGCATACAATTCACAAAGGAGGGTGCCGCAATCACCCACATCCAAAAGAATGATTTTGGGCGTCTAGCCATGTACAGCATGTGAATGAGCTTTCCCGTTTTTTGCACAAACCAAGAAAACCTTTACAAACAGGGGGAACGTGCACTGTGGCAGTGGTTTGATGACCCAAAAAATCTCGTTTACCAAAAGATAGGGCTCCTATTGGAGTAAATGTTGCAGTTCTATGTGTCTGTTAATATTATAACGGGTTCGTTATGTTACACATTACCAGGAAGCACAGGATGTCTTACTTTGGCCTGTGCTTTCAGAGGGTTTTGAAAATGGAGTACACTTGTTTCCCAAAAGATCACAGCATTACAGTGGCCGCAGATAGATATTGCGCAGTAGAACCATATAATAGCGTGATTTTCTTACGCCAGACTCTCATGAATGTTGCTCAACTTCTATATATGCCAACACTCGAACTTTAGTGAAACAGAACAGGATTATTTAAAGAAAAATACTTCCGCCGCTGGGGCACAGCATCCAAGGCATTTTTCGGCTCCGCCCAAACGCGTGGGAAGGTTCGGGGCCATCGTGACCGATTTCAGATGAAGGCTAATAGCGAAAACAGGCTGTGTCGAGATGTCGCCGCACGTTAGAAAATCTCAGTGAGCCAAAATCACACCAGGGTAGTTAAGATGGTTGTGGTTCGTTTCCCCGAAGTCCGGTGTCGATGAGGAACCCAATCGCCCGGGCTCCGGTTGATTTGGCAGGAGGCTGGCAGGGCGATGGTGTTGAAGTTCTTGGAGATGGCGGTCGAATTGACGAACCCGAGGCGTTGAGGTTGATTAAATGAAACGAACAGTTTTTATACAGATATTTACAGTAGGAAAACTGGGTACATGAGTAATAAAAGAAAAAATCTAAACTTCAGCTAGACGCTAGCTCCGAGTGCGCACAAATCACTCGAGCTCGTGCACTCGAACCACGCGCACCTGCTCGTGGACGAGCAGGTGCGCGTGACCCCGCGGGGTGTGAGCGAAAGGCGGCGACAGTGCACTGTGCCGGCCGGGGCTCGTTAACAATGGTGTCTCGTTAACAACGCCGTTAACAACGTCGGTAATCCCACCACCTCCACGCGTCACGTCGACGGTTCCCAAAGCCCGGTGGCACCGTCTGCTTTCTGAATGGGGGATTATCCCTGTGGTATCCGCTGGGCCAGACCATTTGTCTCCCGTGCGCGGCGTGACGAATTGGCGACGGCTGCGGCGTAGAGTTGACCGTGCTGGGCCCCCAGACGGAGTGGCGGTTTCTCACGCGCAGCCTGGGCGCCTGGCCGCTGATCTCTTAAGTGGAGCTTGCAAGGGTCATTCACTGTTACGCGATTTTAAATGCAGAGCATTTCTTTAACTCACGATGTCACCTGGCGCTGGCGTGCCTCGGCGTCCGCAACAGCCGTTCCAGGTGCGCCCTCTCCCCCACTGCTCCTCTCCCGCATCACGCTACCCTCCTCGCTCTCAACAACAGGTCTGAACCGCTCCCCCTACACTATATAAAAAAATAATGCTTACCGGCGCCTGGTTTCGATCCCACGACCCTGCGGGTGGAACGCAAGGTACATGGTGCTCTACCCACTGCGCCTCAAAGCCGACACAGAATGGAAGGCTACGAACGCGCCTTATATCCTTGACTCATCCAAACTACGTCAAGAAGCTGCTGATACAACGCATTCACTACCTGTGGGCGGAACGCGAGGTACATGGTGCTCTTCCCACTGCGCCACAAAACCGACACAGAATGAAAGGCTACGAACGCCCTTTATATCCTTGACTTATTGAAACTACGTCAAGAAGCTGCTGATACAACGCATTCACTACCATCAACTCCCCAAACACTAAACGTTAGCGCAATACACCGACTCCCTATGCGACGCATTTGCTCTAGTCCCCCTCGCCGGAAGATGGGCCCTTTTTAATTCGTTCCGGTGCAGAATCGGCAAGTTAATCATCAAATCTTGATATTTGAAACAAAACAATGGCAGGAAGCTGTGGCTAACAATGAGCGGAATAAAGCAACCGAAGACGGGAAGGAATAATGTGGCTGCCTTCATGAAGAATACCATTCTCATTAGAACACACCCATGTAGTGAATGTTGTCGCGCCAATTGGTGCTGCATAGTTTGAACAAATGTTCGCACCAGGTTTCACAAATTTACGGGCTTGAAAGAGCAAATACACATGTGGTAAAGTCTGCGCACTTTGATTTTTTTGTAGTAAACACGATTTATACACCCCTTGGGGTACGGATCATAATAAAAGCAGTTGCTAAAACAAATGTAAAGTCACGTGGTGAAATAGAAACTCTAACAAACGCAAGCCCAGTATTGTTTGCTACGGTAAAAAGCTTCGTAATCACGATGCATTTTTACCTAAACACATCAAAAAATGCGTATTGAGTCTTCTTGGAATTCTTTGTTGTGTATTGGACTTCTGAGTGCTGCAGCATCTTCGCATTCTTTGTTAAAAATGAATTCGGCTTTACATGTCAATGTCCGCAGAAATTTTTCGTACACAAGTGGTTCAGGGTAGCTTAATGCAGCACCAATACGAATTTACTGCCCCTACTTCATGGATTACAAAAAAGAGAAGGAAGTTTATTGAAATTCTAAAGACTGCAGGCTTTGCATGTAAGATCAACCGAGTGCGCCTTTGGAACCGGTGATAACGGTGTTGTGAGGGGAAGACTACACGTTCGGAGGCATTGAGCTCTCTGTGACCAAGGCTTCGATAAAGCACTTTAGAGTAGGTTTATCAAACACGACTCCCACTTAGTTGAACTCCAGTCGCGAAAAAAATTCTTGCCACTAGTGGCCAACCCACACTTTGTTGTCAGTGACAAAAAGAGTTTTTTTTCAGAATATAATGTCTGTCCGAAAAGATTCTGCGAAAATCAATAGTGCCATTTTATATATCGGAGAATTTTGCTGCTCATCCAGGCAAGGAACAATAGACGAGTGCTCAGGAGTTTACAATCATGATGTTCCTTTTTCACTTATTGTCGTTACATTGACATGCCCCTAAACTTTGTTCCCAATAATTGCCTCTGAGGAGCAGTGGGACATCGCGCACCGCTGCTGACATCTGGACATTCAACTTAGGGTAGTCATATGGCTGTGCAGATCACTGGAGAGTTAAAGACGCCACTGGCACAAGCACAGTCTGAGTGCCAGTGACCACAATTTTTTTTCTATTTTGAATATTATGAATTTATTGGGTGTTCACACGTGTTCAGTTTGTGAGCCTGCTCAAACCTGCCAATGTGACGCTGAAATTTAAAAATTGCGCCAAGATTTGCCTATGAAAACTTTAGCTCTTCTTGACCACAGCAAAATGGCCGATTGTGAGTGCTTCCAGAAAATGTTTTCTTCTCCTAAGCTTCACCATACATTTAAACTTCCTATGCACAAAATTGTAGCTTAAAGGTTTTTCTTTCGAACACACAACAGCAGTTTTCGCAAGGTGTAATTATTAATAGTTTATTGATCATGAAACAAAAAAAAATGTAGGAAAAAGTGTACGTATAAGAAAAATAGGCGATTTTACTGAACCTAAAATTATTTCATGAATTCTAAGATATAGGAAATGTTTCGACATTCCTACGCTCTGATATATTACATACATCAGCGCCGTACACAAGTTTGTAGATTTTTGCGGGCTCCACAAGCTAACCGCCATGACGGCTGTGCAACTCCAAAAACCCACTCGAGAGTAAGTCGGTCTCTCTGAAATATGCATCCAAGCATATTTGTTTGCGTCCTCACACCACATCGTTATCACTGCAGCGGTAAAAACCAAGAGAAATAAATTGAGCGCTCTTGAGAAGCAGCGCGCGTCTCTCCAAGCCACTCATTTCACACCAGCGTAAGACTACCTTGAAGGTGATAACGTGATAAGGTTCGCAGCATTTTGCAAAATTTACCCGCCGCATGTTTTCGAGACGCTACAGATGAAAGTATTATTACAGTCGTCAGATATTACGCACATTTTGTTCATAAATACAGGCTGAAGTGAAAAACGTGATGGTAATTTGCCAAACGTGAAGGTAATGTGCCAGTTTTATGGCCGAAGCTCCAAGCAGCAGCAAGAACGGTCCAGCACATACTAACAAGACAAGTCTTCCTGCTACAGGTCTTTTACAAAGAACGCGCATCAGCATCCCGTTTTGCGGTCCACTCATCAAGGAGCATGTTCTCAAGAGTAATTTAAAGCGTCGTCTATGAGTTCTGGACTTCGAACGGTTTGACCGCACGCTTGCCCTAGCGGAATCGTCTATCGTATGACGTACGGTCGGGAGAAAGCAATATGTTTAGTCATGGGAAAGCTTATGAATTGAAAGACAAGCTGCTGCCGACCATGCCAGAATTTTAGTATGCATAAGACGTTTTCAATTGCGATGAGGCCAACGTATTACTGCGAAGCAGTGTACGTCTCACCAGCACCGCCTCTCCACCTCAGTTTTCATTTTAGAAGAAGCCGCTCCACTCGACGCCGCTCTCCGGCTCTTCTCGCAGCAGGCCCATCCGTATTGCACAACTATTATTCCCCTCGGCCCCTCCGACGCCTCTTTCGCACTGTGCCCAAGTGGATGGCAACGGCCGTAGCATCGTTATCGGATGGCGGCGGAGATTCAAGAGACGCGCAAATGGGCGGAAAAACGATTAGCACCTCACATTCCACATCGCGGAGTAGCTAGGAATCATTCCCGGTTGAAGAGCAACTTGCATTTCAACACTGAATATGCGCCAATCGGCGGTGGTCGGTTTCTACGTGCTTGTATTCTGTGGCAAACGACGGGAGGTGCCTGCAAAGCTAGACATCATGCCGCTAAAGCTGGGATTCCCATTTTGCTGCTGGAAAATATAAACGTGAAATATCATGGCTGATTACTACCAGTCACCACTGGTCCATAATCGGGCGGTTTGTGTCAGAGTTTCTGTGTTAGAGGGGCAGTAGGATGCCTAGACTTGGGGGGAAGGAAAGACATATTTTTCCACAAGAATTACGCTAGAGGCCTTTAAAGTCTTAACACCCTTAAAAACGGAGACATGCCTTCCGCTTGGAGGAAGAAGAGGGGGAATTCAAGAAGCGTCGTCCTAGAGGGACACTGAAGTGATTTGTAAACATTGCGGGATTACGAGCGCAAATTGTAGTCAGGAGACCCTAGGCCCTGTTTGGACCACTGTGAGCGCGTTTACGCGAATTTATTTAGTAAAAAAATCAATACCAAATTGCTATCCTCCTCTCCGCACCCTGGCCCATTTTCTGTGGCGTTTTCGTGTCACGTCGGGGGGAGATGAGCTGGTAATTGGCTGCGCTACTGCATGGCTCTCCGGCCTTCATACAGAGTCACTCGGCCCAGCGTTTCGTCCGCCGGTCGCCGACGGGTCGTCGCAATTGGTTCGCTGAGTTGAAACGAAGCCAGGACAGGTTTTTGAATGGAAGAATGTGCCTTTCTTTACTTCGTTAGTTCTTACACTGCATCTAGCTCCAACTCAAGGTCGCAGTCTTCACACAAGCGCTGCACAAGCGCACATGCGACGCTTCGCTAACTGTACGAAAGTAGGAAAGTAAAAGGCCTCTTGAAGGCGGGAGAAGAGTCAGCGAAGTCAATATAGGTACTAAGGAAATAAAATCTTATAAGTTAGTTAGTTCAAGATAGTTTTTCATTTTATAAAAACAAAATGAAGAACTATCTTGCGCTGGGCAAACAAGCACAGCGGTCAGCAGCAACGACTACGCATCTGCGAACGCTTTTCCGTCCAAGAAATACAATTGCCAGACGTGAGATATTGTGGGAAATTGGGGGATGCTTACTGCACAAGCGTAATACAACAAATAGTCACCTGAGCTGCTTGAAATGCTGAAAATAAATAAAAGGGTAACCTGGTTATACATTATATACCTTATATTTTCAAGGTCGCCCGTGCTCGCCCGTGATGGAGTGCGGAATATTACAAGGCTTTCAAAAGGAAGGTAGCGGTATTTTTATATGAAGTATTGGTAGAGGCTTACAAACTACATATTCTCCCGCAGTCCTTTAAGGAGACACACATAATCTTGATACCGAAATGTGAAGATGCAGTAAAACTGCTCTCCGTATAGGCGTATCAGCCAAATAGTCTAGCCACCGTTGACTACAAAATTTACATGAAAGTCTTAGCTAGACGGTTGCAAAACGTAATTGAGTTTTTGGTACGACCACATCAAACTTGCGGTATTAAGCATCGCACGAAAAGTAGCAATGTGCACGTTGCCAGAAGTGTATTAGAGTGCTGTGATGCCTTCGCATGTCGTGTGGCGGTGGTGCAACTCGACCTTGAGAAGGCTTTTGACCGGGTGTCATATGACATACTTTTCAGAATCTTAGAATACAGGAATATTGGGTCTGTTATTTTGGATGCTATAAAGATGGCGTATGCCGGATGCAAGGCGAGCATAATCGTTAACAAAAATTTAAGTGAAAGTATAAATGTTGGTTGTTCGGTCAGGCAAGGTTGTCCGTTATCGCCTCTTCTTTTTGCTCTGCATCTCTAGCATTTCTGTTTAAAAATAATCAAGCATGAACGAATACGGGGGTTTGCATTACAGAACGCTGAAGTAAAACCGCTCGCATACGCAGATATAGCGGTTTTCTGTCGTGATCAAAAGAGCATAAGTGAAGCAGTTAAAGTGGTTAAGTCCTTTTGTGAAAAATCTGGGGCTGCATTTAACTGGGATATATGTTCGGGATTTTGGCACGTGAACTGGTGCTCAAACCCTGCTGTTTTTGAATGCATACAATGGACCACGGCACCAACACAATATCTAAGGGTGTCTCTTGAGCATTATAAGGATAGCCGGGACTACTGGAGGAACGAGACCTAAAAGTTGAGAGACAAAACCAGAAACTGGCAATGGCGCAATTTTCTATGTTTGCCTGTGCCACTATCTGCAACCTTTTTTTGTTAGCCAAAGTGTGGTACGTGCTGCAAGTGTTGTGTATGTCACGTGCTAATGTACAAAAAAGCAACAGAGTATTTGCGGTCTTCATTTATTCTTCCAGCTGGGAAAGAACCAGTCACTCAACACTTTTCGCCCAGTCAAAAAGGGGGGTCTTGGTCTTTGTTATTTATTTTTACGACCAGTTGTCGCAAGGTTTGTTTTGTGCGGGATCAAAAAGACGTCTTCCTGCGCACTGTAATTCAAGTGCGGTTGAAAAATGTGCTGCCTGACTTTGTTGTGCCTTCAAGTGATATTTTGTGCCGGGTGGTAAAAGGATATCTGCGAGTAGTGGATCTGTCTGCTGAATTCTTGAAGGTAGAGTTTTCTTGCTACTACCTGTGTAGTGTTTCCAGGAAGCGCCTGTAAAAAGATTTAATAGATGTTTTTTTACCCGTCCCACCTTATAGGTCGTTATATGGTGCGGGCACAGGGCTTGATGCTTTAAGGAGGGTAAAACGTATGCCCGGGAATCCTGCAATGAAGTCTTTTTTAAACTATACAGTGAAACCCCTCCCGTAGACACTTGTTTAGCAGAAAGAGGTATTTTTGGTTCCGTGGACAACCGACTGAAGACTGTGCAAAATGCCGGAAACTACTTATCACGTCTTCATCAACTGTTGGGACCCAGTGTTCCACTGGGACGTCCTCCAACGTACGTTAAAGAAAGACTTGCACATAACGCCGCGTGGAATTTGGTTCCTACCCAAAAAAATGGGGGTGGTGTGCCGTACAGTTTCATTATGCTCCTCAGCCTTCATAGTATATAGAGGACGAGAATGGCGCTGAGGAATGCGGAGGTAAATGCCCGGGCTGTCAGGGAAAGTTTAAGTGGAAGCGTACAGTATTTACGAGGAGTGTTTTGTGCTGAGGATGATCCCCCTGAGTGGTTGTCTGCGCTTGACGATTTAGGGTGTCTGAGAAAGTTTTAATGCCACGTAGTCAGCCAAGTAGGGTTGACGGATCCTTACAATATGACATGATGATTGATGTACTTTAGAAATGTACTGTAGTGTACTGTAGTCAACGCAAGCAATAACAAAGAAAGCCGTGGTCGAGAGGTCTGGAGCGCTAGGTATGTCATTGCAAGTGTTTTACAAGCCATGAGTTGAATTCCCGCGGTTACATCCTTTTTTTTATAAGTTAACTTTCTCATTTTCCGCCGATGCTTTCTGTGCTGAGTTCACCTTTTTTTTGGCCGCAACGTTCAGTGATATACGAACAAGTTAACAGAACGCGCGCCGGCTGACACTCGCGCGTTAGTGAGTTCTTGTTGGCGTGCTGTTGCCATAAATACCGACTGCTGGCGGGCAGTGGGCACAGGCCAGAATCAACAGACCCTTGGCCTGGTGCGAAGAACTCAATAACGCGCGCAGGCTGACACTCGCGCGTCAGTGAGTTCTCGTTGGCGTGCTGTTGCCATAAACACCGACTGCTGGCGGGCAGTGGGCACAGGCCAGAATCAACAGACCTGTGGCCTGGTGCGAAGACGCTTTTTACGATACAGGGATGAGTGGGGCAAGCTCCCAATATGGGGGAAAAGCGCATGGCATCTGAGCGTCTGCGGGGACGCGGAGGGCGTTTATCCACTGCGTAGGCCTCGGCTAGTGATTGCTACACTTCCAAACCATCCTGGGAGGCTCATCTTATACATTTTACAGCCGACAACATGGCAGACGCGCGGGACGACAATTTCTGGGGTATTGAGAATGCCCACCCAAAGATGCCATTGGATGTCAAGCACGTTGTTTTACAGAACCGAAACCCAAACTTGTTTGCTTTTTAACCTTGGGCATTGTCCAATCACGGTGCGTATCTTCCCGTCGTCACAGCCTTTAGTTGGTGCGGCTGCCGCAGACCGAGATTGGTAGTTTTCTTCTTTTCCTCTTTGTAAACTAATTACCGACTTGTCAACCGAATAACTATGAAAAGTGCGCTAATTTGAGCAAGTTACGCAGTGCAAGCAAAAACAGGAGCTTTACAAATTCACTTGAGTGTCCCTTTAACAGAAGCGCGAATGTCGGCAAAAGGAACAGAATGTCGCTGCCGCTGCCATGGTGGTTTAAGGTTTCAGCTCCTCGAGTAGCTCTGGAATGCGACGGACTGAACAGAAAGGTGCCCACTTAGAACGCCGACATGAGTCAATAGAGATTGTTTAGCGAAACGTGTTTCGACAGCAACACTTTTGGCAGTGCTTTTCACTTCGAAGCACGCGCGCATAAGAAGTTGCCGGATTATACGTGTGCGCGATGGAAGTAGATGTAGGGGTCGTGCATGCGCAGCTACAGGTTTCATACCCTAACTTAATATAGGCTTTGTGCTGGAAAATGTGTAAACGTAGACGTCAAACAGCCCAATGCAACCTGTCCGATGTCCTTAGTAGTTGAGTGTATTAGGGTGTTGTGGTTAATAAACACGAAAGTGCCTGCGACAGGGGAAAGTAATGGACAGCTTCGTGTTTTGCCGCGGTATAGTAAATGGCTAGGAAGGACACTCCGTCGAAAATTATCAACAAACTTGTTTAGAGACATGAACTCCATGAACTCGTCCAGCTTCCCGGGTTATTCTTATACACAGAATTGAGGGCCACTTTTTAATTTGTAGCAAATGCCGAGAAGGACGTAGAAAACGCCCTTGGTGAATTGTGGAGTTGTGGAAAAGTGAGCAAAAGCAGTCTATAGCTTCTGTAGGTTTACAATTGCGGTTCTTGCGAGAAGCTACCCAGTCTTATTCTAAATAAATAGTACAATTGTAGCCGCTTTAAAAACACGTTGTGTCCATGTGAACACTAGGGAACCCAGAAACAGGAATGGCATTGCCATTGCCTACCAATTTAGTGTAGAACATTCGGACGCCTATTGCCTATCTCTCATCATTGTCAATACCGACCACCCAACTATGGTTGAGATGGTAAATAGTTCTGAATTCTGGCGGAGAGCCTCTGGACGGCGCCACGTCGCTATGCCAAGGACCTTCTAGATTATCTTTCCTGCATTCAGATTGAACAGTTCTTTCTAAGAAAAAAAAAACTTCCACTGCCGAAGAGAACAACTGATTTTTTTGTCATCCCCAATACTTGCGTAACACAACTTTTCCGAAGCAGTTTAGGACGACTGGTCTTCCGGACACCCGCAACACTTCTTGCAATTTAAATATTTTGGTAAAATACTTCTCGTGCACCTTAAATTTGATGTTTTTCACTATGTCCACATCTGCAGTTCACTGGAGCGATATCCATAGCGGCCAACGAGACGTACCAAACTTCTGCGATTGCGGATCACCAACAGGACGCTTCCAACATAATGCATTTGTGGACGTCTAGAGCCGCCGACAAGTGGATTTTAAAAGCCACAGACTTCATTACTCGAGGTGCAGAAACTTCGTCTCTTCCAAAAAAACTGCACAACAATGAGCACATGTTTTCGCTCAGCAAGATCAGATTCTCAATACAGCCCCTAATGCTCCAATCACGGATGGCTGCGCTGTTTTCAATGCAAAGCATATGTGTGAAGTTCCAGCTTACTAGCAATATTTCCGGAGAACCGCGCTGGGCTGCCACAATATAAAGTAAATAATAAAACCAATGATCTACGCGGTTGCGGGTATACTACGTTTACTTGTCGTTGAGCATGTCAGGGAGCTGAACGCCCCACAAGAAGCTATTCCTAATTCAAGTTTCTGTAGGAAAGATTCACAATAAACTACGCAGATGATACCTATGGACCCTGCCTACGAAAGGCAGCCCACTACGAAAATCAACGCTTTGCAATGTGACGTAGCCCAGTTGCATATCAAGGAAGACCTCGAACGGTATCAGCAACTTGCCGGGAAACCCGCCCGCTTCCTTTACTTCGTACAGCAAACCCACAGCTCGTTGATCCATGACCCAACGAAGCCACGACACCGGGTATTACCCCGGAGATTTTGTGTTCATTTTGACCCTATTTGAATAGGAGGCCTAAACACGTACGTTTTGCGATGTTATTTGAGACCCTTCACATTTTTACGATGCGTAAATTAATGCGCCTAGGAGGTTGTTTCCGACGGTAACTGCGGTTCATCACAACCTACACTTCCGGTGTGGTCCACGGCGTTCGCTGGATGTCTTAATACGCCTAACGAGGAAAATCTTAGAGGTTGGGCTACCGTTTTGGTTAGCATAGAGTCGGTACCGAAAGACAAAAGAGAACAACCCCGTACTTTATTTTTTATTTTGCAGAGATGAAAATGCTACATCAGCATTGATATTTTAAATGACACATACCTGATTCCGAGCCACTGTCACTCGACCAGTTATCCAATCTTTAGCTGTAATGGATAAATGCACGCCTGCATACATAATAGCAACTATCTCCCGGTGACCATTGAAGGATGGGTACAGTAAGATCATCATCACCATCATCAACATCACCACCACAACCACCTTAATCATCGTCATCACCATCACCATCTTTATAATAATCATCATTATCATCCACGTCAGGTCAGCTGCAGAACGAAGGACGCAAGACGGCATCGCCCTCCAACCACTACTGTCCGGCGCTGCTCAAGTACACAGTTTACCCCAAATTTCTTTATTTCTTCCATTCATGGGAATAATGGCCTTCCCCTTCTAGACCGATTTCCTGGTATCCACTCCCTTTCTAATTGTTCGCCAGTTGGCGGTTCGTCTCCCTACACAACAAGCCCAAGCTTTTTTTCCCACTGTAATATATTCTTCTCTAGTTTCTTGCCTGACTTAGTTAGCTCCTCTTCTGACCTTGAGTGTGAATCTCAGCAATATTTATTTCATTGCCCGTTCGGGGGACCTAAGTTTGGTTTCTCGTTGTTTACTAAGGCGCCAAGTTTTAGCTCCGCATGTCAGAGCCACCAGTATGCACTGGTTGTAGATTTTTCTTTTGAGTGACAGAGGTGGCTTACTTTTCACACTTTGGGAGTGCTTGCAGGGTGCTCTCCAATTCGTAAATATTTTGCGCTGGATTTCTCTTTCCATCTGTCCAAAATTCATCTTTCCATCTGTCCATCTTTCCATCCAATTACCACCTGTCCAAAGTATTTATACTCTGTTACTTCTGCCTAAAAAATTGTCGCCTGTATGAAACGTACCCTAATCTGGTTCATGCAGACGTGAAACAAATAGCATAAAGTTATTGGGCTAGAGGGCCGCCTATATTAATTTGCAAATACCACCAAAACGTTGTTTATTGTAGTTAACGGGAGCAGCAAAATATTTCTTTAAATCGTAAAGTTTGGCAATTCAAGTTAGGCAGTTGTTCACCTATTTCACTAAATTTAATTAAATAATGTTACTGAATCATGCAAGATTACGTGGCGTCGTTGTGGTGAAGCGTAAGTACGCGAGTAAATATTAGTGCGGCCCACGTGTACAAAAATATTCCACGAAAGTGGTTACCTGAATAACAATGGGCCAGAGTTCCTTAAACTATTTTTTCTAAAGAGTGGTTGAGCTTTGCTTGCGTGCGCTTTGTAAGCAACGGCTGCACCAATTTCTAGTCGGTGCCTAATGCCTCCACTGCGGCTGCGGTATCTTCGTGGGTTCCATAAACATCAGAAGCATATCAAGGGTATCCATCGCTTGACCAGAACTAAACCTCGTTTAACCCCTTGGGCCATCTGGTTAATTTAAATCGAAAGTGCTGCTTCCGTGTAGCCCCGCGTAGTTTAAAAAGCAGACAAAGGTCATCCGCTATGTTATGTTTGTCATGCAATGAATCAATTTTGAGCTGTTCTCTACAAAATAGACAAAAAATGAATATTTTACTGCATTTCTTCAGAAAAGATTCGTGAAACCGGTAAAGATCATGATATTTGTTTCGTTATTTCAAGTTAGTCAAAGTATTGGTGATTTGGATATTTTTGTTCGGCATGTTTGTTAAACCGGGTTTCTTTAAATCAAGTTTTTACTCTAATAATTTTTAAAGCCAGTAAAATGGCAAAAACATATCGATTGTAAGCTATTCAATACCAAAACAGGGCTTACGCTCAATGTTATGATTATTTTCAAGTACAACCACAACACCTAATTGATCGTGTCTTTTTCAGCAAAACACCTTACAAATATTTGCACCTGTAAATACTGTTAATTCGAAGACGGCATTAAAGCACATTTCGGTCAGAGTAACAAAAGGTTACGGTGGGTGTCAATTTCGGGATGCAGCCACACTATTGTTTTCTGTGCTACTAGCAGTGTTACTGGAACTAAAGCCTGAGCTCTCTTACTGCCAGTCCCACAAGCACTTGCTGTACTGACCATACAATAAAGGTTGGAAAACTTCTTCATGCGGAATAACGAATGACGTACACTGCACGAGTGGTTTTGTGATGCCCTTGTAAGTTTTGTTGGCGAAATGTTTAGTGTATTATCAAATAGGCAGAACATCTTAACTCCTTGCTGTATTTGTAGAGGATTCTGCTTGCATACATCCTAGGAACACAAGAGTACTGTCTTATAGTAGCAATGCAGCCAAAGTTACAATGACTACAGCACTGTTCGCTGGTTTTGTAGCAGATGTTCGAAGTCCAATTTCTTGTTTTCACGTTTCCTTTGAAGGAATGTGTTCTTTGTGGAATGCGTCTGTACAAATACAGCATTAGACATTTTAAAGCGGTAAGACAGGAGAGAAACCGAAAACACGGACACTAATTGCCTAACCAGTTTCACCTACATCCGGAACCAATTTCACCTACATCCAAAAAAAACATTGAATGCATAGCGTAGGTGTAAATAAGATTGAGACAGAAATCAAAGAACGCAGTCCTTTCTTAATTCGTAGCTAAGCGTATATTTCGGGCTAAGACAAGGTGACCAAGTTGAAATATCAATAATTATTTGTTGTGAATGACGCCACTGCTCCTCTCGCGTCGTCGTGATGCAGGTGTTTGTGAACGAGAGGGTATACCCGGATTGGCAAGGTATCCTTGAAAACTAACTGGGTCGTCGCAAACTCTTACGAAAAAGCACATTTTGTCTAGCGCACAATAAAAATTTAATACACAGTGCACTTTTGTGGCGGACTCATATAGAACACAACGCGAAACCGTTTTTCGAGAGCAGTGTTGATTTCTTTTTTAAGCTCAGTACCTCCCTTTTTAGGGGGGGCCGTATGCCTATGGGCATTTGGGTGACTGCTCCGTTGTTACTTTTTTTATAAACATGTAGATGCAATAGAAAGGGGTACTTTTTTAGAAAACAAGAGGGAACGCCGGATTAATCATGCGCTTTTCGAATAGAGAAAAGTGGATATGCACCCAGAATAGGCTTGTCAATGCGATTTCCCAATAAGAAAGCAAAGGCTCCAGCACGGGCTCTGCTTCCAATGTGAGTTTCCGAGACGTTTCAGGAAGAGTTGACGTTCACCTTCACAACGTGGCAATTTAGAGTCGTATGGTTTACTTTGTTTCTGTATATTAGTCAACTTATGAGTCACATCAGTACCATACTATAGGCCCTGAAGCCACACATGGATATTTTTCAAAAACGATAAGAAAAAACGCTAAACTGTAAGTAGTTTTGCTCTGTACAAGAAGAATATGTTTAATAAAGAAGCACGTGTTTTTCGAATAGTTTATCTTGCATCCCATCTGTTACCAATCAAGTAGCCCCCTGAGAAAATCACAAGCAGATAGAAAAGGCTTGGTTAGTGTAAAGAGGGTAGCATTATAATAATTACCATACGACAAAATTACCATACGACAAACACGTAAAAATCGACCCTTCTCGTCTCAACAATTATATGTATGGTGTAAACTATTAGGATATCACTGTAATTGCACATGCTTTAGGTATGCACCTTATCTCACACATTACACCATTTACATTGCAACCTAACTTATCAAGAAGGCCTAGGATTTCTTTTTATCTGCCCCGTCACACCACATCAATGTTATTCTACTAATTGCGAGGCAACAAACTGTGATTCTGTTTTCACCAAATAGGTGCTCTTCATTAAGGCTGCTGAATAAAAATTTTTTAAAATATCACCGTACATAACCTACACTTGAAATCTGGATGTTTCTCCCGCAATCAAAAATGAGCAATATTGTTCTAGTTTTTGGGACAGAGACTAGCTTTGATACTACCAATGGACAAATATTTATTCCTTCTCATGCAGGCATGATTTTTAGCGAATATTATTGATGTGGTTATCAAGCTATATAAAATCATGTATTTTATGTATATCTTGTAATTTCGTTTTTTGTTTTGTCAGTTGTACTGCTTTGCCCTGCCTACATGCGAAAATTTTATTCTTTTTTGAATCGATGGTGGTACAACCGTTGGTTCGCGTTTTTGAATTTTGGTAACACCTTTGAAATTTTCAACCACTGCACTTTATTTGCCTAGCAGTAATCTTCTTATGTAAGTGCCGTGCACATCTTCCGGACGAATGATTGCTGAACGCAACTTTGCCAGTTTTTATTAAAGGCCATTTTTAACACTAAAAAATAAATTAAAGCGTGATCAAGGACTCTCATTTTTCGTCACAACTTGTTTTGTGTCTATTGGATAACTCCCAAGCATTGTACATTCTAATCGCTGTGTCTTTTTGGCCAATGACAATGTTGTATCAACATAGCGCCAAAAGTATTAGTTAAAGACTACTAGCGAGTGTAGTGAACTGGTGTATAAATAACATATAATGTGCCAAGCGAAATGTGATTATGTGGGTTTTTATTCCGGCCATATATGTTTAATTTATACACTGAGTATCCGACCAAGGAAGTATATTCCTCTATAAGTATATACCCTCTGACATAGAAAGTATATTCCGCTACTAGTTCCAGTGGTTCGTTTCTTATGTTGAGAAAGGCGAGTGAAACAAGTTTATTTACATTATTTCGGTTTTTTATATTTATTCATAGCCAAACAGCAAAGCTCTATGATTGGAGTTCCCCAGTCATTTTTTTAAGTTGTTCCCTGGTTCCAGGCAAGACTATATCGTCTGGTAACCTGAAATACCTCATTCATTCGGTGTTTTTCTGTAATCCGAAGTAACCAAGCCTTCTCAATGCTTTCTCCATACATGCTGTTAAACGTTTTGGTGATAATTATTCTTCTTGTCGCGATCCCTTTCGAATGGGGAGCATAACACTTGGCCTGTGAAGGGTAATACTGCACGTGCATTCCTTATATATGTCACCGAGGAGCTCTAGGCAGGTATTATTTATTCCTTGAGCTTTTGGGGCGTCCATCACTGCTGGGGTGCCCACATATTCGAACGATTTTTCGTAGTCTCCAAAGGTCATGTAATGTGGTTTAATATACGCAGTGCATTTTTAACAATTGGTTGATGACATGGACGTGTTATATTTGAGAGCATGCTTTTTTAACCCCAGTCTGTTCTTTGGTTATTGGAAGTTTACGCTGGTGGTTATTGGGCTAACTACTTCCTTGGTACACAGTAACATACAACAGAAGAAGGCTGATGGGTCTGCAGCTCGTAAGATTTTACCTCCGTTCTTTTGAGCTAAAATATGCTGTTTAACAGGCATTTATTACTTTTACAGCCCTTATTTGATTACGAAATACTTCAGCGAGCTTTTTTATAGTTATATCTCCACCCTCTTTTAGGAGGTCTATAATTATGCCGTTGTCGCCGGCACCTTTACCTCTGTTCATGCCCTTAAGTGCATTTTCTACTTCCCGTTTCGTTACTGGTGGGCTTGGGAGAGCAGTGGCCATGCAGTTGACCCTACTTTTGCCCTGCTTTGCTCAGGTCTTGTCAATCAAGGGCACGTGCGTACCATTATCCAGGTGCCCCGATGCACCACTGGATTCTTCCTGCTCATTCCCTGCGCAAGTGACCGGGGAGCGATGCCCGGCGCCACCCGATTGGTTCAACGACAATCTTCTGCCTTCTTCGACTGCTCCCGTACAACCCCCATTGCCATCGAGATCGGTGCTTCGACGCCCATATAAGGATGGCCCGGCGACACACTTTTTCTGTGGGCTCGGGAGAGCAGCTGCCATGTGGTTGCCTTAAGTTTTGCTCTGCTTTGCTCAGGTTGGTCCTCGACCTTTTTTGTTTGCTAAGCCCTCTAACGATGTCAACTTGGTGCTTCCCCCGATCCCGGTAACTGTATGTGACATTGCTGGTGAATGCATTTTTGTTGTGAAGCTGTACTTGTAAGCGGGGACATCGGGGCAAATCCTGGCCCTCTTAATGATGTTGCTGAAACGGTCCGCCCTTCGTATAAGACTGACAGTAATTACATTCTATCTCTGCTTAAGTTGCTAAACGGCAAAATTGAAAACAATCACGCTGAAGTGCTTTCGCAACTGAACAAGGTGAAGCAAATTCAGGTAAGCTTTCGAAAATACCTTACAGACATTTACAAAAGACTTCCGACAGTAGAAGAAAAAATGGAGGCGTCTGAAGGATGCTTACCGCCCGACAATTCTGCTTCCGTCGCAGAAGCAGTACGCTGTGAAACGAATTCTATTACGCATCACTTTGACAAATTCGAAGTTAGGTCATGTCGTGCAAACCTTACTTTTGATGGGCTACCCGACAGTCAACCTTAGTCATGGGTTATATCAGAAAATACACTTCGCGAAGTGCTTCCTGTCCAAGAAATGTCGCTTTCCGAAGGGGTCATTGAACGTATCCATCGGCTTTGTAAGTTTGACCATAAAACCTCTAGACCAGTTATAGTCAAATTTTGAAGTTTCAGAATAAAATACTTGGTATTTTCACAACGATCGAAACTGAAGCCTTCTAATGCAAGCATGACCAAAGATTTCTGACTTGCAATCAGAAAGTTGCGAAAGAGGCTGACCGAATTCGGTAAGGCCAGCGGACTGCCATTTTCAATTCGCTACAACAAAGTCTACTCCAAGAAGAAATGTTGCATTTATGTAGAGGTTTCTCACAATGTGTGTGAAATTAGTGTTCATAAAGATGATGCCCCTGTACACAATGCTGCTACTGCAGAACGCACAGCTACATACGGAACCCCGCAGTCATAGCTTGGCGGTGAAATCATTTGCTTGCTCCCAAATATTGGCAGTGTAGTAAATAAGCGTCATAATCTATTTTAATTCATTGATACGTGTAACGAAGATGTCGTGGCACTAACTGACACTTGGCTATCTTCCAAGGTGTCAAATAGCGAAATTTTGCATTGACAAAAGTCTTTTTATTTTTATAGTTGTGATCAAGGCCCACGAGCCGGTGGTAGGGTGCTCATTCATATAACAGACAATCTTTAGCCTTTTTGTTGCAATTTCATTTTATTCGGAAATATCCTGAGCAGGTATTCGCATAAAACACCGTAACGAAATAGTTTGTGGCTGTTACAGAACACCAAACGCCCCATCATCATTTTGTAATGACCTTCATGACGTACTTAATATTAAGCATTGCAATTCACCACCATCTCATCACCAGCCTATCAACACCCACTGCAGGGCAAAGGCCTCTCTCTTTAATCTCCAATTAGCCCGGTCCTGTGCTAACTGTTTATCCTTGCAAACTTCTAGATCCACTCTGTCACCCTTAATGACCAACGGTAATCGTGCTTTCGCATTACATGCCCAGCCCAGGTGCATTTCTTCCTATTATCTACTAAAATATACTTAACACCCGTTTGCTCCCTGATCCACTCCGCACTCTTGTCCTTTAATGTTACACCTATCATCTTCTGCTCCATTGCCCGCTGAGTCATTCTCAATTAAGGTAGAACCCTCTTAGTGAGCCTCCAAATTGCTGCCCTATAGCTGAGTGCCGGTAAAATGCAGCTGTCAAACACTTTCTGTTTCAGGGACAATATAGGCCTCCATTCATTATCTGAGAATGTCTGCCATATGCACCCCCCCCCATTGTGATCCTTCTAATTATCTCTGCCTCATGGTTGGGATCTGGGGTCACAACTTGGCCTAAGTAGATATATTCTCTTACCAATTCCACTGCCTCGCCACCTATCTCAAACCGCTGTGCTGTCCCGAGGTTATTGATAAATACTTTAGTTTTCGGCATATTAATTTTCAGGCCCACGGTTCAACTCTGTTCGCCCAGTGCGGAAAGCATGCTTTCCAATTCGTCCCCCGAGTTACTTAGCAAGGCAACGTCATCAGCAAATCTGACGTTACTGAGGTATTATCCATTAACCCTTACTTCCACGTGTTCCCAATCCAACGTTCTGAATACGTCTTGTAAACTTGTTGCTGTGAATAACATTTGAGAGATTTTCTCTCCTTGACTGACGCCCTTCTTTATAGGTATTTTACTGCTCTCATTATGGAGGATGATGGTAGCTGTGGACCCATTGTAGATATCCTCTAGTATTCTTACATTATGCTCATCTACCCCATGGTTCCGTTATGCCTGAATGACTGCTGAGGTTTCGACCAAGTCATATGCTTTCTCTTAATCTATGAATCTATGTGATTTCTCTTAATCTATATATAGGGGTTCAGTATACTCAACGCACTCCTCTATCACCTGAATATTCGTGTGAAACTGGTCCATTGTTGAATAGCCTTTAGAGAACCCTGGTTGTTCTTTAGATTGGCTGAAACCTAAAGTTGCAGAAATTCTGTTAGCGATTACCATGGTAAGTACCTTGTAGACGACTGACAGTAAGCTCATCGGCTAGTAATTTTTCAAGTCCTTTATGTCACCGATCTGATGGATTAGGATAATCTTCGCGTTCTTCCAAGATTCCAGTAAACTTGCGGTCATTAGGCATTGCGTATACAGGTTTGCCAGTTTTTCAAGTACCATTTCTCCACCATCCATCATGAGATCTGCTGTTATCTGATCCTCACCAGGTGCTTTGCCCCCTTTCATTTTTTTCAAAGCCTCCCTTACTTCTTTGGTCGTTATTGGCGGTTTTCCTATCTCCTCTGAACTGCTTACTCTTTCGGCAGTATCCTCGATGTTCCGGCTACTGCACAGATTCCTATAGAACTCCTCGGCTACTGTTACTATTTGATCCCTATTTGTGATGACATTCCCTTTCTTGTCTTTAAGTGCATACATACATCTGATTTTTCCCCATGCCAAGACGTTTTTTCACTGCTTTCAGGCTACTCTGTTCTTTACAGTGAGTTCGATCCTCTCCATATTATACTTCCGTATGCCAGCTGTCTTACGCTTATTGAGTAACTTTGAAAGCTCCGCTAGTTCTTTTCTGTTGTGTCATCTGGGGTGGAGATTGTCATGGTTTGCCGTTTCCTAATGAGATCTTTTTTTCTCCTGGGTAGGTTTACCAGTATGCTGTCTAGCTATCGTTCCCCCGATGTCTACTGCACACTCCGCGATAATGCGTGTACGGTTGTCGCTGGCTTGCTGGAACGTTAACTCTGCTTCCTTGGTAACACCAGAATATCAGTTCTGGAGGGCGACCCTGAATTCTTCTACTTTACGTCTTACTGTTAGCTCATTAGTCGATTTCTTTCGAAATATCTTGATGCGGTCCCTTCTCAAATTTAGCCTAACTCGAGATTTTACCATACTGTGGTTATTGCACCTTACCCTTCCAACACTTCCACATCCTTCACGACGCCAGGGTTATCGCATAATATGAGGTCTATTTCATTTTTATGCTCCCCATTCGGCCTCCTCCACGTACACTTCCGGCTCGCCCGTTTGCAGAATAAGGTATTCATTATGCGCAGGTTAATCCGTTCTGCAAGCTCGACTATTAGGTCCACCCTGCTATTTCTACACCCCAGAGCATAGTTCCCAACTGCCTTTTCTCAACCCTGATTCTTGCCTACTTTGGCATTGAAGTCCCCCATACCAACGGTATACTGTGTTTTTACTTGAGCCATCGCCGATTCCAGATCTTTATAGAAGCGTTCCACTACCTCGTCGTCGTGGCTGGATGTGCGAGCGTAGCCTTGTACCACCTTCAGTTTTTACCTCTTATTGTGCCTAATTACAAGACCTGCTGCCATTTCGTCAATGCTATTGTCTTTTTCTATGTTGCCACTGCGCTTTTATTGACTAGAAATCTCAGTCTCAGTTCTCTTCTGTCCACTAGACCACGGTAACATAGGACGTGTCCATTTTTCAGCACCATAAAGGCTTCACTTGTCCTCGTAACCTCACTAAGCGCTATGAGATCCCATAAAAACCCTTTAATTTCTCAAGCACCTCTAGACTCGCATCACTAGATAATGATCTTTTGTTAAACTTTGCCAGGTTCAGATTCCAATGGCGGCCAGTCCGGGTCAGGTATTCGTAGCACCCTCTGCTGCATCACAGGTCTGACCACCACCATGTTCAGGTGCTTCGCAGCCACTGGAGACTGAGGGCCGTGGGTTAATTGGCGTATTCATGGGAGGTTGTGGCCGTTGCCACACCGGGGTAGCCAATCGTGCTCTGGCGAAGGACTGCGTTACCGGCAATGGGCGCCGGGGTCAGGGCGCACCCCAAGCCCAATCTGCAATTCCATCACTACGCGGATTTTAGATGCGACGCTGAGAGCATCTCTTGTCGACGGCCCTGTCCTTCCAGCGTGCGTCAGTTGTTGTCCGCACCGCTGCGCCCCTCCTCCTCTCGCCGTGATGGCGCGCCCTCTCCCCGAACATCTGTGGCGCGCGCAGTGCGGCGCGCTCTCTCATTCCGCCAGTGGGCCGCGCTGCGCGCGCCGCAAGTGCGCTGTGCGCATGTGCAGCGCCTTCTCTCTCCGCGGTCTCCTTTCTTCAGGCGCGCTGCGCATATGAGTTGCGCGCTCCGGCCGGTCTCTCAGTCGATGGTCGCCCGCGCTACGCTTGCTCTCTCTCTCTCTCTCTCGCATTGCCCGACGATTGCTCACGCAATTAGAGTAATCGACCCAACGGAAGCGCACAATAGAACCCACTACAGCGTCGAATAAACTCAAAATTTCTGAAAACGCTTGCAGAAAAAATTCTTGCAGAAATTTTTACTCAATTGGCTATTTCTTGTGTATTACCTGAGGATTGGAAAAATGGCAAAGTCGTACCATTCTTCCAAGTCTGGTGATGCACATAACCTTCTTTAATTATCGTCCCATATCATTCACTAGTGTCCCTTGCAAGCTGTTTGAACATATGATTTACTCAATCCTGGTTAGATTTGTTGAAAATAACTCCATTTTTTTCGGAATTCCAGCATGGATTTGCAAAAATTTTTTTCTTGTGAAACTCAGCTAATTTCTTTTACAAGTGACCTTTCCTGCGCTCTTGATAATGGGCAGTTCATTGATGGCATTTTTTGGACTTCTTCAAAGCAATTGACCTCGTCTCCCATCACCTGCTATGTAAAAAACCACGTAATTTAAACATCGGTCCCCGTATTTTAGCCTGGGCTAAAAACTTCTTAACACACTGATCACAGTTTGCTACCGCCGATGATTACGATTTATCTTTCTATCCAGTCACCTCCAGCGTACCCCAAGGTTCCGTGCTCTGGGCGCTCTTGTTTCTCATTTACATGAATGACCTGCCTAACATCATTACATCTCACATTATATCATTTGCAGATAACTGCGTTTTATACACAGTGGTTTCTTCTATGGCTGACTCATCAACACTGCAGTGGGACCTTCATGAATTAACAAATTGGCGTGACAACTGGCAAATGCGCCTAAATACTAACAAATGAACATAATAAGAACTTCGCAAAGAGCTAATCTCGCGGAAACATTACCGACACTACACACCATTGAGGGACAAAAACTTGAAATAGCTTATACTTACAAGTATCTGGCAGCACACATATGTAACAATTTATTCGAAGAAACAAATGTTAAATATATTATCAGCAATGCGAACCGAACACTAAGATATCTCCGACGTAATTTTTTTCATGGCTCCATCTAACATAAAACTAGTTCTTTACCAGACATTATTCCGACCAAACCTCAAGTATGCATGTTCAGTGTGGGACCCAGCGCATGACTACATTATTAACGCCATATAATCTGTGCAAAACCGCAGTGCACGTCTTATCCTATCTAATTATACTCGCAAACCCAGTATAAAATCATGTTTTATAAAATGCACCACCTCAATCCACAGCTAAATAATGAACTGCGCTCCAGTCCAGCATACATATCGTCGCGGATATATCACATTTCCAAACTGAACATCCTTCGCTGTTGTACTAATCTGCGTTTCCATTCATTCGTACCTAAAACATCAGACAATTGGAACCGTCTGCCAAGCGCTATAGCTACAGTCATCGATGCGGAAGCATTTCGCTGAGCAATTGAACGCCATTTATGGGTGATATATTAGTGCCCTCTATTGTGTTTATTGTTTTGTGTGTTTGTATACCTTATCTCCTAGTGGCATTGAAAAATTCTTTGAATAGTTTGCACAAGTGTAGTTCTACGTGTTGCTCTAGCCGGTGGCACCTTGGCCCTTACTTTACAGTATTATATTTTATACATCCTGTATAGAAGCATAAATTTACATACATTTTCCATTGATTGATTGTAGGTTTTAACGGCCGACGCAATGCAGGCGATGAGGCGCGTCGCAGTAAAAGGCTCCGGTATAATTGTGACCACCTGGGGATCTTTAACGTGTGCCGAAATCTTGTACACACGGGAGTTTTAAAGACGATAGTCTTTCTTGGGCTACTTAAACCCAGAAATTTTGGCCTGTCTGTCTGTCTGTCTGTCTGTCTGTCTGTCTGTCCGTCGGTATGTCTATCTGTGACTCGATTCAGCCACCCGGCCAAAGCAAATCAATGCCTGCGCGATAGTCTTATATAGTCACAGCTAAATCTCTCCGTCTATGTCCGGTGTAATGTTCATATTTGTCAACATTGTTGAAGAAGAACAAGACATTATGCAAATATGAGACAACAAATCAATACAGAATTAATATTTGCAGGGTTCGTTTATAAAAATTCAAACATGCTTGACTTTTGCGAAATTAAATACTTCATCAACTGCAGAAAAAGAATTCACTCCGTCGTCACCTGCTGTCGCCCGCGCCACTATAGCTTCTGGCGCCCTTTTAAGAAATCAACCGGCAACAGTTGCGCAAGGTTCCACTAGATAGTTTCCACGTTCTGCTTGCAACGCACGTGGAGTAGGGAAACGCGGTACTATAAACGTTGAAGCAGGGTGCCTCGATTAACGCGCGTCTTCGCCGTACGGCAGCGTTCACATCGAGACACCCGGTTTGGAGCAGTGGAACGTGGGAAATTTAAAATGATTTAAACAAACATTTGGCGTCTTTACCTTGGGAAGAGCGCGACGCAAGAGGAACAACATGAGAAACATGACAGGTGAGCGGTAAAGGAAAGGGAGGCATTTACTTCGCAAAAGCCGATACAGACTATCATCTATTGACGTCATTTGCAACAAAAGGAGCAGACACGCGGCGAATTTTTTTGCTTTTCGCCTCAGTCAGAAAAGCGGCCGCCGCGGCCGGGAATCGAAACCGCGACCTTGCGTACATTTTTACTGGGTTGTTCCTGTTTTTGTATTTATGGCCTCGCATTTCTTCCGACTCAAACTTCCTTTTTATGTAGTTATTTTTCCTATCATTTGTACCAAAACCCACTTCCTTCTGTAACGCCCCATTGGCATTGAACGTTCCGAAAAAAATGAAAATAAATAAATAATATGCTTGTTGGTTCGGTAGTTTCGCCTGGTCCAAAGTAGCTAGTGTATAGCCTGGTGCAGATTGATTCCGCGATTTTTGCTATCTCGTCCATATATTGCCTAATGGTGCGCTGTTCTTCTCTAAGTGCATACCTTCAGTCTCTGCCAACAGCAGCTTCGTCCTTGTTCGCCTGTAAGATTCCTCTTTTTCCAATCGTTTCCTCGATGATCGGTATGCTGCACGCAGGATTGTCGATGGTTTTACATCTGTTTAATAATTTTGACAGCTCCGCTAGTTTAGTTTGATCCAGCGTTCTCGACAATTTTATCTTCTGGCGCTTCGAAATAAGCTCCTTTATTTGCTGACTTAGTATGTGTAAAACTGCTTCTACATTAAGCAGCTGATGACTCAGTGGTTCCCATTGTTAGGGTATCATTTAGGCGTCAGCACTATATTCGCTCTCAAAGTCTAAACGCACGAATGTAGTTTTGAATTGTTATTTTAACCCCTGCGTCCCGTCCCTAACTTGATGCTGGGTTTTTTTGCTTTTTATGAACTTCCTTACTCTTTTTCGAGCGTTACCCTTACTTTGCACGTAACCATCATAATACCACTGCACCGAATCTTGCTTAGGTCCTCCACGTCCTGCACAATACCTGAGTTGTGTCTCGAAATGCAGTAACTTAGTTTCTTTCATCCCGTGAAGCTTTTTCCATGTCTATGGCCTACTCGTGCCTTTACGGAAAAATGTCTTCAGTATTATGAGGTTCGTTCTTTCTGAAACCCCAACCAGTGTATTCTTTCGACGGTTGCGAGCGCCTATTTCAAAATTTCCAACTGAATTTTCTCCTTGCTTTTTACACCCACTAATGCGTGTACGTCTCAAATTACAATCGTGAACAGTTTGGTTATTTCAATCATTTCTGACTCGAAGTGTTTGCTGAACCTATCTACGGCCTCATCCTTGGAGCTAGCTGTTGGTGCATAGGCATGTATTCTATGTACCCCGTACCGCTTGTTAAGATTAATATTAGGACTCCAAGTAATTACTGACGAATTTTTCCACGTTCTTGTTATCTCCCTGCTTACAAAAAATCCTACCACATGCTATTTTTTTCGTGAGGTGCCCGAAAGAACAGAATATGCCTATTAGTCAGTTCTGTGGTGCCTTCTTCGTATCCTCAAAACTCACTCAGCCCAATAATATTCGACCTAATGTCCTAGGGCTCCCACATGGTACTGTCAAGCCCAACTCGCTAGAGAGGGTTCGTGGGCTGAACGTTGCTAAGTTCAAGTTACACAAGCGCCTGTCCTTAGCCAGAGCTTTATAGTATCACTGGCATTGACGCATCTATGGCATGGTTTTCTACAGCTGCTGAGGACTGCGGGGTGAGATTTGGTTGGTCACTCATGGGGGTTTGGGCCACATACTATACCGGGGTGGTCTTTTTCTTCTATGGCGAGGGAGTGCTGTTTGTGCCCAAAATTCTTCCTAGCATGGTTCCAACTATATCGTTTAGCCTCAAAGGATACCGAGATAGCGTTTACTTTCGGATCAGGCAGAACTTCATACCTCGCATACGTATATAAGCAATACGTTATGAAGGTATTTTTTGATATATCCAAGGCATAGGGTATGCATACAACTACGGCATTCTTAGAGACCTAATTTGTTTGATATTAATATAACATGCGGAGCAGTATCCCTAGTTAGATGTATAAACGAACATTTAGCGTCCGAGTTGGGTTTGCACTATCAAATGTTCTCATGCAGGAGAATAAAGTGCCACAAAATTGTGTTTGAGGTGCAGATTGTTTATTGGTAAAATGAACTCGCCCCTAAAGGCACATCCGCGGTCAATTTCGTTTGTATTTTAGGTAGATGATGCTCAAATATATTTATATCAAACAGCATGTCCATATGTAACGCCTCGTCCAACTTGCGGTGAAACTTTCTCGCTGGGCAAATGATAATAACATAAAACTTTATCCAGCGAAAATAACTCGTTTTATTCCTAAAGAGGCTTGAATTCCGCACGATATTGACATAAAAGGGTATGGTGACGGGTACCGGTAAAAAAATGAAATGGAAGGCTTGGGTGTGGTGTTGGACGAAATACTAACATTCATCTTTCCCACTCAAACATAAATGTCTAAAAACAATAAATATTATAAAAGTCGTATCTCACCAGCGATATTGTGCATACACACATCTCCTGCAGCGCCTTCAAACCACGTTGGCAGTCTCTGGGTTGGACTACGCAAAGGTGGTGTCTGGGGCAGCCACAAAAACAGCGCTAGAAATTCTCGAGCCAGTGCGGTGCTTCGGGCATCGCCTGTGGTTTGGCGCATTCGGTACTAGCCCCGTTCGGAGCCTTTACACAGAGTGTGCCAAATCGTGCTTATGGAAGCAGCGAACCTATGGTAAGTTTTTGTGCTCCTTTAGAGTTTCATCAACGGATAACCATCACGTGAACCTGTTTTAAATGATACATTAACATCCAAGGTCTTTTTAAATAGCCAAACCATATCTGCAGCTTTTACACTTCGAGGCAAAGCGCAGGTGTCTGAACTGACTGCATCCTTTTGTGATACCTGTAAACCATCTCGTACCTAGCTTTCACAAGCACGGCAGTTTCACCCTGTGCTATACGACCTGTCATTCATTCCAATTGAAAAAATTGAGTACCAAAAAGTGAAATTCTGCAGCACTTCTTATTTTTCTCGAAAAGATGTTACAGTGCAGAACTTTGAAGTGATGCCCCCTAAACTACATCCACTGTGTCTTGTGCTGCGCCTGGTCAAATTTTACTGCACGTACAACCGTGTATATAACGTATCTTTACGGTGGAGGCGTATGCCAGTTTTTATGTTGCAAAACAAAACATTGAACGTATTATCCGTGAGAAGTTCGTAAATTATGTAGACGCGGAGTGTGGTGCATGCATCGTCATCCACAATGTCATGCAAAAACCACGTCCTCAATTTAGTTCTAGGAACCATGATATCTGCATATGCCTGGAATCTTGAACTGACTGTGTCTTGCATAGCTGGCCACGGTGGGATAGCCGGTAACAAGACCCCGGATCAAACGGCTGCTGTTGGTGCACCAAATACACTGCAGATACAACAGTTGCCTACCTGGACTTCGAGCCAAACATTAAATACCATCTTCACAATAACTCACAAGCAGACTAGCATATACGGGCAGGCAGCGTCCCCTTTGTAAAACCACACATAAGACCATACACCACCGACACACGCAAGAGATACACGGAAGTCACCTTGTTTAGAATATAGATACACCACATACCTGTAATGCACTCACATCTGCTGACTGGATCTTCAAGACCTGTGTGCAGCAGGTGCGGAGAATGCTTAGTCGTAATTCACACACTTGTTCAAAGCAAGGCTCATCACATATGAAGAGTTAAACAATTTCCGAAACTCTACGGACGACAAATTTCGTTCAACCGGTATTTTTTTCATGGGTAATCTCATTATTTCTCTCAAGCGCACTTTTAGGTTACTAGCCGATACTAAAATATTCAAACTCATTTCTTTTTACGGGTAGTCACTGCTTGGCCCTCTACCCCAGCCATCTCCTATGTCTTTGTTTGATTTTATACCTCATCTTGATTGCCGATTTTATTATCTATCTACAGATCTGTTAGCAAGTGTTTTTGCGTTCTCTGCCTTAGTTTGCCTTGAGCTGCAAAAAGTCATGCATCAATGCATGGACTCTACATCCAGGAGTGGCTGGAGGGTATTTCATGACCCGTTTTACGTTAGTGTTGAGCAGAACAGAACAATTGTGTAACACCATCTCAACCGAAATTTTCATTAGGAGCGATAGTGAGAATTGGCGGATAAGGCATATGTTTATGACAGGAAGAAAAACCTTTATAATCAGTTTTTTTAGCCCATTTTATATGGTATTGATACACCCATTGGATACACTAGCTAGTAGTTGTGTAACTTTTATGTGGCCTTTGGCACAATATCAATAAAACACTGTCATTGGCATAAAAGACACTCTGATTAGAATGTAGAATGCTTGAAAGGTATTTATTGCACATCAAAATATTTGGATAAAACGGCTACTCTTAGTATTCAGATGTTGTACATAAAGATGAGAGCCAAAATTGAAATGTTAAAAATATTTCGTGCATCAAATTGCCGGAAAAGCTTCTGGATGTTGCCTTTCTTCCTGTTTCTGCAGTCACTCCTCTTTGGAGCAGTGATGCCTGGCCGTGAGGACACTATAAATGGGGTATTGCATGAGTATAAAGAGTTTTCGTGTATTTGTTCTCCGAAGGTACGTCCAATGCATTTTATATGGATAGTAAAATTAAGCCTGTAGAGAAACATTCTAAACTTACATCTATTACTGCAGGTCCCTTCCATCTCCACAATAGTGTGGTAAAGCTTTTTCAACAACTCTCAATAACTCCTCGGCAGCTGCTTCTGAAAGAATTGCGAAAAGCCATAAACCACAAATCTGTGAAACAAAGATGTTGTTATTACATTATCGTACTTACATTTTTCAATGTGGCGCTACTCTGATAAAAGTGTGCAAAATTATTCTGTAAGAGTTGAAAGTTATACTGGAGATTAGTAAACGTCGTAGTGAACATTTTCTTAGCTTGCAGTCCTAATTACAATAAATACGCCTTTGTAGTTCCTAAGTGATTGGTAAGTTTAAAGATTAAGGGGCCATAAAAAACAAAATTGAAGTGATCAAGTGATAAAGTCAATTGTCCCTGAAAAAGCTCTGGACCGAATTAAAAAGGCAACGCTAACGCACAGGGTGAGTTCAAGGGATATGGGCGTAAGGAAAGTTTAATGTTTTTAATCTTAGATATGTTTAATCAATCGTGTAATATAATATAAATGACAATAAAAAACGCAACAAAATAAAAAAAATTGGGGATATTCCCTAACAGATTAAAAGTAATACTTTCTAGGTACTGCATGTTCGTACGTACTACTGTTCTTACATCAAATCACTGGCAATGAGTGCAGTCCTGCTTATGCACTTAGAAAAATACCGAGGAGAATAAAGGCAGGCAGGAATAATGCAAGCTTCATCTGTCTGCCAGCACAATAACTTCGAGAATTGTCTTCATAGCTTCTCCTGCCTAACAATTCCTGAAATACTAAAAACGCTATTCTTCTAACGCCGGCTGCAGCGGGTTTTTGGTCCAGTGGCATTGGGCAAGCTGTCACAAAGCCAAACCACGCCATCCATGCTACACATGTAGCTTTTTGCCTGTTAGAGTTTTTATGTATTAATTTAATATTTTATTTTGTGTTTTGGGTTATATTTTTATGTATTTGTTGAGTTATTACTAATGGTTCTTTTTTTATTATTTAGGACCAAACGGTCTCCAATGAGCAGGCTAAAGGCAGATGGACTCTGCGTGACTCAGGCAACTGCGTGACTCAGAGCAATAGCTGGAAACAAGATGAATATCACGAAACTTACAACAAATACTTTTTCGGTAAAGCACACAGAAGTGCGAAACAACACTCACCCCTGTATTCAAGCATTCTAATTTAGCAGCAATATTTCAACAGGCGAGTTAGAAGGTACTCCTTAATATTGCATTTAAAGGCGTGTACCCGTGAATATAAATAACAATCTGCCATTTGGCTTTTCTATAAGGCTGGAGAACGCGCACATAAATTGAAATTTGTGCTGCTGGCATTGTCTTATGTAGGCAGAAAATATTGCGATTTAGTACGGTAGCTTAGGCCTAAAACAGACAAGTACAGGTACGTTTTGGCAACTAGCCTAGCGTGAAGTGTATGGAAGAACGCGCTATTCCGGCGGCTGCTGAAGGCTGAAGTAAACGAAAGGGAAGTGACCTTATAACGGGTAGCTTAGACTGTGTGGTACGCAAAAATTTGCCGTTTTGTTTTAGGGTTTCTCGCTCAGGCTTGTATATACAAAAGTAAATTCGCATTGTGGGCTAAAATTATGCTGAAAAAAGCACAAAATTGACAAGCACTCGCATAGCACATGCAGAAGCAGCATAATATCCTCTTCTGAATATAAAATGCTTCACACCAGATATTCGCTATGTTAGGTAATATGTTCCCGATAGCTTCTCGTAAGTTACTGTCATGAGCATAACTCATGTTCTTCTATTCTGTGCAGTCAAAACACTTTTTAACATTTTAAAGCACGACAGCTTTGCTTGACATTGCTTGTGTAATTAGTATCTGCTTCTCTTTGAGTGTTTCATTACCGTCACGACAAACCAATGTGGTTCGCGGTGATCCCCCAACGGTTTGTAATCACTAGAAATTTTTATATTACTATTATAAGAATATAATTTGAAAAACAGTGCGGTGAGTGATTGTTGTTCTACATGACTTTATTGAGTGTAAACTGGCCCCTAAACATTACAGTACAGAAACCGTTCTGCAGTACAGAAACCGTTCGGTGATAACCTCTTTCGGATGTTGGCGGGTATATTTCAATCTCTTCCAAGAGACGAATGATCCTAGTGCGTTGAAATAATACAAGGGTTGCTTATTTATAAAAAAATCAAAATTCAACCCCACAACCTACCAACCAATACCAATTAAACTTGAGGCTTCTAAAGTCCTTGAGTCAATATTCTGTACATTTCTCGCGTTTAGTATCCAACCGTATTATTACGTCAACAGCATAGCTGTTGAGCGGGGCGGTCGACGGCTACGAATATAGTCAATTTTAGGCTGTATACTTCGAAAGCCGGGCAGTGGAGAAGCCTACTTGATGCCATCTATTTTAATTTAACGAAGGCTTTTGATGACGTTTTCATAAGCTGTTATTTATATATATATATATATATATATATATATATATATATATATATATATATATATATATATATATATAAGCAGTAAAAGAAACTTCTCGAGGAGCCAGAAGAAAAACTTGAGAAAATGGTAGACGCATGGTTAAAAACAAAAACAGTGGTTTACTGATGTTTCGACTTGAGGACCAGTCTTCATCTTGAGTATATATATATATGCCCCATGTATGTGTAGAACCATGCCTCATATTTCTTATATGTGATTATTTATGACATTGGTCTTGTTTTGTGCGTGCAAAGTTGCAGTATTGGCTTTCCTGGGAGGTCAACAATCGTTTCCCTCAGGGCTTAGTTGTCGGGCCACTTCTATTCTCACCTTTTATTAATGATGTTTGACCCCATTTATTTATTGTAATTAACTTTTATACGACAGTGATGTCGAGCTATTTAAATCTGTCTAAACACTGCAAGGGTTCCGCTTTCAAGACAGCAATTTTGTCGTTTTCGCATTGGTGCTCACCAAACAAACTCGTGATGAACACATATAAAACTAAGGTTATAACATGCACAACATAAACCGACCCAATCGTATCCTATAAAATCAACAGCGAATTGCCACCGCGTGTGCTCAAGGGTGATAATCTAGGTGCCAATTTGGTCAGTAGGCTCAACATCTCCCGCATATCTAGACAAATACATGTAGAGCTCATCGATTACTTGGCCTTGTGTGTCCCACGTCAAAGACTTTTAGGGAGCCGAATTCCCTTCTCTACCTCTGCTCAAATATAGGTCGTCCTCACCTTGTGTATACATTTGCACCTGGAAATGCACATGCGAAACAAAAAGCAGGCTTATTAGAATGGTCAAATATAGGTTTTAAACGTCTCTTTAACCATCGCTTCGTCGATAGTATTAATATAACCGTGCGTCCTCATCTCTGTTTACATCATGCTTACCCTCGAGGAGGAATAACGTTATCTTCTCTTCTTTTTTACAATTCGTTATGCTCAGTGTCTTCTGTAGAGGTGCCACATGTTCCTTTCCAAGTCCTGGAAAAGTTGACCAGAAAACATGGCATCTTTTACGATCTCCAATCTTCGCAACATGTGCCCTAAGTTCTGATCACTTTGCATATACAATTGGTACTATAATTAGCTGAATGTCTCTAAGGGTTGTCCAACTCTGTCTCCCAAACCTTTCTAAGAGTTTGTCTTGCCATAACTGTTCCCTTTTTTATCCCTCTCTTTATGCTCTATTACGATTGAATTGCATGCTGTCACTTCTGCACAAAACACAACAGGTCCATTCGTTTGCTTCGTTCTTTCTTTGTTGAGTTTTTATTGTCACGCTTTTTCTGCATGTATATATGATATGTTTTAGAAGCTAGTCTCAATAATAAGCCTTTAGAATATGCATTCTAACACAATTTTACAATAATATTTTTATAGAGTTCCCTTCCACTGGTTGATCATGGGTTCGATAGCCATTATACCTAAGGCAGGAACGTGTTAGGAATAATAATTACTAGTTAGTCTGTGCATGAGTAGGCGCTTGTAGGTGTAAGTCTGTGTGTTTGTGTATGTCAAGTTTGCAGTTTTCTTTTTGTGCAATCACTTGATCATGTTACAATCTTTTTTTCGAGGTAAGTACGTCAAGTCTGCTGTGTTTTTGTTTTTGTTTCCGTGCGCTAGCAAAAAGGTGCCCGGCTGTTCTGGGCACTCACTAACTCATTGATTATTGGATTTTATACATTGTGTTGAAATAAATTGACCTGATATTACCTGACAATTTTCAAGCTCTCCAACTCACTTTATCATCTCATGTACCCCGGGCTCACAACAGTAAATCTTTCAGCTCATCAGGATTGTGTGGCTAGAACTTTGCTTGTGGAAGTTAGATTGGTTTATTTCATTTCCTGAGTGTACCAGATTGGTCCGAAATAACCAAATTCAATGACACTAAAGAGGAGGCTCATCTCTTTTAGACAAGCTACTCTTGATAGACTAGGGTGATTTGTACCTAAAAACAACAGACAGGCAATTACTCGCACTGGGTTTCAGCCGAAGTAATGCAGGCCTTGGAAGTAAAAGTCCAGCTCGAAAACAAGCAACGAACTCTGGTGAACAGAAATGAAAAAAATGTGTATCGTCAACAAAGGCTTTTGTTGCAAATATCTGCTAAACGCAAGAGTACCAATTACATAGCCACAGTTGAAGCTGCCGTGCCACACAGTGCTAAAGTTTCCTGCTTTACGTCTGCCCACAAAGGTCCACAAACGTTCCAGGGGATGTCAACCTTTTTCTCGACAGGGGTGAAAGCACTCCCGATGTTCTTAATGTCCTTGCGCAAAACCTCCATTGAGGCAAGACATCCTCGAGCACATACAGGTGGCAGCCATCCCCTGGCACATGGACCAAGAAAGAAATATATGTCGACGACAAATTTGAGAGGCATTTTATTCAAGAAAGGTTGTGAAAGATCCCCACCAAAAACGCATATTCACGGATGCAGCCAGGAAAGGACATGTGTGCGATAGCATATACGAACCTCAAAAATGAGAAATGCTCAATACACACGATCTGTACCACTCCGGAAGAAGCTGAAATGCTAGCCATAGAACTCGCTATAGGTCGAATGATGACACCCACCACACTTACAAGTATCTACACGGACTCTAAGAAAGCATGTCCCCGGCATGCAAGCGAAATCACCTTCCCATATGCAGCGCATCTTTTAGCCACAGTAAAAAAGGATAAGCTAGAATGCACTGGGTAGCTGGGAAGATGCTATTAGCAGGAAACGCATGAGCCAATCAACTCGCCCGTGAATCACTCATCCGGGCTCCGTCTTATCATGTAGTGAAATCTCACCCCCAACGTAATATCAAATTTAGGCAGTACCTTCACGACAGGATGGAGTATCCACACCCTGCTTTTGTTGGACAGAGAAGAACTAACACTACTCAGACAAGCACAAAGAATTAGACGAGAAACACCGGCGCGGTTACACCACCGAAGGCATAGGACCCCCCCCGCTCCGTGCTGCAACTGCAATGCCATATTGTGAGAATGCCCTAACACGTCAGTACTGAGAATACATCACACTAAGGAGTAGCTGGCTACCGCCTGCAATCACCAAGATCAACGGGACCTGGTGGTCTTTATCCGAAGTGCTACCAGCAGCTGCCTGGACAGAGGCGGCTGACGGATGCCACCCAACCACCGCGATATTAGAAAAAATAAAGTTTCTCTCTCGCTCTTTCTAGGCGTTTTACCATGGTAGTGCTCTTTGTCGTGCAGTGGACTTTAGAGTGCGTGATTTGTACGCTACTGGTGACGCTTGAAACTTTAAAATGTACCAAACTTTTAATATTTAAAGCAAATTTTGTTTAAATATTTAGCAGTTTTATGTTTGTAATTATATTCTGAACCTGCCAATACAAGTTGACACCATTTTGTACAGGTATTTACCGCATAAAAAGAACCTGAAATAATAGTCTAAACTATTCTTCGCCAACATTCTCAATCTGAGGAATTCTTTATCTCTCTCGTGGCCCATGTGAGTGACTTATTCCAGCCTATACATGCACTGGCCGCGTTGTACTGAGGGCGAGTATCCAGAAAAAAAGCATGCAAAAAGTCACACAAACTTCTGGCTGGTGACTTTTGCCACCTCATATAAATTGTAAGTAAAAGTGCAATACTGCTAATACTGAATAATTCTTACGTCTTCGCGAAGTTGTACTCAGGATAATAGAGTGAAAGATAAACATTTCTTAACGTAGGTGATTGTTTCAACTCTTCAATGGCAACAAAATAGTTTATGTAATCCTTTCCACTGAAAGGTGCATGCTCAGTTTTTATTTTTCGAATGGGGTAGTCAGCTTAGATTTTTTTTCAAAAATAAACGATGAGGCCTTGTATCTCCTTTTTCCTCTTATTATCAGGTGTGGTTCATACCCAATAATAAAACACTTAATCACGTGCGCCCACCTGACACTACAGGTCCGGTTAGGTGTCGCAATTGAGAAAAAGTGCAGCAAGGCTGCTTCTAGAGAAATATTACGCAAAGCCATTGGTTAATTGGAAATTTTGGTGATGTCGGAAGAGAACCCACAGTTTTGCCGTTGAGTAGTTGGCAAATGTGTCGCCTGAAAAGAAAGACATAATATGGTGGAAAAACACTGCCATATCAACACAAGACATCCTTATTCCAAAAATACAAAAACAATTAAACCAGAAAAAATATTCATCGGAGGGACGCGTTCTGGCTGTCCAGCTCAGCCGATTGGACAATCGACCATTCACAGTAGAGAATATTCTAGGACACCGACCACTGAAATTAACTTTACAGTAGGGGAGAAACGTCTTTCTGCGTTTCATGAAGGACACAGGTTCAGCTGAAACACTATAATGCCCACAAATGGACAAAAGTGTGCGTGCGGCTCCACTTCTATGCGCTTTTTTTTTCGCCTGCCGTTTCTTTCATACCCTCTACACTCCCTCACTCGTGCCTAGTAGCAATCCAGGCTCTAAGTCGGAAGAAAATCTCGGCCTTTCCATTCGCTCTTCTCCTCTCGCAGTAAGAAAATAGCAGAAAAGGAACGTGACCTATTTATTCCCCCGGTAGGTCTAGCGAAAAATGAAAGAACTACACTGGCAATGGCTAGGAGTTCAAGAGGTGTCGTTCTCGCGCGCAGCAATGTGCAGGAGATGATGCCGTACCGTCATCATCTTGCCTCGGTATCCCGCGTAAGCGCAGCCACACCACATCTTGCTGAGTGTACCCGTCCTACCAGACTCCCAGCTCGCACCCTATGTCCGATCGCTTCTATCGCTTTGTTGCCGCCAGTTTCGCCGCCGTCTAACCACTGCACTAGAAAATACCGAGCATATGCAGTGATGAATGTACGTAAATGTTTGGGCTGCGCAATGTGTATGCGGTTGTTTTCTGTGAGGTAAATACAGAAGTACACATCTAAACATGCAGCGTACGTGCGATTGGGGGCTTTCTTGGCGTCTTTGAATTGCACCTAAGTTTTATTTGATGCTATTGCCTCATATATGTACCCGCTAGCATGCATGTACTGTGCTGTTCGTAAATGGTGCGGCAATAAATGTTGTGTGAAAAATCATTTATTTCTTGTGAAAATATAAAACGAAGTTTTCATTGGTTTTCAAGGGGGGGGCCATGCCGGTAGTGCCAGCAGAGCCGCCTGTACTGGTCGCCTCCGCTTGCATGCTCCCTTGTAGCACCTACTTGTAACTACTTGCCTACTACTAACTGTTACTTGCCTACTTGCTAACTCTTCCTTTATCTACCATACACAAGAAGTTGTAGGATAATTCAGAAAATTAGAGCCCCTGCCCTATCGATCCTGTCGCACGTCGCGGACGTACGAGTGCGTTCAAACGTGCCAGAAACTCGGCCATGTTTACCGCATATTATTAGATTTGGCCCCTGCAACCGCTTCAACGGCTTTTTATTCGGTATGCTATAATATATTGCACCAAAATTGTATTAAATTATGTAAAATTATTTTTGCCTGTGGTTTGTATTTGACAATACATGGAGGGCAGCGTGGGTCGTCTACTCTTTTACTACCCGAACCCGTCAGACAAAAGGGGGCGCTGTATGTCACCGAGTGTGGAAGACGGAGTTGTGTAAAGGCGGTCGAGGAGTGCGGACGTGCTTAGTGTGGCGTAGGCACCCATGATAGACGCGGATAAGTGTTTATATTTTGATATATTTTGTGAAGTGGCAATGCTTCAGAAAAAGCAGATCTGGTTTTAGCCAATAGGGTTAGGTAGAAACAACCAGAGTTCTTAGGAATGGCGTACTGAAAAACCGAGTCACATAGTTGTTAGGCGTGTTGGGTTAAACGCATGAGGGTTAGCGATTCTAGTTATTGGTTAGAAAGAGAAGAATTGATGCTCTCAGAAAGCATCGCGCGGTGTATTTTACTTTTGGATTAAATTAGAGTGTGAGGGAGAACGCGGCAGACAAATAAGAATGGGGCACGCATAGATAAGTGAAGTAACATGCCACCAATGAAGAAGGCGGTGCTGTATGCATGGGGTGAGAGCGCGCAAAACCGGTCCAGGAGACGATGTTCTCTTCGGTCGAGGAAGCGATAGGGAAGGATTTTGTGGGCAGAATGAGTGGCCTATCGTCACCCCTCGAGCGGCTCGAGGAAGAAAAGTAGCAGCTCAAGATTAAAGTACGTGAGCTACAAGAGGCTATGCAGGGTGAAAGATGCAGCGCGACGCACTCAAAGAAAGAATGGCGCAGATGGCAAGCTGGAAACGAAACATGACATTCCGAAAAAGTAGGGCGTGCGTCGCGAGGGTGGCGCGTCGACAATGCCTGGCCACGAGGCGGAAAGCGGGAGAGGGGCAAAGACGCGACGCCCAAAAACTATCGCGCACAGTCGCTAACTCGGGCGTCTCAGGAGTACGTGGCCACCACCGGGGGTGGGGGGGGGGGGGTGGGGCAGGGAGCGGAGGGGCTGGAAGAAGAAAATAGAGGCATGATGATGGTGGCAGCGGACTCTAACCTACGCTACCCTGACACGGACATGAGAGGATGGGTGGGTGGGAAAGGACAGTGTGCAGGTTGGTGTGTTGCCTGGCCACGCGGTCAGGGTAGTTTTAGAGAAAGCTAGGGGAAAGATCCGGGGGAACATTCAGGGGCTGAACGTCAAGGTATAGCCGGTGGGACCACGGACATTCTCTAGGGAAGGGGTTTGGAATGCGGAAGCTGCTGGAAAAGGGGGTGGTTGAGTTAAGGACGCTGCGCCAAAATGTGAAGGTCGGCGTGAGCACTGCAACAGACATCGTTGGGTGAGGGGCGCATGTGGAAAGGAAAGTTCTGGCAGTTACCCGAGACATGCGAGACATAGTTCCTCACCAGTGATTTCCGACGGGTAAGCTGGAAACGGTCGTTCCAGAGTGACGAAGTTCACTTCATCGGGCTGATGGGAGAAGCCATGGGGCGAACGCACGTATTTGCGAGCAGTGGCTTTTTAAGTGGCTACAAGTCTCAGCGAAAATTGCATTGACAGGGTGCAAATGGAGCCTGTCAAGAAGGGTGAAGGCCGAGTTTTTTCTGCGAACGTTAGCCGGCGCAGGCAACATTATCACTCTAAACAGCTTTTATTCAATGTTATCGCACAGAAGCAACATGATTACTGCTTCTTACCACAAACATTGCCTAAGATTGATATTTTACACTTTCAGAAATGCATTTATAACAAGAATTGCTTTACCAGTAGCGTTGCACAAGTGATAAATCAGCAGCATATTAGAAGCTGTGCATGTGCATCCGTTGCATCACATTCGTTTTCAGGGAAGAGATGGTTACTTTTATATATAAAAATGGTGCCCAGTACCTTCTGTTGCGAGGAATATTTAAAAAGCGTTTAATCACTCTTAATTCGAGGCCCATCCGCCCCTAATAAAGAATAAAGACCATCTTCACTGATTGTCTGTTCCTAGCGTGGTCATTTGCACATAGGAAAAACTGGGCCTGCTCGATTTTCCACTTCTGGCTGCCCGAGGCTAGGCTGTCCGCGGGCTGCCAGAGGTGAGAGCCGGTCATTCGTTTTTCTCGGGCAGCCCAAAACGTCAGCTCCAATGGCGCCAGATCGTTTTCGATTTTTCTGGGTCGGCCACTTCTGGCTCCCCGCAAGCTGCCAGAGCCGCCCGGGCGTTTGTGGTCTGGCGGCGAGTGGGCACAGATCTGACACATAGCAGACGACGCTGCTAGCAGACGACAAAAGGGGAGCGGCTCAGCGAGTTTCAAAATAAAATTGGAAACATTTCTTGTTCTTTCTGATTTGATGGTTTGGAGTTTACCTAATTGATATGAAAAATCACTTTTGCGCACATTTCAATTTATTTTTCGCATTGCAACACCAGTTTTGTTTAACGAGAAGAGAAATGACATGATTCCGCCTAAACGGTCATTTGCAGTTCGTCTTTCGACAGACATGGAGGGCCGCTTTCAGCTCGTGGGTGAGGATGGCGTCACAATTCTAGATGAAGCCATATCTGTGTTTATTACTTCAGCGAGTACATTGGTTGTTCGCGTTCAATGAATGAAAGTTTTCGTTTATTCCTCCGGAAAGAAAAAAAAGCTCTCCCGCAGCAATCTGGCGTCTTGGGTTCTGCCAGAAAAGCGGGCGAACAAGTCGATGAGCCTCATGTCCGATTTGTAGATCCCCTGGAGTACGATGGAGTGAAATTTCTTGCGATTGTTGTAGCGTCCATCGGACTCCGAGGGTCTAGAAATGCGGCACCCATAAATCGCGCCGATCATGTCCGGCAGTCCTCCGCTTCGTCGACGAACGCCAGTGTGGAACGCCCGCTTGTTTAGCTCCAATACTGCTCAGTCGGGCTAGAATATTTTCCCTGCGCTGATAGAAATGTACAAATCCGATGTCTAGGTGAACTACGGCGTGAACAGATAGCTCACTCACGCAGAGTTCGCGATCATGTAGATGGTACCCTGTGTACCGATTTACGACGGGTCCATCAGAACTGTTGTGATGACTGGCGTCCCACGAGTGGGGAACAACCCGGACGACGGCGCAGAGCAAGTACCCTAGACTTCTGGAACGACTGTTGAGAAAGAGGCATTAGCAATGGTCTGGGCGATCAAGAAATTTCACATCTACCTATACGGAAAGCAGTTCATCTTACAGAGTGACCACCAGTCCTTGGCGTACATACACTCTGCGAGGCACATTAACAGTCGCGTCCTTCGCTGGAGCCTCACAATGATGGAGTATGATTTCACAGTTCAGTACGTGAAGGGTAGCGAAAACGTCGGAGCGGATTACCTTAGTCGTATCTCCGCAGGGTAGATAGTTTTTTTTTCTTCCCCATGAATCATTTTTGGAACACTTCGTTTTTTTTTGGGGGGGGGGGACTGACTACAAAGGACCTTCACTCTGGCACGTTCCTTCGGTGCCCTGTGTCGCCATGTGCGCACATTTTTGTGTGCCGAGTTTTGTTTCCCCAAACAAACCTCTCGAGAAGGGGGGTGAATGTGATGACTGGCGTCCCACGAGTGGGGAAAAACCCGGACGACGGCGCAGAGCAGGTGCCTCGAGAAGAAGAAGAAGATGGTGACCGGGCCAATTTCCCTTAGAGGGTGTGTGCCAGGAGGGGAGTAGCATCATCATGGAGGGCTGGCCTGGGAAGCGGAGCGAGCGGCGGAGGTTCCGGAGGGCAGCTGGACCAAAACGACCGGCAGGCGGGTCGAGGCTTTTGTGGCTTTCAAGGTTTGAGGGTCGTGGTCGCTCCAGCGGGGTGATGTCCACGGGCCGGTGACGCGGAAGACCGACGTCGCCATTCGCGAAGGTGTCAGATCGCCGCGACGACCCTGGGAGCCGCAGTTCCGAGGCAAGGCCTAGCGAGCGGAGCCAGCGGCGCGTGACTCAGCGGAACCGCGACTGGTCCGCCGTCTTCCGAAATCCTGCGGCGAGGGCGGCAAAGCCGTGGCGACTGAGCGCCATCACTGTGGGACAGAGCCGTGAGCATGGCATTGTTTTTTTTCCCCCGCTTCTCTCCCGAACTCTAGTTGGTCGGACCGGTTTGTATTTTTTTTATTTCGGTTGTGTGCGCGTTCCGTTGCCAAGATATCCAGTGTTGAGTTATCTGTTCAAGACCATGGCATCAACTTTCTTGTGATCTTCCTCCGCGAGTCACACACCCGTCTGCTTAACCCCAACGTCCTCACCATTTTTGGCGTCCGTGACAGGACATTGCTCTACTTCTATCTGAAGAGCTTAAGCAGGCAAGTGGGTGTGACGAACGAGGATGGATCTCGAGAAGTTGATGCTCATCGGTAAAGAATTAGGGCTGTCAGGTCAGGATCTCAGAGAATGGATCGACGCTGAACGCGCGAAAGAAAGAGAGAAGCGTGCTACCGAACGCGAGGCGGCTAAAGAAGCCGCAAGGTTAGCACAGCAGACGGAGACCGAGACCAGAGCTCGAATTGAGGCTGAACGGGCCATGCTTGAACTGAGGCTACAACTTCAGGAACGGTCGCAGGGTTCCAACGCGAGTTCGGACGCCGTGGGAAGTGACACCGCGACTAATGCGGCACAAAGTTTTCACAGCCCTCACAAGTTGATTCCTGCTTTTAATGAGGAACGAGACGAGCTCGACGCTTATATACAGCGGTTCGAGGGAGTAGCAGAAAGCCAAGGTTGGCCTGCGGGAAAGTGGGCGCTCTCATTACACTTGTGCCTTACAGGTGAGGCGCTCAGTGCCGTTGGCCGCAAGTCGTCCGACGATGCACTGGACTACACGAAACTGAAAAAGACCCTTTTACATAGGTTCAGGTACACCGAAGAAGGGTACCGGTGCAAGTTTAGGGAATCAAGGCCACTGAACTCAGAAACAGGTCGTCAGTTTGTTGGTCGTCTTCTCGGTTACTTCGACAGCTTGCAGGAAATGGCGAAAACGGAGCAGTCGTACTCCGCGCTCCGGGACAAAATGGTGTTCGAGCAATTCCTGAGCCAGTGCGACGAGAAGCTCGCCATTTTCCTCAAAGAAAGGGGCTGCAAGAACCTGGACCAGCTTGCTGAGACGGCTGATCAATACTTCGAAGCTCAAGGCTTAGTCAACCTGGGCAGAGGAAGGGAAGAAAAGAAAGACAGCGGCAAGCCCCCTGGACTCCCTTGCGCTCCTGATTATCATGATCGCAAGACGACCAAGCCCCATTGCTTTATATGCAATAAGCTAGGGCACCGGCCGTCAGACTGCTGGGCTAAATCGCGGGGTTCCAGTCAGCCCAGCCAGAAGACGCTCTTTTGCAGACGGTGCCGAAAACACGGACACCGATCTGACGTTTGCCCCAACCAACCAGGAAACACGGGTCAAGCTTCCTGTTCCTTGACGGGACACGCATCTTGGACGAAACTGTCAAAGAAGGGGATACGGAATCCAAAATACAAAAAACTGAGAGCTAACCGGGAGCAAATGCCGACAGCCGAAGGACTACTTGAAGGGCAACCAGTGACACTCTTACGCGACACAGGCTGTAATTCCGTAATCGTGAAGCGGTCCTTGGGTTGCTATACGAAGCTCACGGGGAATACCAGCACTGTTTATCTGTTGGACCGAACCCGCCTCGTTTTACCGGAAGCGAAAGTGGAGATCGTGTCTCCATTTTTCTCTGGCCGAGTACTAGCCACCGGTATGGAGGACCCTCTCTATGACGTTATCATAACGAACATCGAGGGCGCCCGCGATGCCTCCATGTCGACCCGCGACTCGGAAAACAGATGGGAGCAGTCCCAGGAGCCGGAATCTCCGATACCAGGCTGAAGCTTGCTGTAACCTGCCAGAGAACGTGAGACAGGTTCCCTCCGCAACGACCGGACCCAAAAACTCTCCAGTAGAGGCATGCAGCAAGTCTCGACGACGCCAAGCTGTGCGAGTGTCTCCAGCAAGCAGCACGCCAACAACCAAGCTGGAGAGAATGCCAACGTCGGGAGGACTTCTGGAAGACCAACCCGTGGTCGTCCTGCGAGACAATGGCTGTAATACAGTCATCGTGAACCGCTCTCTCGTTGCTGACACCAAGCTTACAGGAGGCATGAGCACCGTCCAACTATTAAATCGAACGTGTCTGTCCCTGCCGGAGGCAGACGTGGAAATCGATTCCCCGTTCTTCTCAGGCCGCGTACTAGCGTCCTGCATGGACAACCCCTTGTGCGACGTCATTATAGGGAACATTGAGGGGACTGGTGATGCCAATACGAAAGACAATCGGAACATCAGACGAGAGGAGCCTCATGAAAAGGAACCAGTCATTGCAAGCACGGTGCTTGGACGGTGCGGTGTGCGCGTTCCGTTTCCAATATATCCAGTGTTGAGTTATCTGTTCAAGACCATGGCGTCAACTATCTTGTGATCTTCCTCCGCGAGTCACACACCCGTCTGCTTAACCCCAACGTCCTCACAACTGTCTTCTGGGCAGGCATTTCGGGGCGTCCTCGCAGGTCTTCGGGGTAGAATTTGTCAACTAGGGCTACGACCGTACACCGCGACAGGTAAAACAGTCTCCTGAACTCGAACTCCGGGTAGGTCGGCGCAACGTTCTCCATATAGAGGGGTAACGCGGTGCCGTTCTTCCCGCTGGATCATCGCGTGGACGACGCACACATAGAAAACTTCGGCTTCGCAATCGTACCTTCAAGAAGACGGCGGTCCGCAAACAACGCGTCGGGGAGAGCAGCGAGCGCACTTCGTGCTTTGTCCGACATTTTGCCGCTGAAACTGTAGCAGACGACCGAAAAAATGTTGTTCCGGAGCGCTCTGTCCCGGCTTCCAGTGCATTCCGAGGAGCTTGAACAACCTAATCATGACGCAACTTCAGGCCCGAGAGCAAGCTTCTGGCAGCCTGCGGGCTGCCAAAATGCCCGTAAATTGAACAGGCCCAGTGCTTTCTTGCGTGCCGGGAGGACTTCTCGATTTTACACTGATAGAAAAATATGAAAGGGCTTCTTCAGCCACCGAATTTAAGAAAGATGCTGCGCTAAGGCCTAATATATTTATGCGGCGCTAAGGCTAAAAAACTGCTTTGACACTTAAGCTATCAAGCAAGAATATATCTAAGCCGAATAAACAAAAGGAATTTCTTGCTTATACACTAGCAGTTGTCAAGGACCTCTTTTAATTGTCAGCCGCCTTGGGCTTACACTTCTGTTCTCAGACATTTGTGATTACAATTACATTACTACCGTTTACATGTGTGATTAGTTGTTTGTAGGTCAATTCTTGTGTGATGATGGTATATTTTGGTACAATTTCTTTATATCTGCGTATAGTGCGTTGCTAAAATTTTGGCGGTTTGCTTGCTTTGTGTCTCACCGCAAAAAAATTTCTACTTTGCCGTCACATTTGAAACAAAACTGTAATGTTTTGTCCACTTCCTTCCACAATAGAGTGGCGCTTGAGGCTATGCGTAATATTTAAAATGCATATTATAAATGTTTGTACAAAAACAGCTTTACATACACCACCGTAGAGTTGCTCTTCAAGAGCAATACAATAAACTATTTTTATTCAAAGTGAGATACACATAAAGTATTTGTAGCATTTCATCTCTTTAGGGTACCAAAGTTTTAATACGGGAAAACATATAAACAGAGTTTTGTTTTGGATTTTCGTAAAGTACTACTAATCTTTTAGATAAGGTTACAAGTTAATAACCCTGTAATATTAAATGATTACAATGACATAAATGCATAACTCCGGAGACTCACTAATTTGACGAGAAAGTGCGCATACTGCACCGGAATTGAGCGCAACATGCTGAAAAATATATGTGGTTTTTAAAGAAGTTGTCCAAGAAATAGCCTAACTAGATAAGGGTACTATAAATTGAAATATTCAAAAATTTATTACCACCTTTGAAAAAGCTGAGAACTGTTTACTACATACAATATTGGGCACCACTGAAATAAACATTGATGGTGGTTGTCAAAAAGAAGGAACACCACATCAGAGGAATTATATATATATATTTTATTCTGAGCACTGTTTACCGAAGATTTTATAAGTGTTTCGACCGCATAACTCGTTGAAAACACTGAAGCAGGCAGGAGTGTGGTATGGGCCTTTCCTGTTTCCCTTCATTCGTAACTCACAAGCAGTCCATCTGTCATACTTATCTAAAAAAACAAAGTATTCATTCATTAACTTATATATTGCGTCCGAAACGATTTCGACTGGAGGAGGCACCAATTGGCGTTGCGCATTACAAAAGTAAGTAGTTTTGTTGTTGGGGATGTTTGATTGAAACCTTGGCATTCTCCTGCGGCCTACATTCACCAGAGGCGAATCTTTTGTGTATAAAATTCTGTCGTTTGTGTAGAATCACACGGGCCGCCAAAAGGCGTGCCGAAGAACATAGCTTACGAAAGTCAGTACGAGAGCAGAATGTCGCTTTATTGTCAATGCCAGGCTCGCTTATATCCAGTTGGAACGTAAGAGAGGAAGAGGGAGGTGACAAGAAGCCTCAACCGTGCGGGCAACGAAATGGTGATGTAGGCACAGAATATGCAACAGTTTAGTTTCGCAATATTGAACATTCTAAGAGTAAGAGTTGTGCTTCGTTTTAGGCACTTTAGAAGAAAGATGCCTTTACCACAGGGAAAACATTTTGTTTGAGTAAGTGACCCACGTACTTTTAAATGGTGTTTATAGTAGATATAAAATGATCATTGAGTGCGACTTGAAAACTCAACAACAGAGAAATTGCACCTAACACCTTTGCTGCTATATCACGGTGAAAATCCGATACTATCAGGCAATAAGGCCGTTTTTCTTTTTGCTCTTTTTATTGGACGTTGAGCGAATGGCGTTGATTTTTCCGGTTTATTTTCTGAGTGCGTCCGATATCTTGCTAATTTTTATGTGTATTCTATAGCCAAAGACCTAACGCGCCTATTTGCACCATTGCGTCATTTTCTGTAAAGTAAAAATGCCAATTTTATTTTTTCGTCTCTTATGTCTGATAGATGGCTGTAAGCGGCAGAGCATTGTCACCCCATGTTTGACACCTGGGTCGCACACAATTGCGCCGTGTATACAATGCTATAACGCACAGGTTTTTATGTGTAAGATTGTTGACAGGCGAAAAATGGTGAGCAATGACTGATACGACACGTGGAGAAAAAGAATGCAGTTTTCTGTGTTTGCAAGGGCTTGTTAAGTTGTCTGGAATGTCTTTTCATGTTATATGCGCCGTCTAGAATGCAGCATTTTTAGGTATCTTTATCTTTTTGTGGCTTTTATCTATGGCCGAGAATGTTTTAGAGTCACGAGGTAAGTAGGCTGTCCAGAAGAAATAACAGTCGAAACCTAGACCCAGAAAAGTATTGGGGTGTCATGGCTTCGTTGCGTTGCTTATTCATGGCCCCCTTTTTTGCGTCTTTGTATTCGCTTTCCGGTTGAGAAGATCTCAGTACAACCACCCTTGTTAGTCATACCTATGTGATATTTGGTAAGCGTGCTTTGCTACCTTTTGAAATTAGGATATTTACTATCCCGCCTGAGGCCTGCAAAGCGGGGATTACAATCTTACATCAGAAATTTTTACATTTTATTCTTTGGACCAGTCGCTTCTCCCTCTCACTATCAGCGTTGGAAAATATACCTTGTCAAGAAGACATTTACGGAATTCAATTTGGCTTGATATGCTGCTTTCATAATTACAATGCTCAAACTACTCTCGTTGTCCCAATACATGTATATTGACCTTTTTTGAGGTCGAATACGTCAACACAATAGCTTCGTCGACCTACGTAAGTCAGAGTCAAGATGTGGTGGTTTATCTGGATGCAGGCTGCATTCGTAACCGACGCGCGTGAATCCCAAACTCAAGATTGATGTTTTAGCACGGTATTTAATTTTTGCTTTTCAGATTATTTGGGTACAGCAACTAATGTCCGCATCGGAAGTATTTTTGACATGGTATTTATAGTTTTGCTTTTAGTTGCTTCAAAACAAAATGGGCCCTGATTTATTTGATAAGTTTACGTGTCTGTTAAGGGTCACTCTAATAATTTCCATACCGCAGTTATACTATTATCGTAACCTTTGGAGCACAAATGAAGCATAAAATACAGATGTCAAATTGTACCACATTTGGATAAATATATAGCGCAGGAGATGTCAGTAAAATATATCAGGTATACTGCCTTGTTAAGGTGCATGCCCGACTTGACTGATGAGTCCGTCGACGATAGGCACAGAATCTTATCTTCAAAAACGGCTAAATATTTATACAGAATCCAAACTCAAATACCGTTGCGTAAGGTCGCTCAATAGGTATCTCGATATCTGCGTTTTAAAATTAATTTTGTTGCAACTTAGGCTCTCCTTCAACTGAAAAACGAAAATTTTTGTTGCTGGAACCCAAGTTTTTGTTGAAATCTGCCTCGACGTATCTTTTTACAATCTCAACTAGCCACACACTTTAAAAGGATTTGCTCCCGGAGTTTCTTGATTTTTTTACAGCCACAGAATTCTTTATCGGTGGCGGGCGAGTGTTGCTGAATGTTTCTACCACATTTTAAACTATGGTTGTGCACCTTTTACCTTTGAGCCTGTGTTTTAGTGAATGCACTTTGTGAATACGGGCAAGAATACACACTGGCGAAAAGTTTTACTCGTATATTGAAATATTCTGTTAAAACATTCAACAATTACCGCACACGAGTGGTTGAGTTAATAAGACACATAACGAGATGTACAGAAAAAGCTCATGAATGTAGCAGAATAGGTGGTTTACTGGAAATAAGATAGCTTAGAAACGATGCTTTTTAATGGTTGCCATATAAATACATCGTGCAGAGCCTACCATGTGGCTATTTTCTTCTAAAGTAGAAAAAAAGAGAAGAGAAGAGGTGTGCATTTCCAGAATGTTGCTGCCACCGCCTTCCGGTTTCTTGTATATCATCGCACCACAGAGGGAGGAATCAAAGTAAAAACAATTTTCGGGTTTCCTTGGCGAAATATGTGAGAAGTGTTTCTAAACACTCTTGAAACGAACGCCTATTGCTATCAAATATCGCAAGATTTACTTACTGTGTGTATACTTATTTGACAGTGGGGTGTCAGGGAATGTCAAAAAGATGCCGCATAGGCTCTCGGTATCCTGGTAAACGATTTGTTCAGTAAATTCTTGCCTCTCGGCTGTAACAAAGGAAGAAATGCGCTCAATGAAATCACCTTAGATAATACGCCGCTGTTTTACTTTGAAATTTTGAATATTTGCACCGTGTTCAAAAATAGGTGCAAAGATAAAATTAGTAACACTCCTTTGCTAAGAAGCGTATCTAGAGACAGGAAGCATCGGGCGCATTGCGTTGTTCGAACGCGCTTTGAAAATTGAATTTTTATAGTCGCTATGTCTGGAGTTGGCTGTTTAGGTATTCTTTGTGTACACGTAAACTAAAGAACAAAAACTTATTTGTCAATCAATTTTTCTATGTTTTTTGGATCTACGCAGCACTGGCATTATATATATATTCACATTTGCTGTGTATGTTTGCTCCAATATGAGTACAAAATTTAGAATTATTAAAATTATTTAAAATTATTAGAAAATTATTAGAAAAAATTAGAAAATTATTAGCCTGATTTAAAATTATTAGAAAGAAAGGGTATAACTGGCCATCTTCATCATATATTGAAATTCCTTTTGGTGACACGTTGGCTTTTGGTAATCTATCTTTTGGGGTATCCAGAGTTAGAACTTTCAAGTTCTTCGGACGTAGGCAACTAAAGGCCACCGAAGGCAAATACGCATGTTTAAATAACTTTACAGGCCGCATCATAGAGGGACATCATGCAAAGTATATGCAAAAATATATTTTCTTTTTTTTCCTTGCAACATTTTGTAGCGTGGTGCCATCACACGGGTGGAAGTGGCCCGCTTTAGGTATTTTATCCTGTAGTTGCAATGCGTAACCGAGTACGCATCTTTCCGGTTATGCCTGCGTAGTTTAATGCTTTTTAAAAAGCCTGGTGATAATTTTTGAATTGGTGGATCAAGCCCCGTTCTCTCTGGGGCGTGCTTGTTTGCGGCTTGTTAGGTCACCCATTGCGGCGAAAAACACCGCGCATTTGGCAAATCTATTTGTTTTTTTGCTGTACGGTATGCTGCCAGTGCGGATAAATCCCTAAACATTCCGCACACCATAGTTGCATATTACAGTAACGCCAAGTTTCTATTGGCAGAAACCAAACAATATTAAAATGTAGGGAATGTCCATTGGGTAGGAGCTAGTTTCTACTGGGAGGGTGAAACGTGGATAAATTGGAAGAAATTTAAAATTGTGTTGAGTTTTTTTTTGTTGATTGGTAGAGTCTCTTCCAAAGCATTGCGTTTTAATATCCTGCTTGTATTTTGAATGCGTACAGATATTGAACCTTGAACTCGATAATGCTGCTGTTTTTCTCACCATCCTATAGCGGTTGTGCGTCATGAATTGATAAGAACGCAGTACCAAACACAGAACGCAGTAAATGCCTGATAATTATACACCGAGATGCAGAGCGACAGGTTGTTCAGTAACTGAACCATTCAAAAAACCTTGTTTTTTAGGGCGGCGCACAAGTGTCTGGTTAGTGTCCCACTTTTATTATCTTGTGAGTTTTCTAAAAATGCGTTACCCAATTGATATTTGCCACGCCCACTTGCTAAATGTGTTATTTCTTTTTAACGAACTCCTGTACGTTTTCCAAAATGCCGCTAATACTATCTGTAAATACAGTCTCTTGTCATTAAGGAAAACGAAGAGAGCGGAGTTTTTAAGGGACCAAACGCGTGTTAAGTAAATATTAGTAGAAATTAAGAAGAAATGGACTTGGGCAGGGCATGCAATGCGAAGGCAAGATAACCGTTCGTAATTAATGTTAACAAAGTGGGTCCCTAGAGAACGCAAGCGTGGCAGGGAGCGGTAGAACGTTAGATGGTCAGTTTAGATAAAGAAATTTGCGAAGATAAATTGATCGCAGATAGCACAGGGACAGGTTAATGGGAGAGGCCTTAGCTCTAGAGTGGGCGTAGATAGGCTGGTGGTGATGGTGATGATGATGAATTCTCCATTTTAGGGAATGTCGTGTGCTTCTTGAAATTGCCCACGAATGCATATGTAGGGATCAGACTCGGTTGTTGGGCTCCTACATTTATTTAGAGAGTGTTGGCCCGGCCAGGAGTAGGAGCGGTGTAGACAAGTGGCCGCCTAGGCAGTCGGTCGTGCTCGATCTCTCGCGTGGCAGAGTTGACGCTGGCCAGGCACCGTGATGACGATAGGGCGCTGATGCTGACGATGGCGATGGTGTCGCTACACCTCAAAGGTAAATAAGCATGGCTCAGTATCTGGTCAAAATACCACCAAATCTAATGTACCAACGTGATCGGCTGTTTCCTCATGTACCCAGTAATTTGCGACAGAATAATAAATATAAATTTGCAGGATTTCACTAACCACAACAGTGTAGCTTGCAGTGCTAGCTTCCGTGTTGGGTTTTGCAGGTGTTTCTCAGGTTTTTTTTATTGAATCCACATTCAGGTAAAATAACTGTTTGTCTTACTCGACTATTGCTCGTTTGCTCTCTAGATTGTACTTTCATAGGGTTCTGAGAACCTCATTAGAACTCTCTAATTAAAAATCCGAGAAGCAAGACGTCTGAGTGCTGTGTAGTGAACTGTTCTTTTGGAATGTATATGAAGCAAATATTATACATAATAATCAAGTGCCTTGTCGAAGCAAATGAAGTGCAAAGCCGAAATAATGACTCCTTAAAAAAGGCCATTTCGCCAACCCGTACTCACGCCTCACAGCAGTAGTTGTTAGATGATACAATTGAATTAGACCATGGTTACTAATCCAAAGAAAGGCTGCAGTGTTCCAAATGCCAGCACCACTCCACACGTACATCGAAAGCTTACCCAATTCAAAAGCTACCATCGTCGCTTCCAACCTCGTCATTCACAATTAACACACGATGAAGAAACTACTTTGTGGCGCCTACAGACGAATTTGTATCCCCATAACACCCTACTGAACGCCATGTACCACACCCAATACCCTGCCATCTGCAACTCTTGCACTGTTGGTGGCCCCATACTACGAGGTATGGGAGTGCCAATAAACCCTTCTCTAGCCCTAATTCCCAACCCTGCCTATGAGTAGTGGGTAAAGCAAGCTGACCAGCTCCGAGCTCTCGAACCAGCGCCGACTGGTTTAAACGGCCTGGATGGCAGGCCAACACCAGGGCGTCTTGGAATAAGGATAACTCTCACTGGGTGGAAGCCATAAGAACACCTTCCCCTCAGTACAACAATGAATGTTTCTCTCTCTCTCTCTCTCTCTGTCTCTCTCTCTCTCTCTCTCTCTCTCTCTGTGTTTCTCTCTCTATCTCTCTATCTCCCTCTCTCTCTCTCTCTCTTTCTGTTTGTCTGTCTGTCTTAGTCCTATACAAATATTATCAGTGAAATGAAATTAGGAAGCCCGAAGTGGCGGCAAACCATAATAAACAAGCAGGCAGTCACCTTTTAGTGTTCAGGGTAGGAAGCCTTTGAAGGTAGGCGCGGGCAGCGAAACGTCTAACAACCCAACATGGTCATTATTGTTTGCCGCTGAAGCCAGTGTCCTTTGTTAGTATTGTCATGCCATTGGCTCCGATGGCAGTGCACATATTTTGCGGCCATGTAAGACTACATTTTTTGAAAGGGCTGGGATGTCATACTGCTAACGGTTCGGGGGTTTCTCGGAATATCCGGGACTTCTTTTTGTTCTTTTATTTTTTCTGATAACTGCCATTCTCCTAACTTTTTGCCTGATCTCTTAAAGTACAGGACATGTTTTGTAATAAGTCATGTCTAACAATAGTTCAAGTATCTGCCGCTCTCTGGGAGACCTTTTTTTGCTAGAAAAGCAGGAGTGATTTAAATGATTCGCAATCACGCCTAGCAGTTGCCAGTGACACTTACCGGTATTTAAAAACCTAGCGAGACCGAGAAAAAGAGATTATCAGTAAATAGAAGGCAAATTTTATGTTGAACTTGCCATCGAAAACCAACCAGGAACAGTAGATTGTGGAAGCCGGCCTGTCGTGAGAAAGCTACAGGACATGCGCATGCCAAAAGTTCTTAAACAAAAGAAACAACAAAAGGAAAAATCTTCAACCGGTGTTAGCTAACGCGGATAAAGTATCCTGCTTCATTGAAGTAATAATAAAAGCAGCCGGAACCGACACAAAAGAAGAACACGTATTACCCGTAAAAATACTGTTGCCACATATTTAAAGAAACAAAACAGCTGGACTGTGTTCATAGCGCACAACGTTGTAATAAATAGATAACAGAAGATACAAAAAGTATTGAATTTTTTTTCACTTTCAAAAACAACTGGCACCATCGCTCCTTGAACCCGGCTCAATCTCTACGGCACAATACCAGTGGCCTGAGTTCACAAAAGCAGGTTAGCAAACAGGCGGATGTGTAATCTAACCTGCCCGGCAATAGTGGAATGTATCTCTGGCCTGTATGCGATATTGAACGGGAATGTCTGATAAGGGTGGTGTAGAGGAGCCTTAAGAATAACATAACTTTTGTGATGTTACGGCAGCTTCTGGGTCTATAGGTTGATGTGTGATGTGTGATGTGGGAAATGATCTTTCTTCCAAAAAGGGCAGGTTTCCACCATTACACTCGTAATCTCTGGTTACGCAGAAGGTTCTGTCTTTAGCTTTCTTGGCATATTTTTACTCCTTAACAACCTTGAAACAAACGATATTTAATCGGGTATTAAAACCAGCGCTATTTAAGGGGTGGTTAGCGGTTGACAAAGCAAAACGTGACAAAGTGATATTTCGCCCAATGTCGGGTAGTCGCAGAGCCGCGCCGCTTCCCCATCTTTTCTATTGGCCAACCTAAGAATGCGCGATACAGCGTAAATGTAGTTCTCAAAATGAAGCTAGCTGCAGAAGAGGATGTGCTTCTACGTGGAGTGTACCTGTAACACCAGAGTGATGGTTTTTAACGTGACTAGGCAATTAAATATGGGCAGCGCTCTATTTCGGGTTCGTTTTGGTGTTATATGGCTCATGACAGCTAATGGGAACCCCCGGGTGGATAATACCGTCGCTTGCGCCTAATGTACACCCAAGGATTCGCATTTAAAAAACGCGTCTCTGCAAGTGTAAATCAGATTACGTCGCGCCGGCACAACCGTGCTCTGGAGTTTGATATACGTTTTATGGGGCCTCATTTTGCCCCACTGCCGTGTGTTGTTCTTTTATATCGCACATCACGTTTCAAAGGGAAGTTTTTATCTTCATGCGAAACCAGTCTTAGTGTATGCAAAGTAATCGTTAGGAGAAACGCAGGAAGCATGCGTGAAAAAACGCTGGAGAAGAGTTAGATGTAAGCGCATAGAGTGACCCTAGGTTTATCTCTCTTTTATGAGAGCTAGCGCTCTCGCTACCAACCGTGTGGAAGAGAGATGGAGACGGCGAAAAAGTGCGGCCACTGACTCAAACAGAGCCGTGTCATCGTGGCAAGACCGAATACTGGGGGCGAGTTACACAAAAATGGGGAGGTCACGCGCCATACGTACTTCCGAGAGCAGGTACATTAAAATCAGGAAGCCTTGAGCAGGAACAGGAGCAAAAGAAATGAGCACAAGCACAATGAATCATTCAAGAAGTAACAAAGGGTATACTGCACCCGAACGGTATAGTTTCTATAGTTAGCCATTTGAACAAATTCCATGGTCGTAATTTTGCTCCTTCATCTGCGTTCTTCTTTGCCTATCCTAGGATGGTTCTATTTTAGAGGCGAAGCACCTTAGAACCTCGCTTCGTCCGTGGCTTGTCCGTTGGCGTCCGTGTTCACAGTGTTTCGCATGCGCGAGGAGCATTGGATTGGATTGGCTTTGGATTGGATTGGATTTAAATAAATTTAATTGTATCACATTGAATTTGATTGGAATTGTATATACTGTACACACGCGTTGTCTCTCGTTTACATGCGCGAGTGGGAAATGCAAGGGGTGATTTACGCTACAAACGATCCTAAGTGCTTCGCCCACTCGTCATGAATAATAACGTGGAGATGCGTGAGTTTTTTCCAATAATATTGGAGTATAGATTTGTTCGTTTTTAAATACACTGCACACGGCTGTGATTTGAACCTCATGCCTGCAGCCCATTTTAGGCGAAGCCCGTTAGGACCTCGCAATGTCCGTGCCGTTGTCTGGAGTTGTCAGTTCACACAGCATTGTAAGCTATCTATCGAGAATGCCGCTCACGGTAGTACCATCCGCACGCCATCTGGGAAGAGTGCCGAGAACTGCAGTAGCAAAGATCGAAAATTTCAAAGGGTACAAAACTCAAAAACAAAAAAAAACCATAAACTGTCAACAATGCTTCGCGAAAAAGAGCAGTTGCAATCACATTGAAACTGCAGTGACTACAGCCAGCTACACGACAGGGCACTGCGGTGCAATGCGTATATAAGTGCGTTCCGGTATCAACCGACGGCCATCAGGGGAACGTGCGGATACCTCGTCTTTCCCAACTGCGATCTAGCCCTTTCAAAAAACCACTGTCCCTGCACTTCGCCGATCACAAGGCCGTGATTGTCAAGGCGAAACGTAAACCGGAACTCGTCACAAAGTACCACCAGTACCGCCAATAAAACACTGTATATGTATACAGTGCACATACGTTCGTCCATTCATTTTTGCACTGAATGCGCGATGATTCGCGTCAATTTAGCCCAAAACAGGCCAATACACTCAAACATCTCCACGCCATGAACAATGCCAAGGGTGCGAGGTACGTGTACGCGAATAGTCTTTCCTGTGGTGCTTGTCAATTACAGGGCATTTACTGCACCTCCAAATCAATTAAAACCCGGAGTGCATCAGCACGCACGGACGATGATGCTCATCACATAGGCAATGCAAAACTTCCTATCCAGTGCTTCGCAACCTCGGCATCGTGCCCGCACGGAGATGTGTGATTTTGTCGGAAAAGTATGTTAACCCTCCCTTTGCCTGCGTAGAAATTCCGTTTCTACCCTTTTCCCGGACGTTTATGTAGTTTTGCTCCCGCGGTAGAGGGACGCACAGTCCATCACATAAGGGCACAACGAGCCTACGGCATAATTTTGATGGCAGAATATTTTGTAAAAACTATGTTGACCAATTGTATTAAAAACGACAACCTTTATTAACAAGCCAGTAATCGTTAGCCAAGGCTGTATATAAGTCACCCTCATTCCGGTCTAACATTATATTTTCTAATATAAGAACTTAAAACACAATTGAAAAAGAATACTACTAGTTTATTACTGAGTATGGTATTTGCAATTTTTTTAAACCAAGTAAAAAGAGTACTTTTTAGGACATGTTGAATATTCTCCCTGCAAGTACACAACGTAGAACAAAACAAAACAACAGCCTGTGTATTGGAGGCGGGGGATTTTCTGCTCTAAAGTGAAATGTGTGAAAAACAGCAGAGTTAAGCCCAGATACACATAAATGTCGTTCTAGCTTTCACAAGCCGCTATTTTAGTTCCGTGAAAGACACTGAGCAATAAATTGCAATTTTTTTGCAGCTTCTAGTTGCAAAGAACATCGAAAAATTCTGACCGAACGTAAAAAAAGTCTCTAAAATTAGACTGGTGTGCCAAACATATCCAATTCAAATCTCAGCGACATAATATATTTCACAACATTTAATGAAGGACGTTTTGGTTTTCAACCTAAGAATGATCAAGAGGACTGTGATTTGGGCGAGTTGGTGAACTTTCATTATTTCAAATCAGCACGGAAGCAGCGCTGCGCTCTGTACGTGTCGTTCCTTTTTGTGGTTTTGTTTGTTCCGCGATAATGAACTAAGTATGTTATATAGCTAGATTTTCACCTATTGTTTGAAGTTAGTTTACTTGCAGTTTCGAACAAAAACACCATAGACACGTTAATTACAAAACACCAGTTTTGAACAAAAACATAATCGACAGCCCAATCAGCGTATTACAAAGCACAATTAGCACGAAAAATGGAGAAATTTTGGAAGATAGACTAAATTTGTTGCAAGATTGCACTATGTGCATTTATTTGTTAAGGGGTGGTGGAGTGGGTTGCACTCAATGTGATTGCTCTGAAAACCTAAATTTCCTCTTTCTTACAACAATAAAACGGCAGCTCACGCAGCCTCTACAAAAGCCCTAATTTATGACGACTCATGTGTACCCCGGACAACTTCAACAGAATACCTTAAAGAAACATCGCTTTCACAAAAGGCGACAAGAAACGTGCACCTTGATTAGTGAGCTGCGAGATATCGTCATGCGCAGAAACTCTTTTACGCATTTCTATGTTGTTCCGTAATGTGGTTGATACAAACTCGTGACTAATGAAGAATTACCCACCACTGAAGAAGAAAATCTTGCTCGCTGGTTAGTTGTGAGCATTCGTCGAATTTCGGCAGGCACCAAAATTTAGAAGGCGAACTTAGGGCGCAGATTCGTTCGATTTTCGAGAGAAGCCTACATAGTTACATTTCCCAGTGCCTTTAAACAGGGCAGGATTTAAAAGGGACAAAAATGCTACACTTTGCTACTCAAACAGCAGCACTTACTCGCTGCCTTGTTTCAGTGGCTATGGCATTGTGCTGCTGAGCCCAACGATGCGGGTTCTATACATGGCTGCGGCAACCGTTTTTCTGATAGTGGCGAAAAAAGAAAACGCCAATGTGTTTGAGATTTGACCAAGGTCGAAATTTGACCAAGGTCTCCAGATGGTCAAATTTATTCTACAGCCCTCCACTACGGGGCGCCTCGTCCCATTTGTAGCGTCAGCACGTTAAACCCTAGAATCAATCTATCAATCAAGAATGCCGCAGCCAAACTGCTAGCAACCTGAAAATATTGGTTAGTTCTCTTCTGGAAGGTGTTTGTTACATTTATATTTTGTTCCTATGATCTGCCTGCATTCTTTGGATGCAATCAATCCTCTGTAACAGAGGTAGTACGTGCACAACGCCGGAGGTAATATAAATGAACCTTTACAAACACCGCAGCTTTGTTAGAGTAACGAAGTAATATTTCTACAAAAGTATGTAAAAAAATCCCTGAAAGTATAAGGCAGAGGTTGCACTCTCTCCAACTTTAACGGTGAATATATAAAAAGCACAGTACTCCGTACCAAACCGATCAATTTAATTGCGGCAATTGTCGCCGCTTCAAACATTTGGAAGTTTTTTATACAATCTTATACCAATGTGTTTTCTCTCTGATAATAAATTGTGTTCTTCTGTAGATCACAATAAAATTATATTTCTGGCGCTGTCTCAAGGTGAGGCGAACGTATTTTTTTACCATAGTTTCGACAATTCCGACAAGGGAACCCTATTATGTTAGGCATGCCATCAGCAGCAACAGCAAAGTTACTGAAGTTCATTCCTGCGTGATAAACAATGAAAAAAAAAATAATACCCCGCCATTCCACACACGAGAAGTTGCTAAGAAAGTAGGAAATATTTGCTATTGTGCTGTCGTAATAAAAATACAAAAGAATACGCTACCTGGGCTACTCAATTGCATGACAGTGGGGCCATATGGATAACTTGTCGAGAAACGTCCCGTGTCTGTGTCAACGTAGGTGCCTTTGTACATCCTTCTCCTTTGTTGAAAGAGGATACGTTTGTAATTATTCAGCCACACACACACATACCGATTATAAGTGGAAACTTACCTTAGACCAGATACGTTTCTGTAGAACATTGCCTCTTTGTATATACCATACACCACATGATCCACTTTACAGAATGTGTTGGGAGTGGTTCCAACGTATGTCCAGATGTACTCAGTAAAATTTAAAAACTGCAAAATGAGATTTTACACCTAAACCACTATTGGTAACAGATTTTTCTTAAGAGTGTGATTGCAGGAGAACACTTTTCGTAAAAACTGCGAGTAGAGGACGGGAAATCGCCAAAGGAGGACGGGAGAAAACAAGCACCAATTAGGAATCTCTGCCCCTGGCGTCTCTCCGCATAGTTTTGTTCGTTACGCCGATTTTTTTCTTAGAATGCAATACTAACTAGCCGAGCAACATGCTGTTAGGGCAATATTGTTTTTGTTGTTTTGTGCAAGAGGTAATTTGCAGACGTGATAGTTAATTGACGTCTGAGGGATCCCTTAGCATGCAATAAATAAAAAACTGGGATGACAAAATTTACTCATCCGAGATCTTGATACTTGCTTTATTCGCCACAGCACACATATTCTGAAACAAATTTCACAATTCGAAGAGCTACTTTCGGGGGCAACGTTATTTTTATTAGTGTGTTTTATAGAACATATAAGCCATACCAGTAAACAAACTCATGGCTGCATGTTTGCTATAAGGTTGCGCCTTCGTAATGTTACTTTATTTTAAGTAGGTATGATTTTATTGATATAATTAAAACAGGAATTTCCACTACACAGAGTACTTTGTCGCACCTAGACGCCGTCAACACACATTTAATAAGTAAGCTGGCATCATTTCGTTTAAAATAGGGGCTGTAGGTTCATTTTTAACACAGAATTGTGAAGTCGTCGGGGGGACATTTTGACATTTACTTCTGCAGTAACATTCTCGAAATCCAAAAGGTAAAATGCATAAATGAGATTTGTACTACGTATGTGGCTGGCTTTCAAATTTACATTTTGACAAATTCGGCGTATCAAAAAACTGGTCAGAATGCATTAGATTTTGAGTATAATACAAAATGGGAACTTTCTTCACAAGCTATATTCGTGGGGTATATTTGTCAGCACTCAAAAGCAATGCTACTCCGGTTTGGCAACGGTGTTTTTAAACTTTGTATTTCTTTCTACTTATTGCACTATCCAAATTAAATTTGTCAGAAATCTAATCTCTGAGTGCAAGAAGAACCTTACTAACTTATTCAAAAGTGTTGTCACCTTATGCTTATATAAAATTTATGAAAAAATTATCTCAGAAGAAGCACGTGGTTGTTACAATGACCTTAAGGGCCATACGTTTTGAACCTTTGGCTAGAAAACATTTCACCAGTCGCTGCTTTGAATACCTCGAAAAGTAAAAAAAAACAGCGTTAGTAGGCACAATTTAGCAATATTTAACTGTTAACAAAATGTTCTTTTCTTAATAAACATAAAAAAATACCGCATATTTGGATTTACCATCCTCAGATCAACCATTGGCAAGTACGTCAGTCGTGCACATGTCGTTGTCTGTAAAAAACTTAGGGCGACACAGGTGGGTAGAGCTACAGCGAACTTCATCTTTCTGTCACCGAGAAAGTTCCACACTAAAATTTATCATGTTTTAATACTGCGAAATAGCGATGGGGTATTTCTCTCCGAAACGCAACAAAAGGTTTTCTTTAAATTTGCAAGCTGAAACAAAACCCTACAACAGCCGTCCCTTCTTGGCGTGTGTCTATTGCATGGCAACACAATGGAGGAATAGCGAAATATAGAATGTCTGCCCTAGCCGAAGAATGCATCCATACCAGTACCTCGAAGGTCACTGGCCATTTAACCTCAGTGTAGCCCTTCTTTTTTTTTGTGAAGTTTTTAAATCGTCATAGGTTAAGTGATATTACTTATAAATTAACACTTTGTCAAAATCGCTTGTTGTGACCTCACTGACATGTGAAATATCTCGGGCGTTGTCTCAGATGCAGAGGAAGCCGGATTTGTTGTCATCACAAATGTATATAAAGAAACATGTTGAAGCAGTTGGATTTGAGGGTGAAGCTAAAGCCAAATTATCAAGCTACGCTTCCCAGTCTACTATACCGCAAGAAGCACGCCAGAAAGAGACAAAGAAAACCGAAATACTTAAAGTTTAATTCGTTATTCTCATAATTCAGATAAAAAGGTAACATTATAAAGGTACTATCTATTAACTAAAAATGTATGCGATTCTCCAGTGATGGGCCCAGAGGTTTGAAGACCTTTTCGTATTAAATTTGAAGGTGAAGACAAAAACCCTATGATATTTAAAAGCTTTTGTTCCTCTGGGCTTAGGAACAAACTGATTGAGGGAAACATTATTGAAAACAAACCTTATAAGACATAAGTGATAGCTAGCAAGCTTTCGTAAGCGGCAAAGACGACCGATTCAGCAAATCGCAAATACGCGCTCGTGGTTACGCGCTGGTAAGAATGAGAACCTTTTCAAAAAGTGTAATAATAATATTAATAATAATAATATTTTCCTGTGGTGTAGATGGAATTCCAGCAGCCCTCATGAAGGCTTACGGCAACATTTTTGTGCCTGTCTTAACATCCATTTATAATAACTGCTCACTTTCCGGCAAATTTACTCGTGCATGGAAGATCGCTCGAATTTTTCCAATTTTTAAGTCTGGTGATAAGTCAGCCGTTTCTAACTATCGCCCGATCTCACTCCTTTGTGTCGCCTCAAAACTCATTGAGTCATCTCTCCACAAAGTTCTTGCTGCCTGCGTCAAGAACGTTGTGATACCAAATCAGTACGGCTTTTTCTCGGGTCGATCGACGGTCACAAATCTTGCAACCTTTATGACACAGGCTTCGGCTGCAGTTTGTGAAAATGGCCAGTTAGACGTTATTTATTTTGACCTCAATAAGGCGTTGATGTGGTGAACCATCAGTTATTAATTACAAGCTTGCTACGTCCGGTGTAGACGCAAGCCTTGTTGCCTTGTTGTCCAACTATCTCTTTGACCGGTCCTCTTATGTAGATGTTAACTACAAAAAGTCTTGTGTTTACCCTGCAACAAGTGGTGTACCTCACGGTTCTGTGCTGGGTTCATTATTGTTTTCTATCTTTATCAATGATGTGACAACAGCGTTAACAAACTCTTCTTTTCTTGTCTATGCTGATGATTCCAAACTATTTAGGCACATTAGTGGTGTTCAGCACTGCTCTGCCTTGCAGAGGGATGTGTCGAAATTATCGGTCTGGTGCAGAAAAAACTGCCTAATTTTAAACCCCACTAAAACAAAGGTTGTCACCTACAGCCGGAAAACCCACCGTCTGCTGTTTTCCTACAGTATTGAGAGAGCTCCTCTGCAAAGGGTTAAGGAGATTAGGGACCTAGGGGAGCTTTTCGACAGTACCCTCTCTTTTTCTCCTCATATTAGGCTCGTCACCCAGCGAGCGCTCCGAAGTCTTCGAAATGTGTGTCGGATTACAGAGGAATTCTCTTCTCCAGATCCCTTTCTAATGCTATACAATGCAATATGTATACCACCATTACAATATGCTTCTGTTGCCTGGAACGGCATCTCCAAATCTAGCAGTGAATTATTAGAACGTGTGCAGAAGAAATTTTCATTGGAAAACAGTTTTCATCCTGATTCTGACTTACCCATAGTTCCTTCCATCCCTTCCTTGAACTGCAGACGTATGCTTGCAGACCTTACATTTCTTCACAAAATTGTTCATGGTGACCTTTCTTGCGCAGACCTGCTTAACTGTTTAGAATTTAGTGTACCACCAGGTCGCATCGCCCGTTCTTGACCGCTGCGCGCAACTCCAATCATTCTCCTGTGCGCAGAATACAGAATTGTTGCAACCACTTCTTTGAACGCCTTGACATCCTTCAGAAATGCTTCACAAATTACAGTACAGCGCGGTTGAATACAGTATGTTAAACATCTATGATATGTCTGTCTTTTTTTTAGTTGGTTTTTCTGCGGTTTTGTCTACCCAACTGATAGTTGCCTATTTTCGAAACTGTTTACTGCCATTTGTTCGTATTATCATTTGTCTCCACACTCCGTTGTTTGTGTTGTATTACTTTCAAACTTTGTTGCTCTGCCTGTTGTGTGGCCTTTACGACAGGCACAGCAACATAGGCATCTTCTTTTTATTTTTTTACCTGTACCCAGGCGCCGCCTGTGCTTTATTTCTGTCATTTTCACTACTTCAATTTGTGTGTGTCTTGTCGCTTGTTTGTTCCTTGTATTTTGTTTTATATAACTATCCATGCGCCAGCACTCAGGCCTCTGGCTGTTCCTAAGCACGTAAACAAACATGATCGATTGATTGATTAATAATAATAATAATAATATAATAAAAACAGTAACAATTTATTATTACTAATACTAATAATAATAATAATAAATTATTCACTGTACATATGCAAATACATGATCCAGCCCGCACAAGCCTGTGGGGGTCGCTTGTGTGTGTGGCTGAGCAGCCCAGCGAATCACAGTTTGTGATTCAATATAATAAATACACATATCGCCATTTAAAACAAAATATTCCATTTTCAACATATAAAAACAAGCTCGATAAATAGGAACACAAGTGCGGTAACATACAAGACATTCTAGAAAACACTGCGATTAAGGCAGCTTCGCGAGAAAGAAAATAATGAAAAAAAAACAACAATCGTTACATAAAGGAATGCCAAGGTTGGTGTTCAAACACAGCAAGAAATACAAACTGGTTAACACACGGTGGGAAAGATTAAGAAACTTTATGCGTCTGTGCTCAAGCACAGTCAAAGCAAGCGTTTCGCTGTGGTGACGTTAGGAATATTGGGGTGAAAGTGAAGCTTAATAAAATAAAAAGAAATAAAGAAGCGGCGACTTCTTTGACCAATATTGCTTTAAACATGAGATAGGACGAATTGTTCAGTGTAACGTAGTGATTTTACTTTATTACTCACTACTTTGAATTATTCAAAATAATTTTTTATAATACATCAAAAATACACTGTTGGCATAGGGACATGTCAAAGGAATACATAGTAGATTGAAGACCATAATCATGGTATTAGCTACCATATGCATGGTTAACAGCAATTTTAATTATTATTCGGTTTATAACGTGTATTTGTAAGCGTAAGAAAAACCTTCAAAAGTCATACAATATTTGTTAATTGACTCACCCAGACAATTGTACACCATTTTTCTAACGGAAACGTCACAGCATGACCTCAGAGAAAACAAACATATACAAATCTAACGCAACCGTTTAGCCACCTGCAAAATTTGCAAACTCCAGGATAATGTGTCGTCAAAGATCAAACCTAGGAAATTAAAATTGCGTACAAGATTAACTTAGCAGCAGGAACAACCGAAACACTGAGTACCACGGAGAAAAAAAGAGTAAGGCGGCGCTGGGGCTTATGCGGGCTACGAAAACATAATAACTTTGTTTTTGATGTGTTAACAAAAATACTGTTCATACAGAACCAGTCGACCAAAACAGAAATGTCCTATAGGATAATTCAAACTCTATCATCGTATGTGTCTTAGGGCAATGAAACAACTGTATCATCCCCATATTAGAACTAAACGTAAACAAAAACTCATCCGTCAAGAATGTGTTGTGTCCAGCCATACAAAGATACGCATGTCTTTAGCTCCATGCAGAAGCCTTCATATGCGAGGAACATGTAACCCTGCCTGGCATTGATGTCGTGGTTCGCGGGTTTAACCCAGAGTCAGCGCCAGTGTGGGTAAGGATGAGTATTTGCTTTAGCGCAAGCTGACTTTTCGAAAGTATCGCTACAACCCTACTCGAAAAAAAGGGCAAGTCTGCCATCGATACACTAACGTGGCTTTAGATGACTTCCTCTATATGGCTAAGACAATTTGACTTTTTGAGCGAAGGTAAACGGATTCAATAATCATTTGAACGTAAAAGGTGCATTGCAAAGGCAGAATGGCCTCCGAACCGTAAACATGATTTTAGGATAAAGAGCATGAGTGAAATCCGTTAAGACCGCACGCTTTCCTAGCCTAATTTAAGCATCGGCAGTATCCACATTTTTGCATCTTTCTGTACCTCCAGACTTGTCGCGTAACGGCAGTGAAGCGGAATGAAAACTTTGTATGGTGTGCATTTTTTCTGATTAATTATGAAGTTTATTGCGCCAACGCAACACATGCTATGAGGCGCGTGCTAGTAAAGGGCTCCAGAACAATTGTAAACACCTGGGCATCTCTACTGCACTCTGAAACCTGCACCTCAAGACTGCTTTCGCTTTTAGCTTCGATGAGAAAAGCGGGAGCCGTTGCTCGGGGTTCATTTTTAAAGCGTCGCTTTACTAATCTCCTAATGCGGTTGTGCCGTCATCCGTAATTTCACCTTCATTTACAACCAGCTGCACCACATCTCTTACAGCACATCACATGACTGGCCACGACTGCTATCAATTCTGCGCACGAGACGCCATTAGAAGGCAGTTCTGCTCAACTGATCGGCAGCGGCTGTGGTTGGAGAGGCTGCTGAGCTGATAGGCAGCCAACAGCTACACTCCCGCGATGCCCAAACCTGCCGGCCCAGGCATGTGCCGCTGAGTCGTTTCGTGCTACGTGACTCGTGTTGCGTCGGGAAAGGAAGAACGCCTCGTTCGGCATGAATGAAAACGAGGTGCTGGCCTCATTATGTGCGTGTTTCATGGTACCAAAGCGATTTGAGCTGTGGTCGGCTCGCCACTCAAGTTTAACAGGCGGATAATGCTCGGCGAGCTGATTTCTGGGAGAGGAAGCGAAAGACCAAACGAGCAATTTTGCATCACAACATGGCGATGCTCAACCCACGCAATGTCGCATTCGGTTTACAAGATTTAGCAAAGTCATGTAGCTGCAGTCTGATAAAGGCAAGTCCGTTGCGTTACGTGAGTAAACCTTTGTTATTATTCATGGTGTTATTCGATCTTTACCTATACTATACTCTGTATCTATATAAGTAAATAAATATATAAATATATATAGAAATATATATATACATATATAAATATATATATATATATATATATATATATATATATATATATATATATATATATATATATATATATATATATATATATTTATATATATATATATATATATATATATACATATATATATATAGAGAGAGAAAGAAATGCCGGCAGTATACAACGCCAAAGAAGACAAAGGTGAATGGTTAGGCTATTTTTTACTGTTAGGGACGTCACATTAGTTTTTTTATTATGAATTACGTGAGAAAGACAGAAAGAAAAGTCGTACTAAATATAAATACCCCGGAAAGTGAAGGAGAACACAGTCGCCCAAATAGCCGAATTGGTAAGGCATTCGAGATCTAATCGAAAGGCGTGGGTTCAGTCCCCACTCTGGGCGCGTGTTTTTCTTTATGTCTTTCTCATGTAATTAATAATAAAAAAAGTATTGTATCGTCACTAACGGTAAAAAATAGTCTAACCATTCCCCTATATCTCTTCGGAGTTGTAGACTGCCGGCATTTCTTTCTGTATTTTCTAACTGGCCCCTCATTTTCCAAACCCTATTATCGTGCGAAAGATTAGCAGGGGCCTCGGTCTGGCAGCCTTGATGCCAAGGTAGCATAAGAGGGTTTCGCGCCAGTTACCCTCTTATGACAGGATGTAGACGTTCGCCTCACGCCCCGGGGGGTTCAAAAGGAGGTCCCCTTCACCCCGTGTAGTCTGAGTTGCACTGGCTACCACCCTCAAGCGTCAGGTACAGTCGTAATAAAATTAAATACCCCAGAAAGTGAAGGAGAACACAGTTGCCCGGATAGCCGAATTGGTAAGGCATTCGAGATCTAATCGAAAGGCGTGGGTTCGGTCCCCACTCTGGGCGCGTTTTTTTCTTTCTTTCTTTCTGATGTAATTACAATAAAAAAGAATGTATCGTCACTAACGGTAAAAAATAGTCTAACCTTGCCCTAATGCCTTCTTTGGCGTTGTAGACTGCCGGCATTTCTTTCTGTATTTGCTAACGAGCCCCTCATTTGCCAAACACTATTATCGTGCGAAAGCTTAGCGAGGGCCTCGGTCCTTGCAGCCTTGATGCCAAGTAGCATAAAAGGGTTTCGCGCCAGTTACCCGCTTAAGACAGGCTGTAGATGTTCGCGTCACGCCCCGAGGGTTGAAAAGAAGGTCCCCTTCTCCCTGTGTAGTCAGAGTTGCCCTGGCTACCACCCTCAAGCGTCAGGTACAGTCGTACTAAATATAAATACCCCAGAAAGTGAAGGAAAACACAGTCGCTCAGAGATCCGAATTGGTAAGGCATTCAAGATCTAATCGAAAGGAGTGGGTTTGGTCCCCACTCTGGGGGCATGTTTAAAAGCAGAGCATTTCCTTAACTCACGATGTTATGCGTCCGCAAGTCGGCGTCCGCAGCCAGCCAGCACGTGCCCTCCTTCCCCGCTCCTCCTTGTTCTCAACAACAGGTGCGGGCGCGCATGCGCGTGCTCCGGCGCTGAAAGAGGCGTTGCAATAGCAGGTGCTAACTCCTCTCCCTCTACTGCGCGCGCTACGAATATACTCGTTGCCCGAGCGAAGGATCCGTGGCCCGACATTGACGTTTGGCCGCGGCTTCTCGTGCACGAAGTTTGGCGTCGGCTGCGGGCTTCAGACTCTTGCGTTCGGCGTCGGCAGCATGCCGTCTCGCCGCCTTGTCTCCTGCCGCCGTGGTTGAAGAGGATGGCACGATGTCTTGAACTGGTACTACAACGCTGACGTTGGCTCACGTCGCGGTACTGGTTAAAGGTGTTGCTTCCATCGCTTATGAACTTCGACGATGGCGCACTGTCCTGAGGAGAGGGATAATAAGAAAGAAAAGAAAAGAAACAAAAGGATAATAACAAAGATCCAACCGATTGCCCCGCAGAGAGGGTGGGGTGCAAACAATGGCAATAAATAACACGTTACGTACTTACGTCTCTCGTCTCTCTCTCTCTCGTCTCGCAACCCAACTACCCAACTCCTACGACAACTAGAACTACCACCGCCAACTACCACAACCTACGCCACATGACCACCCCCAATGCTCTGCATTTACTCGTGTCCCTCGCGCGGGGGCATGCGACGGAGGATTTTTTTCTTTCTTTCTTTCTCATGTAATTAATAAAAAAAAAATAATGTAATGTCACAGTCTAACCATTCCCCTATGCCTTGTTTGGCGTTGTAGTCTGCCGGCATTTCTTTCTGTATTTCCTAACAAGCCCCTCATTTTCCAAACCCTATTATCGTGCGAAAGCTTAGTGAGGGCCTCTGTCCTGGCAGCCTTGATGCCAAGATAGCATAAGAGGGTTTCGCGCCAGTTACCCGCTTATGACCGGCTGTAAACGTTTGCGGCACTCCACGGGGGTTGAAAAGAAGGTCCCCTTCTCCCCGTGTAGTCTGAGTTGCAGTGGCTACCACCCTCAAGCGTCAGGTACAGTCGTACTAAATATAAATACCCCAGAAAGTGAAGGAGAACACAGTGCCCAGACAGCCGAATCGGTAAGGCATTCGAGATCTTATCGAAAGGCGTGCGTTCGGTCCCCACTCTGGGCGCGTGTTTTTCTTTTTTCTCATGTAATTATAATAAAAAAATATAGTAACGTCACTAACGGTAAAAAATAGTATAACCTTTCCAGTATGCCTTCTTTGGTGTTGTAGACTGCCATCATTTTTTTTTTGTATTTCCTAACGAGCCCCTCATTTTCCAAACACTATTATCGTGCGAAAGCTTATCGAGGGCCTCGGTTCTGGCAGCCTTGATTCCAAGGTAGCATAAGAGGGTTTCGCGCCAGTTACCCGCTTATGACAGGCTGTAGACGTTCGCAGGACGCTCCGGAGGTTGAAAAGAAGGTCCCCTTCACCCCGTGTTGTCTGAGTTGCGCTGGCTACCACACTCAAGCGTCAGGTACAGTCGTAATAAATATAAATACCCCAGAAAGTGAAGGAGAACACAGTCGCCCAGATAGCCGAATTGGTAAGGCATTTGAGATCTAATTGAAAGGCGTGGGTTCGGTCCCCACTCTGGGCGCGTTTTTTTCTTTCTTTCTTTCTGATGTAATTACAATAAAAAAGAATGTATCGTCACTAACGGTAAAAAATAGTCTAACCTTGCCCTAATGCCTTCTTTGGCGTTGTAGACTGCCGGCATTTCTTTCTGTATTTCCTAACGAGCCCCTCATTTTCCAAACCCTATTATCGTGCGAAAGCTTAGCGAGGGCCTCGATTCTGGCAGACTTGATGCCAAGGTAGCATAAGAGGGTTTTGCGCCAGTTACCCGCTAATGACAGGCTGTAGACGTTCGCGTCACGTCCCGGGGGCTGAAAAAAAGGTCCCCTTCTCCCCGTGTAGTCTGAGTAGTGCTGGCTAGCACCCTCAAGCGTCAGGTACAGTCGTACTAAATATAAATACCCCAGAAAGTGAAGGAGAACACAGTCGCTCAGATAGCCGAATTATTAAGGCATTCGAGATTTATTCGAAAGGCGTGGGATTGGTCCCCACTCTGTGCGCGAGTTTTAAATGCAGGACATTTCTTTACCTCACGCTGTTATGCGTCCGTAAGTCGGCGTCCGCAGCCAGCCAGCGCGTGCCCCCCTCCCCCGCTCCTCCTTGCTCTTAACAACAGGTGCGGGCGCGCATGCGCGTGCTCCGGCGCTGAAATAGGCGTTGCAGCAGCAGGTGCTACCTCCTCTCCCTCTACTGCGCGCGCTACGAATATACTCGTTGCCCGAGCGAAGGATCTGCGGCACGACGTTGACGTTTGGCCACGGCTTCTTGTGCACGAAGTTCGGCGTCGCCAGCGCGCTTCAGACGCTTGCATTCGGCGTCGGCAGAGCACCGTCTCGCCGCCATGTCTTCTGCCGCCTTCGTTGAAGAGGATGGCATGATGTCTTGAACTGGTACTGCAACGCTGACGTTGGCTCTCGTCGCGGTACTGGTTGAAGGTGTTGCTTCTATTGCTTATGAACTTCGACGATGGCGCACTGCCCTCCCAAGAGGGATAATCAGAAAGAAAAGAAGAGAAACAAAAGAATAATAACAAAGATCCAACCGATTGCCCCACAGATAGGGTGGGGTGCAAACAATGGCAATAAATAACACGTTACGTACTTACGTCTCTCGTCTCTCTTTCTCTCGTCTCGCAACCCACCTACCCAACCCCTACGACAACAACAACTACAACTACCACCGCCAACTACCACAACCTACGTCACGTGACCACCCCCAATGCTCTGCATTTACTCGTGTCCCTTGCGCGGGGGCATGCGACGGAGGATTTTTTCTTTCTTTCTTAATCATGTAATTAATAATAAAAAACTAATGTAACGTCACAGTCTAACCATTCCCCTATGCCTTGTTTGGCGTTGTAGTCTGCCGTCATTTCTTTCTGTATTTCCTAACAAGCCTCTCATTTTCCAAACCCTATTATCGTGCGAAAGCTTAGCGAGGGCCTCTGTCCTGGCAGCCTTGATGCCAAGATAGCATAAGAGGGTTTCGCGCCAGTTAACCGCTTATGAGCGGCTGTAGACGTTCGCGGCACGCCCCGGGGGTTGAAAAGAAGGTCCCCTTCTCCCCGTGTAGTCTGAGTTGAACTGGCTACCACCCTCAAGCGTCAGGTACAGTCGTACTAAATATAAATTCCCCAGAAAGTGAAGGAGAACACAGTGCCCAGAAAGCCGAATCGGTAAGGCATTCGAGATCTAATCGAAAGGCGTGGGTTCGGTCCCCACTCTGGGCGCGTGTGTTTCTTTCTTTCTTTCTCATGTCATTATTAATAAAAATAATGTAACATCACTAACGGTAAAAAACAGTCTAACCATTCCCCTATGCCTTCTTTGGCGTTTTAGACTGCCGGCATTTCTTTCTGTATTTCCTAACGAGCCCCTCATTTTCCAAACCCTAAATAAAATATATATATATATATATATATATGTATATATATATATATATATATATATATATATATATATATATATATATATATATATATATATATATATATATATATATATATATATATATATATACATATATAACTGTCATGAGTCAAGGACAATCCCCGCAACGACTCCGAAGGAGATCAAGGAAGAGAAAAAAAAGTGGAAGAGCGATGGATGCAGGTGTGGTGCGAGGGGACCAGGCTCCGAAACAGCCAAGCCAATGGTGATGCGACCAGAGGAACCGACGTCGCTACACAAGCCTGGCGGGAGCGGGCTGACTACGCATCGGCTTCAGCCTCCCGATATTCCACCAACCGACGTCTTGGCAGCTCCAGCACCGACGGAGGAACCTCTTCGGTCAGCGGCATTTAATCGTTGTCCTGTGCTACAACGGCCCTGGTAACGGCAAGGTCTTCCGGCATCCCAGGCTCACTACGCCAGTTTGCCAATAACACGACAACCACACCCGGGTACCGGCTCTTCGCGGCGCCCGGCGATTTCCTCACGTCAACACGCATGATCTTCGTTAGCCTCGCCTGTAATGCCATATCTTGCAAGGACGTTGTTTGGTTGTCAGGCAGAACTGTCATAGGAGAGTTTTCTAGTGTGTTCGCGTGTGTGTTTTTCTTTGCTCTTTAAGTTTCTTTCCTTTATGATAAATCTTTTTTCTGAAGCCTTCACCCCTTTCCTTTTTCTCTGGCGGGCAGGACGCGTGACAGTAATAATTGACAAGCCTGCCAGGATCTTGGCATATCAGCTGCCAGGATAGGCCCAGTGTCACGTGCCTCGCCAGCTTAGAAGAATGGATTGGGAAAAAGTGCTATCGTTAATTCAAACGCTCGGGTTGAACATAGAGGAGCCATTTCGAATAATTGAAGAAGAGAGTCAGAAAGAGCAGAAAAAGTTTGAGGGAGAAAAACGAGAATTGGAAGAACAGAAACAAAAGGCAGAGTCAGCTCCGCCTCGTGCAAAGTAGCGTCGGAAAAGCAGAGAGCATTCAACCCGCCGCACATGAGATGGAATGCACGCGCACTGCAGGAGGCGATAATGTGGAGAGTACGATAGATGGAAAAGATAAAAATGTCTCACGGCAGACCATGGAGGAAGAAGTAGCGTTCCAAGTGCGAGATTGGAAACGTGGTGCGTGTGGCACGGCGGAAGGCAAGCCACAAGAAGATGGGTGCATCGAGAGGGTGCCAGCCAAGGACAGTTGGCTGTCCATCGTTGCGTTTGGAGGTTCCTATAAAGACAGAGTGGTCCTCGAACAGCGAGTGATGACAGACAAGGTCTTTTCTGAAATGAGCGCTTGTTGTTGTAAGACCGCGTTCAAAGGCGGAGTTCCCTCTGATATAGAGAAAGGTGCCATTACGGAGGCTAGAGTTGGTTCTGAAAAGGCCAGGGAAAATATTGGCCTTGTCACGGCAATCACAGAAGCTGAGCCATTCGCTGAGTTTGGCAAATCAACTGGAACCGCGCTTTAATGATGAAATGTGCACTGTCGATACAGAGACGCGAAGAAAGGAATTGTACAGGGATGTCATGCACGAGGTAGTTGTCGCTCGAAAATATCCTTGGCGAGGCCAAGATAAGCAGTCTCGGATGCCCACCAGAAAGCAAAAACATGCATCCTCGAGATAGAGAGCTCGGAGCAACGAGAAGGGGAGAGCTGGACACGTAGACGAGTTCTAGAGCGTCAGCGTAGTCCTCTGGAGAAAGACTGGCAAACTAGAAAACTGCACAAGCTATCGTACGCAACACGGCGGACATCTAAACGACTGACCACAATGCGGATGAGCAAATGCAGGCTCGAAAATAGGCATCGGGCGCAAGGTAAACCACGTCAAGGGAAAGGTGTTGCGCCACAAGCGGAAAGAGCTGGCCCAAATATTTCGCGTGATCTCGAAGAGCGGATGATAGCAGTATTTCGGCACCTTCAGATACTGTTGAGAAAAAGCTTGTGTGCCAGATGTGGAAAAGGTAGGAGGAAAGCTGTTTGGAGAAACCGAAGCGGTTGCCCTGAGCAAGATGTTAAATGGGCTCGCTGGAAGAAGGTGAAAATCTGAATCGTTCTGAACTGGCGCAGAAAGGTGAGCAATTGCGCAAGGTCACATCGGCCGGAACTAACAAGCCACACACAGACTAATCGTTTGTAGGCACTTTCTCAACAGCAGCGCTGGAGAGGTTGAATAGAGGGAGAAAATTCCGGTGCCTACAATTCCCACCGAATGAAGAGAAATGAGCGTGTTCATGAAATTCTACAATAAGACTTTGGGTGCACCCTCACCCCGGCGACCATTGCCGGTAACGCACTCCCTCAAGACAGCAGGATTGTTCACCCTGGGACAGTATTGTCGGCGAAGAAACTTACTGCAGTCACAGTCTCCAGCGGCTGCGAAGCACCTCACCACGGCGGTTGTCAGACCTGTGACGCAGCAGAGGGTAGTACGAATCGCTAGATTTGGGCAGGCCGTCATTGGAATCTGAACTTGTCATCGTTTAACACCAGCACATTATCTTGTGCGGCGAGTTTAGAGGTGTTGTTCAAGGTATTAGAGGGCAATAAATGGGATGTAATATGGCGTAGTGAGGTTAGTAGGAAAGGTGAATCCATTACAGTGCTGAAAAAAGACGTCCTATGTTACAGTGGTCTACGTATACAGAAAAGAACTGGCAATGGGACAATAAAAGCATAGCTGGCAACGTGGACAAACTCTACAGTATGAACGAAAGAGTAGCTGTTCTTGTAATTAGGCCTAATAAGAGGTACGAACTCAAGGTGGTACAGGGCTCTGCGAATACATTTACCCACGGCGACTAGCTAGTGTAACACTTGTATAAAGATGTGAAATCGACAATGGTTATATCAAACACATAATATACGGTATTTATATGAGACCTAATTGCTAAAGTAGGCAAGAAGCAGGATGAAGAGAAGGCAGTCGGGAACGATGGTCTGAGTTTTTAAAGTGACAGAGGGGACATAATACTTCAGTTCGCAGAAAAAAAAATAGACTACGCATAATGAAAACGGGAGAGCCGAAGTGGACGTGGATGAGCCTCAATGGGAAACATAAATTTGAAATTGACTTCAAACTATGCGATAACCCTGCCGTCATGCAGGATTAGAAGGTGCACGGAAGGTTCAGTTGTAGGGACAACCGTATGGTAAAATCTCAAATTGGGCTAGATTTCAGGAAGGACCGTAAAAAGCTAGTAAAAAAGAAGATGATCAATCTGCAACTGTAAAACAGGACGTTGCAGAATTCAGGATCGCGCTGCAGATGCGAAACTCAGCTTTAACCGAGGAAGCAGAGCTTACGACACGGAAAGCCTGCGATAACCTTACATGCATTATCACGGAATGTGCAGTAAGATTTGGAGTTACGATCGCAAGACAGGTCAATGGTAAACTTTCAGAGGAGACAAAAGCCTGACAATATTTACCCCATCTTGCAGAATAGTGCTCGTGGATTTTTGGAAGTTAATCAATAGGCGTAAGACAGCAGTTGTATTGCTGTGTAATATGAAGAGAATTGAGCGTGCTGTAAAAAACAGAGACAGTCTGAAATTGGCGAGGAGAGATCAAGTCATAGGTAAAAATTAAATGCATGCACTGAAAGACTTGAAAGGCAAATGCATCAAAAATATGGATAAAATGGTTATAGTCGCCTAGGAGTTCCATAGAAATCTGTACAGTAGCCGCGACATCAAGGATATTACCTTACGAGGAAAGGATTCAGATGGGATAGACATCCAACCAGTAACAACACAAGAAGTAAAGAATGCTTTCAAAAAATAGAATCGGGCAAAGCACCCGGTGAGGATCAGATAACCGCCGACCTCTTCAGGATAGCGGGCAAATTGTAGTACAAAAACTCGCAAACCTGTCTACACAATCCCTTATTGCGGCGAGTTTACCATACTCTTCGAAGAAAGCGAACATCATCCGAATCCCTAAGAACGCTGCCATGAATGACTTGAAAAACTACAGGCCGATCATCTTCTGTAAGTTGTCTACAAGATACTTATCAACATATTCAACAAAAGTTTGTGTCACTTAATTTTAATCAAACTAAATACTATAGCAGGGTTACGTAAATACTATTAATTGAATATTCGTATTCACACGATCAATCAGGGCGGCAGAGAAATCAGAGGAGTGTACTCTACCCGAATGCATAGCGTTCATAGGTTATGAAAAAGCAATGAACCCTGTCGGAACCTAAGCAGTCATTCAGGCACTGCGGAATAAGGGTTTAAACGAGCAATATGTAAGAACACTAGAGCACATCTAGAATGGACCACAGCAACCATCGTCCAACATAACGAGAGCAGTAACCTACCTATAATGAAGGGCGCAATACCAGGGGACACAGTCTCTTCACTGTTATTCAGGGCATGTTTACAAGAAATATTCAGAAAATTCGTATAGAAGAAGGTTGGCGTTAGGGTAATGGAGAGTACCCCAGTATCCTTAGGTTTGCTGATAACGTTGTCTTTCTAAGTAACGCGGGGGACAAAGTGCAATGCATGTGAACCGCACTGGACCAGCAGAACAAAATCGTGGGCCTAAATATATTAGCAGAAAGCTATAGTAATGCTTAATAATCTCGTCAGAGCACAGCGGTTTGAAATGGGTGGGTAGGCAGTGGAAGTGGTAAGCGAATATATCTCCTCAGTTTAACTAATGACGCCGGATCTCAACCAGGAGGACAAGGAGGTAGTGCAAGGATAAAAATGGGGTGGAGTGGAATCGACCGGCAGTCTCAGATCAGGAATGGCATTTTACTATTGTTCCTGAAAGAGAAAGTGTATTACAGCTGCATCTTACTGGTACTCACCCGCGGGGCAGGAACTTGGAGGTTCACTAAGAGGGCTCAACCTATATTGAGGACGAGTCATCGAGCAATAAAGGAAAGATGAGTGGTGTAACAATAAAGCACACGAAAAGACCAGACACAGGGAACAAACACGTGTTAGTAAAATACTAGTAGAAAGTAGGAAGAAACGGGGGGTTGGTCATTAAGAAAAACAAACTGGATCCCTAGAGGAGGCAAGCTTGGCAGGGGGTGACAGAAAGTTAGTTGGTGAGATGAGTTCAAGAATTTTGCGGCGATAAATTTCTCGTCGTCAGCACAGGACTGAGACAATTGGACACACACGGGAGAGGCCTTTGCCTTGCTGTGGCGTAGATAGACTGATGACGATAGTAATGATGACTGAACTGGAATGTTACAATTTTTTGTAAAGCTGATGCAGTTCACATTTGTAAAATTTTAGACTTCAGTGCATACGCTTTTGCTCTATTTCTGTGATCTGAACTACTGCAGTGTGCCGCTTCAAAAGTCACCTTGTCTGACTGGTAACCACATTGATTCAATGGGGGACCATGGCGTAAATGTTAAAAGTTGGAAAGCATTTTGAGATGATGCCGTGGCAGATGGAGCAAGATTTCTTTGGTAATCTGTTGTTCTGAAATATGTGCCTGAAAAGCGTTAATTATATTGGAAATTTAAAAAAACTATCAGTGTAGGTCATAATGTACCCTGGTAAGGTCTGCCGAACCGAGCTTGATCACTTACAATTACTCGCAGCTTTTGTAGAAAGTGTAAACAGATTTCCAACATAAACCACTTTCTCTGTGCCTTGTTGCTTGACTTCAATAAAAAACTGCTGTCATGTTGTATGTCTTGAGTGTACGATAACATGGCGCACCTTCAACTTGTGCTGCAAGGCTAGAGAAAGAGCTAAAGGTCCACTTAGCCTCCTCACCTTTGGAAGCTGCTGCTAGACGGTGGACCAATTAGCATGGTACACGAGATATTGCGCGCCTCGTTGCCGTTTCGGCGTTGCTGCTTCGGCTGGATACTCGTGGTTAGAGCGTAGCCACTTCATAAGTGTTTTTGTAGCGACACAACCGCGTTCGCGCTACGCTTTTTCTTGCTCTGGCTCTACATACTTCTTCGGCCGAACCATGTTTTGTGGGAGTGTACACGATGTGCTCGGTGCGGAGTCACGAAGTGCAGTCTTTCGCTGAGCCGGCAATACGATACCTCTTTTCCCACCAGTGGACCTTCTGTTAAGCTACGCGTTCCTAAATAGATTGGAGCCTTGCTTTTTTAGAATGTTCAAAACCTGTATCAGGTGCTTTCGCTACCAATACGGAAATACTTGGACTGTACGGCCATGTATTCTGTTTGATAGCGCTTACTATTAGGACAAAAATTGTGTTCATGGCTATATATCACTGCGGTAGTGCGATGTTCTATACTTGAGTGCAAGCTGATAGCGGCAATAGATCATGTATTGTCCTACTCTGTCAAAGTGGCCGACCCAGATTTCAAGGCGGGCGCTTTTCTAAAGAAGATTACGCCTAATTAAGTGACATTGGCTGCTTTTTCCCATAGTTTTTTTCAGTGCCGATGTAGCATTTTAAAAGCTGACAAGGCTGAATAACGAATGAATACTACATGTGCACCGTTCAAAACGCTTCCAGTAAGACACTCTTATTATGATGATGACGAAGTTCCCGAGAAAGTAGAGGGAAGAATCGCACCGCCAGGAGCGTAGTGGTCATCGCACCAGACGCGTACTCTGGAGGTCGTAGGTTCGGATGCCCACTCACAGAAGGGGTGTTATCCACTTTCCATAGACATCTGTACCGGTTTCCACGATAATAAATTACCTAGCTCATTCTCCCCTAGGTTTTTGTTGGCCTTTTGACTGCCTCCCCTTGTTTTTGCAACACTTCAATGAGCCCCACATTTATCTTATGATACGATATATATATAAGTGTATATATATATATATATATATATATATATATATATATATAAATATAAATATATATATATATATATACATATATAGATGTTTAAATGTATGGTGAACCAGAATGGGATACGTAGGGGCTCGTTGAAATAAGGCAGAAATAAAACCTGGGAAAGCAGAGGGGAGCATATGCTAGGTCATTGAAACAGATGACGACCTTGGAAAGACTGAAAGTCGACAAAAAGTGGCCCCCGGGTGGGACCTGATCCAATGACCTGCGACCTGCAGACGCGTATTATCTAGGTCGTGGGTTCGGATCCAACCCGGCGGGGCTTTCTTCAACACTTTCTTTCAGTCTCTCCACATTCGTCGTGTGATTAAATAACCTCCCACATTCTGCCCTTCGCGTTCGGAGGTTTTCTTGACTGCCAACCCTTGTTTCTCTCTCTCTCTTTCTCTCTCTCTCTCTCTCTCTCTCCCTCTCTCTCTCTCTCTCTCTCTCTCTCTCTCTCTATATATATATATATATATATATATATATATATATATATATATAAATATATATATATATATATATATATATATATATATATAGCGAATCACAATAAGAAATGAGGGGCTAGTTGTAAATCACGCAGCCATAAAATTTGGCAGTCAAGAAAACCTGGGTAAGCAAAGGGGAGGCTATGGTAGGTCAGTGAAACAGATAAAGAGTTTGGAAAAAATGAAAATGGAGAGCAAATGCACGCTAGGTGGGATCCAAACCCACGACCTCCAGAATACTGGTCTGTTGCGGTCTTCTAAGACCTGTCTTCCAGAATACCGGTCTTCCAAACTCTTTATCGCTTTCAATGACCTACCATATCCTCCCCTTTGCTTTCCGACGTTTTCTTTACTGCAAACTTTATTTCTGTCTTACTTTCAATGACCCCCTCATTTCCGATTCTGATTCGCTACATGCATAGCGAGGGCCTCTGTTCTAGCAGTCTTGGTGCCATAGGATGCTTAAGAGGGTTCAACGCTGTTCGACCACTCTCGACATTCCGTAGACACTCGAGTCACGGCCCGGGGGTAAAAAGAAGGTCCCCTTCACCCCGAGATGTTGGAGTGATGCTGGATACCACCCCCAAGCACAGGAAAAAATTACATTGACATAAATACCCCAGAAAGTGGAGGGGAAAAATAGCCAAGCCGGTAGCGCGGTGGTTATCGCACCAGGCCGGTATTCTGGAGGTCGTGGGTTCGGATCCAACATGGCGGGCAGTTTTTCTCCACTTTCATTCTTTCCAAACTCTTTACGCGTTTCAATGATCTACCATAACTACCCCTTTGCTTTCCGAGGTTTTCTTGACTGCCAAACTGTATTTATGTCCTATTTGATGTATATATATATATATATATATATATATATATATATATATATATATATATATATATATATATATATATATATTTATATATATATATATATATGTGTGTGTGTGTGTGTGTGTGTGTGTATATACATCTAGAGAAAGATAAACTCACAAAGCGCGCAGAAATAGTATAAGTAAACAGTCTGATACACAGCAAGAACAATAACTAACAAGGTTTACTTACGTAGTGGCAACGGGACTTGCCTTCATGAGAGTAAAGTTACTAGATTTGGCTGTCACAAACATTTCGAACACATTTCTTATATAGGTTTGCAGAAAACTGTGAGAAGGAGCGGAAAATGTTTGGGAAATGGAGAGTGTGCATACAGTCGGGCTACGCCTATGTTACAACAACAACAAACTAAAAAAAAAGGGGGGGAGAGCGAGAGAGAGAAAAAGGGGTCATGATAACAAAGCAGCGTTCAAGGTTGCACCATGACGGGTCAACGTATGCCTCACGTCCTGCAAGTTCAGACAATGTGGGAAACTGGACAACCGCGGTTTCAAAAGAAAGGGAAGTGTATACAGTCAGGTATTCAGTAGCTGGGGAGACTGGTTGGGGTGGAAGCGAAGATGGGTGTGCCCCCGCGAATGAAGAGAATAGATAGGGGGCACAAAAGAGCATTTCATAGAAGCTAGCAACTGAACAGGAAATAGGTAGGGCCACAAAAGGTTAAACATGAATAGATCACTAAGAGTTAAACATTCTTAAGTGGTGGTTGGAACGAGGCCGCCTTCCCCAGGACAAATGGCATTGTTGAGCCGCATTAGGCTAATAAATCTGCTGTATTAGGAGAGTTTCTGCGAATTCTGATGGGAAACTCGAGGGTAGGAATAATTAACATCATTATAAAAATTATGAAGCCGCCAATTTTAATCGATGGATAAGCACGTTAGTTTTCCGTAACTTTCATTAATTCCAAGTGTGGCTGACCCAAACTTATAAATGAGATAAGATTCCCGAACCTCGCGGTCGTGGTGCGTTTTGAAGGCGGATTCTCAAATCGTTGCTTTAAGACGTTTAAATGCATGCCCGGGACTGTTCACATGTAGAAGGATCAACATTTGGGCGAGTTGGTACTGGTTATGTATCATCTTGACGAAACAGCGTAAAAAACGGGGACACTAGGAGAGAAAGACGACAGGACGACGCTGTTCACATGTCTTGACAGGGGCAACTATGGGCAGCTTTTTGCATGAGAGCGGTGAATATTGAACCGTATTAGGAAGGGCGTTTCAGTTTGGCCGATATATTATTGCCTACAAACAGTGCACTGTAGAAGATATACGCCATTAGCGGAGTCACAGTTAAAGTTACCTTTTATATTTACGTAGTAGTCTGAAGCCGTGCTGGTGGCGCGCTGTGTAATGGTCATGTGTGGGCATACTTCACATCGGAGTTTATTGCAGGGCATGCAGCCAGTAGTTGCCGGTCGGTTGATACGCTAGTTAGTAAGAAAGTCACCTAAATTCTTATTAGGCCGGTAGACAACGCGTGGTGGTTCGGGGTATATGCTTTTTAAGCGGTCGCTTTGCATTAGGATATTGTGATGTTTCTTTTAGCACGGTTGACACTCCTGAAGCGGATGATGAGTGGGTTAAAACTAAGTTAGTTTGCGGGTTCCCGTTCGGGGCTTTTTTCTTACAGATTTCGTTACGGTATAATTGGTTGGCTCGCACAATAGCGTCGTCGATAACTTTTTCAGGGTATTTTTTATTCAGGAGGGCGGCCTTGAGTTCTCGACAGTTTGAGTCAAAGTCGGCTGAGTTTGAGCAAATTCTCCTAAATCGGTGGGCTGGGCTGTAAGGTATTGCTGTCTTGCAGTGTCTGACATGGCTACGTCGGAAGTGCAAATACTGCCGCGTGTCTGTCGGTTTTCTATACAGTTTAGTTTGAAGCCGACCTTGGAAGGTAGTAACGGTGACGTCCAGAAAGTTTACACTGTGTTCAGAATAGGAATGAGCAAGGGAAATACTAGGATGGGCTAGGTTAAGTGCCTCAATGAAGGTGAGGAGCTCCGCCTCACCGTGTTGCCAGATTATGAATATGTCATCAATATACCTTTTATAGTACATTGGCTTTAAATTTTGGGTGTCAAGAAAGTTTGATTCGAGGTGAGCCATAAAGATATTAGCGTAGTTAGGTCCGATTCGAGTTCCCATTTGGGTTCCGCTGACTTGCACGTAATGAACTCCGTCGAACTCAAAATTGTTAAGTTCAAGAATAAGCCTAAGGAATGTTTGGAGAGCAGAAGAATCGATAGGTTTGTCGCACGATGACTGCTCATACGCAAGGGGTACAGCGGCGATGCCATCTTCATGGGGGGAAGTTAGTATACAGTGACGCAACATCAAGGGTGACTAGAAGGCAGTTATCAGGAATTTCAATTTTTGAGATGTCTGAGAGAGAGTCATTGGTATCCTTAATGAAGGAGGGAAAGCTGGGCGGAATGTCGCTAATGAGATTATCCAGATAGCACGAGAGGTTTTCGGTAACAGTGCCAATGCCAGAAACAATGGGGCGCCCTGGGTTGTTCACCTTGTGAATGTTTGGGAGAAGATAGAATTTACTGGCTACTGGGCTTAAGGGGATCAGGGAACGAGCCGTGGTTTCATTTATTTATTTTGTTTTTAACAAGCTCAGCAAGTTTATCTTTGACAATTTGCTTATAATCTTGAGTGGGATCATTGGGTAGTGCTTTATAGAACGTCGATACTGATAGTTGCTTATTGGCCTCGTTAACATAGTCGGTTTTGTCAAGGATTACGATTGCGCCTCCCTTGTCGGCAGGTTTAATAATTATGTCCGGACAGCTTGCGAGTTCCTCTAGGGCTTTCTTTTCGTTGGTAGTCATGTTGTGGTGGAAAGAAATTTGTGTTTGGTATGCTTGGTATGTTTGGTATACACAGAAAAAAAAATAACTTCACTAATGGTCAAAAAATAGTCTAACCATTCTCCTATGCCCTCTTCGGCGTTGTAGACGGCCTGCATTTCTTTCTGTATTTCCTAACGAGCCCCTCATTTCCAAATAATATATATATATATATATATATATATATATATATATATATATATAGATATGGGAAAAGTACCATTGGGCTCTATATGGGTACAAATAAACTTCAGGCACGAAAAGTTAAGAAAGGCCAGCGTGTAACATTTTATGAATTTTTACCCACCACCTTTTTACCTTTCTGAATGAAATGAAAGAAGGTGAGACAAATATATCTCCCCAAAGCCATATAAGCATATATTCCGCCGTCCACACAGCAATGCTTTGGCCCATTGAATAAAACCGCCTTGTGGCTTCCGCGGCAGATCTCTTAGCTGACTTACTTAGCGGAGTATTTTTTGCAAATACATTTTATTCAGTTTTTACGCCGAGCCTCTTTCATTTCACGGCATTACTCCACGGAATAGGCATTTCTTGTGGCTGGAGTGCAAAAGTTCTCGTTTGAAGTCACAGGAGTGTGTGCGTCTTTTGGGTGTAAATTATTAAGTATAATTTGTGAATATGGTCCCCTTCACTCGTTTCTTTCAAAAAAAGCGAAAAACATTTTTTTACACAAATACGCTTTTAGTGCAGGACAGTTTTGTTACGTGTGCCTTCAGAAAACGCCAGAAAAACATAGGCACTAAGCATGTCAGTGATTAACAAGGCAAATATTATTGCAAGAGATAAAATAAATGATCAACAGATACTTTTTAACTACAGATAAATTTTTTGTCCAGATCATTGTGTTGGTGTCGTTTCTTCTAGAGCACCCGTCGCGTAAGTATTTTAGCAAAAAATGTAGAACCTTTTCCCGCGGAAGTTGCAGTCTTTGTGAAATATTTTGGAAGTTTGCCTGTTTTCTGCACTATTCAAAGAATGGACGATAAGACAGTATTGTTATCTAGAAGCTTTTAGATGGTTTTTTCGGTTAGCGGCCCCGCAATATAGGCAAAAAACAGCACTCCTTTCAATGGCGAACATGTTTGCATACGTTTCAAACTAATGATTTCTGCCATGCTTGATATATTTCGGACATTTTATTCCTGTAAAGCCGTCAGACCTTGTCGCTCAAAAACAATGTTATATAAATCACTATTATTCACACAGGCAAGAAGCCGATTGTCATCATTCCTTATGTCGTGTGGCACAAGGTATATCGAGAAAAGAGAATAACCTGCCCAGAGAAATTTAGCATAAGCATTTCGTGCTTCTGCGAACATATAGGAAAGTTTTTCTAGACAGTCGAAAAAGGGCTCTATAAATAAAAACATCGTTGAGTAATTGTTTTGTTCTCATAGCGAAATAGTGGTTTCCAGGTTGACTTGTTAAGTTCTGCGGTAACCTGCCTCAAATGTTGGGAGATACTCGCATTCTTTTTTAAGGGCAAACTTTTTTCGTACCAAAGGAAAAATATCTCAGAGGCTCTACGTGTGCCTAAACAGCGAGCTTCAGAAATCAAATGTCTTAGAGTGTGTTCTAGTGGCGCGCGGTGACCGTTAAAGGTGCCAGCCATTAGTAACATTTGTACCAATGTATGCAGGCTGCAATATTCGATAAGAAGCTACAGTATACAGATACTGTTTACGTTTTTTGTTTTTCTTCCCGTGGAGAGGCATGTTGAGTAGACCATTTATTCTCGACTCCCAAAACAACGTCAGGAGACTACAACTAAAGGGTTCATTTTATTTTTGTTTACCTATTTAACGTATGTTTTACGTATTTAACATTACCTGTAGATTTTGAGACTGAAGCCCAGCTCGTCTTGAAGCTTCACAGATGAAAATTGGTCAGAATATTGTTTGCGTAATGACCAAAATATTGCATTTACGGTGTGTTGTGCTGAATCTTATGAAGCAATTAAAATTTACCCATGATTAAAATCAGCATGACGAAGGAAGCAGGTTTTTTATCGGAATGCCACCCTTTTACACAGACAATTCCTTCAAGTTCTTTTCCGTTGGTCAGGTGGGATTAGGAAACAACCCATGGCATTCTCATGACAACACAAAACATGCTGTCATTGTCTTCAGACGAGAAATTACACAACAAAAGGATTTGCGCTCCTCTGAAGAAATGTCGCAAGTTCTTTTGAATTTGCGGCGATGACAACAATTGCATCACATAGATTCCAGAACATACCGAATATTTCTTGAGAAAATATAAATATGAATATGCATAAGGACGTTATTTGAATATGCTTATAAACGTATATAAATATATATGAATATTATTATGAATATGCACGCTATTTAACATGGCGGGAATTTTCTAGAGCAACACCGCTATCATTCGCGTTGCACCCAAAAATAAGGAGTGTGCCTGTGAGCTTCGGTTCAGGAGATCCAACAAAAGTCTTGCAAATTCGGAAACGCTCACACAATAAATTTTTTGAGGAATTTTAGAAAAGCGCCTGGATAATAATGTCCTTACATGCCATTGGTTAAAATCAGGAGTAAAGGTTTGAATAATATGATCGCACACCTGTCAAAAAAATGTTTTGAAAGTGTTTTTAAATCTGTTTACATCCTCCCATTTCTCAAAAAAAGACTTCAATTGTAAGTCGTACTTCGGAGCCTTTTAAAGTACTGCCTGAGTTGCTCGGGCTATAAATTTATATTTATTATACCCGCCCAAAAGGTTGCGTTTCCAACCGTGTTAAGGAAACTTTCGAACAGTAAATCTACCCGATTGGGCGTAAAGTTATTTTTCTTAAACAAGCGTCCTCCGAAATCCATTCTCTTTAGAATACAACAAGAATACAGTGAGGTGTCTTAGCACATGACTGCGGTGCTCAAGGTTGGTCAAATACGACCATGGCACAAAAAAATTGAAAGGTAAAACAGACGCCAGCACTACATTATTATCTGACCCTAAAGCTGCAAAAAGGCCTCAAAACAATGGTAGGCATATGGATTATTCTCTTTCTGGGTCAAGGGGAACTCTCTCGATTCAGGTCACCTACTTGTTCTGCTGCGATTTGAAACAAGGTTTTTAGTTCCTGTCTTGTTGTTGCAAGATCATTTGCATCCCTGTGGTTTGAAGCGTTGTATTAAATAGGAGAACGGTCAGAACTGCATTTACGTTGTCACGTACCAAAAAAACGTTCGAAAGTCCGGCCACTAAACAAACTTTATTGAAGCAAACTTGTGGTCCCCAAAACATAAATCAACAAAAGGAGCCAGAAAGCACCCAACAAAGCGACGTGCAAAGTAGACCATCAGGAAATGGAAGGCGGCGGCATTTTCGCTGTGACTGCTTACGTTTCGGCGTAATTCTTTCTGGAACCATCCGATAAGACTCAGAACACTGAAAATCCCAGTAAAACTGTTCAGTCTTTTCAAGTCTCTTACAATCAAATATAAATCCCCAGTATTTGACAAAGAGAAGAAAACACATTTTGCCTTGATCACAAATAGCACAGTGTGCTTTGGGCAGACGCTGGAAACGAAACAAAAGTAAAGAAATTATTGCGCTAGTTTCAGGCAATAGCCATACTGCTTATTACACCAGGAGAAAACATACTATTCAGCGTAAATATGGGCATAGGGTACTGTAGTGAGTCAGAGAGGAACCGCCGAAATGACAAAAAAAGAAGACATGGTCGAAGGAAGAGATTGGACAAGATCAGACGAAACCTTTGACATTAACAATATTTTGCTGTGGTGTCGCCAAAACTGTTTGCATATCAACGCATCTAAAACAAAGTTCATGATTTTCCATTCGAGTCAGCGTCAACTTACACATGAACCAATTATAAGTATTAACAATCATGCCATTCAAGCAGTTAACCAATGCATTTTTTTGGGGGTTGTTCTTGACAGTCATTTAAAATATACTCAGCACATTTCATATTTAAAGACAAAAGCTGCTCATGGCATCAGGATATTACTCAAAGCACGCCATTTCTTTAGTGTGTCAACTTTACTTTCTCTTTACTATGCTTTTATTCATAGCCATTTTACCTACTGCTTATCTTCATGGGGTAACACGTACCCCACTCATTTGATGGCATTGCAGCATATCCAAAATCAGGCCATTCGCATATTAACTTTCAGTCCATTCAGCTCCCATGCTTCTTCACTGCTGCAGCAGTTGAGTATATTATCTATCAATAAATTATTCAAATATAACCTAGCAATCCTGTTGTTTAAGTCATTACATAACTTGGTACCACTGAATGTTTTCACCCGGTAGTCTTGTTAACGTAAATTTCACTAGGTTTGCCTCTAATCCTAATTTGCTGTTACCTAATGTACACTCTAATTATGGAAAACTAACGGCCAATTTTGCCGCTTTCGTGTTTTCGAATTCCCTGCCAACTAACGTTAAACTCTCTTCGTCGTTGCATTTATTTAAAAGAGGTCTTCTTGAAGTTTTTCTGCAGCTGTAACCACATTGTCTCTTGTAATTGTCAATATGCAACTACCTGTCTTCTGTTACCCTTGACTATGTGTTAATTTTGTTGATTTCTTTGATGTACTGCCAATATTTTATGTACGATTGACTATGCGCTTACTCACAGGAGGTCCCCTTTCAGCCCTTGGCTCTGGGACCTCCTTCTGTATTGTCACTCATGTATACAGAAAACGAACAAATAAACTCTTTTTCTGATTCTGATTCTGATTCTGAAAAATGGTCGCAGTTAAAATAAAGCGAGAAATATGAATGGCGGTAACAGATCCAATTGCACCGCCCCCCTAAATAAACAGGAGTTTAAAACTCTGAGAAGGCTTGAGTTACGCCTGTACAGGAGAGGCAGAAGGAAGAAATGTCGTGATATGCACGAAACAACACATAATCAAGAAACAGCAGCACCGGGCATGAAGGGAGTAAAGCAGCGCCCAGGAGCGAAACGAGGAGTAAACGTTTCGGATAATTAACTTGTTAGTAAATCTGTCCAGCAATTCACGTCGATACCGAGGCTCTAGCCAAATGGAGCTGTAGAATTTCCGTTTGAGCATTCGTTCTCAGCGTGTCTAGAGGTAATTCGTCAGTCCTGTCCCGCCGCCCAGTTCTCTATTAAGTTACTCTTCGACGGGCCCCATGGCGACGGTTCAAATCACCGTGAATGCATTCTGCCCTTTATGCAAGCAAGGGAGTAGCCATACCACTGAACCTAATGAAATGCAGCCATGCAGTTCTGGCTACATAGCCACACAGCCCGCAAGCACTACGACGTCACGGCCACAGCGCAACCCCACCATGTCAGCGATGGTGACATGGGTAGGCCTTCTACACTCTGGACCAGTGTCGTCGGGCTTCGCGGATACGGTACTGGAAAGGGTGAGGTGGTTTTTACAGCGACAATGTATGCCAAACACAGCCAGTTCTCATTCCACTGACGCAGCTTTACTCGGTACCGTATCTGCGTTGGTCGTGGCACCACCGATGGCTCTCCATCACTTTTATAAACCTCGCTACCACCGATGCTTTTTTCACGAGTTGTGAAAATAATAATAATGGTGCTTGTGCCGCTCTCAACAGTTCCAATTTTACTTTATATGTTACAGATGCGTGTGGTGTGCTCGGAGGAAAAACTTAAGTGAATGAGGCAAATTTGCATAAATCAAGCTAATAGCACCTATTAAATGGGCAAGTGCATTTTGGTTTTTATTTTCAACCAGTAAGCGCGTATTTATTCTGCTACCAGTATATGCGCACACGAATAGAGGTGCATGACATAAGCGAGGGGTAAAACGGCCGTGTACAGCTAGGCTTCAATCGTTCACTGATCACATGCCAGCTGTACTTGTGAGAGATTTAAACAAGGGCACCTCACTGCCAAATCGACCTCTTTGATGTCATCTCCGTCTACAGGGGGTGGAGTTGATAAATACCGCAGCGAAAAAGACGCCAACAATGCGGCAGGGAAAGAAACAGACCCACGTCTGGCCGGTGGAAAAAAGCACGCCAAATGTCAAGTCTCATTTAGTTCGTTGTCTAGGAAGTACGCTCCACTGCATATCGCACGCAAAGGTGTTTTGTTTCCTTCAGTGTTTTGATTGACCCAATTTTATATGCTGTCGTCCTTCTTTGCAAGTAAAAAGGGCAGGGATGTTTCAGTTTTTGTTAGTGGTTTTATTTTTTTTTGCGGTCAGATGCCTGTTTTAGTTTTGCAATGAGACATGTTCATTTCTGAATAAATATCTTATTTGGTTATCACGCATTTGTTTCCCTTTTTCCGTGCCCAGCTAAACGTTGGTACTTTGCTATCAGGTGGGCGGAGGAGGTTACGTATTTTATAATGGTTATAGATTTAAACACCACCTAACAACTAGAACAAAGATGCGGTAAACCCGTGGGTTTGGGTACTTTCGAAAAAATAAATAAGCATAATTGGCCGGTCAACAAACCAAGAAAACTACATATGTAACATTGTGCGGAAAAGGTTAAAGAGACTAAAATTGAGCCACAGCGAAGTGACACACATTTTTCGAGTAAAATTTTATATGCGAGCACGTTTTTCTTTTACGTTCACCTTTCTTTTCCTCAGAAATACATCTCGCCCACTTAAGAAATATGTTGTACTAGAAAATATTGCGCCATTACTTTGACTCTGGCTTATCGTACCGTGGCAGCATTTACGTGTAGGAAGTATACAATTGATGTTTGCAGGTGTTGTTGAATGCGTGGCTTGAGTAAAATGCGAAACGTTAATTTAACTCCTGGTTCATGTCGGTCGTAGCGGCTACAGGGTATACACAGCACTCCTTAAATCGCGACTTTTGGCTTATAGTGGTTTACAGTATTTGATAGGATTGCTTTTATCGTGGAAATTAGGGGCGAAAGGGCTTTTATGTATGTTGGCTGTTATAGAAAGTAACGAGATATATTAGGTAAGAATGCAAAATAAATTCTTTAATTCGCAGTTGTTTTCACAACTACGTCACCAGTCATGCAAAGTTGTGCCAGCTTCACAAAAGCCACACGCTATTTATGTCCACTGCCAAACAAACACCCCTACCAAGGTGAAACGCATAAGAAAAAATACTAGTTCTTAAATGCGAGATCTTCCTATTATTAAAATAATTGTTATAGTTAGAAACCAGGACATTTGGCAGCAAATATGAATTTGCGCATGTACATCACCTTATCTCTGTTAGATGTCAATTTATTATATTTTATTACTAAAGAATCGCGTGCTCCTAATCGGCAGACGTAAAAGTGAATACACGATGATAGTTTCAATTACACCTTCCCAGGTCGAGCGTTAAGTGATGCTTAGAACAAAGGAACCGAACACTTTGCGACAACAGGTAACGGGTATATGCATCATCCTTTTTGTTGCTTGTCACATAACTTTAAACCGAACTTCAATACAGAGGAGAAGAAATGTTGAGACTCCTCAGTCCCAGCCACGATCCAGGACATTTCAAAATTTTCTCCAGTAGTCATTTTGAGTAACAGTTCAGCTCAATGTTCTGAAATTGTGTTATTATATGCAGTTGCCGACTAATCTGCAGTAAATATTATTTTCGTGCTCAAAATACGCTAAGAATATTCCTTTCCATAGACACCTTTTGGTACGTCTGAAATATATTTAGGTATAGATGAGTACATTATACAGCTACTGTCGCCTTTGTCTATTTGTAGTCGTGTACTCTTTGACGTGTTTCGAAAGACCTTGTGCAGTAAATTCTAAAATTCCTGGTACATAGATGCTGTACACATATCTGTCCAAAACACGTTTTGGAGATGGTCGACGAAGATGGATGGCACTAGGTTCGCTACAGCCCAGCGATCTGCTTTAGCATTGTTCTCTCATTTCTTGCCAGCTGTCTCTCAAACCGGACAGCAGACAGCGCTCACGTTCTTTGCGGCCTGATCTAACGTTCACTTTTTAAGGTTTACGACGTGTTTATATCTAGCATTTAAATGGCACCAAAACCCCCCAAAAAGTGTAAAACCTGATTACTTCGAATAACTACTTTCGAAACAGTAAATCAAGGTGAAGAAAGAAGAAAACATTACGAAAATATATCAGAAAAAACCTACCACCGCATCAGTACGCGCATAGATCGAAATAGGTAGTATTACATAAGCCAGGTGTAAATTTCAAGATTTTGGGAAAGCAGAGTACTTAAATCAACACTGCTATAAGCGCGGACACATACGGTTGGTTTTTAATATTGTGTTCGTGTACTGGTATATATTTTCAAAGAACATATTTAGTTTTTACACCGTAATGCCACTTCGTCAGCTGATCAATAAGCATAAAAATACTGTGGTACCATTCTTTCCATTTTCCTCCAGTCTTCATTACACGCGAGTTACGTGGGAGCTTAGAAAGTTCCTACCATACTTTCCTGAGCTCCTGCGATTAGTTGTGTGAAAGGACGTTCCACTAAATACCTAACAAAAGACGACTACTTATAGGAAGAATACCGGTTAAAACTTTCTTTGATAAGGGACGTTATGGTCTGGCATAAGAAACTAACTTTTTTATGTTGAATTCGTTTGTACAAGATAGACTTAAGGCATGAGACAAAAACATTACTATCTAGCGTGTCAGCAAGAAAACTGGTTGATTCGCGTGAGATAAAAATATTACTACCTAGCGTGTCAGCTAAGAAACTGGTTGATTCTCATGAAAACAAAACAGAGGTACAAGATATCCCTTCAACTACCCAGGTGCTATGGTCAACTTAGCGTACTGATATCATAAGGTCATTCTTGATCAGCCTTGCATGCAATTTGACGTCATCAGGAGCATTCCTGCGTAATTGGGAAGCTGAGATTGGTTGCTCGTTAGGAAAGTTTGAACGTAGATCATAATAAAACTAAGATTTCAATCCACATGGCTATAGGTAAGGAAACTGTTTCTGATATAGATTTATGTTCACAACAGAGAGAACGCAGTAATGTAAAGTAACAAAAACATTGCTCTGCCTAACCCGGCAAACTGAGGTGGATAAAAAATTATAAAAAATAAATAAAAAAACTAAATTATTTTTGTACCTAATAAAGCAAAAACTGTGATCAACTTAAGCGCAAATTCTTTAAATAAATAATAGCTCCAATCCACGCTCTGAAGGTGGTTGGAAAGCAAAGTTGTAAGCGGCACCCACAACAATTAGCCACGCGACGTCATTTGAATTCACACACGTGACTCTACAAAGAGTGAAACCAGAGATTCTGCTAGCTGTTACCTGGAATTTGCGGGGGTGGCGTCACGATCGCAAAAGCATAGGCCACGCCGACCTAGATTTGCGGCCACCGCTGCGGTATCCTGGTCCCGATTCGACAGATAAAAAATGGAGAGGAGCGTGTTTCGAAGGGTGAGACCACTGATCCTGGCCATGTTGATGGGCTAGCTCGGTGTTAACCACCGCGGGAGATATGCGCAGACACCGACCAATTCTGCGTGTGCGCTTAGTGATTTTCATTTGAACCAATTTAAACTAGTTAGCTTACTAAGTCTTAAAACTGCGATGAAGCTGAGGGAACTCTGTTGATGGCTGTTAATCAGAACCAGTTGCTCTTTTGGCCTTTTGTAATACCTCATAAAAAACAAACGAATTGGTATTCGCCGATTTAGAAAACGGAGTCAAATTCGTGGCAAGCAGTGCGCAAAAAGTAGGGCTCCTCAAACGGTCAGATGTCTTTATGTGGAATCTACATTTTGTTTTTCCGCACTGCAAACAAATCTTTTACGTATCTTTGCCGTAAAACTACTTACTTCCATCGGGTCTGGGTTACACAGGAGTTGCTGTCGAACAAGTTAATCAAGCCATGCGAAGGATGCGTGCAGTGGAGGAGAAGCTTTGCTAAAACAGGCCCAAAACAACAGTAGCTAAAGCAGACGACAGAGCCGACGGATGGATCACACCCATGCGCCAGCCGGGATGAGCTGCTCCTGCGCGCGGAGCACGCGGGGTAAATTCTCCGCGCCATCGAAAATGTGCTTCGTAAATGACATCCCCCCCACCACCACTGCCGCCTCCACCGCTTTGGGAGTTTATAAATATATATGTGGCATCTGAATTCACGAAATACATCTTTTGGGGAGTTTTTTTTCTTATAAAACAAATAGAACACTTTTTTGTACATTCGGGTCTTTAAGTTCACCTAATGAACATCAGGTGGACGACAATAGGTAAAGCTTTACGATTATTTCCGGAAGAAGAGAATTCTTAGAATTACCCTGGCTATCAATCTGTTAGCAGTGTTCTTTATTGCGTTTTGGGTACTGTTCTAGTTTCTGTTGAATTTTACCCCATGCACTTTTTCTTACTTAGTGTTCACATCAATCGGTGACCTTATCTTGTATGGAAAACAAACCATCTGTTAGTCTTCAGAAACGAAGTCAGGAGCTTATTGACGCTTACGAGGAAGAATGTAACCAGGTTGTAACCTACTAATTTTGCTCTTGTGTAATGCAGTCTGCTAGATTTTGTTTGATATTAAAAGTCCGGCTTCAAAATACGTGTGCAGACAGTGCTGTGGCATTAGATAATTTGGGGCTCCGCAATGTACGTCCGTGCGTTTGCCTGCTTGTAAAATATCTTCGGTTAAACACAGACTACGCAGGAGCGCCACTTTGATTGAATAAACCTGTGTAGCTACAAATATATCGCGATGTTTATGGGCGAATGAAAAGACCTACAGATATTAGCTGCATGCAATGAATTTCTTACCACGTGGCGAAATAAATGAAACATGCCGCATTCTCCCATGGCAAGGTATGAAGTTTTTCAAAACCCCGGCTCCTACACGACTTTCATATCAAACTAGATACTAGAGTATTTCGACTGTACTCCAACCTGTGCTCGAAATGGACGCAGCATAGATTGTGTGCCAACTCCTTTCCTCGCTGAACGACATGTGGATAATGAACTGGGCACAACCACAACACGGGAAACTGGAGAAATCGAAACTAATCCTGCATACGGTGATGAAGCTCACAATGCTTTCGCCAAGTCAGTAAATATTGAATGCAAAAGCAAACAACATACGAAGTAAGAATGTTTACTAGCCAAAGATCGAAAACCCTTGTCTTCTTTCATGGCATACAATCCATAATTTCGAGGACCTGGAGGAGCATGCCATCTTTGCTGTAAATGAAGCATTACGTTGTGAATTAGTTGGTCTATTGAATGAAGTGCTTCCTAGATGTCTCATAAGTGTATTGACACAACGTGCGAAAGAAACATCTTCTTGGATCTACAATGTTCTCGATGCGAATCGACGGTTCGAGAACCACGCGCGCTGAACGATAAACTTCCTTGCTTTTGTCGTCGTCGGACCGGGCTCCGCGGTGAGTAGCACCCTGGGCTTCGTTTGTTCCTGCCCGGATCCTCGAGCCGAGGGCACTGCCGGTGCCTTGCTTATCCGGGCCGCGTACGTATCCCCGCAAGTAAACCTAAAGCGTGGCAAACTGTTCGCATGGCGACGCAGTGAGACATCCCCCTCGCGAGCGGCACGATCAAATGTAGAGCATTTCCGGGGGCGCACGACCTTAAGTAGTTGGCGTTACGTTAATGTTGTTGCACTTGTGGCAACTGCTGACGAGAGAGCGCTCCTCAGCAGTAAAATTGGGCCCATCTCCCCGCGATGGGGACTCGAGTAAATGCGTCGCATAGGGGGTGGGTGTATTGCGTTAACGTTGTTTGGGGAGTTGGTGGTAGTGAATGCGTTGTATCAGCAGCTTCTTGACGTAGTTTGAATGAGTCAAGGATATAAGGCGCGTTCGCAGCCTCCCATTGTGTGTCGGCTTTGTGGCGCAGTGGGTAGAGCACCATGTGCATTGCGTTCCGCCCGCAGTGTCGAGGGATCGAAGCCAGGCTCGGATAGTATTTGTTTTGTATAGTGTAGGGGGAGGGGTGCGGACTACGACTACGGACGTCAACGCGGGTGACATCGTGAGTTACTGAAATACTCTGCATTTAAAAAGCGTAGCGTGTGGTCTTCGGCGGCTGCTCAATGCCTCCCCAGCGTCAAATCTCTTCAGGTAGTGAACGAAGATTATGGTTATATGCCAAGTATCTTCACTAGAACACACGACACAGCCCGGCGGCGGAGTGTGGTATTTCGGAGACCGAAAAATGTACAGAAAATCTAGACACAGGGTTTCAAAACTGCCAAGCAACTTTTAGATGGCCTTTTGTGTTTGATGCGGTTTCGTACGAAAAACCTATGCTTTATTTATTAAATTTCTAATAAACAACGTTGACAATCTGAACTATAATAATTCTCCGACAATCACGACAAACCTGACCGGGAGACCTTGTGTGAGTAATTTACAAGATACGTCTCGCATGCTGCAGGGTAAACGCAAAAAGAACTGGGGGTGTCTGTGTAAATTCAAAGGAGGACGTTCTCTGGATAGTTGTATTGTCTAATAAATGGACTGATACATTCTTCGCATAAAGTCTTGGAATTGTGATTTTACCAAGAAGTATGGGCGTCCGTGGTTTCATCCGTGACATTAGGGGTTCGTCCGTGACACGTCGTGCTTTGAGTTTTTTGACTCTCCCTGGATATTGCCTGGACTGGGGTCTAAAAAAATATAGCTGTCAGTCTGTGGGTGAAATATACTGCCAGCAAATGGAAAGCACACTATTACAATTTTCTTCTGAAACGCTGCTTTTAAACGTGTATCAAAGTGAACTTTTTGTGCACCACCCTGTGTGAGTCCTGTCCTACAAAAAGCTGGTTTAGCGCATAAAAATGACTGTTTTCTGCGAATTTTGGTTACTGCTTTTATTAAAACACCCACCCGACTTGTTCAGCAACACAACATACATTCTACACAAAGAGGGGCATTTCTGCACTAATATATGTACGTTGTCAGCAACTTCATAGTAATTTCACATTCACAGTTTGCAGCTCGGCACATCTCAATAGTGAGAATATGTCGCCTGCAAACCGAAAATGGTTTAAGTAGTTCCAGTATATTTGCTACCACGCATCTTCTCATTCAGCTACTAATACCCCCGCCAAACATGCTGTTGACAGTTTGGTGAGATGTTATCTGCTTGTTTCACTCTTTCAGATCGGGAAGTTGTCGTATTGGTCGTTAAACTTATCGTGCCCGTGTATCCCTCATATATGTGTTATCAAAGAATCTGATGTAGGTTTCCTCTATTCCTTGATCTTTAACGCTCTAAGCACTAGTGCTGAGTACAAGTCAAAAAATATTTCATAGTCTACAAATGGCATGTACAGTGGTTTTTTTTTGCAAAACGGTACTTTCAACCATGCGTATTGGCGTTTATTTATCCAAATTTTGGCACAATATGGGCAGCATAGAAAATTCGATTTAGTGCTCGGCCATTCGATTTGGAAAGTGGAAGTTTAGGCCGGCCTTATTTTCTATTAGGCTGCTTTGAAGAATGCCAAAACTGTTCCGTTTTTACGTACTTTATTACTGTAATTATTGGCAATGTTTCAAAGGCTACTTCTCGAAAGCATGTTTTTTACTCCGCTTTTTTGTTGTCCTAAAGAGCAGCTGCCACGTTCTCGGTCGTAGTCCCGAAAACATACGCTGGAACCTGTATGCCTTAATAGCAAATTTAAAATAAATGCCAGACACAGACTGCCAAGTCTTTTACTGCAATTCGTGAGCTTCCGTCAGGAATACTTGTTGTGCACAAATCAAGTGTTCTAGGAAAAAAACATCAGCTGTTCAAAAAAAAAGGTCCAGGACTAGCTAGTAAAAATGCTTACATTCGAATAGGCGCTAAGTGTTCGGTTACACGGTCGACCATTTGTCGCATGCGAAGAAAGACCTCTGAGACGGCCAAATAGTACAAGCACAATTTGGCGCATATTTTACATACAGAATAGTGCACATCGACTGCAATAAGCTGTCCGGTTTGGTCAAGTTCTGCAACAATAGGGCGTGTACATTGAAGAAGTCCGTCAAGGACAGATATTTCATCGCCATCAATATTACAATGTATAATAAAGAGAGCAACATCAGAGCAAGCATACAAATTCTGTTTCACCTCATGTCAGAGAAACATTCCTTTAACTTATGTTTTCTGCACAGGTATACAGCTCTTTATAATGTTTAGACATTCTGTATTTTATCCTCTTCAGGGTGTTTCTACTCAAAAACATAAACACTGCTCTCCTGTAATTTACACCGATGTACCCCAACGTTTTATGTAATTCTGTCATGATTATATAACGCACACTCCTATGCTTCAGGTTTGTTTTAAAGCAAACCCTGCCAGCTCTACCAGCAAACGGTTCTTTCGTGGCGTGTAGGACGGCAAACTCTCAACGCGTCGGAGGCGGCGTGGGGGAAGGGTGGAAGGCAGATGGTTTCACTCACGGAGGACACTAGAGATGGCACGGCAAATTCACCCAGCGTTCCCCGCGCGGAAGTGCCTGCTCGCTGGAGCCGGTGTCGGCGGTACTGCTTTGTCGTCTGTTTTAGCGACGGTTTGTTTAGCCTGTTTTGGTGCAGGTACACGTCCATTGCGCGGTGCCTTCGCACGGCTTGATTATCCTGTTCGACAGCACCTCCAGGGTAAACAACACCCAACGGAACTAAGTGGTCGTACGGCAAGCATACGTTAAGAATTCGATTTGTGGGCGGGACAACAAAATTTACTAACCACATTCAGACATCTCACCGGTAGGGAAACTCTACCTTGTGCGCACTGGTTGCCACGAATGGGCTCAGCTTTTTAAATACGGGATTACCAATTCGGTTGCGTCTTAAGAGGTATTACAAACGGCGAAAATAGCAACTGGTTCTGATAAATTGTGATTTTAAATGTTCCCTCAGCTTCCTCGCATTTCTCAAACTTTCTAAACTAACTAGTTTGAATGGGTATAAATGGGAATCACTTAGCTCACATGCCGAATGGTTTCGGCCTCTCCACTTGGGTCGCGGTGTGGTGTAGCCCGAAGCTAGCACGTCACTAGGTTCCGCTGTCTCAGCCTTCGAGAGGCACTCCTCTCAGTTTTCTTTCTGCTGACTCACGGCCGGGCTAGAGCGGAGACGGCCGCTATACTAGCCCGGCCGTGGCCGATACTGCTGCTGCGTTTGGGATGCCGCACCCGTAAATTCCAGGTAACGGCTGGCAAAAACTCTTTTTTCCTCTCTCTAGAGCCACATGTTTTAATTCAAGTGACGTCGCATAAGCAATTGTTGTGGGTGTTGTTTAAAGCTTTGCTGTCGAACTAACTTCACAGCATGGATTGCAGCCACTTTTTTAAGCAGCCTGAATATAATTTGTTTCCAACTTTAAGAAAACCATTAGAGGCACTTTATTCATCAGGCATATTAAGAGCGTGCACATCCGAAAAAAAACAGTTGCTATTTTGAGAGACAACCAAATTAAACAGACCTTCCAATCTCTGGGGGTGCCAACAATAGCTATACTGATGTTCAATTCAAAGTTTTGTAACGTATATGTACCTACTTCTGTCTTCAGTGATGTTGCAACGAATCAGTTATGTTGTAATAGGGGTGTAAAGAATTGGTTGTGATTCCGAGCTGCTGTTTATGGAGTCTTCTTTTAACCATTCTTTGCACAAGAGAAGTGGGAGCGATGTTTGAGAATGACGTCATTGACGACGTTGAATAATGTTATGACGAAGCTGACAAGAATGATGATGATGTTCCTGTTGGTGATTGTAGCGCATGGCGCAAGGACATTATATTAAAATGGGCTCACTTGTATTAGGCCACGCTAACTAACCTGATTGAAAACGTATATGTGTTTAATAGGATAAAAAAGGGTAACACAGTTTAAAAACCCCCAGTTGAATATTTATATAATAAATTACACAAATCTGGCATACCTCAGCACAGAGGCCATGCATAGGGAGAGCCGATGAACTTCAATATTTTTTAAACGCCTACAGCGCTGAATTGCTATTAAAGAACGCGCTAAGACTATTAAAATAAAAAAAAATTGCTGTAAAACAGTTGCTAACATTGAAAATTAAAAGCTATCCTTAAAGTGAACTACAAGGTACCTGCTGAGTTTTTGATGGGAGTTTTTTGAAGTGATGTGTGTACAATGTCTATTGCCTGTGTCAAAATGTGTCTTGGAACATATTATTTTTCTTTGCAAGTTCCATTGGCCTTTCAGTAACGTGGATGGGAAAGCACTTTTTAAGGGGGCAGACTGGTCTTTGAGCTATTTTTTATTTACCAACCAATTTTAATGAAACTGCACTGCAATATAGAGTTCTTTGTGCTGAGTTCACATCTGCCATTACATTTTTTGTAAATTGATTATATTTTGAGTTAATTGATGATTAATTGCCATTATTTTGGGTCACAGTTACAAAATAACCACTCCATACAGAATGGCAATTACCACGTGGCTAGGCAGACAAATCTATAAAAAATACAACATAGGAAGAACTTTTTTGATTCAGCTATTTTTGGTCGTTTTGCAACACAGTGAACTTCGCTTGTCCCGCGCTGTGCCAGAAATGGATCGCAGGTGGTGCCAATTGAACACATTAATAATTTTCCAAAGCCTTCATTTTAAAAATTTGTTTCCAAAATTGTATTTTCCACACATTTCGGAATCAGAAGCAAAAGGAGTTACAGTTGTACCTGCTATGAGTGCCGAGATATCTGAGGACAAAATGCTAGCTTTGCATTGCAAGAAAAGTGCCGTTTCGCCATCAAATTCGGCGCTAACTGAGCTGTAGAGTGCACTTTAAAATGCTTTTACAATATAATAATAACGAAATATGGTGCCTTTTGATGAGGAAATTTACAGACTGATGGAAAAATGGCGTGACGGCTGAAAAGGCAATTTTTCTGAAAACACTTTTTTTGACCGTTTTTCGGCCCCAAAGACACAATAGCCCCCTTAACATGAATGTGGTTTAAGCCTGCGTTCACAATCCTCACCGTTGTACTGTCAGCCACGCAAATGACCGCCACACAACCGTTGGCACGGCTGCGCTAGGATTTGCGCCCACGACCTGTCTAGCCACAATTGGAGGTGCAACACAGTTTTTTTACAAGGCTTGATGTAATGCCCGGACAGCTGTAGGAACGCGCCTAATGGCTTTTCCTAAAACTTCTCTACTCACATGGTGCTGCTTTCTGGGAGAGGTGGAGCTAAGTAGTCCGTAGTAACACTATTGAGCGCCGATAGTTGGTGCCTCTTACGGCAGCGTAAAGCAGCGGAATCTGCTGGCTTTATCCGTCCGCCGTCTATGCGGAATGCCGCTCAGCCTGTGAAACACCACTGCCGCATTCCACAAGCTGAGCTCGTCATAAGGCAAGCGTCTGGCGTATACGCTACGGAGCAGGGCCGTGTAAAAGTACCTTTGGCGAAGCGACCCACAAGAAGGACGTCGCTCGCCAAGCCCAACCAGTTGAATGCTTCCTACCCCCGAATCATTCTCATTTCGCTGTAGCTCACCGTAACTTCACCAAACGACTCGCTGACACGCCGTTCGGTTTCGTTCACATGGTTTGCGAGCGCCTGGGGTTTCAATTAAATTTCCGCAATGCTGCGGCGCGTACAATCCAGTCACTACTTTTGAAGCGTCTAACTTTGTGATACCAACAAAATATAAATAGCGATGTGCAAGTTAACATTGATATACAATAAACATTCAAATGCTCCTGTGAAGACACAATTCATTTTTTTATTTTAGCCATTTCTACGAAAGAAGGATCAATCATATTTTATCTCTAAAATATACAGAAACAAATGTTTTTTGTGTAGTTAACACCGGCCACTAACCTTCTTCTTTATATTCGTCCACGTAGAAAATGTAGTTTCTGCTCAAGAAGACACCACATTCGTTCTCGTTGTCAGCGTAAATCAAAACCTCCGTGTAACCACCGGTTGCTATAGGGGATAAGACCAAAGAAAAGTTTGTATGAAGAGATATTATTTATTAGGTTTTAAAGTTCAATAATGTGTTATCCTCATTCGAAGTTGATGTAATTAAGACAACAAAATTCAGCTGTCGCGCTTTTGACCAATAGAAAGCAGCGGCCTAACTCTCTTACTATTGCTGGTCTGAAATACCCCGAAAAAGTATATTCTAACGACAAGTAGCTTTGAACGCTAGTTTAGGAAGATCTTTTTTCGATTAACCTCTACCCCAGAAAACTTATTACTAGTGGTTTATTCCACAGGGCGATAAATAGGAAGCCTTCTTGCTTTTCAGAATTGAGCTGGATTAAAATAATTGGCGATTGCATACCTATTTAACGAGAGATAGACGAGCACGTTTGATTGCCGAAATGTGCCTGAGTCGGCTGCTTTTGATAAATTGGTGCAAATATATTTTGGATGCTAACTGTCGCCACTGCTGTCAAACGGCAGCGTTCTGCGGTAAACGGCACGTGGCGGCTCAAGGAAAAACCAAAACCCTGTGTAATATTGTATGCCATAGGAGTGTGTACGCGCAGCTCTTTCTCCTATCACGTAATTTTTATGAAATAGAGTTACTTCAGTCCTTATACAAAAAAGAAGACATACCTGTACCATGCAACTCTAAAAGGGACATACCGGAGGGAAAGCGCAAATTTTCAGCCTGTTATTGTTAATAGAAAACACATTGAAAGTAATCTTGGTACAAAAATAGAAATAATTTTATAGATGATCTTAATATGACGTTGCCTCACATATGAACGACGCCTGACAGATTCGTTTAATTGATAATTTTCAAATAACTGTGCGTATTTTAAGTTGGAGAACACAGTAGCAGCTAGGAAATACTGTTATGCTATCTTCTTTCAGTATCTCAAATATTCCTTGTTGTATTATATCGCGTACCCCCGTCACAGAGGGCATCACAGAGGAGAGTTGTACCTACAGAGGGTAGTGGTAATAACATACTACAGTTTATATGGCTGTATGAAAATATACACAACGGCTTAGGAGGAATCTGCATACTCACTGCATCGTGTGCGGACCACTAACAGTGAACTATTACACAAAGGTGATGACATGTTTTGATGAACCTATGAACACTGTTGAAAATGTCAAGAATAAAGCGAAAAGGAATTATCTAATACATTCCTCAATATCGTGCCAGTATTCTTAACAAGCATGAGGGAAGCCAGTAGTTGATTCCACTCATAAAGGTCGAGGGGTAAGAAAATGCTAGTAGGGTAAAGGGCTGTAATTAAAGATAACTTATCTGGAATGATCTGCGCCCTTTAAAACATGAGTGAGGTGAGATCAGGGATATTTTATGAGTGCTTCTATTTATAGATAATAAAGAAGTGAAACATCCGGGATATTTTCCTGCGCAAGTGTAGTGGTTCGGTGTACAAGGTCTTCTTACGAGCGTATGAATAAAAATGGACAGAATTCCTTAAGGAGGAAAAGTGCTGCTAGGCTGTAATTTTGTTTATTGCATATATCATATACGTACTGAAAACATCATACACAGAGGGCTTTTATTCGATTTAAGTTGCAAGCAGGAATTTGTTCCCTATAGTTTGGTTGTATGCTTGTGTTATGAAGCAATTTGGCCTAATTCAGCAAAGCATTCTGCTAGTGCTCAAAATGACAGAAGAGAACTGCGTATTCTTACTAACGTCTGCTTTTGCGTTAACGGCCTGGTATTCAGGTACCATCACTGGTACCAAGGGCGATCTGTATTGTGTGCACGAAAGTTTTAGGCTTTGGTAGCATGATAACAATTTTATTTCGCCTGTGCTGGTTTTGAGTGCAACATGAGCAGTCGAAAACAAAATATTGATAGAGTCGGGAACTCTTTGAACCATTGAAACTTCGCTAGTGTTGTTTATTTCTCTGAAAATGACAGACTTGTCTCCAACGTGCTTAAAAACAGAATTCAGAAAATGGGGAAGGTCAGTCTATATAAAAAGCAAGGCCAAATAGCAAAACGTTTTGGGATGTCTGATGCCACAGGAATAGTTAGAAATTTCAGTCACGACAATGAACCGACTTAAGTGGCTTAGTAAAAGAATTTATCCGGGATGCAAACATTTGGTCAATAATAAGTTGGTTTAGTTTGCAAAAAAGCCGGCCAGAGTAAGGTATATCAAAATAATGCCAAATCAACACACGTGGGGATTCCACTGCATGTGTGAAAAGATTGTATATTTAAATCTGTGGAGCAACCTAATGCGCTAACACTGAATTACTTTATTGTTTTGAGCACGTTTCTAGTATAGACTAACTTTGTTTCTAAACATTGGTTTAGCTCATGAAAACATAAGGAAATGACGATCTTTGAGGGGATGGTCCACATGCATCACAAAATTTGCAGGTCTCGCAAATGAAAACATAAAAGCTGCTGAACAGTTTGTCCTCATTACAGCTGAAACGGGCCTGCTGGTTTAGTACACGCTTGTTTAGTAGACTTTAGGGAGCATTTTTTGCTAAAAAAACTAAAGCAAAAAAAGGCCGAAATACGATTTAACAGAAACAAAACCGATAGAAAGTATCTGGAATCTTTTTATTCACAGCAGAATATTTTGTTTCTATTATTGGAACATGTATTGAACGCGTTTGTAACGTGATTCTATGTAAATTTCTACGTTTTAGCATTTTATTGCTGCCTTGTCACAAATATTCTTTGATTCAACTTGGCGTAGTTAACCGTAGCCAAAATCCTTCCTTCAACAGATGTGTCAGGGAGTTTAACGACAACCTAAAAAATCACAATTGCATCATTCCAAAATACCCCGCACTAAGAACATGGAGTATCCTATCTTTTCACTGGTTATACTAAATAAAATTGTCCAACCGAAAACCGTAATGATTTTCTGACATCAGATGCTTTGAGGCAGAAGCTGTGCCGATAAAAAGTAAATATTGGTATTTTCAGAGATAGTATGCCGAGCGCAGAGCGAATCTAAGGTATATACAAGTGTTATTTTTCAGAAAAAGTGTTCAGGTGAAGGTTGACGTCAGAGAAAACGTAACGACTCACATTTTAACGCAGTGTACGTTGTTGCTGTTTCCTCTGCTGCAAGTATCGGTAACCTGTACGTCCTCTAATTGCTGTTCTGTTTCCCCGTAGGAAACCGCGCGTGGCCTGTCTATGCCGCTGTAGAGCTTGAACTACCGAACGAAAGCAAGCGACCGCACCTGCAATTTGGCGCGACGGGATGGATGACGACGAAGGGCTCCCATTGTGGGGTGATATAGGGCGGCAAATGTGAGCCCGCCTTCGCCAGCCGTGAATTGCGAGCGAGTGCCACGCCCGTGATGGATATTCCTATGGAGGGCTGCAACATATATTTCAGTTTATAGGTTCCGTTAGTTGCATAGTCAATACTGCCTTGCTGGCCAATCCCACCTTGTGGGTACTTACCGAAGACTTCTAGGGAGTCTTCGTCGTTTTCGTCTGTAGAACTAGTTGATCAAGTTTCATTCTTGTATTGAGCTAATCTCACCTATCCTAACCTAACCTAATCCAACTTAGGAGCCAAGACAAGCTCCTCTTGAATATATAAAAATATCCGATCAAGCTTGCAGTCGTTATGCAGCCATAAATTAAGGTCATCTGTGAGAAGTAGCAACGGTTTTTCGCATAAAAACACAGCTTTTGTCACCAGATTGATTGAGCTAAATCACTCTGCCTATCTATCTAAAACTATATAAAATATACCCTATTCTAACTAATTGGTAAATATTCTGATACTAGAGTAGCGTACTCATTTGCGGTGTGTTTAGGTATTTTATAATATTATAATCTGGGCCTCTACTTGACCACACTTTCGGTCTCAATTATGTGCAGAATAGCATAAAGGGCAAACTGAACAGATTTCATGAACTAATATAGGTGTCATATGCTGGGATGACGGTTTTTCATCTGGAGTATGGTTACAATATAAAACACACCTTTAATAGGAGTAAAACAACCTAGAGTGAAAGGGAACATGAAAACCTAAAATTTTTGGTTGCTCATTTGCCCGAAAGAATTGCTGGCGACTACCATCCTCCGCTTTGCGCAATTTCTTCGCAGCGGGAACAGCAGTATACTCGGTCAGCCCGCTATCCTCTGTGTCTCAGAAAGACTTTGCGTGATCAGTGAAAGTACGGCGGAACGGGATACTCTGCCGTTGTCACGTAGCGGGTCGCCGCAGCAGACAATGATGTCTTTAAAAAGTGTTTGAACCTACCGCGCAAATGTGAGGTAGTTCTGATGAGCCACACAGCAAGGAGGATGCTGTTAAGACCACGTGCAGCACGCAGCAGGTGCTCGACGTCTGCTCGAGCCCCCCTCACCCCCACATGTGCCCCGCCCTTTCATCCGTCATGTTTTTTGGCCTCCGCTCATCGGCTACGGAGCCATTGCCGGCACCGAGCCACTGGAGCTGCTGCCTAAGTGCCGGGCCCTTAAATGATCCAATGATCAAATAAGGCGGTGTTCCTGAATAGGCGTGTCGTACTAACTCATCTTATTTTGCTTCAAAGTTGCGATGAGCACAAGGGTTGTGTATTTTTATAGTACGCAATAGCAAAACCGTGTAAAAGAACGCCACAAATGTCAGCTAGAGCGACGCATAAAGAATGATGGAGGGACCTGTCGTGAAACGAGGAACAAAAGGTTCTAGGCCTAGTGAACACAACCGGCCACTCCAGATTACATAATACCATCCACTTCCGGAATTTCAAGTTTTTTAAGGTTGCATTGCCCAGTCCAGGCGAACGCCCAGTCCGGGCGAACTCCCATGAAAAGATATCATTGTTACATTTGACCGCAGCGACAATTGTACATTACTGATGATCGTGGGGTTTTTTTGGGGATCTTTATCGTGCGCCGAAATCTCGCACACACGGGCGTTTTTGCTTTTCGCCTCCATCAGAAAAGCGGCCGCCGCGGCCGGGAATCGAACCCGCGACCTCGTGCTCAGCAGCGCAACGCCTTAGCCACTGAGCCACCGCGGCGGGTGTACATTACTGAATAAAGTAACCTGATCAGTACGAAAAAACCACTTCATGGACAAATTAGTTGGGACATTGTACAAGAGTAATATATGTTATGAAATTTTGAACAATATTTTCATCACACACCCATATTATATTTCAAAAGTAAACTTTTAACTCAAAGCTGAGGCAAAAAAATTGCGCACAAGAAAGCATAAGGAAGCAATAATGAATCACTCAGAAACTTAGAAAACATGCTATTTGAGGAATCCTGTGAAGGTATCCATCCGTTTGTAATAAGAGTGTAATAAAATATTGCTTCGCCCTTCTACTGAACTGTGTTGACGTGTGAAAGGAATTTCTATGGTTAGAGAGGTGGTTCCATAATGAAATGCCCAAGAAGTAAGCCATAAATTGCCCATAGTTGGTATTGGCTTTGGGTAGTAAAACTTTATTTTCGGAAAACCGCGTGGTATTGTGATTAAGCAGAGCAGTGGCTGTTAGGCTACATAAACTCGTAAATTTAAGAAGCCCCACAAAAAATGCCACACAAAGCTGTTACATCTGCCCAGCAGATGGTGTCTACCTTTAAAACTTCGCTAGTGGATGTGTTGGAGTCATCTCAGCAATTTCTTCTTCCCGCGCTGCAGCTACTGCTATGGCAGACCCTAAGCTCGTCTTTTTTTTCTCTAATGCGGCTCCAGCGACAGAAGTCAACCTCTATCCGTGCTCTCTCGCGGCGCCTTTTTCCTGCTCTATTCGCGCTACATTAATTTAGACGACTCCTATTAGGCTCTGAAAGGCCACACCACACTTACTCTACACTCTGCAGAACATTGTCAGCTGCCGTGCAGCACCTTCATCGCGCGCAGAGATTGTTACAGACCGACGTATTCGGTTCGCGGGCATTCATGTCTGCGTGACATCGCTTGGAAATGTTGAGGGGCTGCATGATGCGCTAAGGATAAACAGCTTCACTGCAAAACAGAGCCAACACAGGCATTGAATAGGCGACTAAGTTTTTTTATTGTTCTCGGGGTCTTCTTGCAAGAAGAGGCCTGTGGCAGGGCTCTATCCGGCCACCAGGAGGTACAAAAGGCAATATATTTGATGGACGTTATGTTTCCCAGTCAGGCGCTCAATTCAGTACTGCCTGATTAGTCACATTTTGTGATATATTCCCGCAAACCATACCTAGCCATTTTTGGGGGAATGCACATCTAGTAGGAATGAAACTCATCAAAAACCACTTGGAGCGAGTAGCATTGGACATTATCTAACGAATTTCGCTAACCACTCCGAAAGCAAATCCTTACGTTATTACCATTATATATGTTGCTACACGAAATCCTTACGCAGTAGTATATCATGTATTGGAACGGATAGGTGACCGAAAATTTTTTTTAAATATTTTCACATGTTTGTTTACTATGAGAAATATTTTTGCCATGAAAACTCATTAACTCAGGACTGATGAAATAGATTGGCAGCTTGCTTTCCTTCACTCAGTTGCCGATGGCGTCATATCGAGAGCTGGTCAAGGGGTTTAACTGAATACAGAAACAAAGCGTTCGTCGTATCTGCAACGAGAGCTCTAGGATTTACGCTTAATATGTGGCCGCTCTTCGAGAAGTTTGAAAGGCAATCCACGTCATGGAGCCGAAATACCTTGCTTTTGACCGATACATCAGAAACCTAAGTCGATCCTTGAAGGGAAATAGTCAGAAAAAAGTTTTAATGAAGGCAGGAAGATTTTCTATGGATACTTTGTCGACCTAAAATGAAAAGTGGCTGGAAAACACCTATCGCTTTCAGCACCATAACCTCAGAAGGCCACCAGGGTAATAAAGAAGCAATACTGCCACAGGCACAAGTGAAGGGGCAAAAGAAGCCTGGAGATCAAGTACCGCTCCTCCTCCCGTTCGACACGGACAAGCTCATTCTGACATAGAAGGAGATCATCGCTGTCATAGAAAGAAAGATGTCGGCTACGTCATCCACCTGCTTACGCGAAGCATCTTGCTTCACATCAGTAAGCTCAGGAAATAGGAATCGCGGAAAGAGCTGTACAAAGAAGGCGTCTAAGTTCGGTTGCCCTCCGTACAGAGGGCGTGGATGACGAACTTTGTTGTGGAAAGCTGCACAAGCAAGAAACGTTTCCCGGCGGATGGCTTTCACAGACCTAAGCGGAAAAAAAAGAAGAAATTACTCTATCTTATAAGTGCAGAACAGCGTCTTCTCGGACATCCCGCGGGAGACCCATGTGGTCGAGTAGCACATGAGCCTCAGGTAGGACACACCGGTGAAGTATCACTGAAATCTACATCAGTAATTATTCTTGACCACGTGGCAGTTGCAAATAACCTATAAAGCAATCAATAGCTTTAGGGCGCCGTTTGATGACATTTTACGTGCCGAGTACTACTCAACAAATTGCGTAAATTAAAAGGAAATACTGCGTAAGCCTGCACATGTACCATGGAAGCAACAAATGTGCTCATAAAAATGTCGGAAAATATTTAACCCAGGCCTCATAGTTAGAAAAACTTCATCACAACTTGGACAATATAATACAATCTTATATTAAATGCCACACACTGTGACTACCTCGCTCAACATAAAGTCCAAAGAACAATACCAAGAAAATTTTAAACTATCACCTAACCTGCAATAAGGCTGTACTGGATACCACCACCCAAATTCTTAACAGAACGGAAATACTCTCTAAAGCTAGAAATACCAGAACACATTGTCAGACTGTAAACATCCATCTTGCCCGCATACACCAAGTCCCTTTAAAGGTAGTGGACACGTACGACCTTCCCTGACCGCTCGGATAAACAGCTAACCAAAGAAAGAGCGACCGATGTTAGGACGCCGTATATAAACTCAAGATGAGAGAACCACACCTACAAAAAGTTCCTCAGTATTCATAATCAACATAAAAAACATAAAAAAAGATAAGAAGGGCTTGCGGAGATTTCTCGGACTATGCGCATACTACAGGAGCTTCGTCGCAAATTTCGCCCGCATTCCATAGCCACTCAACCCCTTGACGAAAGATAGCACCCCTTTCAGCTGGGAAAATGCCCAAGAAACCGCCTTCTGCGAGCTGCAACAATGCCTGCAAAGCCCGCCTCTGCTAGCGTATTTCGACGAAAACGCCGAAACGGGTATGCACACGGACGCCAGTGATATAGGCTTGGGTGCCGTCCTTGTCCAAAAGCGAAGCGGCTGCGAAAGGGTAATCGCCTATGCTAGCCGTGGTCTGTCGAAGGAGGAGAAAAACTATTCTGCCTCTGAGATAGAGTGCCTGGCTATTATATGGGCGATTTCAAAATTTCGCCCATACGTGTATGGAAGGCAATTCAAGGTTGTAACAGACCACGATGCGCTGTGTTGGCTCGCCAATTTGAAGGACCCCTCTGGCCATCTTGGGCGGTGGAGCTTGCGCCTGCAGGAGTTCGACGTTACAGTCGTTTATAAATCCGGCAGGAAACACTCCGACGCCGACTGCCTGTCCCGCGCCCCCGTCAACCCACCACCACAAGACTCTGATGAAGACAGCGCGTTCTTCGGGATCGTGACGGAGAGCGACCTAGCCGCCCAGCAGCGTGCCGACCCCGACTTACGCGTCATAATCGAGTACCTCGAGGGATGCAACGTTGCCGTTCCTAGGACCTTCAAACGCAGCTTACCAGCATTCAGCCTGAGAAACTCCGTCCTTGTGAAGAAGAATTTCAGCCCCGGAACAAGAGCGAATTACCTTCTCGTCATCCCCGC